>NC_067131.1:22664171-23285099 GCF_021347895.1 Acanthochromis polyacanthus
CTATTTGCTTGGCTGGGTTCTAGTATGTTTTTGATTTGAGTTTAAGATTTTACTGATTACTTGTGAAGCCCTTCACAGTCTATTTCCCAGCTACATCTCTGACTTTGTAGCACCATATGCAGTGGTATGCACTTTGAGACCTTGAGGCAGGCCTCTTTTGTTTGTTCCAACTGCTCAACAGCAGTGCATTTGTGGTCAGGAATTGGGTCACTTCAAGTGATTTATTGGAGAGCTTTTCCTAGACTACCAGTCCACTATTCTGTACTGACATATCTCATCAAGTGTTTATCGGATATATCTGGTGCAGATTCAATGTTTCTCACAGGGTAGAATTTGATTATCAGTTATTATACTCTGTAAAGTGCAGATTATCAATGTTAGCATGAGATGATGAATATGGTACAGATGGCAAATGCTAAACACTATCATTGTCAATGTGAGTGTGTTAGCATTATCATTTCATTTTCATTACTCAAACACAACAAGCATGTAAATACACAAATGTATGGACTTGCTCTCACCATGTCAGAAAAATGCTTTCACAAGAACATCACTAGTCACGCACAACCAAAGGCACACCAGCAGACTTTTTCTCTTGCAAAACTTCTAGAAACTCCACCCTGTGTATCAAAGTTACACATTTAGAAGTTTTTCTATGAAAACTCTTTAGTAGAATGTGCTGATCTTTGAAGTCTCAACTTCACTCACTCCTCAACCACTCGCTGCAGCTGGAGCACACCAGCTCACCTACAACTCCGCTCAAATCTTTTAATCCTAATCTACTCAACACAATGACAAATTGTAATGATGGAGTAATTAAACCACATATTTTTGAACTGGAAACTGATTCTAAGGAGGAATAATGATACAGTAGATGTGTTACATATGAACCCCCGGAAGTATAAATCCTTGTTCTTGAGATAGTCATCTCGGTCCAGCAAAAAACCAGTCAAGAGGGGCTTTATAGATAATGTGACCTATATGATAATGACGTGATGCCACATCTCGACCCAACTGAACTAGCGCTAATGGGAGATTTTGGACCAATAGGTTCAACACCATCATTAAAACACCAAATAAGGGAAAATGTCTTGTAGGAGGAAGGGCATTCATCCTTTCAGTAGAGTCCCAGAGACATGAAGAAATAATGCCAGCAGCACTGACTCTGTTCTGGAAGCAAATGATGGCCCAGTACCTCACTAAAACACCTCGCATTTTTGTTTTTGTCACTAACCACAGGCATAGCTAAGATTCTACAATCAAAGCTAAAGTTACTGTGACCTACAAAACATG
This sequence comes from Acanthochromis polyacanthus, assembly GCF_021347895.1. Lineage (NCBI taxonomy): Eukaryota > Metazoa > Chordata > Actinopteri > Pomacentridae > Acanthochromis > Acanthochromis polyacanthus. The sequence goes on from NC_067131.1 coordinate 22,665,465, forward strand.
CAACCACGCTCACAACGACAATGCTAATAGTCTGATATTTAGTAATGGTCGATGCTGAGTAGCATTGCATTACTTTGAAACGAGTTCCAGGATTACTTTTTGTTGGCCACCTACATACTGAAAATCTGAAGAGTCCAACTGATAATGATGAAAGTTACAAGGATAAAAAACATAAAACTATAGCTTTGAGGCATTAAATATGATTTAACTCTTGTTTCTTGTTTATAGTGCAATTAAACTGGTACCTTTGTGCTGCCAGTAAAGCCAGTGTAATAATTGAAGTAAAATATATCAGTTTGACAGGAACATTAAAGTGGGATGACTGAGAAGTGGCTGGAAGATTTTGTGCATAGACTTGACATAAGATTCTCTACAAACTGTAAGGATGTGTACATGGTAAACTGCACTGTCTTGGTTTCCACTTTAATGTGTAAAATACAAGCTGTGATGTGTGAATGCAGATGAGTGGCAGACTTGGGAGCAGCAGTTTATGAATAACATAACTTTTGCTGTAAATGAATTGATAACCAAATGTAATTACTCCTTCAATAAGTAATGTTTAATGGCTACATTACATATTTTAAAGAGCTTGCCCTAGGCAGTTGGGATGTCATTAGTTTTTCAGGTGGGTCAATATACAATCGTGAAACTTTTTGCAACATAGTTGACAGGTATTATAGTTGACATCTTTGCTGTTTTCAGGCCTAAAATCAACATGGCTGTCTAATACCAAACACCACATGGCAGTTTTAGAGAAATATTTTTCTAAATATTATATACACAATTGAGTAAAATTGAAATTGAAAGTTATTTATAAAGATATTGTAGTAAACCTGTTGACATGCAATAAATTCACACTTCATTCACACATTACTAAGAAAGCCTTGAAGTCTTGCCAGTCTTTTCTTCGGGAGGAAATAACATCATGTGGAGCAGGTCATGTGATTTGGAATTAGCACACTTCCTTGACAGGTGTTTTTGTAATGGGTAACTTGGGGATTTCTCGGACACAGATACAATTTATTATTTTCCATATAAAATTATATATATTACCAAAAATGAAATATCTGTCATGATTCAACTTATTAAAAACAACCCAATCAAAACCATTTTTGAATAAGCTCATTTTATTATTGTTTAGCTAATTATAAGGTGGTTGTTATTAAATTTGAATGGCTATTTAGTTGACATTGTAGTGATATCCAATCATTTTTTTTAATCAATGAGTGACTATTTCCATAATAAATAATTATGGAATTTGTAAAGACATGATCATAATGAACATACTTTTTTTTTTTTTTTAACTTTTAATAAAAATGTATGTAAGATTTATCCCATGGATTTCAAAAGTTCCTCAATTATATATTGACCCAGGTACTGGTAAAAATGGTGGATATAGTGAAATCAACCAGATGTTCGCTTAACTGATCGCCAAGTTCTTACAATTTATCTCAGCTTTTTTTGTTCTTTTTTTTTTTTGGGGGGGGGGGGGGGGGGGGCATGAAGGTGTGAACTAGAATTCTTGGCAATCCATCCAATAGTTGTTGAAACATGAGAGAATATGAATAACAATAGGAAAGGTCAGGGGACCACTACAGTCAGTTCCTGTCAGTTCTTGGGACCACAAATACCAGATGACAATGAAAATCTTTCTCTTGAGATATTTCAGCCAGAATAAAAAATGGTGTACTGGCAATTTCTGGTTCCACATGGCTAGTAATGATTATATTGGATGGATAAATCCAGAAAACCTGCATATTTACATAACCCTAATATTAACAATTAAACATAGTAGCTAACACCATTAAACTGGTATACAGTAACTTTTAATCAGCTATGTTTATTGGTGGCTCACCTAGTTTGCCTTGATTGCATGCTGAAAACTTTTATCTTAAGACTTATGAATTACATAACTATAAAAATAATCGAGGCGGTCTTAATTTGAATGAATCATGTAAAGGAGGAACAATCACGCATGGAATCCTACCCACACATTTGCCTGGAAGAGGTAGATATGCAAAATCTTGCCATAAGTGCTTCCATTAGTAGTTTTGATTTCTTAAGACACAAAGAGACCAGTGTTTCAGTCTGACTCATTCTTTTATTAAATAAAAATATTCTATAAACAAAAAGCACATTTCCAGGCCATTACTGGTACACCTCCTCTGATGTTTAAAATGATTATCAAATATTAAAAAAAACAAGTGTACAAAATCACAGTTTTGAATGTTATCTTAGATTCGTGCAAGTTTCACAGAATATGATCAGAAACTGTATTTTGTGTGTAAACAAATTTGCTGTCTTGAGGTGATACCTTTCAAACTTCTGTTTTGCTTTGATAAACACTGAAAACATTACTTACACAGACAATTTTATTTTATAGACAGACCATCAAATCTGGTAGTTATCTTCAATAAATGTTGTCATCATGAAGGGTGTTTAAAAAATACAAGCACTGAGATTAATCAGTAACTTACAGCAGTAATAAATGAGTGAGGACCACTTTGGGAAATATGCTAATTTCAAACAGAAAAAAAATTAGCACTGTATACCAAGAATCAGTCAAAATGCAGTAATGCAAATGGAAAAGAGAAAACACTAAAATGGAGCACAACATTTGAAAAACTATTGACATCAATGAGACTTTTTCACAGCAGACAGCTCTAATCAATCACATTAATTATGAATACATTCCATCCAGGCGTATCACTTCCAATGCTTTCACACTGCACTGGCTTCCTTGTATCACTAACTTTTTCATCTAAATGGAACAGAGTGCTCTTAATATACATTCTTGCACCAGCGAGTTTCCTAGTATTGTGAGTCTCTATTTTAGTGTGGACAAAGTATTTGTGGAAATCACGCAGGTGAGCAAAAACAATGTATTTTTACTTCTTTAAGACTAGGTAGATATGTATGACTGCTGCAGCAATAAGGCTACATCCACAGTAATATGTTTTGGATTTTCAAGACTATAACATCTGGTACATGTATGTTTGGTGTCCACACTTTTGCTGCATTTTATAAGCCCGAAAAACCTATACTTTCGGAAACCCCATTTTAGTTTGAGAACTCCAGGATTGTGTGTTAGTCTGAATGAGCAGAGATTGAGGTTTTGAAAAACAATGATGCAGACGACCGTGTTTGCTTTGCTGAGGGGCTTAACTGTCACTACACTCATTCCCTGATTATCACACTCTTATCAAATCATAATTTTCCAGAAAAAAACAAAGACAATTAGTCTTTATACTACAGCACTACATAGTATGCCACAAAAGATTTACTGTGTCCCAAAAATACCAGACCCTACTCATCAGGTCAGATTTTGCAGTATGCTTATGCTCAATCCTCAGCACAGTTACGTCACGGTTCTCAGTGTCTTGTCAAACTATAAACAAGCTTCAGCCATCGAGTGCACATTGACAGATTACAACACATTTCTCAAAACCGACTATACAGTGGATACAAGAGCATGGCGATCATAGTTTATAGTGTAATATTATGACATATTTGTATGTCCCAGTTATATGCAAACTGCAGGACAGTACATACTTTGTAAGAACACTTTTTCAGGAAAGAACCAAATTTGGTACAGACATGGTATAAGACCATACAATTGATTTAAGAGGAGTACCCCAAAAATCTAAGCCCCCTGGTGGCTGTTATATATAACACTGTTATAAATGGCTTTATTGACTCTGCAGACCCTTAAACAATGGGGGTAGATCTTGAAAGTAACTTTGTATCTGCCGTATTAAGGGAGATATTACATAAATAGGTTTAGCAAGGCGGCCATATTTGAATTCAAGATGGCGGCCACCAGGGGGCTTAGATTTTTGGGGTACTCCTCTTAAATCAATTGTATGGTCATATACTATGTCTGTACCAAATTTGGTGCTTTCCTGAAAAAGTGAACTATCGACCCCAAATTTCGGTCTTATCCATCTAACTATACATACAGTCTTACAAGATATACAGAAGATGTATGAAATATCTTCCACTGTGTCCCTCCGACACAACCTTCAGAGCATACACGGGACACCCAGTGCACATGAAAGGAATGACAGATGTACTGGTACAGTGCAACAACCAAACTGTGAGACTTCCAGCTTATGTCACCAACAAAAACTATGCCGCCATAATGGGGCGTCTGTGGCTAAAAAAAAATCCACCTTAACTGGCAAGAAGTGAGGAAGCTATCACCCAGCTCCACTCAACTGCAGGGATACTGGAAATACATGAAGAGGTCTTTCGTGAGGAATTAGGCAGCATGAAAGATATCATAGTGAAGTTATATGTAAAACCTGGAAGCAAACCTGTGTTTTTGAAGGCGAGACCAGTACCATATGCTATTAGACCAAAGGTGGAAGCTGATCTGGATGCCATGGTCAAGAACGGGGTTTTAGAGTCTGTGACAACAAGTGAGTGGGCCACACCCATTGTTCCAGTGCCAAAAAAGGATGGTGGTATCGGGACCTGTGGGGACTTTAAGATGACCCTTAATCCTGTTCTAACAGTAGAGCAGTATCCCCTTCCCCTGATTGATGACTTATTTGCAGGACTGAGTGGAGGAGAAAAATTTAGCAAAATAGATCTCAGCCAAGCTTACCTGCAAATGCATGTGGAGGAGCAGTCACGTGAAATGTTGACTATAAACACTCATAAAGGACTTTTCAGGTACTGCAGATTGCCTTTTGGCATCACCTCTGCCCCGGCAATGTTTCAGCGGGCAATGGATCAGATCCTCAGTGGCTTGCCATGAGTGCAATGCTACCTTGATGATATACTTTGCACAGGAGCAAACGATGAGGAGCATCTTCGCAACTTGGATGCTACCTTTAAAAGGCTGAAAGAATATGGCTTCAGAGTTCGCAAGGACAAATGTGAGTACTTTAAACCATCTGTAGAGTATCTTGGACATGTGATCGATGCTAAGGGACCCCATACTGCACCATCAAAAATCGCAGCTATTGTGGATGCACCTCCACCTCAGAACGTCAGCCAACTACGATCCTTCTTAGGATTATTGAACTATTACGGACGTTTTATTCCCAACTTGGCATCACTGCTACAGCCGCTACATGAGCTGCTTCGCCAAGATAAGACATGGAAATGGACAGCAAACTGTCAGGATGCTTTTCAGAAGGCTAAGAGTGTGTTGACCACATCAGAGGTTCTGATTCACTTTAATCCTGCACTTCCACTTCAGCTGGCCTGCGACGCATCTCCATATGGAGTGGGAGCTGTTATTTCACACATCCTGCCAAATGGCGAAGAAAGGCCAATTGCGTTCGCATCAAGAACATTGAACAAGGCAGAGACTAACTATGCTCAGTTGGAGAGAGAGGCATTGAGCATTGTTTTTGGAGTCAGAAAATTTCATCAGTACTTGTATGGGAGGAAGTTCACGCTCCTAACTGACCACCGACCTCTCACAACCATCCTTGGACCACATACAGGGATACCATCTCTGGCTGCATCAAGACTGCAGAGATGGGCTTTGTTGTTGTCTGCACATTCATATGATATCAAGTATCGCAAATCAGGCTCCCATTGCAACGCGGATGGTTTATCCAGACTGCCGCTTCCTGTCAACAAGCCTGAGTCAAACACTGTGGACATATTCTACTTCAGTGAGGTGACAAAAGCACCTGTTTCAGCTGTGCAGACCAAGAAAAAGACTCTCAATGATTCACAATTGTCAAAAGTCATGGACATGTTGTCAAAGGTCAACCTGCTGGTGATGACATGCATCTGAAGCCTTACCTTGGGAGGAGGTTGGAAATTTCTGTCCAGTCTGAGTGTTTGCTGTAGGAAAAGCGGGTTATCATTCCGCTGTCACTTCGTGCAAAAGTGTTGCAGCAGCTACATGCAGGTCACAGTGGAATAGTTAAAATGAAAGAAATGGCTGCAACCTGTCCATCTTGCCACAAAGTCAGAAATAATCCACCACTAACTCCCTTTCATCCGTGGGAGTTCCCACAAGAACCTTGGCATCGTGTGCACATTGACTTTGCAGGACCATTGGAGAACAGAATGTTTCTGGTGGCTGTTGATGCACACAGTAAATGGCCTGAAGTGGCCATAATGAGATCAACAACCACAGAGAAGACATCAAAAAGCTAGGTGAAATGTTCAGTCGTTTTGGGTCTCCTACTCAGTTGGTTTCTGATAATGGACCCCAACTTGTCTCTCAGGAAATGTCTGCATTTCTACAAGCCAATGGAGTGCAACACATCACCTCAGCTCCCTACCATCCTGCAACCAACGGCCTTGCTGAAAGGTTTATTCAAACTTTAAAACATGCACTGAAAACATCACAAAGAAGGGACGTTACATCAAAGACTGCACAACTTTCTGTTGAACTATCATAACACTCCACGTGCCACCACAAAGACATCTCCTGCTAACCTGATGCTGAAGAGGAACCTTGAAGCCTACTGCGGTGAAGGACATTGGAAGCAAGTACAACAAGAGAAACAGATACAGCGCAGAGAACAACATGCCAAAGACCGAACCTTCACACCAAGAGAGACTGACTGTTAGCAAGGAACTACAGTGGAGAACCTAAGTGGGTTCCTGCAACTGTTATTGCACAGACAGGACCGGTTTCCTACACCGTTCAGACAAAGGACAGTGTCTGGCGACGTCACGCCGATCAACTTCTGCAGACTCCACCAGTGTCATCGGAGCTGTTCTCTGGGGGTTCTCCAGGTGCACTTGTCAGCACGCCAATTCTCCTTTCCACACAGGTGCCACATTCTACTGTCCCAGAGACAACTATTCCTGTTCGGAATGAGACTGCAGGTGCAGGGGCGGAGCTAGACCATTTTCAGGGGTGCTTGAGCACCCCTTAATTTTTTTTAAGCACCCCTAGAATTATTGGGCGTTATTTATTTATGTTTATAAAAAATGCTGAAATAATTATTAACAGTGTTATTTATTTTACCGTTTCAAACCAAATGTAAAATCTGCCAAAGTTCTCCCTAATTTGACCCTCCCCTCCTTTAGGATAATGGTTTGATCCATTAAGAGAGCGCAAGTTCCCCTCTACTCTGCCGCTGCGCTGAATGCTGCTCCCACCCATGTGCGTGTGATGGATTGGGCAGAGAGATTGACAGGCTAGCCAACAGAGCCAGCAACTGCAGGCGACTGCAACATTTACTTGGTATTTATACCCTGAAATGAACTCAAAAGTTTGTCCATGAAATCTGCATTTATAAGCCTGAGTTGTCTAAACAAACAATCCAGCTAGCTAGCTTGCCTTCTAGCTAGCCTTCTAGCTAGCGAATTTTACTCGTTTAGCCTCGCAAATCACAAAATGAAGCAAGCAATGCTTATGGCATGCCAAACATGAAGGTGAAAAAAGGCTATTGTAATTTCACACTGGTGCCATATCATTGTTTTATCAATGTGTTGTTTGTAGGCCGACCGTCACAGTGGATATTAGGGCATTTTTTTCCAAGAAAACTCCAGCAAAAGCTTCAGGTAAGGTTTGGGAGGCAAAGCACAGAACACGAGCGACGTTACTGCATGTGTTCAAATGTTTATTTTGTGGCGTTAACTCAATTGCTAGCAGACATATTTTGAAAATCAGACTTCAAACGGTCAGCAGTTTGAGAAGGACTATTTTGACTGTTTCTTGAACCAACGAATAGTATCTAAGAGAATGACTGAGCTCTGTTATGAATGCAGAAGAGCTGGGTGAGCCGTTGCTTAACATTAGTCAGATGTGCGCCCCCCGCCCAACCAAGTGCTAAGCACCACTAGAGCTGAAAGTCTAAAACCGCCCCTGTGCAGGTGGAACAGAGACACCTATCTCATTGTCAGACCATACAGACAATGTACCACCAGTGACTAATGAGACTGATGTTCCTGCAGGGCGCAGATACCCCACAAGAGAGCGGCGTCCTCCTGCACGCCTGAGTTATTAGGTTAGATCTGTGACTGACCCATCCCAGCAGGGGCAGAATAATCCCCTTGGGATCAGTTCAGGGATCGAGGCAGTCTACCCTCATCCCTTAGTTAGGTTTCATGTTCAGTTTTAGAAAAACAAAGAGGGAAACCTGATGTATGGTAATATTGGAGTTATGAGTTGAGCTATGTGTTTATGTTGATTACGTGTAAATGCTGTGTTATGGTAAATTTTTATGTTCAGCCAGAGAGCTGCAGAGTCAACTACTTTTCTGTTGTTTCTGTAGTATGACATCTGTTGTAAGAGGGGAGGAGATGTTGTGTATTGAACTGTGTCAGCTACCATAGCAGAAGAGACGAGGGGCATTATGGGTGCGCACACGAGTTTGTTGTTGTGCCCGGATAGCCACGTGAAGCTGTACTAAGATGTTGGTGCAGAAATAAAGAATGAGTTTGGCTGACTGGAGTTTATCTCATTATTGTTATGTAGCACAAGTAAAGGCAAGACATAACACAAACCACTGCTTCATGTTTGTACCTGCACGCCTATGTAAATGATCATACATGCCTTTTAAGGTATGTAATTATGCACAAAGACTCTTTCTGAAATAAAGCTTAGGACTATTAGAGATTTTTTTCCTTTTAAAATGTAGTTTTAAACCTTATTAGTGTGGATGTAGCCTTGGGTTGACAGTGGGTTGTGTATCTTTCACTCTGACATGAGCAGGCAGCAATTCTCTGCATTTCATGAATTTGAAAAGCAAGCTTTCAGTATATCTCAGTGTTTTTACTGTACATGCAATAGAAATTTAGCTTGGTATACCTTTTAAGAAATATCTCAACATTTTTAGCAATATTATTACTGATGTTCCTGCTGAGATTAAAATGAGCAGATTGATACCACTATCATGTGTGTGGACTACGGAGCTGGAGCAGTGAGGTGGTTATCCAAGCTTAGCATAAAGACTAGAAAATGTTTCTTCTTTTATTTCTACTTACGTCTGTGCAGCATCTACATTGGCATATAACTGTTAATGAGTAGACAAAACAAATGTGACACATCTTTGTGAGCTTTAAATGTGTTGGTTAGCTGTTTCAACTTGTGCCAAGCCTTTATGCTAACTTTAGCTAATCACCTTATAGCTGTAACTCCACACTTAAAGGAGGACTGTCCAGTTTTATCCTTACAATTACAAAATTCAGAACACTGTTTAGTCAATTTCAGAAGAAGCAGGGATATTGACTTTTTTATGTCATGCATAAAAGAGTTTCCTATAAGCTAGTAGCGGCTAATGTAGCCTTGAGCTTCTAGCTTCAAGCACAGATGTTGGGCAGGCTACAGAAGTTTGCGAAGTTCACTTCTGTTTGAACTCAAACTTCTTTTTTCTTGATTAAACTTGTAGGCTTTAGCTTCAACTACAACTGACACAAATTCTTGAGGCATTTCATCAGACATTAACCCCCCCCCCCCGAAAACCACGAAGGATCTTTTTTTTAAAACTTTGTCACACATGCTGTGGTAATATCTAAAATCTGTAAATGTACTTTAATGTGTTAAACTGGTGAAATCTCCTTTTAACGTACTGATGTGGTATCAATATTCTCATCTTGAAAGATATCACTTTTTCCTTGAACTTGACATTCTCAGGAGTCACAGTCATGAGGTCCAGAATTAGAGTACACTGGAAAAAAGGCTCCAAGTAGCGTTCCCACTCATAAAAGCTAAATTAACGGTGCAATCACTTCCTTTGTATCCATACTGGAGATCGATTAATGACCGAAGCCGTTGCTCAGTGTGTCCGTTCACATGACAGGATGGGAATCCCTCGGCCAAACCAAGAGGAGGAAGTGTCCCGGAGGGAGGCGATTATTCATGCTTGCGTCGCTGACTCCTCTGCTGATAGATCTGTTCAGTGAATGGTCTGTAAACACAGAAGAACAAACATGTAATGGGACAATAAATGAGAGACTTTACCGTCGTACCACTCCGTGCCAGGAGCGCGTTTGTGTGGTGAACCGTGAGGAAGCTCCAGTAAGTATGCAAGTGTGTGATGGGAAGATGATTTGTGTCTCCACGTGTTCCTCCACTGTGTTTCACATGAATGCACACAGTTTTTCACCCCTTGAGCCCACATATCAGGCTCACAGCTGCAGCAGCAAACGGCAATGGAAAATCTGGAAAATAACAGCCCTAATAGGTGAGAGGAGAAATACCTGACTGAAGTCCAAGAACAAACCAGGGATTAGAGCATTTTTTAACACAAAGACTGGACAAATCTGAAAGGTGTGCGGACAGAAGAACTGGCACATTTTCAACCTTTAAGTCATAGGTGAGCTGAGGCGGTGCTCAGGCCAAAACCACAGTGATAGGCCAATAAGGAAAAATAAATGTGGCCTATAGATGGGTCATTCCAGAATTGGACAACATTTTACATCCCATCCATCAAATTTCAAGTAATCATGTACAAAATACTAAAACATGCAGTTGTTGTATAAATTTACTTGTCCTGAGATCAAATCAAAAAAACTTTGAGAAAAGAATGTTTAAAAATAGTTTTAAAATCTCAAATAAGTCTGGAGTTCCCTTTTTCTCGTCCCACCCTCCTTATGACCAAACTGAATCTTAAATAAAACAGTTAAAATTAAATTAAAATCTCCTTTTTTGGTATTATTTTTTCATGATGTAATTGTGAGAAATTTTTTTTTAATCAGAATATTTTAAATGATAATTACTTTTACATTAGTACGTTTGTCCTCTTCGTCAGCAATACCATCCATCCATCCATTCTCTATACACCGTTTTATCCTCACTAGGGTCGCGGGGGGTGCTGGAGCCTATCTCAGCTGACTCGGGCGAAGGCAGGGGACACCCTGGACAGGTCACCAGTCTGTCGCAGGGCTACATATACAAACAATCACTCTCACATTCACACCTACGGGCAATTTAGAGTAACCAATTAACCTCAGCATATTTTTGGACGGTGGGAGGAAGCCGGAGTGCCCGGAGAAAACCCACGCATGTACAGGGAGAACATGCAAACTCCATGCAGAAAGATCCCAGGCCCAGGCTGGGATTTGAACCGGGGATCTTCTTGGTGCAAGGCGAAAGTGCTAACCACTACGTCCACTGTGCAGCCCTCAGTCATATCTAGCTTCTACTCCTGAGAAAAAGCTAACATTACCATGGATTAGCAACCCTGTTACTGTGATTAGAGTAGGATTGGCAAACAGCATATAAAAAATGGAATAAAAAATTTACCATTGATGTGTAAGCTGAGCCAGTCAAGCCTTTGATAATATATTACATATTATTGATGAATGTGGAGCAGAAAACTGTGAAAGAGGTCTATTTTTCCAAAATTTTGAAGCCCAAATGTCGTCCAATTCTGGAAAGACCCATATAATGTCACCATGGATGTAATGGTCATTTTGGCAGAAGTTTGTCTCGTGCACGCTGGTCATCTATATGGGTATTCAGTCATTTTTGAAAGGTAAGCTAATGTTAGGTACTGAATACAGCAATTGCACGTGCTGCAAAAGTGAGAGTGCACAACTTCATTTGTCAGTGAAAAAAATAGCACTTGAGACTCATATTCAAGCTGCTGAAGTTAGTGACCTCTGTTTGTGCCACAAAAAATCAAAGAAAAAGTTTTCTTTTGCTGTTATTTGCTAAGAAATTGTATTGTACAGGTGTGCAGCTCTCATTGCACGAATTCTAATCAACTGACACATTTTCTCCTCCACTTCACAGTATTTGATACAGATGTGTGAATGTGTTTTGATTCACTGGAGCATCTGTAGCAAAAATGTGAGCAGACAAGTTTCTTTGTGACTCGTTGGATAGGATTCGTTCATGTGCGATGAATTTGAGAAGGTGTAATTGAGAATATATCTTGTTGTTTGCATCCTTTGAAGAAGTTTTCTCAGGGTCTTCAATTTGTGATTATTTTCTACACTACCAAGTTTCACTGTCACAGGTACTCAGCTGGTTTGCTCTGACATTACCTTCATATTTGTTTGTTCTATGTTATCTTAATGTGAAGTCTGAACACAGGAGTACAGCCCTAAACCGTAAGCAAATCCGGAAACTAGAAAATGACTTTAGGTGATGCACAAGGTGAAAAAATTTTCATTCATTCATCATTGGGTGACAGTTTTGGGTCCACTGTCCAATTCCTGTACATCCCAACACCTAAAGTTGTTACTGAACTATTTGACTTCCAATTCAGTCACTAGTTAGAACATGTCACACACTACTCAGCCACAGGTATAAGCAGGTTGTGTTGAAAATAATAATTTAAATAAAAATAAAAGTATGGATGTTCTGAGCATGTGCAAGATTAAAATGCAAAATATTAACTATCAGATAATAAAGAGTAATAAAATAAATACTGGATTGTAAAATGTAGTTATGAGATGCATTAGTGAAGGTTAGATGCAAATGTTTGCTGTTTCTATGCCACCTCAGGACAGATACAAATGTTGCTGTTTAATGTCAGTAGACATCCTGAACATTATAAACGGCAGGATAAGACTCCTAACAGGAACTCCGGTGTGAGTATAAACATAAGTGTTTTGCAGGCTGTGTTTTGTCGATGACACAAACCAGAACTAAGCTCAACTAAACAATATACATATTAAAATGAATAATAATGGCTGTAAAGGGATTAATCTTCTTGGAGAGAATAAACTGTAAAAGTTTCAGTAGAAATCAACTGGACTTCTCTTGTAGGTTCTTGAAAACGTTTCATGTCTCATCCAAGAGGCTCCTTCAGTTCTGACTAATGGGGAGTACTGGAATATATAGTCACTCCAGGTCACATGGCTAATGGTCCATTAACGACCCAGCACTCACATGTCTCCAGGTGTGAATTGATGTGAAACCAGGTGGTCCACCAACAACGACAGCAATCATGGTGATGGGGCTCACAGTTTACACAACAAAGGATGACTCTGTCTAGTCAGAAGTGACTCAAGATGTTAACGATATCAAAAATTTCTGGAGAGAGATTTTATCACAGCATTATAGGTGCTATAGGTATACCTTTAACCCATCCATCCATCCATCCATCCATCCATCCATCCATCCATCCATCCATCCATCTTCTTTCACTTATTTGAGGAAGGGTTGCAGAGGCAGCAGGTCATTCCAGACGTCCTTCCCCCCAGCAACGCTTTCCAGCTCGTCCTGGGGGTTACCGAGTTGTTCCCAGGCTAAATGAGGTACACAATTCCTCCAGAGAGTTCTGCGTCTGCCCCAGGGTCTCCTCTCAAGTGGACATTTTTGGAAAACCTCCAAGTACAAACTAGCTCAACAGGCTGCTTTGTTGTGAAGAAGCAGTGGCTGTACTCCGAGCTCCATCCGGATGTCCAAGCTTCTTACCATATCTTTAAGGCTGAGACCAGACACCCTGCGGAGGAAGCTCATTTTAGCCGCTTGTATCTGTGACCTTGTTCTTTCGGTCACGACTTAAAGCTCATGACCATGGGTGAGGGTTGGAACACAGATGGACTGGTAAATTGAGACCATTACCAAGTCTCTGTTTACCAGTCCATCTACCTTGTTACCTGTAACCCATCACTATGACTGCTGCTGTTGTTGGTGGACCACCTGATTTCACAAAAATTCACAACTGGAGGCATATGAGTCCTGGGTCATTAATGGGCCATTAGCCATGTGACCTGTAGTGACTATATATTCTGGTACTCCCCATCAGTCAGTTAGAACTGAAGTCGCCTCTTAGATGAGAGGTGAAACATCTTCAACAACCTACAAGAGAAGTCCCGTTGATTTCCACTGAAGCTCCTATGATTACCATGAACTGGATGACTGAGAATCTACATACACAGACATACAGTAAATCCTCACAAAGGTCAGGTCTGTTTTCAGCTTGGACAGCCTACATCACTGCATCTCACTTTTGAATATCAAGGCTTTATGAGCTGAAAAAAGTTGCAATCCACTCGGCACCTGTTTCCATTCACTGTGCGATCCCAGCATCCCATTTTACCCATTCCAGTCACTGTGGAGGCTAATATCCCACCGGACGCCTTGCTATCCACGCACAGTTTAACTAAATGAGATCATTCAGAGTCTATGCCAGGAGCGAAAGACAAATATAGCTCATGAATATCCTCCCCAGTCGCAGTGTGTGTTAAAATTTGGCACCTGCCTCTCCTTTAGTTCACAGGTTCAGGCTAAATGACACAACAGCAGGTGAGCGTTGTGAGAAATTGCAGCAGCGACAGGCACACCTGTGCTCTCATGCACAGCATGTCGTAATATGTGACATTTTCAGAAAAGCATCCCTCAGACACTGTCAACGTCACTCTTCTTTTTCGGCTCCGACTTCTCATTTTTCATTGCACTGATTGAAAAAGTAAGGAGACGCTAAATAACCCAGCTATAGCTGTCACTGGGCAGTTTATGTAGCAGCAGAAATACTAGTGAAAAGATAATGAATAAAAACAATAGCCTTCAGGAGCTTGATGATTTCGGAAACCAACAAAGGAGACTCATGAAAAGTAGTCTGCTGTCTGGTATTCCAATTGATAAACACTCATTTTCCTTTGGACTGTGTGTTCCTGTGTTAAGGTTTTATGATAACATAAGTCAAGTTGCCACTTAATCAATGTGCTATTTTCCACCACTTGCCCTTGCACACCTTTTGTTTGTTGGTCTTGTTTGTTCTAATTCTGGCTTCTCGGTATAATAAGGTGTGATAAAGTAGGATGTGTTCATGGTGCAACAATGTGCATCTGTGCAATTTATTACTCCGCCAAGGAACATGGTGGAGTTATGTGACAATCATTGTTGGTTTGTCTGTCTGTTTGTGTACAGCATTACTCAAAAACAGACTAATGGATTTGGACAAATTTTTTTAGGGAAGGTCAAAAATAACACAAGGACCAACTGATTTGATTTTGGCAGTGATGTGGCTTATAGTCTGGAACCACGGATTTGGTAAAGATTTCTGGATCCATGCGAGATAGTGGCATGGCGTCACTAACTATGACAAGTGATTACAACGCAGCTGCCTGCTGACAATCACTTGATTGCGATCCTACTACAAATTGTTCACTGAGGACTTATCGGGGCTTATCCGTCAGAAATCATACAAGGAATAACTGATTAAATTGTGGGGATGTTTTCAAGTCCCGTGAATTCTTGACGCTCACTACATATTTAGGTCACACGATTCGGTATCCGTACATAACATGCATAACACATGCCTGTACTCAGGCAAGGTGGGTATATCTATGTTAAATGAACACATTCTATGGTGCCATGACTTGTCCCACAATTTTTTTTCAAGATTTCAGTCATCGGAAATGATACAATGACTGAGCAGCCTTGGCGGAGCACTGCATTCTCTGAGTGCAGCAGAGTAACAAGAAGCAAGGTGAATGGAAACTGTAGCATAGGAAAATGTAAGTCAACATTTGGACAGTCAGCTTTCTCTTTTAGAGGCTCTAAACTCTGGAATTCATTATCAACCGATATCAAATTAATCACAGATTTAAAACCCTTCTCTGCAAAGGTCAAGTGCTGGCTAAAAGCAAATCAGAGCTGTAATCATTCTTAGTTTGCCATGTTTTTTTATTAACTTATTTTGAACTGGTTTGTGTAATTATTTGTTTTTATGTGAACATGTATTTTATTGTTCTTTTGTAAACTTTTCTGTTATTTTATGATGTTTTATATTCTGACTTTTATATTTAAAGGCCCATCTGGGGACAAGAGTTGGAAATTAGCATTTGCTATAAACTCTCTGTGCAGCACATCAGATTCATGCTAAGTAATGGAACTATGTTAAACTGCATCGTCCCTATCAAATAAATAAATTCAATTCAATTCCTTATTATTACTAGCTGCTATGCTGCTATGTGACAGGTTACCCACACTTACACTGACAGGACAGCTGCACAATTAACACCAGTACATTCAAACAAACACCTCTACATCTGTTCAGAAGATGAGAAGGCCTCACACACACACGAACACACACATACACACAATAGGCTTGATGAGTAAGTGCCCGTAGCAGTTGCTTCTGCTCTGCCTCATTTGTGACAGGATTATGCAGTAGTAGCATGTCGGTGTGTTTCTGTGTGTCTGCTTGTGTAGGTCTGTATGCTTGTGTGTGAGGACAGATGTCCAGAAGTAGGTCACTCGACCTAAACTGTCACACACGAGCATTACAAGAAGCGAGGAAGAAAGGGCTGACCAACAAGGCTTTTAATGTGTGAGAAAAAAAGAGACATCCAGCTTAGTAAATTAGTCTCTCTTGACCATGTAACCGACGGGGTTTATTCAGAACAAATGAATACTGCTCTATATTAATGCAGATGACGTCTGGGAGAAAACACAGGCTTTGAGGGTACAGTGGTGTTTCATTGTCATTGTGTGAACCAAGTGGACTTGTGTGTGTGTGTGTGTGTGTGTGTGTGTGTGTGTGTGTGTGTGTGTGTGTGTGTGTGTGTGTGTGTGTGTGTGTGAGAGAGAGACTCGTAACGAGCTCTTGGACAAAACGTGTTGACGCCTCTGAAGCACACTGTTTGCATTAGGCAAAGTGCATACACAAAATTGACTGCTGGCTGTTATGATGAATACCCTTGGGGCAGAAAGAAACACAGGCATCCAGCCAGGTATGGAATGCAAAATGGAGAAAAAGCTGATATTGTGTGGCTGAATTCCTTGACGCACTAGAGCTTTGTGCTTGTTTTGAGACCTCAGGAGGAAATCTTGGAAACAGGTTTCCATCCAAGTAGCAATGTCAGGTATGATTTAACACTTAGGTAGCTTGTTACAGGTAAGAAATACATGTTAAAAAAGCTTAGATTTCCTCTGTGTTGTCAGTTAATGGCTTTATAGACAGGTAAAGGTAGGTAAAGAGATTTAGTTTTAATATAGAATATTTTAATGATGTAGTCAATAGAGAAAAGAAAACTCCACTTAGCTTTGAGTGAAGTGCATGTGTCTGAAAGACCTATTAGTGGGACAAAAAGCTTTCTTACAGTTGAGTCACATGTACCCATTTACCTGTCATTATCTGCATACTGCTGTTCTATGTAGGCCACAAAGAGTACCATAAGTGGATGAGCTGTCATTCTACACTTCTGTAATTACAACAGAACACAAGTTTATATAATGCCTGAATTAGCTGTGGAGTGAATGAGACCCCATAAAGATCATAAATCTTTTGCTTCACTCTATTCACTCGTTTTTGTGTGTTAATGCCAACTTTTTATGATGTCACTTCATAACATACAGAAATCCGTCTTCTGACATTGATGACAGTTATAAAACACCGTCAGGTGCATTGTCAACAACACGTGAGTCTCTTCTGAACTTGTCCTTACTTACATGTAACCTGAGTAAAGTAGGAAAGGCTTTACATTTGTGATCTCACAAATGGTATGGCAAATTCAGATTTTATTTGGAGATGATACACTTAAAAAGTCAAATACAATCTAAGCCTAAGGTACACTGAAAAAAATCTATATTAGTACAATGGAAAACTTTTAAGACCCAATGAGTATAATTTGGAGCATGCTCAAGAGAGGTGATGGGTTACCTGCCTGGTTGCAAAGACGCAAAAGTGACTATGAGGATTCAGAGCTAAAAGAGAACAGTGTTCATCTGTAACTCTTTCAAAATTTGGAGTTCCACAGGGATTGACCGGAGGTGCTCTGTTGTTTATGGATTTGGAATCTACTCATACTGAAAATCTAAATGGTCTACTTTGCATCGAAATTATAGTTTATATGGTATCATTTGCATCCATGACTAGTGTCAACTCTAGCAACTTATTTGGACTTATTATTATTGTTGTTGTTGTTGTTGTGTAGCATTCCCTTTCAAACATTCTTAACACTTTGAGGCTACAATCACTTATATTTTGTGGAGTCAACAGGTGTTGCCTAATGTAAAGTGCACGGTTTACTTGCTCAAATGCACATTGTGCATGACCCTGTGCCTTACAGTCATACAACAGACATTCTCCCCTCAGTAAATCCAGTTATCATTTCCAAGTCTGGTTGTTCAAACAGAGTCATTTACTCTCTTTTGTTCCTGCTGACTTACCGTTAGCATTACTACATCTACTACACCCACATCCTTCCTGGATATTACTCAGTCCTTCCGATACCTGCATAGAATCTAAATGAATATAAATGATAAATCCATATCTGTAACACTTGAATGCATTTAGAAATTCCCGCAGACATAACTGGGATACTGACTTATTAATCAGGAGGAGGGCTTTGCACTGAAACACTTGTCCATCTTAAACATTACTATTTCATTTTTATTTGTTAACCAAAATGCAATAAATTTTATTGAAATGTACTTTTTAGATTTTACTCTTGTTTTGTTGATGAAAATTTGGTGTCAGCTGATATTTCTGCCATATTTTGCTTTAAAATAACTTGCAAACATGTCATTAACCAAACGCATTTTAATGACAATTGTGAACCAGGACTGAGATGAAGAAAGACTTACCCCTCAAATCTTATCGCCACCTTGTAAGCCATAGCAACTGTAGCAGTCAGGAGTAGACCAACAGGACTGGCACCACTGAAAACAGAGCAGGAGAGATTGTCATGTACGGATACCGAATCATGTGACCTAAATATGTAGCAGGCGGCAGGAATTGATGGGATTCAGAAACACCCCCACAAATAAACCAATTGTTCTTTGTATTCCTTTTTGAGATAAGTCCCAATAAATCTGCAACAGTCGATTTGTAGTAGGATCACGTGTTCACTTGTCATAGTTACAGTGACGACGTGCCACTATCGCACAATAATACAGAAATCTTTAACAAAACCGTCAATCCACACTATAAGCTGCATCACTGCCAAAATCTAATCAGGTTGGTCCTTGTGTCATTTTTAACCTTTCCTGAAAATTTCATCCAAATCTGTTAGTCTGTTTTTGAGTAATGTTACTAACAGAAAAACATAGAGACGGACAGACAAACAGACAGACAGCCAAACAGAAAACCAGCGCTGATTGTCACATAACTCTGCCGTGTTTGTTGGTGGAGAAATAATCATCTAAATTCAAAGCAAATGTCAACCTGATGTGTCTCCAGCTGCTGTTCGAAAGCAAGTAAGTAGCTTCCTGAATGTCACAGAACCACAACAAATACAGGAAACTAAATTTTCAAACAAGTCGTTATTTGCTGATGTAGACTGTGCTACATGAAAGCATGAAGGTAAATGTAAAATGACACTGTAGTGACTCAAAGAAAAACAAATACCCTTGAAAACAAAATGCAAAAATGTCTAACACTGTGGCTTAGCCTTGTACCAAAAATACCACACACAAACACACTGACCTACATATAACTGATCAGAAAGTGGCACAGTGACACAGACTTGTTTCATCAAGAAAAAACAAAACAAAAAAACCCTCAAAAACATGTAGGCACAACTGTAGAGGGAAACATACACAGACTTGTGTGATGGAGATAATGTAGTGGGTATGATTAATTAAAAGTGCTGCACTAACAAGTCTCTCATGTGTCTCATGAGAGTAACAAAAAGCTAAAGATGGCCAACATGCTTTCATCATTTTCACGGCGTGTGTGAGAGCTGCTCTGTAATTTGTGTAGTCGGAAACACTTGATATAATTGGTTTAATCTCTCACCAATGCACGTGCTGCAGTTTGCCAACTTTGTCATTAGGATGAAGTAAGAAGCTTAATCATATCAGTCTGAACAACACCACATTGTGGGGAAGCTGAACATGACTTGCTGATGAGGCTTATAAAATTGTTCACCCTGACCTACTTCCACAGGCAGCATAGAGGCACCAGGACGCAGGGAAAATGACCAGGTAAATTTAGCAAGGCAAGATCACCAAATATAATATTGTACTGATGTTAAAAAAAAGTTTGCGAGTGAGTGGCAAGTTGGATAGTAAGTTTGATGGAGGAAAATATATTGTCATGAAATTTTGTAAGGAAAGTCATTGTTCTCAGAGAATAAAATTCTGACTTTGATAATGATGATACTTGTTTGTTATTTTTTCTCATTAAAATGTCTCAAAACTTTTGGGTCGATGGCACTGAAATTTGATCCAGACGTTCATACTCATGTCAAAGTGACTAAACAATTTTATGATATTTCACCATTTTACACAACATCATGATAAGGCCATTTTTTTTCTTAATTGTATTTCAACAACTGTATTGCATATTGAAATAGTTCTAAAGGTATTTTAGATAGGTAGGTAGGTTTAATTGTGTTTGATGCTAGTTAGCAAATGTCAGCATGCAAACATGTTAAATGAAGAGTGAAACGTGAGTAAATGTTAGCTCTTTTTGCCACATGTATGAAGTATGATTAAGAGATTCATTGTCAGAGTCTGCAGCTAAACAGAAAAAACTAAACATAATTGAAATTTGGTCCCTAAAGTAGTCTTCTCGTGTCGTCATGTACTGCCAACCTACAACACTTGGAACACTCCCTGTGAGTTCCATATTATAAGTGCGTCAAACCCCATCTACGAAGATCTACAATAGATCTTCTTCATGTGTCAAATTGGTGACCCTTCAACTTCAGTTTCACTATGGATGAGGGGAAGAAGTTGCAGGGAGCCAAATCTGGTAAGTATGACAAGTAGAGAGCAACCATTGTCGTTGACAATTGTGTAGGCAGGTATGCAATACCACAAGGTACATTACTGTTCAAAAGTTTGGGGTCAGAAAAGCACTTTTTTCAATGAGGATAACACTGAAAATACACTCTAGACATTGTCAATGTGATACATGACTATTCTAGCTGGAAATGGCTGATATTTAATGGAATATCTACATAGAGGTACAGAGGCCCATTTCCAGCAACCATCACTCCTGTGTTCTAATTGTATATTGTGTTAGCTATTGGTGTTGAAAGGCCAACTGATGATTAGAAAACCCTTGTGCATTTATGTTGGCACATGAAAAAAAGTGTGCATTTTCATGGAAAACATGAAACGGCCTGGGTGACTCCAAGCTTTTGAACGGTAGTGTACATGCCACAGTGAAAAAGAAACTTGATTCTAAAAGTAATGGCCTCATACAGGATGTGATCCATGGTCTTCTTCGACATCCTTATGTGGAATCTATGGCTTATTTAAACTGGAAGCCTTTCCTACAGCTTCACAGATCAGAAAATATGTTTGTTTCAAAAATGAAACTATGTGTTGCGGACTTCAATTTTGTGGAGATTGGGCTGCAGATATGCCATTAAAAATCAGCCGTTTCCATCTAGAATAGTCATTTACCACAGTAACAATCTCTAGACAGTATTTCTGACAATTTAATGACATCTTCATTGAAAAAAAATGCTTTCTTTCAAAGATAAGGACATTTCTAAGTGACCCCAAACTTTTGAACGGCAGTGTATATATTCATTGTTTAAATACACACAAAAAAAATCCAGTTTCTTCATCATTTTAAATTTGTTTCTTAAAAGACTCCAAATTACCCAAACTGGATACAAGCACAATCAAATGTATAAAACTGGAACACAAACTATTGCTGGGAATTGGTAACCTTTCAGAAACTAATCCTTAAACTTTGAAATACACTTCCTGCTTCTTTATTAGTTGGTCTATGATGAAAATCGCCTTTAATGTCACATGAAGTGACAGACTCTGTTCATTAATGTAATGCAGTGCCAAAAAAAATCCCTCTTTTCCTTGCAGAACCACAAAGTAGGTGAGGACAGGTGAAGTAATGAAAGTTTGGCTCTACCTGTGGTTTACAGAAATGACATCTTTCAATTCTTCTAACTGTTTTTGACCTTTCTGATTAATCCTTAGATGCAAGTGGGTCAAAATGACCCAGTGAGGCTGCTTACTTACAATATCTTTGTAATGAAGAGTTGTTATCATTTAATATTACAGGTATTCCAAAAAAAAACATGCTTTTGATGTCATTCCATTTAAATATTTAAGTTGTCCTTTATACCTTTTAGGAAATTGCAATATTTGAGTTACTACCCCAAGCTTCTATTAGTGGTTCAAAAATGACGTGCTTGCAACCCGTGATACTTATCAATTGTGGCTGTCAGGAATATATTTACTGTGGACCACACACAATGTCAGAAGTGTCATCGATCAGGAAGATTATTTTACACAGCAAGACCTGATACACTGAAGTATTATCTCCATTTATTACCTCAGAAAAAACTGATGTCATCAAATTGGTATTTTTCAACATACTTACACATTCACGACTCTTGTGTGAAAGACTGTTATTATTATGCATCATCAAATTAACCTACTTTATAGTTAGCTAACAATGGATAGCTAATTAAGTTAGCTAACAATACTCTATGTATTGAGTGCGTATATGTGCATGCATGCATTTATTTATACAACTACATATTGATTGATAGGTTTGTGTTTCATTCAGAACATTCTGTTCCTTTTATGTTTGCTCATCTAGAGTGTCATGACTGCTAGGTTTACAAGAGAAATGTCATCTATATGCTGGAAGATGGAGAGGCAGTTATGGGGTTTGACTCAAAATTGTCCAGCTGGAGGGGTTAGTTGTCCACCTGGAAATCCAACTCTCGTAACTGAACAGGATCGATCAGACAGAAGATTCCTCGAATGAGTACTCTAATGAAGAGAGTTAAGTCCAAACCATGTCCAACAGAATGAATCGTAATGACTCTTACTGGAGTGAGTTACCTCCCACCCTGAACAGAGCACCAACACCAAGTCACAATATCCTAAGAAGTCAGTCAAGGCCTGCACTGGGCCTTACCATCACCATTTCACCAAAACATGCATGGGAACTCTTTATCACTGATAATATCATACAAGAGGTGATGAAGTACACAAACTTAACAAAAAAGAGAGGAAAAAATGTCAACAAAATGGATGTTGACATTCTTCTATTGCTGTACTGTAATCTTCTTTTTCAATTATCAAAATATTCAAAATCTGTTAGAAAGATAATACAAACAATAAAATAAATTATTATTCTTAACAGAAATAACAAAAATGTCACAAAACCCCTTGATTCTTATACTGATCTCCTCTTTTTGAAAAGTAAAAGGTAAAAGTGTAGGGGTCTAAGGGTTAAAGAAGCCACAGAAAATTTTTAATAATCTTTATTCAGCACACATTTCAGATCCCTTTCAGTCTGCAGTGTGATGTACATTAACGACAGGAAGAAAGGAACAAAACTGTCGAGTCCTTCAGTGGTTTGCTTGTGACTTTCGATTTCTGTGTCACTTCAGTAACAAGTGTGATTATATTCAATGCACAGCTTTCATCAACTTCAAATCTGTGCACAACACTGGCTTCAGCGAGGCTCTGCCGATTGTGACACACCAATCTGGCAGGATGAGTCAGTAGACCTTGTGTGGTAACCTCTATTTACCACTGACCCATATTACAAATTGTCATAATTAGAGATGACAAAGGCAAAACTGGTCAGATTGTCGGCTGACTTGTGCCGCAGTGGAGCATCACCTCCATTAAGAAACACTGACACAGTGCTCCAGTTTCTCTTTTGTTCTTTCTTTCTAGTTGACACTGTCCTAGGCTTCATCTGCAAACGACATGGAAAATAGTCAACAACGCAAATCTTTGGTTTCCTCATATACTGAGAATTACACTGTGACATGAGCTGTTATATGACGTGATGATGGAGCTCACAGTCATATCATCCAAAGGGAGAACTGTCAAATCTGCTGCAACATAATAAGCATCTGAATAAATGAATACTACTATTATAATAATAATTATTTCCAATCAATGCATCTGTAAATCTCAGTCTACATGCTGTTATCTAAAACTCTATGGAAATCTATGCCTATTCACATGAATATGCACTGTGTTTGCGTGATTACATATTTGTTAATCAGACTGCAGACACTCACATGGTGGCAGTTTCAGTCAGTCAGTGTTTGTATTTTTTTTAGCCTGGGCAAAAGTATGAGCCAAGAGCCTACAGGGTAAAGGTTTGTGCCCTTTTAGAGAAAGAATGAAATACAAACATGTAAAATATGATAGTCAAAAGGCAGACACCTGAGGTGGAAGCGGACAGGTTTGATATTCTTATGTTGCCACAAAAAATGTAAAATTCATAGGATTTATTCAACAGCACAACAAGACTGTTGAAGATGGACCACATTTGCATATGCATTATGAACACTAAAAGCAAGACCGTCATAATTTATTTAGCTGAAATATTTAGGTCAGGGACTGATCTTTTGATGATGGAGGGAGAATCTCGACACAGTGGTCCACATATTCACATATATTCACAGGTAACAAACACAACAGGAGTCTAACTGGAGACAGACAATATAGAGGTTTAGTTGCAGTCAAAAACTTTCTTCTTTTAACTGTCCCACATATACTGCCCATCCCAAAAAAAAAGTTGCACACTCTAATATTTCGTTGGACCACCTTTAGCTCTGAGAATGGCACACATTCACTGTGGCACCATTTTGATTAGCTTCTGCAGTGTCACAGCATTTATTTCTGTTCAGAGTTGTATTCATTTTCTACCAAGATCTTATGATGATCACGGGAGGGTCAGACCACTGTGCAAAGTTTTCTCCAGCATATCCCAAATTCTCAATGGGTCTAAGGTCTGGACTCTGTGAAGGTCAATCCATTTGTGAAAATGATGTCTCATGCTCCCTAAACCACTCATTCTCAATGTGAGCCTCATGAATCCTGGCATTGTCATCTCGGAATATGTTCATGCCATCAGGGAAGCAAAACTCTATTGATGGAAAGACCTGGTCATTCAGTATATTCAGGTAGTCAGGTGACCTCATTCTCTGGGCACATAACATTGCTGAATCTAGACCTGACCAACTGCAGCTACCCCAGATCATAACAATAACCCCCACACGCTTGTAGGGTAGGCATTAGGCATGATGAGTGCATAACTTCATCCACCTTTCTTCTTACTGTGATGTGCCTGTCACTTTGGAACAGGGTAAATATGGACTCATCAGACTACATGACCTTCTTCCATTGCTACAGAGTCCAATCTTTATGTTCCACGGCAAATTTTTCCCATTTAGCCACACTGATCAGTGGCTTTCTTAGGGCTACACAGCTGTTTAGTCCCAATACCTTGAGTTTCCTTCGCATTGTGCATGTGGAAATGCTCTTGGAAATGAACAGTTTTGTAGATGAAGATTTAGAAAACCAACAAAAATTAACGTGATTGAAGGTACAACTTGGGATTGTTTTTTTTCTTGAAAAAAATGCACAAAAAGTACTTCTAGACGGTTGAATTTAAGTTAATATTTATACTGCATATCTCTAAGCAAAAGAAATTAATAAAAAAATGTTAAATGCAATCATTTATATTCCAATATTATTACATCTGATGTAACACATGTAAAACAAATGTCAAACTAAATGTTGCCTATTTTTAATGAAATGTGTTTTAGAATTAAGACAGTAAAGTAGTGTCAAAATAGTAAGTAGCATAAACTAATCACCAAACCAGAATAATGCAAGAACATCACTAAATGACATGAGTGTAATTTTGGTTTAATTCAAAACTGACTGACTTGTGCTCAAAGCCCAGTTGGTACCTTTAACGGAAATGGATGACCCTGGCCTTTTTTAGCATCATGTTATAAAATCTGAACGTAATTACACTATGAGGCATGAGACACTGGCTTTGTTGCTTAAATTGTTATGCACATTGCTTTTGTGGACACTAGAGGCAAACCTTTTACATCTAGATTATCATCCTGGATAAAGCGCACATGGCTATATTTGACATTAATTGTGGGAAGATCCCCCTGAAACTGGGTTAATAAAATGCAATCTGGTAGGCTCCGTGTATGAATTGCCCACACATACCAAATGAATCCGCCCTAATTGACATTCGGTACGCAGATGGAAAAAATTATGTGACTCATATTTGTCTGTTAACCTAAAATGGACCTAAAAAGTCTTGACCCTCAAACAGTCTATGGAGTTGTAAGGTAAGTGAACACACAACACAAAGTAATCAGAAAGAATGAGAAATTTTGCCCTGTGTGTGATTTTGTGTGCAAGAGTAGGAGAATGACAGCTTCAAATCAGTGACTTAGATTTGAGAACAGGTCAAAGAAGGTTAGCAAATCTAATTCAAAACTTTAAGATCCAAGAAAAACCTCATCCTACATAAAACATACATGAGACAACTATTGTACTTCTTTCAACTATTTGTGAGCCTTTATCAGTTCAGTCCCGTAGCTTAACTATTGCACATGCATTGTAAAGTTATCTGTTATATTTGAGCATTTCTATTTAATTTCATTTTGGACTTTCACTGAACTCAATTTCAAAGGGGAACAATGCAGTTTTAACTGCACTAAAACAGTTTGATGTATGTGCAAACCATACATACATACATACATACTCTACTGTTCAAAAGTTTGGGGTCACCCAGACAATTTCATGTTTTCCATGAAAACTCACACTTTTATTCATGTGCTAACATAATTGGACAAGGGTTTTCTAATCATTAAGAAGCTTTTCAACACAATTAGCTAACACAATGTACCATTTGAACACAGGATTGATGGTTTCTGGAAATGGGCCTCTGTACCCCTATGTAGATATTGCATTAAAAATCAGCCGTTTCCAGCAAGAATAGTCATGTACCACATTAACAATGTCTAGACTGTATTTTGGATTAATTTAATGTTATCTTCATTGAAAAAAACAGATAAAACAAATACTCCAAAAGGTAACAAAAAAGAAAAAAGAAAAGCACTCAGAGAGTGCAGTACTCCACCAAACCTGCTCAGTCGTTGTATGATTTCCGACGGATGAAATTTGTGGTCTGCAGTGTTTGATTTGTCGTAGGATCGCAATCATGTGATTGTCAGCATGTACCTGACGTAGTGTTCACTTGTTGTCATAGTTACAGTGATGCCGTGCTGCTATCTCGCAATAATACAGACATTTTGAACAAATCCACGGATCTAGACTATAAGCTGCATCACTGCCAAAATCTAATCACTTGGTCCATGTGTCATTTTTGACCTTCCCTGAAAATTTCAACCAAATTCGGTATGTCGTTTTTGAGTAATGTTGCTGACAGACAAATGCACAAACAGAAGGACAAACCAACGACGATCGTCACATAACTCAGCCGTGTTCCTTGGCAAAGTAAAAATAAGCTGCCAATGACACCAACGAGCTAGAGGAGTAAATAAAAAAAATACTGCATTACTATGATCACTGGAGGCTGCAGCACCACAGGGATTCACAATCAACACCAGTCAAACTTCAACAGCCACTCAGAGTGAGCTGATCTGTGCTCCATGTTTAAGGAAACACCTTAAGACGTGAAGTTGGATCACAGGAGTGTATTTATGAAGTTTGACAGGACGGGAGCAGCAGCGTATTTAAACACTAAAGCTCTGATGGGTAAAATACCTAAACATTTGACATTAGGAGACATTGCTAACCTGAAATAAAAAAATGAAGGAAAGTAACATCTGACTGCTAAATTTTAGCCATCTGCTTACGCACTACCCAGCCTGAGTAATGATCACAGGAAAACATAAAGATCATGTGTCATGTCAGGTTGGAATTCGGTATAATTTATTCAAACAGTAATTGGTGTAACCTTTGCGGAAATGAGGCAGATGGTGAGCAGACAACATTCCCCACAGTCTAAGGTATAGGTGGGAGGTGACAACAACTTCTAATTTATGACAGAAACACTGGCATGTGGGTTTAAATGTATGGAAAGAAAAAATCTGGGGCAGGTCCACCCAGAGTGCAATTCACTAAATCGGTCTTAATGACACAGAAATTCATGTAGATATCATTTGATTGAACAGCCATTAAAGTCCTGGAACTACCCTGCCTATGACTGACAATAATAGCTTACAAACAGAGAAGTAAAGTTCAATACAATGCCAGTATGTGTGTAAGACGACTTTTATATGATTTACTTGTTGATTAAAAATGTCAAATCTAAGAGGTTTTAAATGTATTTTCTATGTACACACAAAAAACAAAGTTTATTTTTTTTTTCAATTATTTTTATTGAAGTCTTTCAAATGACTTGAGTTACATGCATGTTTACATGTTTACATTTTTTTTACAATGAAAACCAAAACAACGAAACCCTAAAAAAACAAACAAACAAAACAAACCCTGCACATATTACAAATACAGATGCATAAAGGTCCAAAATTGAAATAAAACAAAACGAAGACGGTCCACATTTTACTTGTTATAATAGCTGATAAAAGGCTGCCAGATTTTGTAGAATTTGCATTCTTTCTGCCTGATAGAATTACATCTCTAAAGAGGTTTTGATGAGTAGGATGAATCTTATTTTTCCAATTTAATAAGATTAGGCGTCTGGCCAATAACAACACAAAGCATATCACATGGATTTGTGAACTGTTCAGGGACAAATCGGTAGGGACGACTCCAAACAGTGACATCACTGGGTCTGCTGGAAGAAGAACTTTTAAAATTTCAGACAAAGTGTCTATTATTTTTGTCCAGTAAGGGGAGATGTTGGGACAGTTCCAAAAAGTGTGGGATAGTGCTGCAGGTGCCTGGCCACAACGGTCACAAGAGGTGTCCACTCCTGGAAACATCTTGGAAAGTCTTTGTTTGGATAAATGTAGTCGATGCAGAATTTTGAACTGCAGAAGCCAATGTCGGAGACAAACTGAAGAAGAGTGAACCCGTTCTTGAGCTACAGTCCATTGTTCCTCTATGATGTTTACTCCCAAGTCTTTGATCCAAGCATCTTTTATATGGTCATTTGAAATTGTACATTCCATCTGTGACAGGCCATTATATACTTTGGAAATAGATCCTTTCTTTAGAGAATTATTTAACAACACATTATCCATAGCATATTTTTGTGGTAAATTGAGAAAAGAAGGAAATGTTGTCGTTGTAAAATTGCGTATATTCAAATATTTATAAAAGTCTCTGTTTTCAATTTGGAATTTAACCCGTAATTGTTCAAATGTTGGAAATTATTTCTTAATAAATAGGTCTTTAACCCTTTATGCTTCAGTGCGCATCAGTGTCCCGCCGACGGTACACCTACTAATTTGCATAGGAATTTCAAGAATGTCCGACGGCTGCAAACACGATTATACAAACACTATACGCCGATGGAAAGCTTAGATTCTCATGAATCCGCCGGTATAAACCACTTTCAGATGCGATTACCACAGCGGGTGAGAAAAACACATTTGTCCGACAAAAACGAATATTCATCCATCCGTTCTCTATACACGGCTTCAACGCACACAGCGCGACTCACATTTCCGGGTTCATTATTACACACAGAAAAAAAGATTCCACAATAAACGGCCATAATCCAACCTTTTACATCCAGACAACACAAGCCAGTAAACTATTTTGTCCAAAACATGTCCTGAAGTCGGTAGAAAATCCACGAATCGGTCGTTTTCAAGGAAATGCACCTCGCGATGTGCGTCCAATATTCCCCGTATTTTTCATAATTTTTTTATTTAAAAATAGAATATTAGCGATTTTTTGTACTGAAAACGGCTGGAATTGACTGCAGCTTAAAGGGTTAATTTCGTGAACACCTTTGATATCCCATTGTTGAAATGTTTTACCTGAAAACAGGTAAAACATTGCTTGATTGTCAGTCAGTGGTGTCAGAGCTGAGCACTGATTCCACTGAAAGTGTCTTAGAATCTGAGACCAAATTTTTAGTGAATGTGATACTACAGGGTTGTGACATTTAAACTGTGATAGATTAGAGGTGTAATAAAGCAGTGATTTCAAAGTATTAGGGGAAAAAGATTGATTTTCCATCTGTTCCCAATCAGGTTTGAGAGTTCCATTCCCAAAAGAAATGCATCTAATGATGCAAGACCAGTAATAAAGTCGGAAGTTCGGTAGTCCCATCCCCCCCAATTTCGGTCTTTGTAAAAAGGGTTTTTTAATTCTTGGTGTCTTATTATTCCAGATAAAGGATGTAAGTAAAGAATCTATTTTTGTGAAAAACTTCTTATTAAGATCCCCGGTTCAAATCTTTCTGCATGGAATTTGCATGTTCTCCCTGTAC
Organism: Acanthochromis polyacanthus; assembly: GCF_021347895.1. Taxonomy (NCBI): domain Eukaryota; kingdom Metazoa; phylum Chordata; class Actinopteri; family Pomacentridae; genus Acanthochromis; species Acanthochromis polyacanthus. Next base: position 22,695,440 of record NC_067131.1, read on the forward strand.
ATGCGTGGGTTTTCTCCGGGTACTCCGGCTTCCTCCCACAGTCCAAAAATATGCTGAGGTTAACTGATTATTCTAAATTGCCTGTAGGTGTGAATGTGAGTGTCTGTATATGTAGCCCTGCGACAGACTGGCGACCTGTCCAGGGTGTCCCCTGCCTTCGCCCAAGTCAGCTGGGATAGGCTCCAGCACCCCCCATGACCCTAGTGAGGATAAAGCGGTGTATAGAGAATGGATGGAATGCACTGGAATAAGAATAAATATTTTGGTAGAATGTTCATTCTAGGGGCTGCTCAGTGGCGTAGTGATTAGCACTTTCGCCTTGCAGCAAGAAGATCCCTGGTTCGAATCCCGGTCTGGGCCTGGGATCTTTCTGCATGGAGTTTGCATGTTCTCCCTGAGCATGCGTGGGTTTTCTCCGGGCACTCCGGCTTCCTCCCACAGTCCAAAAACATGTTGAGGTTCATTGAGTACTCTAAATTGTCCGTAGGTGTGAATGCGAGTGTGATTGTTCGTCTGTGTATGTAGCCCTGTGACAAACTGGCGACCTGTCCTGGGTGTCCCCTGCCTTCGCCCGAGTCAGCTGGGATAGGCTCCAGCACCCCCCGCGACCCTAATGAGGATAAAGCGGTGTATAGAGGATGGATGGATGGATGTTCATTCTAATAATATTTATTCGATCAGCGAGAGAAATGGGAAGGTCAGACCACTTTTTGATCTGTTGTTGAGTTTGTTGATAAAGGGTCATAAAGTTTTTACTGAAGAGGCCAGAAATTTCTTGTGTAATGTTCATCCCGAGATATTTAAAATTGTTTGAGATAGTGGAGGGAAGTGGTGTCCATGTATTTACTTTGTCCCTTGCTATGGAGCTGACTGGGAATAGTATACTTTTGGATAGATTAACTTTGTATCCTGATACTCTGCCAAATATAATATGGTCATGATTTTTGGAATGGATGTGGGTGGATCTGAAATGTATAGTAACAGATCGTCTGTGTACAAAGATACTTTATGCTCTATACCTTCTCTCGTAATCCCTTTATAGCCTTCAGTGGAACACAGCAGAACAGCAAGGGGCTCTATGGCTCGGGCAAATAATAGGGGAGACAAAGGGCACCCCTGCCATGTAGAACGATGGAGAGGAAAAGAGCCTGATTCCAAATTAATTGTTTGTACAGATGCCTTAGGTTGATAATAAAGCAGTTTTATGAGAGAGATATAGTAATGACCAAATCCAAACTACGACAGGGCCGCAAAGAGAAAATCCCACTCAACCCTGTCGAAGGCCTTCTCGGCATCTAATGAAAGTAGTATTTCCAGTTCTTGCGTGTTTGAATTTTTGGTATAAATAATATTGAACAATCTTCTTATGTTAAAAAACAAAAACAAACAAAAAAAACTGCCTGTCTTTTATAAAGCCGGTTTGGTCTGTGGATACAGCAGTTGGAAGAACTGATTCTAAGCGCATAGCCAATATTTTTGCCAGTATTTTGTTGTCTACATTTAGTAGGCTTATGGGCCTATATGAACCAGGGTCTAATGGGTCTTTTCCCACTTTATAGATTAGAGATATACAAACATCATAGAGTGTTGGAGGCAGTGAATCTGTTAATGGCGCTTCGTTATAAACATTAAGTAAAAGAGGGAAAATCTGTTCCATGAAAGTCTTATAGAATTCTGCACCATATCCATCAGGACCAGGGCATTTAGAGTTTTGCATATTATGTAAGATGTCAGAAAATAGAAAAAGAGGCTTGCCTGGGCCATGAAACACCACCAATGGACTATTGAAGACTGGAAGAAGGTATTATGGACTGATGAATCAAAATTTGAAATCTTTGGTTCATCACGCAGAATTTTTGTACACCGTCAAGGAGGAGAAAGGATGGTTCCTCAGTGTGTGACATCAACTGACAAACATGGAAGAGGAAGTGTGATGGTCTGGGGTTGTTTTGTTGGATCCATCATCAGTGACTGGTACAGAGTGAGAGGAACTCTGAACCAAACAGCGACCACAGCATTCTGCAGTGCCATGCAGTATCCTCTGGTATGTTCCTAGTTGGCCAAGGGTTCATCCTACAGCAACCTACTGACTTCCCCTTTCGACGTCCCTTAGTTCTGCCCCTAGTTATGCTGCTATAGGCCTAGGCTGCTGGCGAACCTCTCTTGATGTACTGAGCCTTTCTCTGTCTACCTTTATATTTAATATATAAATCATTATTACATTACACTCCGTGTGTGCTTTCTCCAAGTGTCCCTGGTTCCAGAGCTGAATGATTTGGATTTGTGGTTGCTGTCCCACCAACTGGCCTAGTCTCCATCATGTCCACTGCAGGATGCTGCTGCTGACCTTCCTCCAGTCCACTGCTTCCAGCTGCCTATTTCCACCAGTCGACTCTGCAACTCCCCCTACACTATACTTGAAATGCTAATCTACATACTGTTTGAACTTTACTGTCAGCTATATATGTAGTACATTTAATGCCAGAGTCGTACATCATAACAGTAAACAAGGAATCAATTTCAATGTTGGCTTGTACTCTGTATGTGTCGTCTAGCTTCTCATATATGTATCGAACTGTGTGTTAAATGTTCCCTGTTCCCCACACCCCTCCTCTCCCATCCCGCCCCCTCTATCTCTTTACTTCTACCCGTCTACCCCTCTACCTCTCTACCTCTTCTGTCCCTCCCAACCCACCCGGCCAGCAGGTAGATGGGTCCCCCCACATAAACAGCCGGGTTCTGCTCAAGGTTTTTTCCTGTTAAAAGGGTGTTTTCCTTGCCACTGTCGCCTTGGGGCTTGTTCTGGGGGTCAGGCATATGGGTTCTGCAAAGCATCTTGAGACAATTTGACTGTAATTAGCGCTATATAAATAAAATTGAATTGAATCGAATTGAATTGAGCTCTTACAATCCGTAGAGGACCCAAAGGATCCACCTTCTGGTGATAGACACCACAGGAAACCCCCAGACGTTTCGTATCGACGGTCCAATGGCTCAAAACTGTTTTGGTGGCTTGAGGGACAGCTTTTTATTTTTTTTTACCACAAGTGTAAACAGAGATCCACTGGTGAGACAATATTGGATAATCTCAATACAAATGCATATTTATCCTTCTACCACAGGCGCTAAGCTGCTTGTGCTTCAAAGTTAGTCATAGATGTCTGTGTTTCATAACTGAACTCTCCTGCAGCTGTTGCACCGTCCAACATGTACACACTGCAGTATGAGGCCCAGCTGAACAGCAACAGGCACCACAGAGTGGAGGCGATGTGATTTCTCCTGGAGCAGAGACTGACCTTCTGAAAGTCAGAGCACTGTTGTTCTACCTCCACCAGAAATACTGCTTCATCCCACAAATTCAACACGACTTTGGTTCATGATGGAACTGAGGAGCAGCATTCTTCACACCAATAATCAATGTGCTAATGTTCCAGTAATTAAATGAATAACCTGAAGCAGGTTCTCTCAAAATGTGAGATATTCATATTAAATAACTACACTTGCACGCACATACTTGATTTGATGCAGGAGATCCAGTGCAACATTAGTGATGCAAAATTTCCCAAAATAAAGAACACAAAATTCAGTCATATGCTCAGTATTAGCAGCACAATAATTCTGACTATCATCTTTACTTGACTTCTACATGGCATCAGTCCTCTCTTTTTGGGTACAATGTTAACAGACAACTGTCTGTGCATTATCCAGTGGTCAGTGAATGTGTCATTTGCAATGTATATGAACCCCTTGACTCCTATTGTCGCGAATTCGCATCATACCACTTTCATTCAGACTGCAGCCAAGATAACATATCCATTTGCCCAATGCCAGTTTGTGCATATTCAATATGTACCTCGGAACCTTTTGCAAGCACTGGTTTCTGGAAGGACTGGTCAGAGTGGGACATACATATCTGTTAATATTTTACATAAAACGGATAAATGACAAATTATCAATCTTCACTTATTTGAGCACTAGCTGGAAAGCAAAAACACACACATTTTTAAAAATTATTTAATTGTAAATAAATTCAGGTGCCAAGGGGTTAACAAATTTACACCAGTAACCGCAGGTGTTGCTCAGTCAACCAGGGCTGAAATCTTATTGACTATAACTTTAACAACTTCAGTGCTTTAAAGTAAATTATACATACAGTGCTGGTTAATAACAATCGCATGTGGAATGGCATTGGAAGTAAATGTGCAACAAAAGGTACACTGCAATGTTAAAAAAATAGAAATAAACAAAGCAAGAGTTGTACACGAAGATTTTGTACGACACTGTAAATTGTGTGACAAAACATCTCGAACAAAATGAAACAACTAAAGCTTAACTGAGCAGCTTATATTTGTACACAGAATCCAAGGTGTAAGATACAACACATCCTAAACCTAAAGGGTCTGTGAAGTTTCTCATCCAGGTCAAAGTGCTAAAACAGTTTCAACTGGACATGTCTGAATTTTTAGAAGAAAGATTCAGGAGTCCCCCGAATGCAGACTGCCTTCTCTTGTTGTGCCAGTGTCACACTCATGACCTTTATGTCCATCTACTTCAGCGATTCTCATGGTGCTAATGACCCCACAGGAACTTAAATGTTTTGGTATCCCCAGAAGTCATCTAGAACTGAAGAGCAGGCGAAACATCATGAATGAGAGATGGTAAAATTTTCTCTATTCTTCTGGCTAATATAGACATAAATATTTTATAATCTACATTTAACACCGAAATTGGTCGATACTGTTTACAGTCTAATTTATCTTTTCCTTCTTTTGGTATTGCTGAAATTATAGCTGTACTCCACGAAGAGGGGATCTCTCCCTTTTTGAGAGCCCAGTTACATATGTGACGTAGTTTTGGGGTTATTTGATCTCTAAAACATTTGTACCATTCGGCTGTAAAGCCATCTGAACCCGGACTCTTGTGTGGTTTAAGCATTGATATTGCGGTCTTTACTTCACTGTCAGTTATCTCTGCCACTAAGGTTTTGCTTTGTTCCTGTGTAACTTTAGGTAAATCCAAAAATTCAAGAAATTTCCCTATTTCATTTATGTTATCTAGTTTTGGTTGCGAGTATAAAGTCTTGTAGTATTCTTCAAAGCTATGTTGGATCTCTTCTAGTTTATACTGTATTTTCTTTGTTTGGGAGCATCTTATTTTGGTGATGGTATTGTCAGCTTGCTGTTTCCTCAGTTTATATGCTAATAATTTCATTGCTTTACTACCTGCCTCATAATGTCCCTGTTTTAGAAATACCAATTTCTTTTTAACTTCCTCTGAGTATATCTCATCTATCTTGTTTTGCAGTATTTTAATTGTCACTCCATTATTTGGTTTCACACCATCTTTATGTTGTCTTTGTAAGTCCTTAAGTTGCCGATTTAAATTATTGAGCTTCTCTTGTTTGCGCTTGTTCAGTAGTGAGGAGTAGGAAATTATTTCCCCTCTCTTTTACTTTTTTTTACTTTCTGGTTTATTTAGTCGGGACAGCGCATATTAATGGACAGTACATACATGATGTAATGTAAATATGCCGGAATTAGCATACATGCTAAATTTCATCCGTAGTCCCCAACAAAAAACATAAAAAACACTCAATACAATACAATACAAGGAACAATAAGAGACATTGAACATGTGCAAACACGCATATACTCCTAAAATAGGGGGGACTATATATAGACATGAACGCCTCATGAGTATGTGCAAACATGCATAAGTTCCTAAAATACAGATTTTTAAAATACATATACATATACAAGCGACGGCCAGATTGCTAATGCTCACAGATTTGATTGTCTAAAATCCAGTTTTTGAGTTGAACTTTAAAAGCCATGAAAGATTGACACGCTGTAATCTTTGCGGGCAGTTTGTTCCAGGTCAAACCTCCTTGAACTGACAGAACATTCTGGGCAAAGCTAGATCATCTGAACTGCACCTCACAAGCCCCTCTTGTAGCAGCCCTCGTCCCAATGCCCCTACTAGGCTTGTTTTTAATGAACTCTGCCAGAGGTGGTGCACATAGTCCATGTAATACTTTATAAATGGCACATGCCTGTTTAAAAATCTTAAAATTATCCAAACTAAAAAGACCATGTTTTTTTAAGATGCTGCAGTGATGGTATAAACGTGGCTTTTTATCGAATACCTTTAATGCTCTCTTATATAATTGTTCAATGGGTTTGAGTGTCATTACACCTGTGAAGGACCAGTTTGTGAAGCAGTAGTCTGTGTGTGAAAATCATACAGTGCAGGTACGTCTTAGTGGCACCAGCTGTCAGAAAAGGTCTAACTTGTTTAAAAATTTTGTGAATTAAAATTAATAGTGTTAGAGACCTTCTTAATGTGAAATTTAAAAGTGAGGGTTGAGTCCAGTGTGACTCCGAGGAATTCAAGTTCAAGTTCCTCACCCCCCCAAAAACACATTTGAAGTGACTGCTTCTATTGGCTTCTTAGAGAACCTCATGCACACTGTCTTTTTGGTGTTTAAAAGCAGACATAAATCAGGGAGCCAGTCTTGAATCCTGGTCAACACAGATGTGAGGCTCAAAGTAGCCTCAGTGGGGTTCTTGCCATGTGACACAATAACAACATCATCTGCATACATCTGACATGGACAGTGCGGCACACATCTGGCAGATAATTAATGTACAAAGAAAACAGCAGGGGTCCCAAAATTGAGCCCTGTGGTACTCCGATTGGGCAGTTACGGTAGGGAGATTTAATATCATCAACACAGACACATTGTTTCCTACCATGAAGGTAGGACTCAAATCACCATATGGCTTCAGATGAGAAGTTAAAATAAGCCAATTTTGACAGAAGAAGTACCGCTTTGTATGCATCCCATACAATAGGAGGGGCGACTTCCCCATTATCATTCTCTTTAAAGTACATTTCTATCTCCTTTTCTAATTCTTCTTTAACCTGGGCATTATTTAATATGTTTGAGTTCAGTTTCCATAATGTTGATTTTGGATTATCATTTATATTCATTATTATTTTTATCAGTGAATGGTCTGATATGTCGATTGTTCCTATAGCACATGACTGGATTCTAGATAGGTCTTTTTTGAACATAAAGAAATAATCAATTCTAGAATAGGTGGACTGAGGTGCAGAGTAGTAGGTGTAATCCTGACTAGTTGGGTTTAGATCCCTCCAAACATCAGTAATACCAGTTTCTTTTATTTTGTTGATTATGGATTTATTGTGACCTACACTGGAACCAGATGAATCCATCTTTGACAGTTTTATGTTCATGTCACCTCCACATATAAGCAGTCCTCGAGATTCTGTTGACATAATATGGAATTTTATTTTATTTTTTTTTATAAAATTGCCAATCACTTCCTGGGGGGGCATATATGCTGAATAATGTTACCATCACCCCTGCAATCCTTCCAATAGTCATTACATATCGACCTTCCTTATCTTTAACCTCTGAAATATGTTCGTATTGGACTTGGTTCGAAATAAGAATAGCAGATCCTCTTCTATGCCCTGACTAATATGAGCAGTAAAATAGATGTTTAAATCATACCCTTCTCAATTTTCCATGTTCAGTTCCTGTTAGGTGTGTTTCTTGTAGAAATACTACATGCACTTGCCCCCTTCTTAATTTTACAAATATTTTACTTCTCTTAATTGGATTCAGGATACCATTTACATTATAAGAAATTATCTTAATGGCACTATCCACCATTACTTTTGTGATGGAGCCTCTGAATACTTCCAGGTAGTTTGTGTGACAGCTCTCATGCTGCTCTGAACTGCAGCGAATAAACAATAAACAGAATAACTAGTGAAGTTAAGAACCTTATTGAAAAACTGCCAGTGTTCATCAGAACTTCCAAAGTTGGGGTTCGTAAAAGAACCCTGTGTAAGTTGTTGTGAAGCAGCCTTCTTGAGGGGAAATCTCTCTTCAGTGAAAGGGCCCTCAGTCAACATGGTAACACCAAAAGTCTTATCCATGATATTGCAGATACAGCCCAAAATCCGTCCTCCGACCTATTGTTGCCATCATTTTGGCTTTTTTTAACTATAAATTAAGAATACAAGATAAATGAAAAATGCTATCCTCATATAAACTAAAAATATCTTAATCCAAAAAGATTAGGAAATTTCAAGTCAATCTGGAGATCCTTACCATCTGCCAGGGATAGGCTATGCTTTAACAGCTCTTCAACGAAATGTATCATCGACGGAGACTCATTCTCAGACCCCTCAGCGATGGAATAGATCCTGATGTTATTCCGTCTGGATCTTCCCTCCTGGTCAGATTGTTTAGCTTTCAGATGAGACTGAAGTTTCACCAGCTCCTCCATCACTTCTTCCATAGATTGCATCCTCTCCTCAGCATTCAAAATCCGTTCCTCCACCTCGTCAAGTCTCAACTTTGTCTTGTAGATCTCGTCCTTAATTTGTCCGAGCTGTTGCTTGTTGTCTTGACGGAAACTTTTAATTTCTGCCAGTATTATGTTTAAGCTGACCTCTGCCTCTTCTTCTTCATTAGCATTAGCCGGTGGTTCGCCGCTAGCATTAGCTCGGCTGTCGATATTGACTGAGTCGACGGTCTGTGTGTTTTCCTTTGGTTTCATTTTGGTTTGCCTGTCCTGCGTCCATACTTGCCCTTATCCATCTTTTTGAGTTACTTTAAATCGTGTTTGTTAAGTTTATAGGGCAGTTTGGTTCCAAATATCGGAGGAGAAAAACCTTCAAGCTGCCATCTTTGCGGCTGCGCAGCAGAAGCTCTGTTTTTCATTTTTATTGGCTGTCTGATTAGGTTGTAAGCAAGTAAACTACTTGGTTTAGTTACATGTGTATTTTATGAAAAATATCGCGGTTTTGGTTAATATAGACCCATACATGTCTCCAAAAACTTCTTCTTTTGGTTTTCAGGATGATCAGTCTAAAAAAATCTGTCACTCAAACAACCTTAAACAGTTGGTCGGGATTGCTTTCCTAGCTAATGATGTTAGTAGGCTCTTGCATGAAAAGTCAAAATACAACTTTGTGCAGCAGTTTACAATCTTTTTTCGGTGAAAAAAAAAAAGAATTTACACTGAAATGTATTATTTGAGTGACCTATTTCAAAAAAAAATTTGAAATGGAAATTGAAAATTCACTGGTACTCCTAATGCCTAAAAAAATTTCTGTTATCCTGACATTTTTAGGACAAACATCTGTCAGCAGGTTCAGTCCTGCATATCTAACAAGGAACATTCAGGAACACTCCGGCAAGATCCAGACTGATGGCTACTAATGCACATAAAACACAATAAAATAGAAATAAGTGGCGAAGTCAGCTTAGGTTCATCTCTGTGAAACATTCTTCATCAAGTCTGATTTATTGGCATTCCATTCCAACTGCTGAGATAATTCACTCGAAAAGAACTGTCATCATCATTTCACTAGAAGAAACTGCATGTGTCTCACTAAAGTTAAAAGGATTCATTCTCTATCACAGCGGAGGATGAATTGACAGACACTGCCATCCGTAATGCGACTAAAAAACAGCAATATAGATTGATGGTATTTGAGAAAGATTTATATAATCTCTGTGAGTTCAACTAACGGACTGTTCCACTGTATTTTCTAGAAAACACACACATGCAAAGTGAGCAGATGTTTCCTCTGACATGCTTGATTTGACATCTATGTTTAGAATTGTGCCAGATGTGCACTGTGTCTGAATGTTTCAACCGAAACAAAGCAGCAGAGTCGAATATTTCTGTCAAAATTTTACTAACAAATTCCCATCTTCTGTGATAACCTACACTTCTAAAACATTCCACGACAGTCCAATATACTGCAGCATGAAAGATGCTGTTCGACCTGAAATTAGGTCTTTTTCTCCCTGTAAGTACTAAGCTGTCTGTCAGTACTACTTTACTCACAGAAGAAGAGGGTACGGGGTATTTTAGGACTTCACACACTGTTTGGTGCAGTGTTGCCAACTTAGAGACTTTCTCGCTAAATAAAGTGACTTTCCAAAGCGTCCTAGCGACTTTTTTTTGTCAAAAGCGACTAGCGATAAATCTGTGACTTTTTCTGCCATTTTGGAGACAGGAAAACGCGGATCATTCTGCAGTTACTGTCCTCAACAAGCAGCAGGTGCTGCTGTGAGCTCCTCTCCGTCCCAAAGCACAGGCCAGTAACCCCGCAGCAGTCCCAGTGTCTGATTAGAGGAGACCCACATCACTCCAAGGCCAGATGGCAGATGAATCGCGCATGCGCAAAGTCACTACAGATCCCATCCAGACTTACGGAGCGGGATATAAATGAAAATGCTACTTCAAAAACATATTTTGGGTGTTTTATATTCACTTTTTGGTCTCTTCCACAATGTTATTCCTCTCTCCTACAACATTGATTACAATTACATGCAAACTGGGAAATATGCAAATTAGGAGATGATGTCATTTAGCGACTTCTAGTGACTTTCAGGACAGCCAATAGCTACTTTCCTTACTGAGGAGTTGGCAACACTGGTTTGGTGCCACAGTTCTTTTGATGAAGCAGTGCTTTCTGAAAAACTACATGACGTAACGACAAAAACTACTGACCCCATGCAGTGATTTCAGCTCCTATTCTACTGATTTAGCAGCTCGAGTCTGGCTCGTGATTATGGATAAGAGCATCGCCTAATATGTGTCAGGTAATCTTCTGTCTAGGTCACACAGAAAGCCCAGTAAGTGGCCTTATGTGTGGGAGAGATTCTGTGGCATGAGAGGCAATGGAGGGGGAGAGATTTCTCGCTCTCCACGCTCTTCAGTCGGAGCTTCGATCTGAAAGTGTTCTTTGTGTGTTGGATGATGTGATAGAGAAACTTCAGAGTAAGTACAACACTCTCAGTTGCAGTGTTAAAGGCCTATGAGGGTCATAAGCAACAGTTAGCATAACTGAAGTGCATGGTAATAGCAGGAGAATACCATGACAGTGTTGGAAGACATAGTAGCAACCAACAAAACAAGAGTCCAACCTTTGCAATCAAAAAATATTGTGCCCATGATTGATTTGGTGTTAAGATTTCCATACCTTGCCCTTATCCATCTTTTTGAGTTACTTTAAATCGTGTTTACATTTATAGGGCAGTTTGGTTCCAAATGTCCAAATAACTGAAGTGCATGCTAATAGCAGGAGAATACCACGACAGTGTTGGAAGGCATCGCAACCAACAAAACAAGAGTCCAACCTTTGCAATCAAAAAATATTGTGCCCATGATTGATTTGGTGTTAGGATTTTCATTTGTGGTACTTTCTTTCTTGTCAGATGCTGTTTTTTATATCTAATAGTAATTTAAATAGTGGTGGGACGGTATTTAAAAAATTTATCAAATTAATGAATCGCAATATCGCATTTCAAACAGCAAAATTTGACACAAGTAATTATTTTCAATTCCAATAAATTTTAGTTAACAGTTGAATCAATGAATAGACATGTACGTGTGTATAATTTATAATGTACAAAATGAATACAATTTTAAAATGGAACATAATCACAAAGTGATTTGGATGATTTAAAGCCTGGATTCAGTTTATGTTTTTCCACTGTATGGCTATAACAAAAGCAAAAGTAGTTTAAGGACCATCAGAAAGTTGAAAATCCAGAAATTCATTCTGTTTTCATAGTTTCTGGGTCTGATAAATGGTGTCATTTTGATTGGTTCATTTTTCAGGAATATAAATTTTTATTCATCAACAAAAATATTTTTTCATAAACTAAAAGTTTAGAATTAGGTTATTAAAAGATAGACATTTTTGTGGTTTAACCTGTTACTCTGCTGAGGCTCTGCCTCTTTGGCAGTGTAAAAAGTTAAACCACAAAAATGTTTAATTTCTATTTATCTGCATTTTTCATCTGTCTTCTACATTCACAAATTACTGCAAACTCAAAATGCAATTACAGCAATTCTATTCAACGTTGTAAAACTTTTTGTAAATTAAAGCACTTTCAATGTTTTCTAAAGTGGTCTATTATGGGATGGCTAGGGTTGCCACCTTTCAGAAACGAAAATAAAGGACGCCCACCACGGCTCCTCGGGGCCACAGTTTAGTGAAATTGAAAAGACATTTACAGATTCGGACTTCCAGCATCAATAACTCATTATACATACATTGTCAAAACATAAATGATGCCTCTTTCCCATCGTTGTAAGGCAGACGATGTGCTACAAGCCCAGTTTTATCAAAATTAGCTGTCTTTCAAGCTGCAGGAACTGAATGCAGAATACTGGACAACGAAATTCTCTGCAGATACTTTTCCCATCTAAATCTTTTCTTAACACAATGAATGCATTAACTTATTTATGTGTGTATGAATGTATTTACTGACTTATTTATTTAGTACCGTTAACATGTCAAAGTTCTGAGTGAGTTTTTCTTTAGATAGGCAAAGGCCATTTATTGATCACATATAGGCTATTAAATAAATGATATTTAAAAAAATAAAAGCATGTAAAATACTATTAAACAACTTAGGCATTTATTGAGTTACAAAAATACTGTAGAGTCTATGGCCACATTAGTCTGACTATAATCATCCTCTGGTAAATTCACAACCATGTACTGATGTCCCTTACCAAAGGGACTTCAGGAGATGATTATATGATGATAAACTGTGACCTCCTAGTTGGGTTCTCTCTGTTCTCATGTTTCTTACATGTTGGTCTCCTGATGCTGCCTTACTTAAGCCAGTCCACGAGTAACAGAAAACACAATTTGCCCTGTACCTATTGCCAGGGGTTCCAGTCTTCCTACTCACGTCTGTGCTTTTGAAAGCGTATTTGCTTCTTTGGATGTGGTAGAGTTTCGGGTGTAGACATTTTCAAACACGTGGGAGCAGCAGCGTCTGTAACCAGGAAACCCGTGACAGGACCGGCAAGCAGAAGTTTATCTGCTGGACCTTGCATCGGGTCCTCGCTACATAGTTCTAAGGAACATGAAACTAGCTGCCCTTAATATTTCCTGTGTTTTATTTTGTTTATTATGCAGTTTTGATGCGTGTGTGACAGACGTGTATGGGACATTTATGAAAATATGGAACAATTAGCGTCCCGTATTGAATCAACGCTACAATTAATTGTCAAATAAAGGACGATTCTGTATTTTAAGGGACGGGTGGCAACCATAGGGATGGCTACGCCAATAGCCATTAGCAGGGCTATTAGCATACCGTGAGCAGCGGAGCTTCTACAGCTGATTGCCGCTGCTTGGGACACACGTCTCAATTCTGATCACAGATGTATTAAAACTGACTCCCGAGACACACACGTTTTGCACACACTGTTGCTCAGTGAAATCTGGCTGGTACAACCATGTCCGACCAGTAGCGCAAATGCGGAAATGCCCGGCAGCAGCCGACCACGCGAGTTTGGTGTTACGGTGACGGACTGGCTTGGCTCCATGCCAAATCAAATTTTCAAAATCATCTGGCGGGCTAGATATTATTCCTGACGGGCCAGTTTTGGCCCGTGGGCCGCCAGTTGCCGACCACTGCCATAGACCATATGGTGCAGACAGACTTTAGGTTCATCACTGCCACCTATTGGGCTGGAGTGTTCATCAGTGTTACTAGTGTGCCACAAATTAGGGAACTGAGAAAGGTGTGATTAAAAGTGTTAATTTATTTAACGCGTTATTTGTTCTGTAATTAGTTCATCGAAATTAATGCGTTAAAGTCCCAGCCCTAATTTTAACATAATTTTTGTTCTCGAGTTTAACAAAAGTGTTCCTTATGCATGTTTAAAATGAGAAATCTATGAATCTTCTATTGTGTAAATCTCCCTCGCGGCACCAAAACAGCTCCCATTTTCTTCGAAGAAACATTTCACAGATCTTTCCTGACTGCAGAATGCCGGTTACCTGAAGTACAAGTAGTGATAATGTCAGCCTCAGCTAAACCTGAAAAGCGCAGAAAAACAACAATAGAAACTGCATATGAATGAGATTTATTTCTTCACAGTGACTGCAAATAGACACACATGCACACATAAAATAGCCTACTGCCGACTGTGTTGTGTTCAGAGCTTAGAGGTCCACTACGTAGGATTTGGTTTCATTTTGTTCTATAGTAAATATAAAGGGCTAATTCTAAGCTAAGTAAAACACAATAATTCGTAGTGCCAGGTGACTTAAACACCAGCGAAAACATAGTTACTCCATCAAGGTACGCAGCGGAGTTATGTGACGATTGGCATACATTTATCCATCTGTTTGTCTGTTGGCAACATTATTCAAAAACGGATTTGGATGTCATTTTCCGGGTTTTCTAATCATCAATTAGGCTTTCAACACCATTAGCTAACACAATGTACTATTAGAACAAAGGAGTGATGGTTGCTGGAAATGGTCCTCTGTGCCCCAATGAAGATATTCTGTTTCCAGCTAGAAAAGTCATTTGCCACATGAATAATATTTCTGATTAATTTAATGTTATCTTCATTGAAAAAAGATGCTTTTCTTTTAAAAATAAGCACATTTCTAAGTGACCCTAAACTTTTGAACAGTAGTGTATGATATGATCGAAAGCTCCAGAATAAGCCAGTAAGTCCAAGTTGAGTTGAGATTGTTTTGTGATACAATATGTTCATGATGCACATAATGCAGTTTTCTAAAAATAAAAAATAAAATAAAAAAAGACAAATTGACATGCTTTTTATAGAAATGTACCTTGTAACTAAAGTTGTTTTGCAGTGGAGACACACAGCAGTTTGGCCTCAGTTCACAAGGTGTTCAAATACAAGACTATTTTCAGCAAGTTTATTAAATGATTCACCCTTGACACAACAACACAAATAGACAAAAGGAAATTAAAAAAAAAAGGAATGGTGGTAGAGACTGAGGCAGCTGCAGAATCTGAAGTGACTTAATAAAGAGGGAGAGAAGGATGGAGCTGCATACAGGTGAGACAGGAACGTAAAAAGGAAAAAGTGGTAGTAGAATAAGGTAATCACTAGTCTTAAGCACTCAAAGCTCGAAGTAAAAAATGGACCATATTCAAAGCAAAGACAAAATGAAGCATAATTAGCCACAACAAAAAGGACAAACGACTCGGTAAGACTAGAATGATGTCCCCATAGCTCTGTGTCAGGAAGAATGGGTTGGTAATAGCTTTAACTGCAGGCAGGCTCATCTAACCTGGAGTGCTTGCTTAGCAACTACGCACACCGAGCTCCAAGCAACATGGTCACAGTTGTCATAGCGACAAGGGGTACACGTAAAAGTTTTTACCTCAGCATCTTTTTTTCATGAGGGATTTGCAACTTGGAGAAAAACAACATTTTCCATTTATAGGTTACCATTTATTATCCATGTCACTTATGCACCTTGTGTTATTCAGAGTGCCTTTGACGTACACTGGTACTTTGCCACTAAGGTGGATGACTTCTTTGGAGTTTTTTGTTTTGTTTTTTTTAATATATGTGTGAAAGAGTCCTCAGGCAATAGTAAATGACATTCCTGGAAATAACAGCAACAATCTGTTTTGATTGATTTTAGCCAATCTTGGCTACAAAGCTCTGCGGAGAAATCACATTTGAATTACACCCTTGTTGACCACATTCATGAGGGTGACCTTTTTGCCTTTCCAATAACACACACACTTACATGAGTGCCAGGCCGAGGTAGTTGGCAGTGCTGCCCCAGTACATCGGGTTCTCTGTGACGTTGAAGGGGAAACCAGTCACCTTCTCATCCATCAAAATGCCAAAGTAGTCGCCTGGAAAACACACACAGAGGTTCATTGCTGTGACAAACACTGCAGTTCATAACTAAAATCTGTCACACTGATGACCTGCTTTTCCGCTTCAGATAATTCAAGAGGCTGGAGCTCATCCAAATGCACACTTGGAGAAAATCAGGGAACATCTCTAAAGTTTTTCCAAATCTGACACTGCTTTATCAACCGGTGGGTTAGGATTCAGTGCAAAGCTTGTTGGACTGTGTCACACTGTTTCCGTGGTTTCTGCTCTGTCATCGACCTTGATGTCTTGTTTCAACTCAGAACAAGCAGGTTTTGGACGCGTCTATCGTGTTATGATCATTTTTGACATGTTTCTGTCAAAACAACAGGACTTTGGCGTCACTGTGAATACACCGCTACAGAACATGACTTTGGCACCACACAGGCCGTGCTGCAATTTCTGGCTGCTGCACTGTCACCTGAATGTTACTGATGTCAACAATATAACAGCAAAGCTATGAGCTCTGGAGTTTAATTATTGTACCAGTACTTGTAACGAGAAATAACCAAACTGAAAATCTTTCTTAACTCCACAACTTGCTGGAGAGTTAGAAAGGCACATTGTCTTTGAAGAAAAATCAATAAAATTGATAATAATATAATAAATTGCACCACTTAGTGAAGCTAGGAACTTCATTTCGTTATTTTTACTCCGCCAGGAAACATAGTGGAATTATGTGACAATCGGCTTACGTTTGTCTGTCTCTTCGTCTGTCTGTTTGTCTGTCTGTTAGCAACATTACTCAAAAATGGACAAGCAGACTTGGATGATATTTTCAGGGAAGGTCAGAAATAACACAAGGAGCAACTGATTAGATTTTGACAGTGATTCAACTTATAATCTGGATCCAGAGATTTGTTCAAGATTTCAGTGTCATTGCGAGATAGCGTCACAGCATCACTGCAACTATGACGACAGGTGAACACTACATCAGCTGCCTGCTGGCATCACATGATTGCTACCACATATCGACTGTTGCCGACTTATCGGGACTTTTCTGTCGGAAACGATATAAAGAACAACTGAATAAATTGTGGGAGTGTTTCCGAGTCCCATCAATTCCCATCGCCTGCTACATATTTGGGTCACACAAGTCGGTATCCGTATGTAACGTACACATGCAGAAGACATGCCTGTGCTCAGCACAAGGTCATTTTGTTTTGGGTACATCTATATTAAAAGGCCACATTCTATGGTGCCATGATTTCTGCTACAAATTTTTTTCAAGATTTCAGCCGTTGGAAATCATATGACTGAGCAGCTTTGGTGGAGTATTGCACCCTCTCAGTGCTTTTCTTGTTTTAATAATTTACGCAATTTTAACGGCACAAAAGATAGTTTTGGACTCTTTCTACTTCTAGCCATGATCGTATTGCGTCCATAGAGGTGCAGGACTTCATATTGTAATGAAAAATGAGCCCACAGTGAGTTAAAAATTTGCTAGGAGCAAAAAGAAACACCGAAAAACAACTTAAGGTTCAGAGGACCTAAACAATTTTTAAACATAATCCTTGAAATATTGCTGAAAATCTCTCTTTCTTCATTGATCAACCCTCTAAAACACATCTGTGTGTGTCAAAACTTACACATTGAGGAGTTTTTTCCATGAAAGTAATCCTTTCTTCCCTTAAAATGACTTAGTAAATCAACACGTTTGCATCATCTAAAATATGCAGATCTGTAAAGTTCCAGCCTCTCTGCTGCCCACTGCAGTAGATGGATGCAAGTTGGAAATACTCAGCCATGTCATTGACATTATTTCACTCCTAACATATAAAAAGCACCATGCTGACATGCTAAATACCGTAAGTAAAAAAACTTGATTCTCATCAGAGCAGGACTTTAATGATTTAAGACACTGTGGGGAGCAATTGATTGGAAAAACGCTGCACAGTGAATGAAGACAATGGTTCCTAATTATTGCCAGTGTGGCCATCTTTTTAGAAAATATTGCCAACTCCACCCACATCAGGAAAAAAGTATAAAATACCACTATCCGAGATGAGATCCATTAATGGGCTGTTTTTAAGGTTCTCTGTTGCTGAAAACCAGCCTCACAAAGACAGGTTAGTACAAATGGGGGAATTTTTTTTCAGTGCCAGTGCCTGGTGCCATCTCCTTTGCAACAACAATCAATGATTTCTCCAATTCAGGTTATTGCTGAAGGATTTGTAATCCACTTCTCTGCGTCAGATAAGTTTCAGATAAATAATCATAAAGCTTCTAGACCCTCCAGAAAAACGCAGGCAAAAATCCTTGATTATGCGAATAAATATGCAGGATTTTTATGCCATTTTATGCGGGGAAATTGCGGAAAGTTGCAAAGTATGCGAATAGTTGTGAATATGCAAAAAGATGTGAAATATGCAAGAATTGGGAAAAAAAGGTGATTCTTCTCCCACATCCTGTTACTAGGACACACACATCCCTTACTGAGGTTAAAACACTTTCCTATTTATTTTTTAAGAAATTGTAATTGGGGTTTGACCACCCACACAGCACACTCCTTGGAGAAGTCGTGGAGAAGTGCTGCAACAAGGTTGATTTTCTTCGGTGCTCCAGAACGATGTTGCACGGGGTGCAAAAAAGTTTCCCCCTACTTTCGTGCAGTGAATCTGGGTACTGTTTTGCCCAGTCTCTGGCTGAAATATTCGTAGGTAAATGTGATCTTCAAGAATTCGCCATTCTTGTTTTTAGTCTCTGAGTGCCGTGCTCCGCATCAGCTCGGGCTTCTAGTGTGTGTGTGAATGCGCTAACTGATGACGTCAGGCCGGGCGTCACATAAAAACTCACTCACAACTCCATTTATATTGGTTATAGTTTTCTCATTTTATGCGGGAATTGTGAAATCAAGCGGGACCCGCATATTTACCTTACATTTCGTGGAAATGTGAGGTTCTTGCGGGAATTATGCGCTATTTTGGGGGGATTATGCGGCCTTTTGGGAAATAATTGACCCCTGCATAATCAGCGGCATTTTGGTGATTAATGCGGGAATTAATGCAATCGCATAATCACGTTTTTCTGGAGGGTCTAAGCTTTTGACACACCATTCCCACCCAGAAAATCATACATTATAATATCAAAGTTATGGCTACAAAGATGAGTAAGGATGGATTTTTGAAATTACATGGTTATTTGTTGTTTTTAGGAAGAGGGAAGAAGAGTGACACAGTTTTTGCCTCAGGATGTCCATTCAGATTACTGAATTGTCCATAAATGTCAGCTAAGTAGGCCAGAAGGGCTAGTCAGTCTTCATTAGAAATTTCAGCCGCTCATGAAATATTATTTTAGAGCCTCATGCCAAAAGATTGGAAAAATTTACATTTTCATCTGAAATGATTCCCTTAAGCTGACTATGGTGCCACAGCTGTTCATTGGTCCCCACTATCCAAATTACACAAGGAACCATATTTTCTCTCTCTCGCTTTGACTTTTTTCATTCTTGCACATTTATTTATTCATCTTGGGATTTCGGGCATCAAATATTTAGAAATTGCTCCACGTCTCCATGGAACACACTCAACAAACCGCATGCAACAACTCACTTGCATAAAAACAACATATACAAATCATGTTTGCTTAACAAACCTAAATTAGATAACATGAACACATAAACAAGAAAAGCACTCAGAGAGCTCAGTACTCTGCCAAGGCTGCTCAGTCGTATCACTTCCAACAGTTGAAATCTCCTATAACAAAAAGACCTTGCAGTGAGCACAGGCATGTGTTTTGTATGTGCACGTCATGTATGGATAAAGAATCGCGTGACCTAAATATGTTGTGGGCAGCAGGAATTGATGGGACTCAGAAATAATTCCACAATTTAATCAATTGTTCCTTATATGATTTCTAACGGATAATTCCTGATAAGTCCACTGCGGCTGATTTGTCGTAGGATCACAATCATGTGATCGTCAGCAGGCAGCTGATGTAGTGTTCACTTACAGCCATAGCTACAGTAACACCGTGATACAGAAGTCATCAGCCAATCAAACGCACGTTTGATTGGACCGGCACATTCAGCAAGTGAAAAGGGGTAAATGTAAGTCTGAACCAGGTCTGAACATAATGAAAATAATTCACTTAATAATGGTAGGGTCAATTCTATCCTTACAATATATGGGAAGACAATCAAAATTACCTATATAACTGAACTCATTATATAATGCAAATAAGGTTGCTTAAAAGTTGGTGGGGACAATTTGACCCTCTTGAAAAGTTGGTAGTGTTATGTCCCTACCGTCCCTATGCAAACCTACGCCCTTGATTATCACTACTTGCACTTCAGGTAACCAGGAGTCTGCAGTCAGCAAAGATCTGTGAAATGTTTCTTCGAAGAAAATGAAAGCTGATTTGGTGTCACGAAGGAGATGTACACAATAGAAGATTCATAGATTTCTAGGACTCATTTTGAACATGCATAAGGAACACTTTTGTTAAACTCGAGAACAAAAATTATGCTAAATTACTATTAGACGCAAAAAAACAGCATCTGGTAAGAAAAAAAGTACCACAAGTGGAAATCCTAACACCAAATCAATCTTGGGGACAATATTTGTATTTGATTTGCAATAGGATCACAATCATGTGATTGCCAGCAGGCAGCTGACATAGTGTTCACTTATAGCCATAGTGACGCTATCTCACAAAACAGAAATCTTTACCAAATCCGTGGATCCAGACTATAACCACATCACTGCAAATATCTAATGACTTGGGTTATTTCTGGCCTTCCCTGAAAATCTCATCCAAATCCGTTGGTCCGTTTTTGAGTAATGTTGCTAACGGATAGACAAATGTACACAGATCGTTGCGAAACTTTGCCATGTTCCTTGAGCAACAGATACCCTTTTTTTGTCAATGCAACAATTTCTTCTCAGTTGAAGTTATCAGAATTTCTTGCAATTTGTGTCATTGCATGGCCTATGGTCCACATGAACGGCTTCCTCCTGACCTAAACACTGACATAACTATCTCTGTGTTGTGATATTACTGTACAAATTACATGCAAAAAGTTTAAAATGCATAGACTTGACATGGAAAATGTGCCTGAAGTGGTGTGCTATTTACATGCTCGCTCAATCTTATGATATCCTATTACATGAACAACAGGGAGATATTGTGCCAATCAACTTACAACACTCCTACCTCTGTAGAACATTATATAAAGACATTATCACTGCAAATTGCCCTTTTATGCTAGTTTTGACCAAATAAAAACACAAGTCAAAAATAAAAATAAAAAAATCAGCTTTGTGTTAAGTAGGAGGAATTTTAACGTTTCTTTGAGATTTGACGTTAACAAGTGCTGGATGTCAAACAAACGTACGTGTGTGCCAATACAATGCCGGGGGCAGCTGAACTAGGACACTGCTCACTGTAACCTGACCACTTAACTATGGTTTGCCATGTAATAAGTTCCCCAGGTGCTGCGCTCACACAAACACACACAGACAATATCTGACCCATTTTTCAGTATAACAGGACATGAGCATTCAAATACCTCCCTTGTACACCTACACACAAATATTCACATCCAAACACACAACACACAGTAGGCAAAACTGACCTGTTGAATTACACATGTGGTGCTGCTGGCCCTGTTTTCTGCCTGAAGAGAGGCTGCTAATGCCCAAGTTATATAACAGTTTTCATTATGTATGTTCATTTAAAAACCACAGGTAAGGTGGGATAGAAAGAGATTATATAAACAAATCTGTTTGGTTTTGAATAGAAAACCAGCTGTAACTGGCCTCCAGAACAATATACTAGCCTTATTTTTGACCTCAAAGTGACTACCGGTAACCAGCTACGATTTGAAAGTCAAGTGTAACATCTTTTTTTTCTTCAAGTTCCTGCGTCACTGTTGTTTGATTATGGTTATGAAAATGTACAACTTTGATTTGGCTGAAGAGTAGTGATAGTGCAGCAGTGGTCTGGAGGTTAGATAAGTGGGTTTGTGATCAGAGCTTGAAACCAGCCGGCCAACAGGTTAACACTATGTGTAATTTGATTTTGTTTGGATCTTTGTTTCTGGTCCTGTGCCATTGATCTGAATCATGAGGTCACAGTGACTCAAAGGGGCTTAATATAGAAGGAATAAGACGCATCGTATCACAACATACACCCACAGGCTCGGTCCTCATGTGTCTGTGTTCTTCCAAAGTGGGAGGAATAACAAAGGAAACATGATGCAGTCGTGGTGGACAATAAAACATAAACCCCACAAGTACACTCATTCTAAGTACCTTAAAATCAGCACAAAAGTGAAATTAAAGTAAATAATTAAAAGTCTTACCTCACAACATTGGAAACAGTTAAGCAGAAATGCAAACAGTTGTATCGAGCTACAGTATGTCAGACTGACATTAGGAATGAGGTATTACAGTTTTGTAAGTGAATCACTGACTTTTAGTTGTACTGATGCCATTGTTTACTTGCCGTTTCCTCCCTCTGTAGCATAAAGAGGAGCGAAATGTACATCGATCAGCCACAATATTAAAACCACCCACAGGTAAAGTGAGCAACATTAAATAACTTGTTACAATGCAATGATTGCTGGGAACCTTGGCTCATGGTGTTCATATGGATGTTACTCTGACACCAAGCGTAACACTGCTGCATACCAAGCTCATTCCCCATTTCAATAGCACTTTCAGATAGCAGTGGCAGCTGTTTTGGTAGAACATAATAGGCAGCTTTCCACCAGTAACTCTGGGAAGGTGCAAGGTGGCTGAAATTCTTACAGAAAGGCCTTTAAGCTGCCCTTAAAACCTTTCTATTATCATTGTGTAGGGCCCAATAGCTTTAACTGCAGTGTTATCTCAGATTCCAGCAAAACAACGACAAATGGAAGTTACATAATGCAACTCAAATTCTATGAGCACATAGGAAAGAAAACAATAGAAGTCTGTTTTGTGAGTTTATGTGGCGATGAAAAAAAATGGTAATTCGACAAGAATATCAAGAGAGAAGAAAAAGTCTTGCTTGCTGTCCTCTCTGAGTTAGCATATCAGAATCTTGGTCAACACAGCATTTTTTTTAGTGCCACTCAGAAGTACCTAACCCAGAGTAGGACAGTCCTGACAGAGGTTCCAGTTTCTGAGGATGGAACAAGAACAAAGGTTTGGTCATACCTAAAATGGTTTGAAAGTTTCTGCAGTAGAAAACTATTAAACAGATGTTTCTAATGTCATGACTGATTTGCATGTTCATTGGTTGTTCCATACAACATTTTAGCTATGTAGCAGTTTGTTTTGCAGTCTGCTGTTTTGTAAAGTCATGCATCTGGTATCTGGTATAACCAAGACTAAAATATTAATCTTTCAAATGGGGTTACATCATCTAAGTTAGCTAAAACATTTAGCTGAACATGAAATAAAACTCCTAAAATAGTATGCTTAAAATTGTTAGAAAAAACAACAGAAAACTTCTCCGTGACAATTGAGACAGTTTTTGCCACTGATGAAAACCATGTGACACCATGCTTATGAACCTGGAAAAGCTCAATAAGTGGACCCTGAAGTGGAAACAAATATGGTACTCTGGAAAAAATAAAATCCCTACTGTTTCCAAGATCAAGAATGAACTCTGATACATAACAGACCCAAACACTGCTATTCTAGTGCTAGAGCTTCACTTTATAGTGGTGTTGGAAGAAAAGCCATACGTTTATTAAACTCAGTGTTTATCCAATTGGGAACATAGATTTGTTCTGAAAAATTAATTGCAATATACTGTATCTGTTTCACTATGACATTCATCCATAAGTCACAATATTAAAGTCACTCAACATTTTTGTGGCTCCCTGTTTGAGCCACATAAACAGCTCTGACCTGATGGGCATTAGACTGAGGACATCTTGGGGTGTCTTGTGGTGTCTGGCACCAGGAAGTCGCCTGGGCGGCCTTCATGGCTTGGGCTTGTTGCAGTGCACTCTGCAGATACTTGATGAAATTGGAATCTTGGAAGTTTGGAGGCTGTGTCAGAGACCTTAGCTATTTGATGGGTTCCTCGAGCATTTCCTGAGCAGTTTTTGTGGGTTTGCAAGGCACACTGCCCCACCGGGGGAGGCGGCCAATGTTTGGGAGTGTGACTGTCATGGAGGGGTGTGCTTGGTCTGCAACGTTTATGTGGGTGGTAAGTATCAAAGTAACATTCAAATGAATGCTAGAACAAAAAGATTCACAGCAGAACATTGCATTGAAATGAAAGCATCTATGTTATTCAACTGCCCTGTCAGTGGCTTTATGTGGCTTAATGCCATGGCTCCATGTATTCCTTGTTGATATTCTGGCCTGACACAGTGAAAAACGTTTCCAATTAGAAAGGCTTATCCTCTGAAGACCATGACTGTGCTACAAACAGTGAAAAACACCTCCAGATGGCCATAGACATCCATAGAAAATGTCGTGTGATGATGACTGCTTTCGAGATCCACTACTAACCATTTAAGTGGCCACTGAGAAGGTCAGGTCAGCCTGTCCTCCTTACTGATGGTTAGTCACTCCAACAGGAGGAGTCCATCCAGTTTTCAATGTTAGCTTCTACTTTGTATGCATCATCTGTGATGCATGTATAAAATTGTGAGTTTTATGTTTTATGTTCCCTGTTCCCCTCCTCCTCTTTACTCCTCTCTACCCCTCTACCTCTCCACCTCTTCTGTCCCTCTCAACCCGCCCGGCCAGCAGGCAGATATATATTGGTGCTATATAAATAAAACTGAATTGAATTGAATTGAATAGATGCCATGAAATCCACTTTAAAACCACTCATACACTTACTGATGCTTGATGTGCTGAAGGGAAGGCTGCACAGTCAACAGACTTTCTGACAGCAGATATTTTTACTTGTTATAGCAGGAAAACACCAATTTTACAAATACCAGTTAGTGTGACACCAGCCTCAATACTCAGACCTTGAAACTGAGGCAGGTCAAAAAAATTCAACTATTATTATATTTAACATGTACACCTGTGCAGTTTCTATTGTAAAATGTCCTCCAGCCTGCTGTCAGAGCAGCTGTACACCTGTCAATCTGTTCTGACTAAAAGGAAACCAACACTTGTGTATTGTGTGATATGGAGTTGCTTGTAAATTTTGTTTGAGATTGCTTGTGGTTTGACATTTTACACATTTTAGGGAAAATTAATAATTTGACAAATTATTTGTCCCAACAACCGTGTGATATTCTAAAGCCATCAAACAAAACTGCACATTTTGAAACAGAATTCCCTTTTTCCTTTAAATACAAAAACTTAATAAGCTTCAAAGTTTGCAGATGTATTACTCTGCTAAGGAATGAGGTGGAGTTATATAATGTTCGTCGTACATTTGCTTGTCTTTTAGCAACATTACTTAAAAATGGACTGGATTGGATGAAATTTTCAGGGAAGGTCAGAAATGACACAAGGACCAAAAGATAAGATTTTGTCAGTGATGCAGCTAGTGGTCTGGATCCACGGATTTGTGACGGATTTTCTTGTCATTGCGAGATGGCGGTACGGCGTCACTGTAACTATGAAAACAGGTGAACACTATGTCAGCTGCCTGCTGACGATCACATGATTGCGATCCTACTATAAATCTACCGCTGTGGACTTATCGAGGTCTATTTTATTAAATTGTGGGGGTGTTTTTGAGTCCCATCAATTCCACTACATATTTAAGTCACACGATTTGGTATCTGTACATAACGTACACATGTATAATAATAATAATAATAATAATTAGTCTTTGTTTGTCACAAATACATTATAGCACTGTAAAATGTTGCTTTTTCCATGTTCCAATCGAGGTCAGAGCGCAGGGTCAGCAATAGTGCAGCCCCCCTGGAGCAGGAAGGGTTAAGGGCCTTGCTCAAGGGCAAGACAGTGGCCATATTGGGGTTTGAACCACTGACCTTCTGATCAGTAATCCAGAGACTTAACCATTATGCCACCACTAGCACATGCAAGGTCATTTTTTATTGCACATTTCATCCATAGGAAATGATACAATGACTGAGGAGCCTTGGCAGACTACTGCTCTGAGTGCTTTTCTTGTCAATATAACAGCCTGCATTTACAGCAGCAATGAATGAACGGCTGTTGATAAACTGCACTAGAGATTTTACTTTCCTGTCCTCGTAGTCTCAAAATCTAACACTTTTTTTTTAGATAAATGAAAACTATTGCATGGAGGTAGTAGGGCAACTGACAATTTATCCAGTTAAGGCTATCTGAAGTAAAGCCCACTTGTCTGCATACTTGTATTACCACTCGACTCCTCATTGTCTGGAGTTGGTACAAAATGAAGCTGTTTATCTTTGAACCCGTAAAAGAAAATGTGACCATAACACACCAGTACTGGCCTCAGTCCATTGCCTTTGGGATTGATTTGTACAATTCTCCTGTTGTTTTTAAGGTTGTGAATAGGTTGTAACCATCTATATTTAGTAGAACTCTTACATTTTCATACTCCAGTTACAGCTTCGATGATGACCAACCATGGGTTCGTTCTGAGATCGAAGCAAGAAAAGAAAAAAAAAATGGAGACAATGGAGCCTTTGCAGTAGCTGCTCCTAATCTCACTTTACCTTTAAATTTGAGAACTTCTAAAGGCTTTAGAAATGCTTAAGTCAAAGAAGACCCTCCTCTTCTCATTCTGTTCAAGTAAAGTTTGAGACCTAGACTTCATATCTGACTATGCTGCATCTTATATTTTCCTGTAGTTTGTTTTTCTCCTCAGATTTGTCTTTTAGATGTTGTTTTAGATGTGTTTAGGTCTTATGGGTTGCTATTTAGAATTATACAGCACATTGGTTCAACCTCTGTTGTTTCAATGTGCTTTCTGAAAACACTGACTTGACCTGACCTAGTTCAAGTTTGCAAATTGGCTTGGAAACAGTTTGGACATCCTGAAACAGTTTGTGTTCGATAGACTTCAGTGTGTATACAAAAGCGAGGCCATGCTCTCATAGATCACTTAATGCATGTAATTATTTACTCTCTGCTGCAAAACGATGTTCCCTAGTGGGAATAATTAACTTTTTTCATGTTCCCAATTTAAATGCTGTCTGTTGCTGCAAATGGTTGAAGAATGAAACACGCCAGCAATCATTGTGATTGGTTTTCTGAGACCGCATACAAAGCAGACTCCTTCACAGCGGCATGTATACATCGACTCCTGTCATCCCCTGCTGCTCCTGCTGCCTCACCTCTGCTGTCACAATTTAGGATGCGTTTCAGATGGAGTGATGGACTGAGGGCATTTCAGTACAGTGATGGGAAAACATGGTGCTGGAGCTGAGAGAATCCGTCTGGGTCTCGGAGATGAATCACTCAACTGACCTAGAAACTCGACACCAGCTCTTGCCAAATGGCCATAATGGCCATGTTGTACTCGTGTTTATTTGATGCAAGGCCAGACAGTACTCAGTAGCACAAGACAAGAAAACAAGCATGTTTGTCTCAGAAGAAGATGCGCATATATTTGCATGTGCCTTTTAAGGGTGTGAAAATATTTGTTCACATGCATACAAATGAGCATGCTTGTGCAAATTGGTAAAATGTGTCAGTGTTCATGTGTCTTTCCTCACGTAGGTGCACTATATGTCCTAGTTAGGATGAACCATTTGTGTGCAAGTCTTTCCTCCTGTTTTCCCTAACCTTCATTCATATCTAAAGAAAGATGATTTCTATTGCATGTAAATGGCACTCTAATATGCTATTCTTCTTTCCCTTTGTATGCATAAAAACTCTAGTTTTTATGCATCATATTTTATATGATGGCAAGACTGAGAGCCAACAACTCTGCTCGTGACTCTGTACCCTGACACAACCTTGTTTTGAGCTAAATGCTCAAAAAAATTAACTAAATGCTAACGTACACATGATCACAGAGCAAAACAACGAGATGTTTACCAGGTGTTATGCTTACCTGTTTTAGTTTAGACTGCTGGCATGTGAAAAGCACACCGAATACATCACCAAAGTAATCCATAGATGTTGAATCATTTAACTCAAAACCTTAAATGTATCCCTCCTGATTTTACAAGAGAAAAAACTAAAATCACAATCATTCCTTTGCTGGAAACAGTGCATAACTGTTCTAAATTTCATGGTAACACATGAAACAGCTATGGAGATATGTGAATATGGACAAAAACGGTTGGCAGACTGATGCCATCCATAGAACCAGACCTTTAGCATGGTTGAAATTGAAGAAAAGATAGTTGTTTTTCAAGTGTTTACAAAAAGACTCTTTCCTGTCAAAATGAAAACCTATTTCTACACCATAATGTCAGATAATTAAAAATGTGAAACAAAATTAAAATGTGAATCAAGTGATAGCACACATATTTAACCTCTTAAAAAGACTCACCTAATTCAACAATGTTGGAGCCATTTGGTGCCCAGTGTCACACAATTAGTGAAATGGAGATCATCTTAGTGACTGTAGTATATAGAAACCTGTATCTGAAAGGTTCAGTCACTGTCACAGTCACAGTTACTCCTGGATATAACTGCCCCATGAAGACAAACACTGAAAGCAACTTCATCAAAAGCTTATTAAAGAGTGAATGGATAAAAGAAAATTTCCAGGTCACAGAATAATGACGTCTATAACTCCTCTAAAGAAGCTTTAAGCTTCAGTGGCTAATGGGTGAGAGACTGTGCATAGAGCAAATTTTGCCTGTTTTTCAGAGTAAAGAGAATTCCACTCTTGAAAAAAACTCATGTTAAATTGAGACTACAATCATAAGTCAACTTGAAGAAGGTTCTTTTGTCTTGTGAGATTGTTGGCTCTCCAACAGGAAACTGTTACAGGCTGCACTTTCTGACAACCATGTAAATATTGGCTGACTGGACATTACCTGTCATATGCCTGCACCCATCCAACATGGGGGTGTATTTAGAAACTTTTGGTTATGCAACAAGAAAAGTTTACATACATGTATTTCTGAAGACATTGCAGCTGCTGAATGTCTTCATTTTAGATCAAAAAAGGTCAGTTTAAACATTTTTCTGAAGTTACATTGTCTTTTAAATGCCACTTTGCAAATTTTTAAAGCAGATTTATAGTTAAAAACTTATATGTCTACAGCCAAAATCCAGGTTTCAGGAGTGATGTCATGGTGTGTGTGTTGCACTGGTCACTATCAAACTGTATTTTGCACAAAATTGACTCTTTCATAGCTGTGTTTGATACTTACCAAGAAAGGTTCCAGTGAATCCCAGAGCGAGGAAACTGCTGACCACCAGCAGAGTCCCCAGCACCATGAGAGCTATCCCAATGTAGAAAACATCTGTCCTGTCCATAACTTCCCATCTGGCCTGGGCCCTCATTGCTACCGTCATACTGGAGAGAAAACAAACCACATTTGCCTATATTTAACTAGTCTATAGGGTGGAAGGATAATACAACATCATTCAAAAGCATAGTTAAAAAAATCAGAATTCAGAGTTTATTATTTTAAGACCCGTAGAATATATGACTTGCTGATACCTCTCATTTCGCTGTCTAAACTTAGAACATGAAGTGTACAACAGAACTGTGCTACTGCCTACTGGTCAATCTATTATGAAGCCAATTAAACTAGCTAGTACTGTCTACTATGCTTGAAAAAAAATCCTGCTAGTGCTGAGTTAGAACATCACACAAATCTACATCAAATGAATACTTCATGTTATATAACTGACTTTTTATGTCATACTAATTTAATTCTTGTCAGATCATGTTTTAAACATATACGAACACTACTGCTGGAGTACTTCACAAAGATGTGCAGGAAAATGGCTCATGTATGTATGTGTCTGATTCTGCTAAAATAAAAATGGTAAAAAAAAAAAACGCTGTAAAGGATAGAATAATTGGAAAAAGTAGCAGATGATACTAAGTGCACAGTGTTTACTGTTGATACTCTGGTCCTTGACCTCAGGGAGGAGTAAACAAAGACAGAACAACAGAGGTGAACAAAGACAGTCATGATCCAATTCAATACTGAAATGATGGACACTGAATTCCAATACAGTTGTTCTGACCTAATATCACCAAAATCATTTCAGTGCTGAGTTCAATAACAGTGAAGAGCATTATATAAAGTTTCATGGTTGTGTTACTATTTTGCTACAGTTGTTTTGTTCAATAGAATCAAATATTAGAAACTAACCCAGTAAAAAGTTTCATATTCTACTGTAGCAACATTTATTTGATTTGGAAGAACTGTGTCACATGACTTTTTGTGTTATCCACAGTGGTCAGTTTGTAGTGGCATCGCAAGCATGTGATCATCAGCAGGCAGCTAACGTAGTGTTCACTTCTAGTCATAGTTACTGTGACGCCATGCAGCTATCTTGCAATACAGAAATCTCCAACAAATCCATAGATCTAGACTATAAGCCGCATCACTGCAAATATCTAATCACTTGGTCCTTGTGTCATTTCTGACCTTCCTTGGAAATCTCATCCAAATCCGTTTTTGAGTAATGTTGCTAACAGACAGACAAAAACACAGACAGACAGACGTGAGTCGATCGTTACATAACTCTGCTGCATTCCTTGGTGAAGTAACTACAGTGGAGGAATTAAGTATTTAATCCCCAGCTGATTTTGAAAGTTTTCATACTAAGAAATAAATTAACAGTCTCTGATTTTTATGGCAGCTCTATTTTAACAGTAATAGAAAGAATATAAAAAAATCGAGAAAATTACATGAAATGAAAAATAAAAATTAATTTGCATTTCATTGAGGGAAATAGGTATTTGATCCCCTACCAACCACGAGCAATGCTGGTTCCCACAGACCATTGACATACTCCTAAAGTCAGTGAAGTCATTACCTGCATGAGAGACACCTGTCCCAGATTGTCACCTGTATGAAAAGCCACCTGCCCACAGACTCAGTGACGCTCCAACATCTCCACCATGGGCAAGACCAAAGAGCTGTCTATAAATGTCAGGGACAAAATTGTTGACCTACACAAGGCTGGAATGGGCTACAAAACCATACGTAAGAAGCTGAATGAGAAGGTGACAACTGCTGATGCAATTATTCGGAAGTAGAAGAAGTACACCATGACTGTCAATCGATCTAGGCTAGGGGCTCCATGCAAGATATCACCTCGTGGGGTCTCACTGATCATGAGAAAGGTTAGAGATCAGCCTAGAGCTACATGGGAAGAGCTGGTTAATGATCTCAAGGCAGCTGGGACCACAGTCACCAAGAAAACCATTGGTAATACACTGAGACGCAATGGTTGAAAATCCTGCAGTGCATGCAAGGTCCCTCTGCTCAAGAAGGCTCATGTCCAGGCCCACCTCAGATTTGTCAATGAACATATTAATGACTCCGAGAGAGACTGGGAGAAGCTGCTGTGGTCAGGTGAGACCAAAATCGAGCTCTTTGGCCTCAAGTCAACGTGTTTGGAGGAAGAGAAATGCTGAATATGACCCCAAGAAAACCATCCCCACCGTCAAGCATGGCGGTGGAAGCATTATGCTTTGGGGGTGTTTCTCTTCTAAGGGGACAAGTCGACTTCACTGCATCGACAGGAAGATGAACGGGGCCATGTGTCGCAAAATCTTGAGTGACAACCTCCTTGCCTCTGCCAGGACACTGAAAATGGGTCATGGATGGGTCTTCTAGCACGACAATGACCCAAAACATACAGCCAAGGAAACAAAGGAGTGGCTCTTTAAGAAGCACATCAAGGTCATGGAATGATCTAGCCAGTCTCCTGACCTTAATCCTATAGAAAATCTATGGAAGGAGCTGAAGCTTCGAGTTTCCAAACACCAGCTTCAAAACTTCAGGATTTGGAGATGATCTGCAGAAAAGAGTGGATTAAAATTACTCCTGATGTGTGTGCCAGCCTAGTAAGCAACTACAAGAAACATCTGACTGCTGTGCTTGCCAACAAGGGTTTTGCCACCAAGTATTAAATCATGTTTTGCTAGGGGTCAAATACTTATTTCCCTCAATGAAATGCAAATTAATTTTTATTTTTATTTTTCATTTCATGTTATTTTCTCAAATTTTTTTTTGGATATTCTTTCTATCACTGTTAAAATAAAGCTGCCATACAAATCAGAGACTGTTAATTTATTTCTTAGTATGAAAACTTTCAAAATCAGCGGGGGATCAAATACTTATTTCCTCTGCTATACAGAATTTAAGTCTTAAACAAATGAATCAACTGGAACAATGACAACTGGAAGCAAATTAATATTGACGTAAACACCTGAAGTGCATTGCATTCAGTGGAAAGCTTAAAAAAAAAATTAGTCCAGCTATAGATTCTTCTGCGGATCATTCCAGGTTGCAGGTGAACTGTGACTAAAACTGGATGTTCCAAGCTCAGTAAAAACAGATGGCATCCGAGGCATAATTCAATCATTTGAGCATTTTTGGTAAGGACTTACAATAAAATACAATAATTAGGTAAAAAAAAAAAAAACAGTAAGAGACTTAGAGATAAATAAAACCCAGGGTATATCAGGCCTTGCAGAGACTGAGGGCCACCCAACCTCAGCATACAGCTCACAGTGATTAGTTTTATAATTATCACTAATGATAAAACCACAACATCCAAGTGCTCAAGAGTCACTGCTGACGCATACATGCATAAACCGTCACTGTAATCCAGCCCTGATAGCAATTAAGGTGATTGCGAGCTCTTGATGAACACCACAAAGTTGATAACCATTGATTAAACCATTTGTGATAAAAGACAGACATACTCTGAATTTGAACTGTATAAGGTTTGTACTAGCTGAGGATGCACAGGTTGTGCAACTTTTCTCATGTGTCTCTTAGCATTTTTGCAACACCACTAAAAAGCTTTTTACATGCAAGGTTTGTACATGAAGATCATTATTTTCTTCTAGGCATGACTACTATTTTTTCCGAAGACACTAGCCACACAAGTGAACAAACTGTACCTTCTCCTACCTATAACGCAGGCATCCCTTCATCACTGACAAGCACTGTGCTAGTCTGAGTCACCGCTGAATTGCTCTTTAAGGGACTCATATAAGCCTAGTGGTTTTCTCACTGGCAGCTGTGTACATTGTTAGAAAACAAGCAAAGTAATCTGAGCTTTAGGATTAAATATAATGACAGAAAAATTATAATGACACAGCTATTGTATCAGGTTCACTTATAGGAATAGATTGCCATAAATGTTTACATGTTATATCTGGGTGCAGCATTGCAAAAAATGATTTCTTTAAACATAAAACATCCTTGTCAGTATACACAAGTTCACTGTCCTAGTGGTCCCCCTTGACTGAAAGTGTTTTCTTATTTTGAAATTTAACAAGCTGAATCAACTTTTATTGTGTATGTTGCAGAAAATAGAAAATTAAATTGATAGTTGTTACCTAGCATCTCTCTGCTCTGTAACAGACCATGCCTTTAATTTTGCCAGAATACAATTTAAATGGGCAAGATGTATAAAAATGAACCCTCCCTACAGTCATCATGAACAGGTACAAGTAACGGCCCATTTACTTATGCTGTAAAGTTGGGTGTTTTAGTATAGGGGCCTATGGGAATTGATCGACTTTTGGAGCTTCAAGTGGACATTTGGGGAACTGTAGATTTTTGGCAATTGAGTTGATTTTCCTTGAAGCTGTTGTCAGACATGTCCTGCAGACTTCGATCACGGTGATTGACGCCTTTTTCAGGGTAGGAGGAGAGAGGAGGCAGAGTCAGAGGGCAGACAGTTGGAATTAATTCAGTACAATTCAATTTTATTTATATAGTGCCAATTACAACTGATTGTCTCAAGATGCTTTACAGAACCCATAAGCCAAAATCCCCAGAGCAAGCCTTAAGGCAACAACGGCAAAAAAACCCTCACTTTTAACAGGAAGAAACCTTAAGCAGAACCCGGCTCAAATGAGTCATAGCTCAAAAACTATCAGCAATGTCGAACAAAATCTTTCTGTCACGCTGCCCACCTCAGGCACCAGGTAGTGGCAGACTTCCCTCCCTTTCCCCTCTCCATCTCTCTCTACACAGGTGGGCATGATTGTGGTGTGCGGTTTGGACAGGTGTGGCCAATTGTAATCAACAGAGGAGGTGGTACATATACAGACTAGCAATCACACTCGTATTCACAAGTACGGAAAATTTACAGTTACCAATTAACCTCAGCATGATTTTGGACTGGTGGAGGAAGCTGGAGTACCCAGAGAAAACCCACACAGGCACAGGGACTACATGCAAACTCCACAGATAGATCCCAGGAAGGTGGGGATACAAACGGGGGATCTAACTGCAAGGCTAACCACCAAGCCATGGTTCAGCTGGGTCCAGTTCAGTTGAGTGTTTTTATTGTTTTGAGCTTATTCCAAGTTTTTCTTGCAGCCGAATCTTCGGCGTTAGTGTATATTATTGTGTATTTGGTTCCCTGGCTCGGTGGTACCTGTTTGGGTTGGTTCCCATTTATTTCTGTTGTTTATTGACTTGAATCTGGTATTAGTTATTCTCAGCACCCTTAGTGGGCCCCAGCTTAGCTTTACTAGTTGGTAACTACTTCCTATTCCATGACCTGCTCCATGTCACTTCCTGTTGTCATTTTTTCGGTAAGTTGTAAAACAAAGTGATATTTCTACTGATATACCTGCCTCTCGTGTCTCAGTTGTGCTGTGCTTGAGTCTCTGATTTGGCATCGTAACACTTTCACTGTGTGAAGCATTATCTTATTTTGAACATGCTGATTTAATTTCATATACATACTGTACATTACATAGATTTGGTGGCAGGTTAGAGAGATTCAGTGTTTATGACTTCCATCTAAAATGTTGCAGCTCTAATATAATGGAAGGGAGCTCTGGTTGGCACACTCCATACTCAGACCCCCCCCCCCCCCCCCCCCCCCACACACACACACACACACACACACACACACACACACAAAAGTCCTACAGCATTGAGAGTCAACTGTGTGAAAGAGGACATAAATGCCTGCACTGTTATGTATAAGTAGGAATTGTAAGAAGAAATTAAGGCTAATGGCACTTTTAAAAAAAAAACATTTTCAGCTCAAAATTTAGAGTGGTGGAAATCACACATGATCTCACTCACTCTAACTAAAGGAAAATTCAGGATTTTAAATTAAAAAAAAACACTTGGATTGCAACTGCATAACAACCATCAGAGGTATGAAAACACATATTTATACAAACAACATTCAAAATCTTGTGACCTCTTTAAATGTGAAGTTTGTACTGTAAAGCAAGGTTTTTTCATTTACAAATTTCGTAAAAACAAACGGACAAATTGCCAACAAAAGACAAATCATACCATTCCTGATCGAGCCATATGTTTTAATGTATAATTTGTGTGAGTTTCTTAATGCTGCCGGACAAGTTAGGTGCCAAAAATCATGTTAGAAGAACCTATAATAAGAATAAGCCTGAGGAATAGTAATGCTTTAATGTTTGCATTGAAATACACTTAATAATGACGTGAAAGCTGAACCAAAATGGATCCCCTGCATCATTTAACTTGAACTGGTAGTGTAGCAGTTGTGACCTTTTGGAGATAATTTTTCTTGAGGGCCACTGAGAGAGTTTCAGTCATTCAGTGAATCACTCGCTGGGGCTACGTGTGTTTCAATTGGAAATTCAGAGCAATCGTACCCTACATTTTCTAAATCAGAAGTATGAGACCTGTCACTAGATTCACACTGAAAACAAACAGGAAGCAAGTCTCTGTTTATCACACTAACTCTGGTGGACCGCAAAGGCATCACTCACTGCAGATAAAAATCAAGCTATTCATTTCTATGACATTCCCACCACACATTCTAATGCATCTAATGTATGTGCGTGTCAGTGTGGTGAATGCAGAAAAAGGCAGCTTGTTCATGAGAGTCCATTTAACTTTGTCTGACACCACACTCAGCTGCTATCTGAACTGGCAGATGATGTGAGGACTTTGTGTTGTGTAAGTGGTCTTACAGTAAAAGCATTTTAATTTTGTAGCCACTTTACCTACAATGCCTGGACAGAGAGTCTCTGAAAGGGCATGTGTCAGCTTTAAAAGGGGCTCAATTTGGTTTCAGCGCTGCCAGCATAAACAGACCGAACCTGCAGAGTGCTGACTACTAATGTGATGCATTGAAACTTTGAAGTATTTATTGCTAGAGTTCATCTTTGCTCACAGTTCAGACAATTAGCATTTGAAATGTGATGGGACTGAATAACTGTCTCAAATTTGAGTGTTGCTCCATGGTTTGCAAGGCCTATGCTGTGTTATACAAATAACTATAAAATACATCCATCCATTATCTACACATCGCTTTATCCTCATAAGGGTTGCGGAGGAGCTGGAGTCTATCCCAGGTGACACCATGGACAGGTCACCAGTCTATCACAGGGCTACATACACAGACGAATAATCACATTTGCATTCACACCTACGGACAATTTAGCATTATCAATTAGCATCAGCATGTTTCTGAACTGTGAGAGGAAGCCACAGTGCCCAGAGAAAACTCATGCATGCACAGGGAGAACATACAAACTCCATACACAAAGATCCTTGGAAGGCTGGGACGCGAACCGGGGATCTTCTAACTACACGGTGAAAGAGCTAACCACCATCCACTGTGCAGCCCTCCTATGAAACTACTCCAGTCTAATATTTTTTTCACAATCACTTACATTTTTATCATGTAAATATGTATTAAATGTTGGAAAGTATTTGCATTAAATAAAACAGAGTTTTTGGAGTTTTGACTGAAGAATGACTTCAACAGCTACTTCTCTGTCAGTTAAAAGGGGATCAAGTGTGTCGGCACTATTCTGAAAATGGTGAATAGATGTATCTGGGGGTTCTGGAACAGCCCTGAATTCTGATCTTTTTCATTTTTTCTAATGCATAGATTGAAACAAGTTAGTGGTAGGTGGTTAGAAAATGAAGAAATCCTCTATTGTTGACCAAAACATGGCTGACATTTGATGTGATTGATATAAAACAGCAAATTACTAGAAATAAATCCCAACCTGTGAAAGAGAAAATAAACTATTTAGATCGAGGAGAACCATGTTTGATGGAGATAGGTGGGGGTGCACTGTGAGTTTTAAAGTGAAACATGTTGTGCCTGCAGCAAAAAAAAATTAACTAAATCTAAGGTTTAAGAAATGAAAAGTAGCAGCATATTAAAATACAATAAATGCATTATTTCCCAGGGGAACCTGAACTTTTGCATATAACTGTATTTTATCAGTTAGTGAGTGAACATTTATAAAGAAGAATGACACTTTAATTCATTTAAAATTACATTTACAACACGCAAAAAGTGATGTGGTATGAGTATTTACTGAAATAAATCGAAGGCCTAATCTTTCTCAGTGGCTGTTTGTCCACAGAAATCTCAGTGATTGGATGCATCAGTAGGAGGAATAAATCAGATGTAAAGCAGATTTTGTTAGTCACTCTTGCTAGTACTGTTGGCTGTCTAACCTATTTTTTGTCAGTTTCAACCTGTTTTGCATTTTATGTATTTGTGTGCAAATACACACGTGGACAAAATTGTTGGTACCTCTCAGTTAAAGAAGGAAAAACCCACAATTCTCACTGAAATCACTTGAAACTCACAAAAGTAATAATAAATAAAAATTTATTGAAAATTAAATAATCAAAAACAGCCATTACTTTTGAATTGTTGATTAACATAATTATTTAAAAAAACAAACTAATGAAACAGGCCTGGACAAAAATGATGGTACCTCTATAAAAGATTGAAAACTATTTGACCAGAGTGACATGATTAACTCAGGTGTGTCATTTAATTGACATCACAGGTGTTTCCAAACTCATAATCAGTCAGTCTGCCTATTTAAAGGGAGACAAGTAGTCACCCTGCTGTTTGGTGAAAAGGTGTGTACCACACTGAACATGGACAACAGAAAGCGAAGGAGAGAATTGTCCCAGGACATCCGAAAAAAAATTATAGACAAACATCTTAAAGGTAAAGGCTATAAGACCATCTCTAAACAGCTTGAAGTTCCTGTGACAACAGTGGCTCATATTATTCAGAAGTTCAAGACCCACGGGACAGTAGCCAACCTCCCTGGACGTGGCCGCAAGAGGAAAATTGATGACAAATTGAAGAGACGGATCGTTGGAATTGTATCCAAAGAGCCCAGAGCAACCTCCAAAGAAATTAAAGGTGAACTCCAAGGCCAAGGTACATCAGTGTCAGATCGCACCATTCGTCGTTGTTTGAGCCAAAGTGGACTTCATGGGAGACGACCAAGGAGGACACCACTGCTGAAAAAAATTCATAAAAAAGCGAGACTGGAATTTGCAAAAATGCATGTTGACAAGCCACAAAGCTTCTGGGAGAATGTCCTTTGGACAGATGAGACCAAACTGGAGCTTTTTGGTAAGGCACATCAACTCTATGTTCATAGACTGAAAAACCAAGCATACGAAGAAAAGAACACTGTCCCTACGGTGAAACATGGAGGAGGCTCAGTAATGTTTTGGGGCTGCTTTGCTGCATCTGGCACAGGGTGTCTTGAAAGTGTGCAAGGTACGATGAAATCTGAAGACTATCAAGGCATTCTGGAGAGAAATGTGCTGCCTAGTGTCAGAAAGCTTGGTCTCAGTCGCAGGCCATGGGTCTTCCAACAGGACAACGATCCAAAACACACAGCCAAAAACACCCAAGAATGGCTGAGAGAAAAGCGTTGGACTATTCTAAAGTGGCCTTCTATGAGCCCAGATCTGAATCCCATTGAACATATGTGGAAGGAGCTGAAACATGCCATTTGGAGAAGACACCCATCAAACCTGAGACAACTGGAGCTATTTGCTCATGAGGAGTGGGCCAAAATACCTGTTGACAGCTGCAGAACGCTCATTGACAAATACAGAAATCGTTTAATTGCAGTGATTGCCTCAAAAGGTTGTGCAACAAAATATTAAGTTATGGGTACCATCATTTTTGTCCAGCCCTATTTCATTAGTTTGTTTTTTTAAATAATTATGTTAATCAACAATTCAAAAGTGATTGCTGATTTTGATTATTTAATTTTCAATAAATTTTTATTTATCGTTACTTTTGTGAGTTTCAAGTGATTTCAGTGAGAATTGTGGGTTTTTCCTTCTTTAACTGAGGGGTACCAACAATTTTGTCCACGTGTGTAAGTGCAGCACTTAAACTGAGGTGAAGGTATCATGTTTAGGTTTGTATTCTAGTCAAAAGTGTTGCACATGCAGGACAGTGTACACTTCTGCAATTCAATGAAAAAAAAATCCAAACAGAGGAAATCAGACTTTCAGGGACAACCTCAACATCAAGTCTGTAAATTCGTATTTCTCCAAATGTGTGTGTCAAAGATTTACAGTTTGCAGGAAACTAGCAGTAAAACTTTAGTATCTAGCGGTTTCTGACAAAAGCACAAAAGACTGGCTGTAACTCTGCTCCATTCGTGGCATCACACTACAGGCAGATTTGTCCTTTGACTGAATTGCAGAAATTCAAAGCCTCCACAGTAGCACTGTTGCCAACAACACTGTTGTAACACAACCACCTCCAGTGGCAATTCTCCAGCTCGACTCTGGCTTCCTCTGCTTTGACCAAATTTGGATTTCTGGCCCACTGCTAGGTGAAAAATGGCAGTCACGTATAATCCTACATAGAGGCTTCATAACATCATTTGATCCCGAATCCATGTTATTCCGAATCTACGGGGTGACCCAAAAGTTTGGAAACAAAGTTTAACTGCAGTGTCTATTTGAGTTGGGGGTGCATGAATTCACTCTTATTTTACCCATTTTTGTTATAGCATAATAAAATAACTTAAAAGCATAGTATCTCACGGAAGTGCACCAGGTCACTCCACAATGGAAGTGCACCAGACACGAAGAAGAAGAAGAAAAAGGAGAAGAAGAAGAAGAAAAAGAAGAAAAAGAAGGCGTGCAATTTCTTTCAGTGTGAAAAGGTACGTTTTCCTTTATGTTTTATGTTTTCTTCTTCTTCTTCTCCTTCTTCTTTGTGTCTGGTGCACTTCCGTTGTGGATTGAATTTGCAGCATTTTTCTCTTGCTGTTGTTCTGGGGGTTTGTGTGTGTTTTTATATATTTGCAGCATTTTTCGTTTGCATCTGTTTTGTGATTTTTTAAAGTCTTTGCTTCTGCATCGTTTCTGTGATTGCAGCCTGTTTCTCTTGCAGCATTTTTTTCTTGTATGTGTTTTATGTGTTTGTGAGTTTTTGGTTTTGGATCATTTCTGTGTTTGCAGCGCTTTTGCCGTTTGCAGCGCGTTTGCACCTGTCGGCCACCGTAGGTACAGGTATGCTGGAGCATAACTTCAAAATGCAAGCCATCAGTGTCAGATTTCAAAACTCTTGATGGTAAAGTATCTGACAGTTTTAATTTTTTTAAACATCCAAAAGTACTATGAGGCAACATTTACTGGCCAGTTTGAGGAACCTTCATAAGCATGAATGAAGATACATTCCAGAAGATACCAGTATAACCAGTGTAACCAGTTGGTGGAAATGTTCACAACTTTGTATAACAAACAAACATGAACATGTTGAAATATGTTTGTTTTACACTAATCTGTTACTCTGTTGAATATATCTGTGGTACTGATTTATTGAAATAACATTATATTATTTGGATTATAGACTTTGCATTTGTTTCCAAACTTTTGGGTCACCCTGTATTCTTCTAATGCTGGCAAATATTGCAAAGTTAGTAAACCACAGACACAAAAATACTCCATCTGGATGTACACTACTGTTCAAAAGTTTGGGGTCACCCAGACAATTTTATGTTTTCCATGAAAACTCACATTTTTATTCATGTACTAACATAATAATAATATAATTATAATTATGTAGATATGCCATTAAAAATCTGCTGTTTCCAGCTAAAATAGTCATTTGCCACATTAACAATGTCTTGACTGTATTTCTGATTAATTTCATGTTATCTTCATTGAAAAAAATTAGCTTTTCTTTCAAAAATAAGGACAATTCTTCATGACCTGAAACTTTTGACTGGTAGTGTATATATGATGTGTTGACAAATGAGACCTGACATTAATTAATTATTGTATTTAACTATGTATTTAAAAAAAACAATGAGGCTCGAGAAGAAATAGTTATTGTGTTAAAGTACATTCTTTATCCATCAGATGCAACATTCAGACCACTGACAGGTGCAGGGCCTAACATTGATCCTCTTATAATGTTCTGCTGGGAAGCTTTGGGTTCTGACATTCCTTCAATGTTCAACATTCTTCGATGGCTGTCGCCTCCGCTACCAGGACTACATGCCCCTACATGCCCCACTACATCACAAAAACTGTTCAGAAAAAGGTCAAGGAACATGACAAAGAGCTCAAGCCATGTGACCCAAACTCCAGCCTCTCCAGGGTCAACAATAATTTGTGGAATGTGTCGGGAGAAACATGATCTCCAGAGGATGACTTCAAAAGTCTTACTTTCCATGACAACACCTCGTGCATTTAAGACAACATTGCAATATTTTATTTAATTTTAACATGTACTGTACTTCTTTAAACTGCATGAATACCATATTGTAGTAACAAAGATTTTTACACTCTGACTTATTCAGGCCATAGATTAGATTTGACGTATTTGCCAAGTCATTTTCTGGAATGACAAATTAAACATACTCAAGCGGTTAAGGAGAAGTCACTTAAGAGATGCTTTTGAAAATTGTTTTAAGTGTTTTTTTTACTTCATGACAGTATAGGTAAAGAACTAAGGCAAAAAAATGCAAGGTGTTATCTTCGCACAGTGTGTCAAGACTGGTTATGACTTATTTCAGTCTGACGTTCTTGTTCCTCACTTTGTAATCTGAGGTTGTCTAGATTTAGTTAAGGTTGAAGTGTCCTGCTGCTTTGACACAACATATGTCGTGGGGCTAAATCTCTGTAGAATTGAAAGAGAACATACATACAGGTGCTGGGCCGAAAGAATTGTGTGTGTCTATCGACGTATGTGTCAGCATTAACACACTAGTGGGTTTTTGTCTGAATGCCGTGTGTGCTTCCTGCAGAGGAAAATGACTCCCAAATCAAAAGCAGGTTTGGGGTTAACAGGAGAAAACTGGGTTATGGGGTCTGTGCTGTGAGTCTTATGGTGTTCTCCCTTTGTCAAAGGAAGCAGGAAGTGTAATGTGATGCTGCATGTTGTTCTGCCATGTCAGACACAAAGAGCGACCGCTGGGCCATCTGTTAAGTAAGGTGCTACGGCAAGGCACACTGCTGGGATTTGGATTGGAAAAGACATGGGAAAGGGGGTCTGCAGGATGGATTTGTGGCAGGGGGTTAGTGGGTCTGAGGGATTGACCTCTGAATGGACTGTAACAACTGATGACGTGCAGAGATACAGAAAAACTTCTTGATAAACATGTTTTCCCACATTGTTAAATGCTATTGTATGGCATACTTTGGCATGACGTTTCATAGCAGTCTCATCAGATAAAAGAAATTTATGCACACACAAACCATCAATATCATACATCTGTCCTTGTGGTATCTTTTAGATGTGAAATTGAAAGTCTGATGGCACAGACAAATGACAAGAAGTGGAGGACAGGAAAGTATGGGAGTGTCAAGGTGGAGATGTTTAGAGCGGTAGTCAATAAAAGCTTCACAATAAGCTGCTTTACAGCAAAGTTTTGTAAAGCAGAGGGCCCAAAAAGCAAGGCGGTTTAGTTCACATGCGCAAATCAGAACTCTGGAGTTTTACCTCCAATTTAATGTACAAACCTTCAAATTTGGTTCTCATGCTCTCGTTATTTCTTGCATATTTCTGTGAAGTTCGATTGTGCTAAAAACGATAAAATGAATGGGTCATGGCAGTTTTACACTAACCTTAATTGCTAATCATGTCCTTCTCTCTTTAATACATAAATAGCTAATTAAGATGGCTTCTTGAGAGCATTTTTTTCCCCTTGCTGACTTTTAAGAATATACAAAACTGATCAAATAAGGCTGCAAATGGGGATTTGATAGATGAATAATTTATCAATTATAAAAATGAACACTGGATTATTCAGCACATGACATGCACATTTTTTGAATGATTCTTTTAGCTCATACATTTAGCATATAATTTGGTCCCTAACAATAATGACAGTAAAGATCGCAGTTGTGTGTTTTTGTAATACACATATATTAGGGTGACCATATTCTGTTTCTCTGAAAAGAGGACACACTTCCAGCTCGCGCGTGAAAAATTTTCAGCCCCCCATTTTTAGGGGTTTTCCATGGGTCAGGGGGCTTTCTGTGCTTCAAACTCAGTTAAACAGATATTCTGAATTCTCCAGAAAAGAACACTTTACCTGGATATACAGAAAAATAGCCCAAAACACTCACAAACAGTTGCTTTATAAATAATATATTTATTAATTTAAAGCAATTCTCCTAAACAATATCATCAGTCACATACAAATATGGCATGCTCTAGTCTTTAATAGTTATTGACTCAAGTTGTGTATGAACACATGTATTCAGATGTTTAACAAAATAAGAAATAATCATCTCTCTTAAGTCTAACACTTACACCTTAGTTAGGAAAAGTGAGGTAGAGTACCATTCTTCAAAA
The DNA here is from genome assembly GCF_021347895.1 of Acanthochromis polyacanthus. Taxonomy (NCBI): domain Eukaryota; kingdom Metazoa; phylum Chordata; class Actinopteri; family Pomacentridae; genus Acanthochromis; species Acanthochromis polyacanthus. Next base: position 22,738,779 of record NC_067131.1, read on the forward strand.
TAACCTCCCAATTATCAATTATGTAAAAATAGAAATAATGCTTCAAAATATTAAACAAAAAGAAAAAAGAGAGGTAGCCTATTCTTCAATGTTCAGTTAGCCCATTCTTCAAAATAATGTGTCTAATGGCAAATGAAAAAAATATAGAAATAATGCCTCAAGTCAACAGTCCTTTTTTCCTTCTTTTTCCTTTTCTTATTAGCCACAGAGACATAAGTCCCAGCTTTGCAGACTGTACATTCTGCCTCCCATTTGACACGACCCGGACGAAAACAGGGGTCCTTTTTTCGCATTTCATCAGTGAAATGACATTTGCGTTTCGGTATTTTCTTTCGGTTCGAGTGTTCTCTCGCAGTGTGTCTACCTGCCTGTTAGCCTACGAGGAGTGAGTGAGTGTGGAGTGCCTCTGTACTGCTTTGTGAATGATTAATACGTCGTTCTGGGGTTCGGCTCAAACTCCGCCTCTCAGAGCGTGTTTCCAAAGAAACCATTCAACGTGAATGATAAATACACTGGTCTGTGACGCGCTCAAGCTAGGCAAGATCAAAAACCCGGACATTTGAAGGACTTTATAAACGCCGGCCGGACATGCCGGACAACCTCTCAAAAGAGGACATGTCCGGGCAAAACAGGACATATGGTCACCCTAACATATATGTGTGTTTGTGTGAATAGTGCCTCACTGTAGTTTAAAAAAACTTTCCCCTACGTTGCTGCCTTAGCTTACCATGGAGATTGCAATGCGCTAGCAGAAGACATGATTATATTTTTGGTTTCTCCAGTGTTTCTCTAATTATCCTGTGCTGTGGTAACTTTGGTCCATATGTTCCCAGACTATGCAAAGTTGTCCATCTCTTTACATAATCACATAGAGCACTCACTCTTATCAAGTAGTGACACACTTTACTCCAGTAAGTGGTATTGGATACGTTTCAAGTCCAGCAACTAAATGACAATCACACTTCACTCAACTTAAAATCAGTTTTTGTTGACTATGTCGATTAGTTGTTGATGATTATTATTAATTATTCATTCCATTTTCCCCTAATGTCAAATGTGATACACTTCCACCTTCAGCACTGTAAGCAGGCTTTGTATTTTTCCGTCATTGCTCACATAATTTCTGACGTTAAAAGCAATGAAATGCAGAAATATTGCATAGACCTTGACCTGTATTTTCTAGTCAGACTACAGTTCCCAACCAGAAACATCCTGTCACTACAGCCCCAGTACAATGCAGTGACAAGAAGTGCATGCAAAGCATTCCTTTTAGTACTGATGCACTTGCAAGACATAATGCAAAATGGTTACAAGGATATGAGGTATGTAACTTTTGCTTCTCCATCATATTTCCCACCCACCTACATAGTTTATATTTCAACTGCCTGTTTCAAATGAAAGTCAGAAAGACCTGTCCAGAAGTGGCTACAGATGGGAACCTGTAGATTCTTAATGAACTTAGTGGAGGCCAGCATAAACAACAAAGATGTCTTGATTGACATTCACCTTGGGTCTGCCAATTCAGGGGCTCAAATGAATCCTTTTCAAGAGCCTTGGGGTCAATTCTGAGTCTTTAAGTATGTGAACCAGTGCTCTTTAAAAAACTGTTTTCACCTGAGCATTTTATTTAGCTTTAATTTCGTCCATTCCCTCAGGAAGGACTTAACAGAGTCCATAAGCTGCTGCAGCAAAAACTGGATCAGACTAGCTGATGTTTTCTGCAGGAAATCATCCTACAGAGTTCCAATAGATGAACCTTTCAATAAAATTTGAATGATAGGATGCACCCCTATATGTGGTTCAGAAGCGCACAAAGGGAACTTTGTTGCTTCTATTTTAACAAATACAGAATGTGGTTTTCTGTTTACAGATATTGGCGAGTAGTAAAATCCTAAAAACTGCCACTTTTACCAAAGTGGATATTCAAACTTAAAAAACTTAAAGCTGAGTTTTTTTTTTGTTTTGTTTTTTTTAAAGAAAGAGTTGTACAGTGGGTACGGAAAGTATTCAGACCCCTTGAAATTTTTCACTCTCTGTGTCATTGCAGCCATTTGCCAAAATCAAAAAAAACTTTCTTTTTTTAATAAATTTGCAAAAAATTCTACATTTCTGTTTTTTTTTTTCTGTCAAGATGGGGTGCTGAGTGTTCATTAATGAGAAATAAAATGAACTTTTTTGATTTTGGAAAATGGCTCCAATGATGCAGAGAGTGAAAAATTTCAAGGGGTCTGAATACTTTCCATACCCACTGTATAATACAAAGAACTCAGACACTAGTAAAACCAGCAACAGTGTCATTTCCTTTGTTGTATTTTCTGTGGTTGCCATGGTCATGCAGAAGCTGTAGCAACAAGGTAAACCATTATCTCCAATAGCAACAGTTAAGAACTTTGTGCATTTGTGAGAGCAGCTTCAAACCTTTATCTTCTTTGCCTCTTTACTAGTACTACTATTATTATTATTATTATTATTTATACTTCTGTTGGTACTACAGTGAAACCACCAGAAGCAGCGACAGCAGCTACACACTGTCTGAAAGTATGCTAAGTTCTGTGAAGCTGTATTTAGGCACAGCAATACATCTTGGTGGTCATGAATTCATTGAAAAAAAAACAGAGATCTTTTACCTAGTGACTTAAATTTTTGGCCTGCTAGTGGTGCTACTTGAGAAGTCAGGGAATCACCAAAGGCATTCTGTTGAAACTATCAATGTTTTCCAAAGTTCATTTACAACAGCAAAAGCACTCAGAAAGCACAGTACTCCACCAAGCCTGCTCAGTCCTTGTATCATTTCCAATAGATCAAATCTTTCATAAAAAATGACCTTCCATTAAGCACAGGCGTGTGCTATGCATGTGTACGTTATGCACGGATACCGAATCACAAGACCTAAATATGTAGCGGGCAGTGGGAATTGATGGGACCCGGAAACACTCTTAGAATTTAATCAACTGTTCCTTGTATGATTTCTGATCGATAAGTCCCAATATATCTGCAGCGGTTAATTTTTAGTAGGATCACAATCATGTGATCGTCAGAAAGCAGCTGACGTAGCATTCACTTGTCATTGTTACAGTGACACCGTGCCACTATCTCGCAATGATACGGAAAATCCTTAACAAATCCATGGATCCAGACTAAAAGCCACATCACTGCCAAAATCTAATCAGGTGGTCCTTCTGTCATTTCTAAACTTCCCTGAAAATTTTATTTAAATCCGATATTACGTTTTTGAGTCATGTTGCAGACAAACATAGGCTGATTGTCACATAACTCCATCACATTCCGTGGAGTAATAATTGTTGAGATGTTTTATCAAAAAATATCTATGTGCAGTTCTACAAAAATTACAATCAAGCGAGCACCAAAGTTTGTAGGCTGTAGAGACTACTGCTGTAATCTCTACAGCCATGCTGCTAGCAGTTATCAATATTGAAGCAAAATTGGCACATTGATAAATTATAAAATCCCAGAATGCATTTTACCCCAAATTGAAACTTGTGCCACAATAAATTATTTATTCAGAGACAAACGCCTTTGTACTGACAGCAAACCATTAAAGGGATAATACAGAAGATACACTTGTCAAACAAAGGACATCGTTGAGCAAAAGACAAAATCTTGAAAGCTCAGCAATTGGTTTGGCAACTGCTACCAGAAGCCCAGATACGGGATTTGATCTGTTCTTTTTGTAGCTTTAATGTATTTTAAATAGAAACACAGAGGAAGTGGAAGCGTAACACTTTACATTTAATACTACTAAATCTGTAAATCTCAATCCTCCCATGTTATTTGTTTAAATAGCAAGAGAGTCAATTAAACAGAGCAAACTAATAAATGGACTCACTAAAGCCAAGACAGCATTCCCCAGAGGTTTATTATTGAATATAATGAGCAGAGAGCATCACATTGAAAAATAAAAATACACACTGTATCCTCTGTATGCATGTCAAACAGTCTGTATTTCTGTCAGGCAGAGCTATAAAAAGATGAGGCTCTCAGTCAGCCAATCAGCACGCTTGTGAATTAGTCAGTGTGTAAGTAAGTCGATTAGACAGACAATTTACGAGCAGGACAATAAAGCTGTAAGGTAATTAGTCCGACGATCAGTCCATCAGTCTGTTGGCTAGCTGGAATGGAAGGCAGTAATAATGTTTTTCCAGAGGGATGTTTTAGGTGTGCTGTGTCGTTAAGAGCAGAAATTACAAACATTGATCTGATGAACCGCAACAGGAACATTGCTGATGTGACGTGAATGCCATTGACTACCTTGGTATAATAAAATGTTCTGCTGGGAAACCTTGTGTTCTTCCATGCATGACCAGGGGTGAAAGTAGGCCGGTACGGTCTGGTACTGCGCATCGGCAAAAGATGTGGTGGTGGTATGCAGTACCGGGAAAAGATCCGGTGGTGGTACGCTGCTCTTCCACCGGTATCTATGGGTACGCTGCCCGGCTGCCTGCTATCGACCGTTCACTCAGGAGTACGTGAGTTCGCATGTGTCTACTTTCCATAACACAGCGACTGCTATGGCCAATAGCAGCCAATAGAAAGTAGGTGTGCTTGATTTAATGCACTGGGACATTTCCTGTCAGGGCCTCCTCCTCCCCCTGTCCCACCTGGCGTCCAAATCCCCTTTTCCTATCTCTCTCTCTCCCTCTTTCCCTCTTTCCCTCTCTCTCCCACCTCTGCGCTGTGTCAAGTGGAGCCCAGCCTCACGGCTGGCTCCACTTGACAATCAGCATTCTCTCCCCAGAGTCCGGGCTGCTGTGGTTCATCGGCTGATTACACACCCTGACAATAAAAGACCGGCTCATCCATCCATTCTCTGCCAGATCGTAAACTCGACTATACTGTCAGTTTCCCTATCATCGCTTAAGCCTGCCGGATTTAAGAATTGTGATTAACACTGTTTATCTTCTCCTTTCGCCTAGTACGGCCCAGCTGCCCGGATCCCCTCCCGACCTGCCTGTCTTCTTCGTGTCTCCCTTGGACTCCTTCCTCGGATCCCTGCCTGCACCATGTACCCCCCTGGATCCCCTCTTTGGCTCCCCGCCTGCGTCCCTCCTCGGATTCCCTCCTTGGCTCCCCTCCTGTGCCCCCGGGTCTACCTGCCGTCTCCACGCTCCCAGACCACCTGCGCCTGGCTTCCCTCCCCGGACCTCCAGCGCCCAGTTTCCCTCATCTGGCTCCCCTGCCTTCTGCCTGCCTGTTGCCTCGTTCCCCGGACCTCCTGTGCCGGGCTTCCCTCCTTCGGTGCCCAAGGCTCAATCCCCCTGCTGCCAGGTGACCGGTCACTCCCCGCCCGCTGTACTCTGGTCTTCCCGGAACCTCCTCTGTTCACGCATCCCCGGCTCCATCGTTCCTTCCCCGGACTCCGCCTCACCACCCCCTCCTGGACCCTCTGCTGATTCCCCACTCCTCCACTATTTCCCCCATCCCTGCAATAAATCACTCTCTCAATCTGCTTTCACCTTGGTAGTGTGGTTCTCTGCTCGGGTTCGTCACCTAGTCCGTGACATTTCCCACAACTCGTCAATATACGTCAACAAGCGCCGCTTGCGCCGGGACGGGGCGAGCAGTAAATTGCACCTGAAATTCCACATGTTGTTGTGATTAGCTGAAAATTTTTAATAATGTGAGGAAAATAACCTCTTTGACTAAAGGAAAAGACAGGGATGCTGAAGAAGGGCTACCACAGAAAATCAGAAAGTAACTACTACTACTATAATTACTTTAGGCCTCTGTGGAAAATCTTTTAGGTGCTGTGTTTTGATGTTCAGTTCCATTCTTAGTAAAATGGTAAATGGTTGCATTTATATAGTGCTTTTTATCCAAAGCACTTTACATGATACGTCACATTCACCCATTCACACACTGATGGCGGGAGCTTGCCATGCAAGGCACTAACCACGACCCACCAGGAGCAATTAGGGGTTAGGTGTCTTGCTCAGGGACACCTCGACATGAGCACGACGGGCCGGGGGATCGAACTGCAACCCTCCGGTTGCGAGACGGCCACTCTACCCACTGAACTATGCCGCCCCCTTAGTGTTTGCTCGTGACCTCATGTCTGTTCTTAGAGCCTTGTATTCTGGATGTTTATCAGTGTTTCAATTCAAGCAAAAAGTTTACCGTATTTTCAAGTGTTTTTAATTCCTACCTATTCCATTGGCCTACAATAAAATATAAATATGTTTTTATTTGTTTCTATTTAACTTTGTTATTTTAAAACACATGAAGTTAGAGCGAGACGAGGGTTTTGGTAATAGTACCGGCAAGAATTTAAAACTACTTTACCCCTGTGCATGACCCATACCACCAATCTAAATTATACTTTAGACCAAGCACGTGCCCCAATGGGTTGGGATAAACAAATAGCCCAACGCATTGATTCAGCTTCCAAACTCTCCAGATTCCAATTTGATTGAGCTTCCATAAGGTGAACCGGAACAAGCCAATTCCATGGAGGCCCCACATTACCCAATAGAACAGCTGCCCATATCCCAGTGGCAGATACCCTTGGACACACTCATAGGTCCATGCCCTGATGGATCAAAGCTGTTTTGTTGACATAGGGTGATGTATATGTAGTAGAGTTAATGATTCCACTTGCCATCACTTGTCATTACATATTGCATATTTATTTCCCACAGTGACCGGATATAATGTAAGCGTCCTCTTCCAGGTCCCTGCAGACTTGAGGTGTGCGCCCCATATTACGTTCTCAGTGTGCTATATCCTGTCGCTGTGGTATGTCGATCAGTAATAAGCTCTGCTGAAAATGTAATTAAGTTTGTTGTAGTGGCTAAACTTCTGGCTTTTGTGGGTGATATGGTTGTAAAATATATGCCAAATGCTTTTAGAAGAGTATCGGTTTGTTAACAAAATAAAGCACACCATGTTGTGGGCAACTTTACGTTTTTGTTCAGTGGGACCGCGCGCGGGGCGGTGCGCTTTTTATACATTCAGAGAAACAGTTGCGGTTTGGTCAGTAGAAACGTGAACAAAAATGAGCGCTCCTTTTAGTAATGCTACCCCGTGCAATGAGTGGTAGCTTCATGCTATCGTGCAAACCGAAGCAGTCCAACTGCTATAAATACAGAAAGGGCTAATGTGACTTGAGATAAGCAGAGTTCAGAACAATAGACGAAGCACTGCGGTATTCATTAAAATAATTATATACCCTTTGGCGTGTAATGTTCCAGGGTGATGATCAGCCGGTCTGCCAGGCAAAACAAACTTCCTTTTTTGTTTGAAAAACAACTTGTCAACAGCAAAAATGACAAAAGTGTTCCTTAAAAAATAAACGCGGAGGAAAGAAAATACAACGCGGAGGAATAAAACACAAACACGAAGGAGAGAAAATACAAACATGAAGGAGAGAAAATGTAACATGAAGGAGAGAAAATACAACACGGAGAAATAAACCAACATACGCAATATGTCCCCTAGGGGGCTCCGTAGTCTGTGAGCCACTTAACATTTTCGATGGGAAAAATTAATAGGGACTTCTACTTTTACAACCAAGCGTACCCAAAATCACTCAAGGAAGAGAGGGGAAATATGCAATTTCCACAGCTGGCTGATTAATGAAAAGCTTCAGACAAAAGATTCTTACTGCTGTTTGTGTCACTATTATATTCTGTTGAAATTAAGTCAATGGAAGTACATGTGACACTGTTACATGCCATTCTTGTCAGAGGTCCTTGTTTTTTTTTATTAAAATCTATTTTCCTTTGTGTGTAGCCACCTCTGGTCAGAACACTAATTTCATTACCTTGGAGCATTTGGGGTCAATTCCCAGTCCTGCTCCTCCAATTAGAACACCATAACATGTGCTAACTGGAGGAATTCACATGAAAAGAAACTATTAGTTTCATCTGCACATACTAGTTTTGTGCTCTGTGGCAGTCAAGTTGTTATATTTGATCAAAAAAATGCTGATTGTATTTTATCAGGATTGTGCAGTTTTCTAAAATCAATATGTTAAACCCAAACACTTATTATTAACTAGTGTGTTAACTTCTGCATATGAATACCATGGTTTAACAGGCTTCCTGAGCAAAGTGTAACCAAGCGGGCACCAGTATGGCAATCCATAATGAACACAGTACGTCCAGTCTTTTCTTTCTATCACATTTAGCACACCAGCAGTGGCCTTAGGTTTGATTTGATTTTAATTAGCAGCTCATCAAACTGCCGCTGAGCTGCAGAGTGGACTAAAGAACAGAGAGCTCAATCAGTGTTTTTTTTTACTCCTCAGAATCCACCATGCTGGGGCGTCACTAGAAATAATAAGTTTTACCAAATGTTAATAGTGTGATCAGACAATTACCCCTCTAATCACTTACTAAAATGACACTGCTCATCTGGATGAACTGCCATCAACAACAGATCGTTATTAAACAGTATGCATAACCAGTAGAACGACAATTTGCCACTGTGTTTATTCATCTGTATGTATAACACCACGCCTATTCATTTGTGAAATTATTGTGGTCATTATAGATACAATTGACAGCATATGAGGCAAACAAGAAAACGGTTTCTTTTAGAAAATTTGTCTCTGGTGATAAATGGTCTTTTGGAATTTATGGAACAGCTCTGTCTTTGTCAGTAGTAGCAGCATGTGAGTTATCAGAGAAAGAAAATAATGAATGAACACAATGATGATTTATTCTAATGCTGGTTACAAGGAGGCACAATTAAATGGTCTCTTAAAACAAGCAGTTTGCCAGTCCATAGCGGCCATTGGTTTATGTGGGCATTTTTCTGTATTTTTAATTAGCAGCTCTGTTCAATTACTGTGTTCCTTTTTGTATATGTGTATGATATGTTACGCCATTTGTGCATTTGGTTTATCCTTTTCCATTTTTCTACCAATCAAAAACAAAAATGGATCTTTCTGGCCATAATATAAATCCAAAGAATCATTGCATTATCTGGGAGAATTCCATGCGTATGTGTTGAATAATATAAAGGATATTGTTTTAAGAAACAAATGGGAATCCAGAACAAGAAGAGCACTTCTGGAATCATCAACCCCTCCCATTGTGCAACTCGATATACTTTACCTACAATTCACTCCTTCATATATAGTATGGTCTAGGACATATGCAAAGCAGCAGTACCATACTAAACTCCTCAAACAGCTGCATTCTGTTTCCATGACAGATCACTTTGCAGTCCTGTACATATGATACCTGGTTTGGTTTGCAAAGGTTGACAGGTCTGCAGCGCTATTATACTGAGTATGCAACAATGCAGCTAAAATAAAAAGTGCAGTGATTCACCTGGGACAATGTGAGTGCAGTCAGCTGGGAGAAACCGCAGCCCCCCTCGACCCTCTAGAGGATAAAGTGATAGAGATAATGGATGGATGGACAATGTGAATCCACTCACCTGATGGATGATTTCAAATGGTGTTTACGAGGCAGCCCAACATTTCCAGGAATGCAATCAGCTGAATCCTTTAGCTGACCCTTCCCTAGTTTGGATTTGTCCATATATTTCACTCCTGGGTCCTATTACATGCTGTCAGTATATATTTGTAGTCATCAAATTCACGTCAAGATTTAGTCTGACAAAACTGCGGAAGACATTATACATCAGATAATGTATAGTGTGCCTCCTGATAATTTAATTGACGTGTAAGTTCTGAGGAGTTGAATAATTTGGTAATAGAACCATTATTCACCTCATTCACAATTTTGTTTTATAACTGAGTGAACGAATGTTTTTTGTCCTATATTTGTCCTGTATTTAGTGCTTTATGATTCACTGTGTTGATAGAAATGCTTTTCAACCACCAAGACAATTTATTGCTTCAAAGTGGCTGTTTCCAAAAGTGCTGTTTCCTGGCAACAGAGATCACACACATCCCTAGAGAGAGGCAAAAAAAAAGAAAAATCTTCCTGTCCTGGCATACTGTATATGTGTGGTCTTGCCTTGAGTCTTTTGTCACCATTTTGATCCGTAGTGGGAGGTGTGGGAGTGTGTACTTCCAAAAGGCACTGATTTAATGGCAGGTGTGGGGTGACACTGGCACATACAGAAGCGTGGGCACTGATAAGGATGCAAGGAAGAAAGAAAAGAGCAGCGGAGATGGAGCACAAAAGAAGACACAGAGGCGGAAGGAAGAAGAAATATGATGAAAGGGAAAAAAGAATTAGCATGCTATTAAAAATGAACACAATAATTTAAGGCATGGGGGTAGCATTTTATCATTACGAAGTAGAAACAAATGTGCATAATTGAGATAGAAGTTGCATAAGACAAGCCTTTAGACTTGACAGGGAATCAGGTGAATTTTTAAGCACCAATCAGGTAGAGAGCACAGTTCTTTCAGAGCAAGTGAGGCCAGAATTTCCGCACTTTCAATAGCACAAGAAAGAAAATGCCAACCAAGCAAATTATGAATGAGACAAATAGGAATGAATGACAAGAGGGGACATTAATAGACAAGTTGCTGAACAAATTGAATGCATTACTGGTCAAAAAGAAAGTACAGGGAGCATACTCCATGCGCGTAGATGTCATCAGCAGTGACTCCCTGATTCCATTCTCAGTCTGAAGAATCTTTGCTGTATACCATTCCCCTGCTCTCTTTCCCCACATTTCTAGTCTGTCTCTACTGTTACTATCTTATAAAGCCAAAAAGGTAGCTACAAAAAATAATAATTGCAATTACAACACAATGTAGCTTAGGAAATCACCAAACAGCAAAAGTAGTTCAATAGCTGTATAATTATGTGCTGGGTATTTTTCATCAGTGGTGTATGCTGTACCAACTTATACAATCCCATCTACCGAACGTCTGCATAGAAGCCCCGCATGGCTTCTTTCTCATATAGATTTACAGCAAAGACACTGCAGAACATTTCTAACAAAGTACTGTTCAAACATAATGACTGCATCCTTAACAAAGAGAAAACTGCTTTATATTCAGACATTGTACATCACTTACAAGCCATAGAATCCATCCCTGCTGTTGTTGCACTCAAGTGTGTTTTCTTTTTGCTATTGCAGCTTGTACAAACACACTAGGTCCTTTTATATACATATACATATATATATATATATATATATATATATATATATATATATATGGCATGCCGTTTAGGAAATTATATATATAATGAAAGTCGATATATATATAATGAAAGTTGATATATATATAATGAAAGTTGATATATATATAATGAAACTTGATATATATATAATGAAACTTGATATATATATAATGAAAGTCGATATATATATAATGAAAGTCGATATATATATAATGAAAGTCGATATATATATAATGAAAGTTGATATATATATAATGAAAGTTGATATATATATAATGAAACTTGATATATATATAATGAAAGTCGATATATATATAATGAAAGTCGATATATATATAATGAAAGTTGATATATATATAATGAAAGTTGATATATATATAATGAAAGTCGATATATATATAATGAAAGTTGATATATATATAATGAAAGTTGATATATATATAATGAAAGTCGATATATATATAATGAAACTTGATATATATATAATGAAACTTGATATATATATAATGAAAGTTGATATATATATAATGAAAGTTGAGATATATATATAATGAAAGTCGGAATATAGAATGTTCAGATTTTCATTCCATCTATTCAAAGTTTCATTCCATATATTCAGACTTTTTCCTACTGAGCCCTGGAAGGACATGGCAAACAAAAACAGGAACCTTATTGGACATTTGCTCTTCAGATGAGCTCTTCTGTGATTATCTGTCTTCATGGTTGTCACAGGGAACGGTGACTACGTTTGAGAAAACAGGTAATTTTTAGAGATGTTTTGATTCTGAACACTGAACGTGTTAGCATTAGCTTAGCTACTTAGCTTCGACTACATTTGCATCCCTACATAGCTTAAAGGTTAAACACATGCACCATATGTTGATGATAATGATAATATCTATGTTTATCTTTATAGCTGGTCTTAAGGCTAATTACGAGGCAGAGGTCAGCTGCTGCCTGGACACATCCATGATCACGCCACTGGTGGGACACAATTGTACTGGATTTCAGCTGAAGGCTGCTGTTCTGTCCAAACTGAGACATTTTTATTGTGACATACCCTCCACTGTTGTTAGCTTCTGATTCAATAAATTTTTTTGAGATGAGGAAATCACTATTGCATGTTTCTAGTTAAATACCCTACTTTTATGATATATCAATACAGCATGCACTTTTTATATTTTCCATCAATTTCACCCAAAAGTTGAATAACTATTTGTGAGCAATGTATGTAGACACATAATAGAAGCACATTTCAATAATATGTCTGCTGCAGTAGTGCAGTTTATCTACCTAGATTGGTGTAACAGTAAAAAAAAAACATATGCTACTGATGTTTCTGACTAAAATCTGCTTGAAAAGCACAACTGCTTATCTGTCAAAATGTGTGTAACAAAAGTGTGCACTGAACACTGAATAAAGTCTCTGTAGATTATAGACAAAATTTGCATCTCTCATCACAAATTTCTGTTTATTCACCCAAAGTGCATGGGTAAAATACAAAACAGGTGAAGTACTAAAAAAGATTTATTTTCTAGAAAAGCCAATAGTCAACAATGCAGTTTAATTCTGGGACAGTTGCTCCAGCACCGACGCCATGCGTCCCATCAGTGCAACCAAGGTTTTCATTCATCTTCTGGATGTTCTGGAGCATGGCAGAGGTCACGTCTTGGTGTCTTCCGATCTGTTCCAAGAACCGTTCCTCTGACCTCTCCAGATACTGCAGAGGATCCAAAGCAGCTTCCTGGTTCCCTTTTCCTGCATAAAAGCACCAAAAAGTACTAGTTGTCAGTAATTATTTTCTATTTTCATAAACACAGTTAACTTAAAGTAAATGTTCTATTTTGTGATTTTAGGATGGGTCAAAAGATAACATACTGATCATGTTGATGTCTGCATAGTCTAAACAGATCTTACTTGATTTGGTCTGTAGAGAGGAGGACGGCGTGGAGGAGCTGCAGGACGGAACCAGTAAGCTGCAGACTAGTGCTCCTGGTAACTGGACCTCATCATCCAAGGCCGACAACTAAATAAAATGAACAAGACATGCTGTTGATAGCATCTGTAATACAAATGATTTTATCCATTAACTGATTTATTGCTTTGTCCATACAATGTTAGAAAGTGTTACAAATAATACCTGTAATAATTTCCAACAGTGATAAATGCCTTGTTTTATTTTACAACAAAAAACACCAAAAGCATCTGTGTATAAGAAATCAGTGCATTGGATTTCCACATCTGCAAAGCTAGAAAATCACACATCAGAATTTTACCTTGAAATTATGAAAATAGCTGCAGATTACCAGTACTCTTTACTTCATTGTGTTAACTTGATCATTTGAATCAGTTTTTTAGACTTGTATTACTGATACGAAACATAATCAACACATAAATTAAAATGTGTTCGCAAAGAGTTCACTGGTTCTTCAAGGAAAATTTCAATGATAACCATATAGTTCAGTAATATGATTAATGGGTCATTGTGTAACAGCGTGGGAGGTTCTGAATACAGGTCTTGGACTGAAATATTGCTGCTGCTTTCCTCCGGTTTTAAAAGGAGTTGTTTCATAGCTTGTTAGCTTACCAGCGGCTAACTGGCTGGCAAACAATAGTTCAACGCCAACCTCTAATCAGTGATCCGGTGTCCGGACCGCGTTAGCTGGCGGAACGTTCATAATACTGATGTGGGACTGTTGTAGCTAGCGTATTCATAGTAGGATAACAGCAGGATGTTGGAGAAATAAAACTTACCATTATCAGGATCGCTGGTCTGCATGGCAGACTGTTAGCGCATCGCACTGCTTGAATGTCTGTGTATTTCAGGCCGATTTCAAAATAAAACTCAATAAAATTCTCGTCCGGGTGAGTGTCCTTCATTGTCGCTTCGCCATACGGACATGTCCCTTCCGGGGCTCGGTAGGAAAAAAAGATTTGATATATATATAATGAAAGTTGATATATATATATATAATGAAAGTCGATATATATATATAATGAAACTTGATATATATATATATAATGAAAGTTGATATATATATAATGAAAGTCGATATATATATAATGAAAGTTGATATATATATAATGAAAGTCGATATATATATAATGAAAGTCGATATATATATAATGAAAGTTGATATATATATAATGAAAGTCGATATATATATATATATATATATCAAGTTTCATTATATATATATCAAGTTTCATTATATATATATCGACTTTCATTATATATATATATATCAAGTTTCATTATATATATATCAAGTTTCGTTATATATATATCGACTTTCATTATATATATATCAAGTTTCATTATATATATATCAAGTTTCATTATATATATAATTTCCTAAACGGCATGCCATATATATATATATATATATATATATATATATATATATATAGATGCTGCTGCTGATTAGCTATTCAGAAAATTGCTCAGAATTTATATCCCAAAACTGAACTCGTGCTTTTATGAAAATTTGCATCTACTGCATTTGAAGTGATTCTATTAAACTATTTTTTTTGTTTCTATCATTGGTACATATTGGCATTGTTTAATCGCTCAGGTTTATCAGGGGCTAGTAGTAAATATACACAACATCTGAAACAGACATCTTTTGAGTTACCAGGAAACACGTTTCTCCTCTTCAATAGAGTTTAACTAGCCTAGCCGCGCTAGACAACCCACGGCAACGAATTTAATTATTTAATTCTCTGCCAGGGTGGGTCTAGTTACCCTCCATAAGGCTCGAGGTTGGATGTTCCTAAAACTGGCCGGACGAATCACCATGAAGTGTAGAGTCAGAAGGCGGGCGTAACTAAGTGACGACAGAGGCGCGACGATTCTGACAGAAACAACCGGCGCACAATAAACAGTTATCTTTCGACTCGGCTTTGGCCACAGCCCTTAAAGATTTGAAGCTAAAATTCAACTTGAAAGATAAACAAAGGATGGCACTGAAGTGTTTCAATGAGAAGAAAGACGTATTTGGACTTATGCCGACGGGATATGGCAAATCCTTAATATACCAGTTGGCTCCGCTGGTTGGGAAGCTAATGGGACTTAGCCATAATCCACTGGCACTCTAGGAACTACGTCAGCCTATTCGTTGCACTGATTGGTTGTATACCTACCCAATTGCTGCAGAGTGATTTGAAAGACAACCTTTTAGCCCGCCTCCCTCCCTGTCGAGCGTTCCTAGACCCTTGTGTCTTAAGAGCTGGGTCTAGCGCGGCTAGGCTAGAGTTTAACCTCTTCCTTAGACTACTTGAAACAAAGAAAAATACCCTTGGGTTGTTTGCTGTCCTGCAATACAATAACACTACAACAATAACACTACTACAAAATGTTAAAGCAACAATCACTGAAGTTTGCCATGGAACTGAATTCAAATTCTAATGTTTTAATCACATTTTATCTGAATTGAAGATTTTATAAAGGACTCAAATACAGGCAGATATACGGTGCTGTGAGAAAGGATTTGCCCCCTTCTCAAATTCGTATTTTTTTGAATATTTCCCCCCACTTATATGTCTAAGACCATCAACCAAATTTAAATATTAGACAAAGATAACCAAACATGCAGTTTTAAAATGATGATTTATTGTTTTAAGGGAGAAAAGCATACGAAACTTACCTGGCTCTGTGTGAAAAAGTAATTGGATCCATCATGTTAAATCATGAATTAACTGTGGCTAATCATATTTTTTGGAAACGGAGTTCAATTTCACTGACCACACCCAAGCCTGATTACCTCCAGACCTGTTCAATCAAGAAATCATTTAAATAGAACCTGTCTAGAGGAAATGAGTCGGCTGAAAGATCTCAAAAAGCTGCAACAAAATGCTACGATCCAAAGAAATTCAAGAACAAATAAAGCATGTTATTCGTATGCATCAGTCTGAAAACGGTTACAAAGCCAATTCTAAAGCTCTTGGGCTTTAGGACTATCTTTGTCTGATATTTACATTTACTTTATGATCTTAAAAATTAAAGTGGGGAAAATATGCAAAAATATAAGAATACTTTTTCACAGCACTGTATGCTACCGGTCAGAAGTTTGAGGTCACTTAATGTCATTATAGAAAAGCAGTTTTTGTCACTGAGGATAACATTAAATTGATCAGAAATACAGTCTAGTCACTGTCAATGTGGTAAATGACTATTCTAGCTAGACAAGGCTGATTTTTAATGGAATATCTACATAGGGGTACTGAGGAACATTTCCAGCAACCATCACTCCTGTGTTCTAATGCTACATTGTGTTAGCTAATGGTGTTGAAAGGCTAATTGATGATTAGAAAACCCTTCTGCAATTATGATAGCACGTGAATAAAAGTATGAGTTTTCATGGAAAACGTGAAATTGTCTGGGTGACCCCAGACTTTTAAGCAGTAGTGTATTGGGAAACGTGTGTTTACCTGTGGCTGCGGTACACATTTAGCAGAATGATCATGAAGCCCAGAGCATAACAGGCCAGGTAAGGACTGCCAAAAAGCTTGGAAAGCTGCTGTGTTCGATACTCCCATCTCGCCACCTGACAAAAGACAGTTCCACAGAAAGCAGAGGTCATGATTTGGTGGCATTGCCTTTACAAAGTCCATCAAATGGTATGGACAAATTCGTGTCATGATGTTGTCATATCATGACACGACAAAACGTATACAAAATGTATTTGGAAATGTGTTGTCTCCTTAATCCTATAAATGCAAGTCCTATTTTCATTCTGCTTCTAAGGTTTGTCTCTACCAGCTCCTGAAGGAAACATTTTTCCCTATACCTGCTGAATGGTCCATATGCTAATCAGCGGGCTGCTAAACGTTAGCCTCATCATATATATTTCACTAAATACAAAAAAACTAATCACTGCTCTCTAATGTGAGCAGCGATTATAATGCAGTGGTGCTGTTGCATACCATAAAACTGAATTATTGAGCGAAAAGCTGCTCAACCACTGCACAAAGACAAACTGCAGAGACTTGTGATACTGAATGCACTTTCTTCACTACCTTGATATTATTTTGTTGTTGATTCTTTTTGAAAAGCTACCAGGACCCAGTTGGCCATTTTCCTGCTGAAATTACTGCTTATTTTGACTTATTTTCAAGGAAAATGATATTTTGTTTGTGATTAAAAGCACTCTACTTATTAATTTTATCCTTGGCCTCGAGATGGTTGTAGATTTTTCATCTGTTCAGATGCTTTTTTCTCATAATGGCAGAGGACTGTGTGACTCAGGAATTCATTTCCGTTTCTTTGTTGCGATTTGAGCATGACAGAAATAACGTATTCTAACATTCAATGGCATCTTGAAACTATCAAAGCACTCTTTCCAGCCTTTTATGTCCTTCATCAAGCCTTGCTATAGCTTTTAACCCATAAGAACCCAGACCCATTTTTCCTTAAAGGACTTAATAAGTTAAGGTCACACATAAAGCTTTACAAGGAAGAGACTGGGGCACTCAAAGTGCTTGTTACACTGGTGTCACTGTGGGTTCTTGTGAGTTAAAGGAAAAAAATATTTTAAATGGTGGTTGGGGTGCTTATGTCTCAGTTTAAAAATTGTTTTAGTATCAGTGTTAGCACCGTTAGTGGGAGAAAAACAGTATAAGATGCCATCGTGTAATATCTCCAATGCCAAATTCAGGAGCTAAGAAACGAAACTGGGCAACAGTGTATTTTATGGATACAAAGACTGACAGGGCATTGAATGAATGGCTGAAAAACACTATGTTTTAACAGCCTCTGAGAGTCTATGACAGTAAGACAGTAAGATCAAGCACTATTTTTTTTTTCATTATTTCTGAATTTCAGCTGCGCACTTCGCCTCTAACAAGCAGTGCTCCATCAAGAAAACAAGTTCCATGTAAACAAGCTTTCACTTAGAAGCCTTAAGAACCAGGCCAAGGGTCACTCTGAAAAGAATCATGATTGACACATAATAGGTAATTGGGTGAAATTACATAATCTTGAAAAACTGAAGGTTGTATATGTAATGGAAAGTGACTCACATGAAAAGAATATTGGTTATATTATGTATGAAATTTAACTGCAACACAATCTAAAAACATCACTTGGTCTTTTTGCATGTACTTCGGTGACAGTTTCTAACTTTAACTTAAAAGTATTTGATCATGAGGCACAAATAACAGTAGAAGAATATCAGTTAAGCTTCGTCTTACATGTTGCTTCTGTTGCGGTGCATTTCGAGCTGTGATCCAGTGCGTTTCCCCAGAGGTCACTGCATAAAGCTGACTCAACTTCTACTCTATGCAAATTCGGTGCACTGTCTCACACATCGTGAAACTTTTGTCAAACATCTAAACTAGCTGTTGTTGAACTAAAACTGTACAGCTTACCTACCTCATGAGGTAGGTAAGCTGTACAGTTGCTGAATCTATCCTCGTCAAATCTGTCATCAAATGCTTTCAGAAACACTTTTTGCTTAACTGTTTTAGTAATAAAACAGAAAGTCTGCGACCGAGCCGCCATGTTGGTCGGACTCATCTACTGAACCTGAAACCACTGTCATGTGACCACATAGTGGCCCGCTGGTGAGCCACCCACCAAGAGGGCGATTTTCAGATGTGGCACATTCACATGCGGGATAAAAACAGATCAATTGGACACATACCATTAACCTCAGCATGTTTTTGAACCATGGGAGGAAGCCAGAGTACCTGAAGAAAAGTCGTGAATGTAACCAAGTGATCTTTGCGCCGCAAGGTGAAAGTGCTAACCACCCAACCACTGTGCAGCTCTGATTAGAATTAGTTGTAGGAAAAAATGAGCAAATAAAATTGTCATAAATATTTAACAATGTCTGACAGTTAAATACTAACGCAAAATTACAGTTGTGTGCCATTCTGCCATTAAAGATAACCAAATCTAAACTGAAAATCATATTTCAACAAAATCATTTTATTTTGCATGTTTTATTTTTAAAAGATGAAACTAAAACCAAAAAAATTTGTAACAGATCCTGTAAAAGAACATCATTCAAATAAAAAAATGTGTTTGTCAGGGCAGCTGAGAAGCCATATGACCACAAGTCACATGACAAAATTTCTAAGACTTTTTAAGTGAACTGCAGGCAGTACATACTCAGAGCAGAGCGAGAAAGATTAAAAGCGTACATGTGGGAATGTGTAAAAATGCATTATTGATTCCATGTTTTTTCAATTTTTTGAAATTTTTTGTCAGAATGTACTAAACAGATTTTCTCTCCAGCTGTGGTGTTTCCATAGAGGTTCAAGACTTTATATCGCAGTGAAAAATCGGCTAACAGCTAGTCAAAAATGTGACAGGAGCAAGAAATTATTTAAAAGGAAGAAAATTATCCTCTAAGAAAGTCAATTGTGTGTTGTAAATGAGAGCCTGGTTATATCTCTTCTCGACATCCAATGTTATGTGCCACGAGGACTGAGTCATGCCAAAGAGGAGATGCATGGATCCACATCTATCATATGTAACCATTCAATACTCTCAACAAAGCTGGTGCCTCCACTGAAAGTAAAAAAGAGAGAAAGGGACAACAAGGATAAGAGATGACAGGGAAATTGCTTTCAATTTAAAATGTATTGTGACCACTGACAATGACACTGATAGTTTCCTTAGCTCAGGGGTAACTCTATGTGAAGTTAAACTCTGACACTGAGCATTTTAAAACCACACAATACGCTCATACAACATAAAGCAAACCTTTAAAAAAGGACGATGTAAGAATGGGCAGAGTGATTACTCTGCACAGCCAACCAATCAGAACACAATGTATAGATGATTTCTATTATAATATGGGGATGATTTCGCACTGAAAGGACCATCAAGAAGAAATTGTGATGCATTTGCCAGTTGGATGTGTAATGGTAGAAGAGATGAAAAGAAAAATTCAGTATATACGTCATGGAGGGTTTGGCACAGTAGGGAGATGATGATGATGGGAAAGATTTTGCAACAGAGTGAGCGTTTCACTTGCATTTGGAACTAAAAATACATAGGTGTGATTTTTGGAGCACATGTGATTCACAAACGTCACTTGAACGTTTTTTTTTCTTCCACAAAACATTGATAGCACAATTACAATGAATGAAATTTTAATGCCAAGTCAGATTCAGTGACCTGCAGCATGTGTGGAATCACAAACTGCAGCTCCTCATCAGTACAAGTTTTGTAGCTCCTTACACATCAAATGTTACCACTTCTTTAATAAAACATGTTTATGAACTGCACTTGAAATGTGAAGAACAAAATCAGATGAGACCAACTACAAACATGTGCACCAGTCAAGCTTCATAACACAGTAATCTGATACTTGTGGCCCATCTAAAACTTTCTCTAGATCAGGGGTGTAAAATGCATTTTACTTCAGGAGTCACATTCAGCCCAAATTGATTTCTAGTGGGTCGGATCAGTAAAATCAAAGCATAATAACCTATAAATAACCACAACTCTAAACGTTTCCCTTTCTTTTATTGCAAGAAAGTGCATTCTGAAAACGCTTACACTTAATGAACTGTATTTCTACAAAACACTATGAACAACTTGAAATTTCTTAAGAAAAATAGCTTTCAATAAAGTTCAGTTTCTTCCATATCATGCTTCAGTTTATTATTTCGGTGTGTGCACTACAACTTAAGGATCACAGTGTGTCTACAAAAGCACAAATCATTCAGTCACAGGTATTTGGAACTGAACAATATAGTATTGTACTTTATGATCAAAGCAATTTGTCCAGATATTATTTAACATTTACAGTTTGACAAATTTACAACTTGCAGTTCATATCTTCTTAGAGTTACCATTGTCATAACTGTGTCTAATTTTTCCTGTACTTTGTGTGTGCTTCCTGTCTTTGCATCTAACTAATTCAAATACGGTTGTGTCATACCGACAACGGGATTGGTTGAATGCAGCAAAAGAGGCGGAATGATTATGTCGTCTGATGTCAGAGAGGCCTTCACTGCATCCCAGCCGGCACAAACAGCTCAAGCACAGCATTGTTTGTATAGTAAAAGCAAGTACTGTGGTAGATGTATTAAGGAGTGAGCTGGCACTTTTTTTGTTTAACCCATTTTCCCCTGTTTAAGTTAGAGAGTGAGGTAAGATTTTGAGTTTAATTTTGTCCCTTTTACTTTGTTATGCAAGTTGGACTCCCAAAGAATAATGTGGTTTTGTTTATTATTTTGGGATAAAGTTCACTCTTAATTTAATCTATATGTTACCACTGATTTGTTGTTGTTAACCACAACCTTTTTTATCACATCACATGGTTTGTTTGTAAAATGAATTATGAATTTTCTCAGAGGAAAAAGTGTTTTGTGTGGCTGCTTGAGAAATGTGAAGGATGGCATTTCGTGTTGCATTCGAGCAACCCCTTGGCTGGGCATAAACTCTCGGTAATTTTTACATTTTGCAAGTCATCCCGTGGGCTAGATTGGACCCTCTGGTGGGTTGGTTTTGGCCTGCAGGCTGTATGTTTGACACCCGTGCTCTAGATGTTTATGAAAGATATACCGCTGGAGAACTACATCAGTGTTTTCCTACCATTTAGTGTCTCTTCTCAAAATAAACCCAAACAGTAAGCAGGATTGTAGTAAACAAGTGATTGAGTCATCTTTGGGAAGATGCTCTGTAGGAGAGAGAACAGCGAGTCATAAACTGTATATAAAA
Source organism: Acanthochromis polyacanthus (assembly GCF_021347895.1). NCBI lineage: Eukaryota > Metazoa > Chordata > Actinopteri > Pomacentridae > Acanthochromis > Acanthochromis polyacanthus. The sequence continues at coordinate 22,760,532 of NC_067131.1, forward strand.
GATGAATGCAGCCTCCAGGTCTGAAAAGTGAAACCAATACAAAAACGACAGGAACCAGCATTCTTTCTCGCAGCCAGCAGGGAGGGACTCCTCTGGTTGCAAAAAGAAATTTGTTTGTATTGAAGACAACGAAAAAAAACTATGTCATCCATGATTTATTACTCAGTTACTATTTTCCTATTGAGTTCTCTCCGCTCCGCCTGCAGTTCAAGCCACTACATTTTTGCTCAACTGTTGGTCAATGCTGAGTAAATTATGTTTTCCTTCTTGTGCAAAGGAGCACTTTTTAAAGCATCTGGTGCAAAGAGTCAACTTTGTGCGAATTTTTGAATGAGACATGTAGAACAAAATGATTTAGAATAAATATACTTTGGGGCTGTCAGAAATAACATGTTCACAGGTATTTTTAAATTTGATGGGTCGCTTCTATTTTACTGGCGCAGCTTTTCCAGTATTTACGGCATTAGTTTAACAGCTCGGGAAACACACAGACCAATTAGGTATGAGTTCAGCCATCCCATGTCACGCTACTCAGCCAATGAATAGGTCTCTGCATTCCAGCTGCTAAACATCGCAACTGAGTTCAGAAAGCAAGTGAGGCATAGAGGAGAGGAGGACGGACAAAAATATAAACAAGAAAATCAATCATTGAGTGCAGTGCTCCGCCATTCCTCAATTTGTGTATTTAGAAATCATGGCAACATGGAATCTGTCCATTTGACATAGATCAACCCACAAACTAACTAAATACACACGTGGACAAAATTGTTGGTACCCCTCAGTTAAAGAAGGAAAAACCCACAATTCTCACTGAAATCACTTGAAACTCACAAAAGTAACAATAAATAAAAATTTATTGAAAATTAAATAATCAAAATCAGCCATCACTTTTGAATTGTTGATTAACATAATTATTTAAAAAAACAAACTAATGAAATAGGGCTGGACAAAAATGATGGTACCCATAACTTAATATTTTGTTGCACAACCTTTTGAGGCAATCACTGCAATTAAACGATTTCTGTATTTGTCAATGAGCGTTCTGCAGCTGTCAACAGGTATTTTGGCCCACTCCTCATGAGCAAACAGCTCCAGTTGTCTCAGGTTTGATGGGTGTCTTCTCCAAATGGCATGTTTCAGCTTCTTCCACATATGTTCAATGGGATTCAGATCTGGGCTCATAGAAGGCCACTTTAGAATAGTCCAACGCTTTTCTCTCAGCCATTCTTGGGTGTTTTTGGCTGTGTGTTTTGGATCGTTGTCCTGTTGGAAGACCCATGACCTGCGACTGAGACCAAGCTTTCTGACACTAGGCAGCACATTTCTCTCCAGAATGCCTTGATAGTCTTCAGATTTCATCGTACCTTGCACACTTTCAAGACACCCTGTGCCAGATGCAGCAAAGCAGCCCCAAAACATTACTGAGCCTCCTCCATGTTTCACCGTAGGGACAGTGTTCTTTTCTTCGTATGCTTGGTTTTTCAGTCTATGAACATAGAGTTGATGTGCCTTACCAAAAAGCTCCAGTTTGGTCTCATCTGTCCAAAGGACATTCTCCCAGAAGCTTTGTGGCTTGTCAACATGCATTTTTGCAAATTCCAGTCTGGCTTTTTTATGAGTTTTTTTCAGCAGTGGTGTCCTCCTTGGTCGTCTCCCATGAAGTCCACTTTGGCTCAAACAACGACGAATGGTGCGATCTGACACTGATGTACCTTGGCCTTGGAGTTCACCTTTAATTTCTTTGGAGGTTGCTCTGGGCTCTTTGGATACAATTCCAACGATCCATCTCTTCAATTTGTCATCAATTTTCCTCTTGCGGCCACGTCCAGGGAGGTTGGCTACTGTCCCGTGGGTCTTGAACTTCTGAATAATATGAGCCACTGTTGTCACAGGAACTTCAAGCTGTTTAGAGATGGTCTTATAGCCTTTACCTTTAAGATGTTTGTCTATAATTTTTTTTCGGATGCCCTGGGACAATTCTCTCCTTCGCTTTCTGTTGTCCATGTTCAGTGTGGTACACACCTTTTCACCAAACAGCAGGGTGACTACTTGTCTCCCTTTAAATAGGCAGACTGACTGATTATGAGTTTGGAAACACCTGTGATGTCAATTAAATGACACACCTGAATTAATCATGTCACTCTGGTCAAATAGTTTTCAATCTTTTATAGAGGTACCATCATTTTTGTCCAGGCCTGTTTCATTAGTTTGTTTTTTTAAATAATTATGTTAATCAACAATTCAAAAGTAATGGCTGTTTTTGATTATTTAATTTTCAATACATTTTTATTTATTGTTACTTTTGTGAGTTTCAAGTGATTTCAGTGAGAATTGTGGGTTTTTCCTTCTTTAACTGAGGGGTACCAACAATTTTGTCCACGTGTGTAAATACAAAATTATCCTGCGTGAGCACAGACATGTGTTGTGCATGCATACGTTATGTAGTACCGATACCGAATTGCGTGACCGAACTATGTAACGGGTCGAATGAATTGATGCAGGTAACGGACACAGCGCTCACTTGTTGTCTTGGTTATGGCGACACCATGCCGGCCACTATATCTCGCAATGGAAAATCCTTAACAAATCCATGGATCCAGACTATAAGCTGCATCACTGCAAAAATCTAATGAGGTGGTCCATGTGCCATTTCTGACCTTCCCTGAAAATTTCATCCAAATCCGTTGTCTGTTTTTGAGTAATGTTGCAGACAGATTCACAGACAAACGTATGCTGATTGTCACAAACTCCGCCGCGTTCCTTGGCGGACTAATAAACAAATCGACACTGAAAGTCGCCCTGCACATGTTGAAAATGTTTGGCTCAACATACAGCTGTAAGCCATCTTCTCAACTATGAACATAATCCAAACTAAATATGGTTTCAGACTCACCAATGAGCTCCAAATGTACTTGAGAATGACCCTGACACCATTCAGACCATGATTCAAAATACTGGCATCTCAGTTCTCCCATTAAGCAGCAGGGGTATAAGGGAAGTGATATAAGCAAAAAAAAAAAAAAAAAAAAAAAGTGAAAGTGTTCAACTACTTAAATTTTTTGAAATTTGGTATTGTTAAAGATGTGCACAGCCTAAGTTGGTTCAGGTTGTTAAGTCATTATTTTTCACTTTATTGTAAGATGTACAGTTATATCATAAGTTCTTTATTATTAAATGTTGTCAAAATGTTTTTGAACCGTACTCAACTTATTTGATTTGATGGTCAGTTATTGATCACATCCAGACCCTAATAAAATGTCTAGGTTAGATCCACATATATCACATTAATTCAAGTTAGACTTTATGATGTTCCAGACCTTTGCTTCAATACATATTCTCTGACTGGACCTCTTTGAATTTTAGTTGAATACCCCTGCACTAAACAGCACGTTGGTCCTCTTTTTGCTAACAAAAAAACCCCCAAGGATGGAACAGTCCACCAACTTACAGTGATATGAACACTCTATGTGTTTAACAAACATTGCATATATATTCCCTTCTTGCTTGAATCTCTTTGCTCATGTAAAATGAAACGCAATTAATATAGATTAAAAATGAATATTTAATCTTAATTAATTGAAATAATTCAGAGCACCCTGTGATTAATCTGATTAACAATTTTAATCATTTGACAGCACTAATATAATTTGAAGTATATTTCTCTCCAAAAAAACATTTGTCACGCTTAATACAGTACATACACTACCGTCCAAAAGTTCAGGGTCACCCAGACAGTTTCGTTTTCTATGATAACTCACACTTTTGTTCAAGTGCCAACAGAATTGCACCAAGGTTTTTCTAATCATCAATTAGTCTTTCAACACCATTAGCTAACACAATGTAGCATTAGAACACAGAGGGATGGTTGGTGGAAATTGGCCTCTGTTCCCATATGTAGATATTCCATTAAAAATAAGCCATTTCTAGCTATAGTAGTCATTTATCACATGAACAATGTCTAGATTGTATTTCTGATTCATTTAATGTTATCTTCACTGAAAAAAATGCTTTGTATTAAAAAAAAAAAAAGGATATTTCTAAGTGGCCCCAAGCTTTTGACCCGTAGTGCACATGGACTGCCTGATAGTCAAAGATTGGATGGTACTTTCTGGTTTTACAGATCCTTGATAAATCTTATCATATTGGCGATTTGTTAAGAGACAACATGCCTCAGAATGACAAATTTTTACAGTTAACCTAGGTAATCCTGACTAAGCTAATTATGACAAATACAGTATTTCATGAAGTTTCACTAAGACACAACATTTTTACACACAAGTTTTTCAACTTGTAAGCACACGTGCTAATTTGGGAGAAAATGACTCCCAAAATTAATTTTTCTACTGCTTCTCAATCATTACTAATGATTCCAGTTGCCTTTATCAGAAGAGTCTCAAAAATAGACACAAATGCTAAATTTACTCATAGAACAGCATACTACAAAGGTAACTGCTAAAAATGTTGTTATTGGCTACTAAACAGAGGTGTAATTGAACAAAGTTTATAGGACAGATCGGTGGAAGAGCTGGAAATGTGAGGGGTTTATTTTGTTTTTGGAGTTTTTTTCTTCTTTTTTTTACATTGCAGAGACAACTGTAATGTGAAAAAACAATGATACTTCTCCTTCATTCGTGTTAATCACCTACAAGAGGTTAATTTAGAGAAATCTACATGAATACTCCTGAACTCGAGAACACATCTCATTACCTGTGGTGCTGGGCATCATCCACAGGCCTTTTATGCCAGTACACTCTATTCTGAGTGAGCGATGGGACTGCAACCTTATTCACAATCATTCAACCTAAAATACAACTGTCTATGGTGGAACAGACTAAAAATACTCAGGTGTTCTGCAGACAGAGTGCTGATGCTGCTATCAAATCATCAATCAATGGAAATAACACAAGGCACGGATGAGGAGGGTACAGGGAGTGGCGCCAGACTGGCAGATCTCACTGCTCTTCAAGACAAATTCAATCAAGGCTTAGATAACAGGCTCCTCTTGTGTCCCCATCAGCCCATTTGAATTAGAAATGCAGACACTTCAAGGGGCTTGAAGTCAGGATAATATAAAGACGGCTGAGGGGAGTCACATCTGACATTCGATGTTCGTAGATGGAAGTACATCTGAGTGGCAGAAATGGGAAAATAAAGCCATAAGCAGCGCCAACACATTCTCACCTGCTTTTGCCCACCAGGAATACACACAGAGATACCAGGGTCCCAAGCAGAACTTATGTAATACAAGAGTGTGAAAAGGGTACTTCTGCAGCAACTTGAGTGGTGGTAATTTTCAAACCCTCCAGAGAGGTGGTCTGCACCTTGGACTGTGAATCTATCTGCCTGCTAAACAGCTTTTGGTTTACCCACTGTTGATGCTCAGCTGCCTTTAATGGAGGACAACCTGCACACAGGCACTGCCAAGTGTATTAATGCGTAGATGCGTGATGTTCTGGATTAATGAGGAGAAAGAGAACAAGAACATAGACAGATCACATGCACAATTTTAAAAAAAAGCACTGTTGAATATTTATATCTTGGGCGGAAAGGACATTCTGTCAATCGCAGGGCAGAAAATACTTGGAGTACATGCTCTTTTAATGAAATAAACTCAACTGATACAAACATGCATAAAAAGCTGGGGATTTTAAAAATTGCAACTTTAAGCCACACTAGCAATGTGGGTCTGGGGATGTTGGTTACATGACACATACTGGATGGATTACAATAGAATTTTGTGCAGATATTTGAAGAATTCTCATGGTTTTGGTGTCATGCTGCCCCAGACATTAGCAATGTTTCCAATAAACTGTCCAAATTTGAAGATTTAAAATGTTAAAATTACAAAAATAAAATGCAAATTAGATTTGCTTTAAAGTGAATAAATAAACTGCGTAGTATAATCAGAAGGTGGTGTTATAGGCGGTGTTACACATAGCTGTAATAAAACAGCAGAAGACCAGTTGATGCTGTTGAAAGAAGATATAAACACAACTTTGTCCATATTGGGGGAGAAAAATAGCAAATATTCAGGAATTGGTTTCAATCAAGTGAGTTGTATTTTTTGCTATTTCAGGTGTTGGCAATGTTTTATGGAGTTCAAAGATAAAGGCAACAAAACTTATCCAAACATATTTAAATGAGGTGTTTCCATCTCCTATTAGAATTTACTTTTGAAGTTTGCTGTATCAGTCACTTTTTTAATGCAATTTGTTGTCTCTTCAGGATGACATACAATGACTTATGAGATAAGATATGCTACTTTTCTGCAATCATCAGTCAAAATTGTGAAAAACTTCAGTGTCTGTTCATATCATCTATATATGGTTGGGCCGCACATCTTAAGCACTAGCTCTGGCATGTCATAACCCAGCCCTTAAGACTCCTTCTGGAAAATATGTCAACTTTAACCATAGCATTCTCCATATATAACTGACTTATACGAGTATGTTCAGACTCATAAAGGGATACATTCTTGGCCCCTTGACTCCATGGCTTTTCCACCATCGCTGCTAACTGGTTAACTGTTTAATCGCGTGCCTATCACTCATACTTCTTTAGCATATTTGACTGTACAGATGACATAATGAATCAGAAGGCACATTATATTTTACGGGAAAATACAGTATGTCATTCTTCCCCCGTTACCGCTATTTGACTCTGCCCTCAAAGCAGCCATTTCATGTTAGTTTAATGCCTAATGAGATTATGACCTCTGTAATGACTGCATCCATTCCACCTAAAGGCAGGGGCACGAGGGCAAAAATACTGTCTTATATGACCTGATTATGTCAGTCAGCGACAATGATTCAGCTGAAATACTTACAGGCTTTAAAACAAAAACTGAATACATACAAGTATACCATTATGGATCCAAATGGTCTCTGTGTATCTTTATTTCGCCATTGGAACATCAAAATACACCAGACAATAAAGGGCAGAAAAAGGATAGAAATGCTGGCTGCTTCAGTCCTAATAGTGCACTCAGACTGTTTGTCATGTCCAAAGCTACATGATGCTGCCATCCAGGCACAGGAACAGTTCAGTCCCACTGTAACCTTGGCTTCTTGACAATGATCACCTGCCTTTTTTCCATTTTAAATATATTTTTTTGAAGTTTATTAAGTTCAGAAAACAGAAAAGAAACATTTATATATCAGTCTAACATTGTCTCAAGGTACAGGCTGGAAAAACAAGTTATTTTAGATTTCATAAAGCTTAGAAGCTATAGCCTGAAAGGATAGAAAGAGTTACTCAACAATCTTTACGTATCAACAGTATATTTAGCTACAGATGTGATGGGCAATATGACGGTACCTCATCATGGTTAAACTTGCAATCTGACTCCAACTGGGATATTAGGAAAAAAGAATTTCATGGTGTGTAAGGTATTTCTTACAAATAAAGGTTGCGTTTTCTTCTGAGATGATGGCATATGAATATGGGCTCCACTAAGCATTACTGCACTGCACTACATTATCACCATTATCATACGATGACATAATATAATAGTCAGTCAACAGACAAACACTACTGTTCAAAAGTTTGGGGTTACTCAGAATGTCCTTATTTTTGAAGGACAAGCAGTTCTTTTCTATGTAGATAACATTAAATGAATCAGAAATACAGTCTAGACATTGTTAATGTGGTAAATGAGTATTCTAGCTGGAAATGGCTGATTTTAATGGAATATCTACATAGAAATACAGAGGAACATTTCCATCAACCATCACTCCGGTGTTCTAATGGTCCATTTTGTTAGCTAATGGTGTTGAAAGGCTAATTGATGATTAGAAAACCCTTGTGTAATTATGTTAGCACATGAATAAAAGTATGAGTTTTTATAGAAAATATGAAATTCTCTGGGTGATCCCAAACGTTTTAACAGTAGTGTATTAAAGTAAAAAATCTGCAAAAACAACACCAAATTTTCTCAAGTCAATCAGCAAAGTCTCTTTCAAATTGAAGGGTAGAATGGTACCTTATTGTCTGCTGGAAAGCTTTTAATTTGAAACATCTCTGCAGAAAGTTTAGAATTTTTGATAAACACTAACTATTTATGGGTTTATTTTAAATTGAATGTAATTTTTTCCTTTTCCTATTCTTTGTGTTTTGAGACAGTCTGTCTCTTTCTTCTGTTTCAACTGCTGATACTTAACAGTCATATAAAACAAATAATTACCCAAATATTTGCCTCTTTCTTTCAGGAGTTGTATAATTCTCAGGACTGAATTTTTAGGCTTCTAAAAAATGAAGAATTACAAAAGGCTACCAACAGTGTTTTTCCAACTTGAACGCAAATTAAACAGCAAATCCAAGATCATATCATACATTTTGTTTAATGAGGAACAGTGACGCTCAAGCGATACTCCGTCTGGAGAAAACAAAAGCAATCTCAACATGGTTACCAAGGCCCACCAGCATGACTCACCAACACACACCGACTTTAGCCTACACCGAGTGGGTACATCTGAGGTCACCTTGCCCTTTCAATCAGTGTAATTGAGTGCAGTGAATAAAGACATGAAAGCAATGGACAGAGCCTTAAGTTCTTCACTCAAGTCATGAATATATACCTGAGTATCTCTTACCTGGATGAACAAAATACATGTGCACAAAAAAGAGTTTGATTAATGACTCAGACTAGCTACTGATTCTGTTATCTTCGGGATCACAGTCATTGGAGGTCAGGCTACATTATGTGATTTTTGACTGTGAGGCAGAAAGTCTCCAAAACAAACAAAACAATATGCCTTGATCTGCTTTAACAAGGTCGTACGAGTGCTGCTTGTGTATATATCCAGCAGGCACAGCAAAGTCAGACCTCTTTTACTTCAGCAGCTCTAAAATCGAATATTCCCCGACATTTTCTATCTTTTTGATTCTCAGGTGGATTGCACAAGCAACTGATTTGTATTTTTACACTTTTTAGCAGGAAACATTATCAGAGACAACAGACTGCTTATATAAAGTAAAAATACAGATAGTTATAGGACCAATGAGTCCCATTGCTAGGATCTCGGACAGTGGTGACAGAGTAAAATGATCATATTATTTCCCCAACTGTTAGAATGTTAACATCACGATTCAGTGCTAAACCTACAGAAAGACTTTCAGTTGTATATCCATACAGAGTGGCAGGAAGTTCACAATCTGCAATGCTGTCACTTCAACTTGTTGCTTCATTGAAGCAAATGTTGTGCTTCTTTGTACTGAGATGTTAGCAATTGTTTTGGTCAGTACTTGTGTCAAAACCAATAGAGCCACAAAAATCAATTCAGACTTGTAAAATGTGTGCTCTATTTGGCTTCACCTCTGTCGTTTAACCCACAGGTCTGGTGGTGTCTATCTGTGACAACTTGCCATTGTAGCATCTGACAGTGACAGAAGGACCTGGTGAGTAGTTTGTTCGCCCCGATGTAGGTCACTGGGCAGCACAGACCTGATGACTGAGACAATCTCATATGCAGGGAGCAGATCAGAGGACACTCCAGACAGTACCAAACAACCCTGTGCCATATCACTTGAATGTCAAATGATTCCAAACTCTTCTACCTGTAGATAACTGCAATTCTTCTAAGATGAAAAGTAGATTATTTGCTCTTATATAAAACTAAAAATTAACAGGTAAAGTTATATTATATATATAAAAAAAAAAAAAAACGGGCTGCACAGTACCAACATAATGGAACAAAGGTCAGCACACCTTTTACAACATACCATACACTACTAGTCAAAAGTTCGGACACACCTTCTCATTTCATGTTGTTGTTTTTTTATTTTCATGACTACTTACATTGTAGATTCTCACTGAAGGCATCAAAACTATGAATGAACACACATGGAATTATGCAGTAAACAAAACAGTGTTAAATAAGTCAAAACATGCTTTACATTTTAGATTCTTCCAAATCGCCACTCTTTGCTCTGATTACTGCTTTGCACACTCTAGGCATTCTCTCCATGAGCTTCAGGAGGTTGTCACCTGAAATGGTTTTTACTTCACAGGTGTGCCTTGTCAAGGTCAATTTGTAGAATTTCTTGCCTTCTTAGTGGAGTTGGGACCATCAGTTGTGTTGTGCAGAAGTCAGGCTGGTATACAGTTGACAGCCCTATTTCACAACTGTGAGAATCCATATTGTGGCAAAAAACAATCAGATAAGTAAAAAGAAACAACAGTCCATCATCACTTTAAGAACTGAAGGTCAGTCAGTCTGGAAAATTGCAAAAACTTTGAACGTATCCCCAAGTGCAGTCACAAAAAACATAAAGCGCTATGATGAAACTGTCTCACATGAGGACCGCACCAAGACCAAAACCAAGAGTCACCTCTGTTGCTAAGGATGTATGTCCTTGTTTTTGCAGACAGGCTTCATCCTTTTCAGTATGGAGGACATGAATGTTGCACAAATTTCTGGAGATGTTCTGGCCTTTTTAGAGACAAGTGTTTTTTAGCTGTTTGTTGTTCAGCAGGTTACCATTCCACTGGATTCAAGTCCTATTTTTCAGTCTGCTGCTTTGGACCTCTATCATGCTAAATTATTTCTCCTGCATTTTACTAGCCAGCATTTTAGTATATCCATGGACAATTATGACGCTAAATGATCAATATCACCTCCCCAGTACATTTTGTACTTATACAGCCCCATATCATCACAGTCACACCTCTGTGCTTCACTGTCAGGACTATATATTCACTGTGTAGTCCTGACCAGGTTCAAAGCTAACATGTTTCACTGCATCTGAGCCAAACAGATTTAATCTTGGTCCCATTTGACCAAAGAAAATGTTTCTTTTCAAGTTCTTTTTCACGTGCTGAAGAGTTATTTCTTGGGTGTTGTCCACAGAATTTGGTGTCATGCAATATCTTTCACGCTATCTGATGTTTAAAAGCTGCAGTGGTCCACAATGCAAAACTTACTATTATCACAAGAAAGATGCAATATCGTAAGATGCTTGCATGTTTAGGGGCTATTCTTGGGGCAGGACTGAGCAACCTAGAAAACATGCATGTTTCTTGTTGGCACAGGTATATTTTAACCAAGCACCTGAAAATAAAAGTAGTGCGTGATAAGTGCTTCCTTGACTGCATTCTAAGCATATATTTTCCCTAAATGAGTAGTGTTGGTGCCTAGACTTGATGAAGTTGTTTTGTAGTGTGAAAACAAAATTACTGTAAATGATTGTCAATCTAACATACATAAACCAGCAACTGAAAACAAAAGAAACATCAGGTGAAAGCACTAAAAACCAAACCCATATACATGACTCAAAGGCCAGTCTTAGTGGTTTAGCTAGATAGAAAATTAAGATAAAACTTCACAAATATGGCCATCAACTCAACTAAGTCTGCCATAAACCAGAAATGAGATGCACGAGCTGCCTACAAGCAGTGCTAAACTGTATCTAATGGGAATCAGGCTTATCAAGCGGTCAGTTACTTAATTAAGATTGATGTAATGATAGTGCTGCAAATTGGAAATTGGACAATATTCAAACCAACACGTACATCTGGGGGCATTTGAAGGTCTAAAGGTACAACGGGTTCTTGACAAACATGTATGCACAGCAGCAAAGGAGGCAGAAAAAATGATTAACTTCGACACTACGTAATGCACAGTCCTCAGCTATCTCATTTTCGTGAATAAACTGCCTAAATTTAACTGCTCTTGTGTTCTAAAAGACTTAATGCTTCAATCTGCACAATACTTGTGCATCACACTATAAATGCAACCTAAAGGGAATGTTGATAGTTAAGTTTCATTGTGACAAAAGCTGTAAAAACATGCAAACAAGAGGGTCATTATATAAAAAAATTGCAGCATACATACATCTTCATTCTACATGTTATTACTGTCAGAATAGTCTGAAGGTGGTCTTTAATATCTCATTATTTTACGCTGGACTTTCAGACAGGGACAATGAGGAATCTAAGCATAAGTGTCAGGTTTCTTTTGTCTTGGATTAAAGTTCGTTAATTTACAAAAACCTCTCCATCTTTCTTCATCCAAGAGAGGTGACAAGCCAAAGACAAGCGTGACACATTCAATGAACAACTCGTCACACCGCCTACAAGTCTTTTATTCTTATTCCACTTTATTCTGTATTTTCCTCTTTTTAATTAGCTATTCATTGGGATTTTGGTTCTATACTTGTCTTTCCTGGGTGTTGATGTCACTTTCATTGCTACTACTTTGTCCGATCTGTATTTCTATTTTTCAAACGGATTTATTTTTTCCTCCCAATGACACTTTAATATGCCGAATGAGGTTTTTCTGATTGTAGAGTTTGTGTTGATTCTCTCTTTTCCCCAGTGTTGAGTTTGTAAATAACCAGAGATAGACCAGAGGTCACAGTGACATCCCGTTGCACATCGCTTTTGTTCACACCAGATAAGACTTCTGAGAGAGGGAGACAGTGCAAGATGGGAGCATTGCATCCACGAGTATGAACACTTTTGTGTGAGTGTGTGTCGGTTTCTAATTGCACGACTCATTACATGCAATTTCAGAGGGAGGGCTGCTTTTTAGTTTATTTCTGTAATTGCTAGTGTTTGGCCTTAGTTTCCACTGTGTTTTCTTGAAAACTTGGTTTGAAATCAAAGAGAGTGAACCATTAATTTGGACTGTAAGTAATTACTGTTTTAATATTATAATAATATATAAATTATTGAAATGAATGATCAACCACTTGAATTATAAATCGCAGTTTCTCAACAGCTTCTACGTAGGTATCAGCTTTCAAATATAGCTAAAGATTGTTTTACATACACTTGTAAAGACAATGACTATGTTCATGCATTTTGGTTCTTTCATAAATTTATTAAAGGTCCCCTGGAAACATGACAAAACCTGCTGGGTCAAAAATGTATGTACAGAAATGCTAATATTTCATAACACATCCTTTGGCCATTTTCACCTCAACTAGTCACTTTTGGTAGTCTTCCACAAACTTCTGTTTAAATCTTTGACCACTGCTCCTGACAGAATTGGTGCCATTCGTTGAAAGTTTGTTGACTTTCTGAAACAGACTTGTTTCTCCTGCACAGTCCACAGGTTCTTGATGGGGTTTAAGTCAGGATTTTGAAGGGACCAGTCCAAAACTTAATATTTGCCTGGTTAAGTCATTTATTTTAACCACTTTTACAGTTTTTCTCAGTTGCTTTGGTATATTTCTTGAATCATCTTTTGTAAAACAGTAAGCGCATTTCTCAAAACAGCTCGTACAAATAGCAAAACACCATGGATTACCTGCAAAAGACAGTCTCTTGCTTAAAATCCTCAGTTCATCTCTCAGTAAATATCTGTGTCAATGAACATGGCAGTGCTATCAGAATGACAAGTCCTTGTGTCACTGTGTATGGATAAAACAGTCATGTTGTCATTATGACAGTGTACTTTGGAAGGATCTTCTGATGTAAACTATGGCTAAAATTCTGATGATAGCTACTGTAAATTGTAAGTTACACTTTAGTGAATGTGGGAGATTGACAGCAAGAGACTGGACAAAATTCACATTTGCACTTTTACTGTTTGTATTGTAATATATTGACAGACAATGCTATTGCGATACAGAAAGGAAAACAGCACTGCATAGCACAGAGAAAAAACACAAAAGTAGAAATGTTAACATAGGACAATCTCCTTAACCCATAAGAACCCACGGTAACACCAGTATAACAAGCACTTTGAGTGCCCCAGTCTATGTGGTCCACTTGGTCTGTGGTATATCCCACATAATTTCCCTTTAAGGAAAAATGGGTCTGGGTCAGCAAGATGGCGGCGCGCACGGGTGCAGCGGCTCACGGCTCTCCAGGTTGGTGTTTTCTTTTTTTTTGCTCTATGTTCGTTATTGTTAAAACTTTGTACAGCAAATCACTTCTACAGTCGCCAGTATCTCATTGATATTAGTCTAAGGTGCACCTTGGCCGTAACAAGGGAATACCAGCAAACCAACAGTATACCGAAGGACATTGCAAGACCACCAGGATATCCGTGGCTGGCCAGCCCACAAACCAAGCGGCGCAGACGGCGGAGAGAGAGAGGAAGCAGAAACGAGGATGTCAGTCGGGACTAGATGCTAGGCTAAGGGAAAATCCCCACAGACCATCGCTACCGAGCATCTTCCTCACCAATGCCAGATCTATAACTCACAGAATGGATGAATTGGAGCTGATGATTACCGTGACCAGCTTTGTCTGCAACTGCAGCATTATTTTCATCACGGAGACGTGGCTTCACCCGCTGGTGATACCCGGCCCTCATATGGCTATGCGGCGGTGGGGGTTGATCATCATCCGTGTCGCTGTGTCTGGGGGTCCCCGGAGTCTGGGGCCTGTGGGCCTGGGGCCTGGGGAGGTTCTTCTGCATGCCCGACGGGTCCCGGCTGGTGCGGTGGCTCTTGGTAGGCTCCTGGGCCTGGATTGGCTTTCCTGGTGGGCGCTGTGGCGCGGGCTGGTGGTGTGGGGTGGCTCTGTTCGGGGGGGGGGGGGGGGGGGGTGTTGGGGCGCGTCACGGGATGTGGGGGCCTCGGGCCCACTGTGCTCACCTGGGGCCTGGTTTTGAGGGGGTATGTGGTGTGCCTCCCCGTCTGCGTCGCCGGGCCACACCGCTCTGTCCATTTTTGCCCTCTGGACTCGCATCGGGACCTGGCTCCGGTTACCTCTGGCCAGCCTCCGGTGGCGGCCTGTTGGTTGTCATCCCTTCGGTGGGGCGCTTGGCCCCTGTGTCTGGCTTCCTGGCTGCGTGGGGCCGTTGGCCCCCTTGGGGGTGGGGGTATGGGTGGGGGGTTCGGGTGGGGGCTGGGACGGCAGGGGTTGAGCGTGGGAGGTGGCTGGGTCCTCTTGCCCCGGGCTGCCTGGGTCGATTTTGGCGTGATGGGGGTGTCAGTAGCCACTCCCTCTTGTTCTCGGGGTCCATGTGGTACACGGTGGCCCTGGTGGCTCTCTGGGGGTGCCACCCTATGGCTCCTGCCGCCCAGGCAATTGGTAGTCGGGGATTACACAGCACCTGACACTCTTCAGTTGTTATAGCACTGCTTGCTAGCTCCTATCCCTATTTGTGCTGTTTCATCCTGTCCACTCTTTGTTTCCCCTTCACATCGTTGAGGTGTAGCACTGCCCTCCCTGGCTTTTATTAGGGAATTCTAATAAAGAATATCAGCTTAGCTCTCAGGGAGGGCTGGTGATGGTCACACACACACACGAAACATTAAAATATTTGGCTGCAAGACTAAAATATGCATTAATCTCACAAAATGTTGACACCCCTTCTGTGGAGTTAAACAATGAGAATAAATGCAGACATAAAAAAAACAGTCGGTCCTCGGTTTACGACGTCCTCGACCTACAGCGTTTTGTGTTAACGTCGCCATCTCCCAAAAATTTGCGAAGAAAGTCTTCTTTGATCATTCCGACATAGGCCATTTGCAATGCTAAAACTATTTTTAAAACAAATAAGTCATTTACACCGTGCTATACGTGGAAGACAGCTTTGTTGACATTCGCCGGTTGTACGCCACATTGGATTGTGCCTGATTTGCTTTCTTTTGTTGGTGTTTTTTTGGAAACTTATTGGCCTTCATTATGGCTCCCAAGCAAAAGTCAGACTCTTCTGAAAACAATGCTTTCAAGAAAAGGAAAGCCATCTCCTTGGAAGTGAAATTAGATACAACAAAATGCTTGGAAAAGTTCAAGAAACTGACCAAGTTCTGACTTGCGGCGAACAAACAGAATTTTGATATAAGTCCAGGCCCTCCTGCGTAAAAAAAACCCAACAACATATCTTCTGTTGTATTGATTCATTTTTTTGTCCATGAGTTTGCAATACTATATTGATGTGGTACTCTTGGTCATGTTTGCAGCTGTATTTCTGTTACTTGAGTAGCAGAACTTGAATATTTCAACCATTAATCCATTATTTTTAGTTAACTGTTCAGGGTAGTCTGCTTAATTGCTGACTAGGACTAGGACATATTAATTTTGATTAATTGATTACAGAAAAAAATAATGCCTTAAAAAATAACATGTTTAATTACACTTTTCTCAGTTCTCTAACTTTTGACACACCGCTAACACTAATGAACACACACCAGCCCAGTAGGTGGTGGCAACACATCTAAAGTCTATTTGCAAGCCACAAGATGCACGGGATGCAGTGAGTGACATCACCGCACAAGAAAGTTTGGTGAACAGTGATGGAGGAAGAGACCACATTGAGCTTGTTGGGTGGAAAGTTTTCTTACAAACAAGAAAAGGTGTAAATGGTGCGACAAAGAGTTTTCTTGTCACCACAACACTTCAAGCCTACAGTATGATCTCAATGTAAAACATGCTGCTGTTAGAAATAGAACTAGCTTTAGCTATGACAGTCCTGGTAGTGGCAAACAATGAAGCCATCCCACAAAAAACACTTTTCAAGACATTGAAAGTACCTGAATTTATGAAAAGTTCTTGCAGAAATTTGTAAATGTAGCAGACAGATGAAAAATGCACAAATAAATATGAATGAAATGTGAATATTTTTGTTCAACAATTCTACAATTTCATTTAGCAGACGCTTTTGTCCAAAGCAACGTACAACACAAGCAAGAATTCAGACATAAGGAAAAACCTGTAGTAAGTGCAAAAGTGCTTCAAGTGCGAGTGGTCAAAGGTGTTGCCATCAAGCTGCAGAAGAATTGCCAACCACCCCCCCACCCCCCCCCCACCCCTATTTTTGTTTTTTGTTTTGTTTTTCAACTTTGTCAACGCTAAATAAGTGCTGAGTTTTGGACCACCTGACTTATTCTACCCCTAAGGTGGAGTTGGATGAAGTGCCTAGGTGTTCTCTGAACAATTGAGTCTTCAATTGTCTCTTAAAAGTAGAAAGGGACTCAGCAGAACGCACAGAGTTTGGTAGTTTGTTCCACCATTTGGGAACAACAGAGGAGAAGAGTCTGGCTAGAGATTTTGTTAAGCATATATGTCTATTCACTAATTCAGTCATCAACCAAAGTGTATCTAAAATGAAAAACTTTGCTTATTGTGTCAAATATTGCTATCTGATAAATATGCAATTAATCGTGATTAAATAATTACAAATCCTTTAATTAATTAGATTCCATTTTTAAATCGCGTCCTACCACTAGTTTTCACACTCCCCCAGCCGCAACATGTTTCAATGTTGCTAATTCAATTTACAAATCTTTATTTTTTTACTATCAAATCCTAATTTTTGAGTTAAAGCTGAGTTAGTCTTTCGTCATTCAAAATAACAAATCACTGTTCAGAGCAAGTAATAACTTTATGTTATTGTGTCTTCACTTTAGTGCTCAAATCCAGCTTCAAACTACACTTCACAACCTACTACACCAACAGTTTACTTAACACCTTACTGCTGCACTGGAGCATTATTCTGTCAGCAGAATAAGTCTTGCATAGCAGTCTTCCCTCTGTATTTACAGTTAGTTTGTAGTCCTGTTGCCTGAAGCTGCGCGTGATGTCCACGTGATTCCAGCTGAGATGTCAGCCCAAGGTGGAGAGATAAAACAAGAAGGAACAGGCTGACCACTTTTCTCCAAGTGCATCGGATACATGTCAGCGTGACACACATCTCATGCAACCCCAAACTCAATCTAATCTCATTTTCAGGCCACATTTGACTTTGAAATAGTTAAGTGAACTGGGCCAGTTGATTGCTATTCACAAAAAAATAGAAAGAGAAACTGAAATCTAAATAAGCCATCATCCTCACATCTTCAATGCAACAGACATGTCATCTTAGAAAACGTGCAAGATGGACACAAGCTCTGTTATCACTGAACACGCGAGTGCTGTACATGCCTGTTGCCCTGGTAACTGATTCACAGGGATCTAAGTGATGAAAAATGCAAAGGAAAATGGCAAAAATAAATCTTTAAAAATATCTGTGGCTCTGAGTCTGCCTCTTTGCCTGCGAACGTGTAGTTCACTCTCGAGCAGAAGTAGAGGATGGAAGCAGAGAGCAGCACTGAAAGTGTAAGTGAAAATGACATTAGTGTTGAATTCTGTTATTTTTCTATGTCTGTGTTATTATGATATTATAATACACAACATTGCATCATTTATATATCTGAGCATCGACATGTTAAATCAACAACAAACTCACTCATTAAACATAAAAACTTCAAAGTACTGATAAAATCACAAAAACTGAAAAAGAATAAAAAAGCCAAGGAAATTAGTCATGTGCGTGGAACTGGTAAACACCTGAAGAAAAAACTTGCATAGAAACAGAACACTGAAGTGTTCTGTTTGACGCTGGTTCACAGCCGTCATTTATACAGTGATTAATTTGGAATATAATTATTCAAAGCAAAGAGTGGTTGAGAACAAGAGTGAAAATAATGTGCTATAGCCTCTGAAACTGGAAAGATAAAACCATACTACAGACAGTTCCAGGTTTTCTTTTACTATTTGTTTTCCAAATCATTTAAGCATCATATCACATAACGAATCTTGCGTGTGTTTTCACCTAAAAAGTTTGGTTGCAGCAAAAACAAGTCAGCAATAATAAATCTACACACACATATATACACACACACACGTGTGTGTGTGTGTGTGTGTGTGTGTGTGTGTGTGTGTGTGTATACATATATATGAGTCAATTGACGTGCTTATAATTTAAAATTTACAATATAAATACAATTTTAAAATGGGACAAATGGAAAAAAGAAGGGATTTTGATGATCTAAGGCCTGGATTTAGTTCGTTTTTCCCAATACATGGCACATATCAAAAGCAAAAGTAGTTCAAGGACCTACAAAAAGTTGAAAATCCACAGATTCATTATGTTTTCATAGTTTCTGGGTCTGATAAATGGTGTCATATTGACAGTGCTATTAATTTTGAATTATAAATTTTAATTTAAGCAAAAATATTTTCTCATGAACTAAAAGTTTATAATTAAGCTATTGAAACACAGACATTTTTGTGGATTAACTTTGTACTCTGCTGAGGCTTTGCCTCTTTGGCAGTGGAATAACTTAAACCACAAGAATGTTTGTTTCATCTCTATTTATTCGCATTTTTCGTCTGTCTGCTACATTCACAGATTACTGCACACTCAAAATACAATTACAAGTTATTTTGCCTGTAATTAATTAATCGAAAACAAAAAAAATCTAAAACGCATTAAATTCCCAGCCCTAATATATATATGTGTGTGTGTATTTATATATAAAGTGGTGGCCAATACTTTAGACCAAAGTACAAAACTGAATGTTATTGCATCAAACTATTCCATAATGTTGCCCACCTCTACAAGTACAACATGAGAGCATCAGATGGCACAGTGTACGTTAGGGGAAAGGCAGGAGAGGCTGTCAATCCAAGAAACTTGCATGGCGCAGTGAAACATGGAGGTGGCAATATCATGGTGTACGGGTGCATGTCAACAGGTGGGGTTGGTCGTATACATCGAGTTGAAGGCATCATGAAGACAGAGCAGAACATTCACATCTTGCAGAAGTCGATGTTACCAAGTATGAAGAAGCTATTGGGACATCAGTGAGGCATTTTCCAGCATGATAACGACCTGAAGCATTCAGCAAAGAAGACCAAGTAGTGGCTGAGCAAGAAGAATTTTAAAGTTTTGGAGTGGCCACTGCAGTCTCCAGACTTGAACCCTGTTGAAAACCTGTGGGAAATCCTAATTCACTATCGGGACAAGTCCACTCATATCAAAAATGAAGAGGAGTTGTGGGAAGACTGTCAGTCTGTTAGGATCTGCCCCAGCTGCTGCCCTTTTGTCCTTTCCCACTTTTCCTCCCTTTTCCTTCCCTTCCTCATTGTTGCCCTTCTGTGTGTGTTTTTGGCTTGTGTGTCTCTGTCTCCCTCTGTCTGTCGTCCTTCTCTCTTGTGTCTCTCTCTCCCGGTCACTCGCCCTCTAGCGCTGCCTGCTGATTGCCCTCAATTGGCCTCAGCTGCAGTAATTAGTCAATTCCTTTCACCTGTTCCCTCAGCAATATAAACCCTCTGCTTCCCTCAGTCTGTCGGAGCATTGTTTACTATCTCCACATGTTGCCACAGCCTCTGCTAGAGTTTCTTCTTATGGACTGCTTCAGTTTTGGACTCTTGTGCTTTTTCCCTTCCATGAATTCTCCACCCCCACAATCCTAACACAGTCAATCTGGTCAAAAATTACTGGAGACATCTGCAGAAAACTTGTAGAGTCCATGCCTGCAAGAAGTCATCAAGCAGAAGGGATACCCTACAAATTATTGACATAAACTATATTATTGGTAGTTGTTAAATAAAAATGTGGTTTGAGCTCAATTTAGGACTAAATTTCTTTACATATTGAATCACAAAAAAACGGTCATAAGTTTAGACCACCTGGAATTTAGAAAAACATTTTCTTTTTCTTTAGTTATATGCAACAAAATTTCAATTGTGATGTTAATAAATGTGAATTTGATTGGGTAATTCACAATAAATATGTCAAGATTGTATGGAATAGTTTGATACAATAACATTCAGTTTTGTACTTTGGTCTAAAGTATTGGCCACCACTGTATGTGTATATATATATATATATATATATATATATATATATATATATATATATATAGAGAGAGAGAGACGCGCACACAGAATTTACACGCTGACTGAATTCAAAACAAACTTTCTGGGGTTTGTCATCTCCATTAACTAATATATACTATATTATAATTTACACTGTAGTTCTACTGATGGAAGCTCAGCGTCATTCTAAAATAACTGTGCCTCATCCATTTTGCTGCAGATCCGACCCCAGTTCAAACCAAAGAGGCTTTCTGCAGAGGAGTAGCGATTCTTGGCCAATTTACTGGTGATGTTCAATGAGACCTATTGGTCAGAAATAGTCTGCATTTGATTAGATAATCGGAGACAAATTAATGATCTTTCCAGGGTGTCCCCTGCCTTCGCCCGAGTCAGCTGGGATAGGCTCCATCACCCCCCGCGACCCTAGTGAGGATAAAGCGGTGTATAGAGAATGGATGGATGGAGAAAAATTATAGGCAACCAAACACCAGCAAGCAAAGTGGGAGACAGAGCACTAGGAATGAAAGTAGGAAACAGCATTGGAAAGTAGAAAATTCACTGATTCTGTTTGTACAGCTTCAGGCACTGAAAAATGGTGTTGTTTTAGCATTTTTTGTAAAGAAAACATGCCACTGAGATGTGCTGGTGGGTTTAGAGATCCGACAATTGCCATGCCGATTGTCACACAGTTGTCACAAGTGGTCAGCAGTTGGACTTTCAGAGGAAACATCTATGAATGGATGTCATACAATGTATATTTGTATAAGCAAGCATGGCATTTATCATGCCTGTTATCTGTTTCAGTTTCACCCTTCTTGTAATGTCAATAAACCTGTGGATAAGAAATGGATTGTCTTCACAGGTTTGATGTTTGGAAGCCATTTATCTGACTGTCAAATTATATTCAGCATGTATACCGAGGACAGTACAAGAAGTTACAAATATATGCATTTTTCCAAATATTTGCCTGCATGTTCATTGCTTTTATTAAATGTTTGCCATAGTTCACCATCTATTATGTATTTTTTTCTGACACTTTTGCCCAAAGATTTTCACTGTTTTTCACGGGATTGGGTTTTTGTTGTTGCTGTTTTTTGTATTATGTGCATGACATATGACATAATTGACTGGCAAATTTACCATGAATAAAAATAAATACGACTGAACACACACACACACGACAAAATAACATCAACAGAACCTAAAGACCCCCTGCTATCAGTTCAGTCATAATTATCATCTTTAGTCTATTAGCTGGATCTGAGTGCTGTCCAGGATGACGGACAGGATGAACATGTGAATTGCTCTGATCTGAGCATTTCCGAGACACAGCGTGGTCTGCACATGAATCACCATGCAGACCACCTACACATACACACACAAAGACATAGCCCACACTGTGCAGGTGTTGATCAGGTCAGCTAAGCCCAGCAGAGACATTTTGAACAAAGTGAGCACACAGAGTGCAGAATTGGTGCAACCGTAGGCTGGCAGACTGTCAAACTGGCCCGGTTTCATAATGAGGTCAATGTGCCATGTAGCTCACACTGAGCTATGTAGTACACTAACCTCCTGACCCCAATGAGGATGCAGTTTTAACCAAGTATCACCGGACTGACCTTCCTCCTCCACACAAATGAAGAGGCTTTTCTGTCCGTGTGTCTTCTGAACCTGTTTTTGGCAGCACAGCTTAAACGGACTTCCTGTTTCTGTCTGAGTGTGATGGGTTTTCAATTCATGAACGGCACTGGTGTCAGTGTGAAGAGATCAGCTGGGGGTTGGCACATCCTGATCCGTGTCCTTACACATAGACACACCCACTACACACTCAAGGCACAAGCCTGGATATGTCACTGATCTAGTAAGAACACTGCGTTCAAAGCAAATACAGAGTAAACACTCCATTATTACAGAGCAGGTTTCTCCCTCTGCTGTTTGTCAGCTCACGTGGTGTTGAACAGGAAAGTCACGAGAACCTATACTTTGATAGTTCTGAAAACATGACAGTCTTTATTTTCTGTGGTACAGAAGGTACCCAAAGTACCCAGATGTCACTTACTGGAGACTGAGATTTCAACTGAGTGACGTTAAAAAGTGCAGTTGGAGAAACAAGTTTGCTGCAACTTGTGGAAAAAAAAGAACTGTCCCTGTTCCATAATAAGGTCAATGTGTCATATACCTCACCTAACAAGTCACGTTGGAGATATGTAGTGATTCATAAGGAATCTTTAAACACACTGAGTCTTCAGTGTATAACTTTGTAGGGTCTTAACTTCTTTTATTCTTAGATCAGTCAGGTACAATCTCCTTGATTAATAGTAATACAGTTTCAACT
This sequence comes from Acanthochromis polyacanthus, assembly GCF_021347895.1. Lineage (NCBI taxonomy): Eukaryota > Metazoa > Chordata > Actinopteri > Pomacentridae > Acanthochromis > Acanthochromis polyacanthus. The sequence continues at coordinate 22,783,409 of NC_067131.1, forward strand.
CATTCTGGCAAATTTGTAATTTATAATATATTGTACACAATATACACTTACTGTCCAAGAAACAAAGGTGCCAGTTGGATTTAACTAAGCAAATGGGTAAGAGCCTTTCATTGGATAACTACTGTAGTAATGAATATGTTTCAGCTGGCAAGAACTTATTTAACCCTAGATGTATGTGAGGAACTTCTCATTTCTTAAATAACCTTATCGGAAGACATATCCTGTGGTCATGGAAAGAATGTTGATCTGTTTCAGAAGGGTGAAATTACTCACAATCGGGTTAAGAATCGGGTGGTGAACTGTCGTCTTCAAAGAACAAATGTGGTCGGTCATGTGGTCTGATGTGTCCAGATTTACCCTGTTCCAAAGGGATGGGCGCATCACAGTAAGAACAGAGGGAGATGAAGTGATGCATTCATAATGTGGAAAAAATGAGATGGAAGCAAAAAAAAAAAAGCCCAGAAATTGCTTGGATTTCAGAGGACTGGTATTCAGGACTCAAACTGAACTATAGTAAACATCCACTATATTGTTATAGCACTGGCAACAGCCTGGACTGTTGAGACAAGGCAGGTCTGGTTTACGGTTTCATGATGTTGACACCAAATTCTGACCTAACTGCAGCCTTAAATCAAGATTCACCAAATCAATGTAATTTTTCCAGTCATCCCATTTTGTTCAGCCTGTGAAGACTGAAGCCACTGATTTCCGTTCTTGGCTGACAGCAGTGGAACCTGAAGTGACCTTCTGCTCATCTACATCAATCATCAGCATTAACATAAACAGCTGATCATCTGGTCAGAATCACTGAGGTCCTATTTTTTCCCCCATTCTGCTTCTTGACATGAATATTAAAGTGAAGCTCCTATCATGTATCTGAATGGCTTTATGCATGACACTGCTTCCACATGATTAGCTGTTTGTATGAATTTAATCTAAGGTCAGTACTTTTGAAGGTAAATTAAGGTGCAGCTACAACCAGGCACTCCACACTCCTTTTAATACTTATGATTGATTTTGTTTTAGTAACATCATGCATTGATGCAATTGATCCTGAAAGTATATGATGAAAAAGCCCAACTGGGAAACACTAGGCTTACATGAAATCACGTCATCATAACACATTTCCGTTGAAGTTGTACAGGACTAAGAGTGCAAATGGTTCTGATTTTTACCCAATGAGTTATGATTGCTTTCTGAAAGGTCACACCATGTGTAGGCAGACATACTCAACAGGATGCCATCTGCAGACCATTACCTCTAGTCTCAGATTTGTTATAGGCAGCTGGAGTTTTGTATTAAAAATCTCACCAGGAAAAAAATTAAAAGTTCTGTCCCTACAGAACTACCCCTCACTTCCTGACCTCAAATTTGTACTACATGTGTTTGTATGTATAAAAAGGTCATCCATTTCCAATTCTGCAAAAAAGACTGTAAGAAAAAATACATAGCAGTACGAAGGACAGAAAATATGAAATTCAGTAGCAAGGGTATGGAATAAGATTACTGTCAAAAGTATTCATCCACAATTCTAACCATTCGTATTCGTAATGTTAAACGTTTGTATGTTAATAAAAAATGTGTACACAAAATTCTGCTGTCATATGCATGAGTTTGATAAATTAAGGGTTAGGATTGTTTTTACGAGTATGAACCTAAAAGTTGTGAGTGCAACTCTAATTTCTACGACTACGAAGTCTTCCCTGTGAGGACGAATTCAAGTTTATGGGTACGAGTAGAAAAATACTGGAATGACGTCACATAGGTCACAGGGGAAGGTAATCGAACACAGATTGCTCCAAACGCGCATGCGCCATTTATAAAGAGTAGACGCCGGGTGGACCCGGTGGACCTACCGGGGCAGGTGACGCCTCACAGGTCAAGTAAATAACACATCCAACTTCTTGTAATTTATTTATTTCATGAAACTGTACTGTTTTAATTGATATACAGTTTATGGACGAAAGACGGTACTGCTTAGCTTGCACGCTAACGAGCCGGGCCGGTGACACATTAGCCTTCTAATGCAAGGAGGCTAATGAGGAGGCTAAGGAGGCTTAATAACAAAACAAACATAATTTGAGATTATGAATCGTGGCAATTGGCGTATGAATCAGCCCATTGTACAGCCTAAATTGCTGTAAATTAAGTCCAGTTTTAGTTCTTTGCAAACTCAGACACGTGCATTAGTTTAGTTTACAATGAATCTGGCGGAGTTCGGTAAAGTTGGAAAGCTATTCACAGATTCGGACTTCCGGCATCAATAACTCATGAGATATGTGTTGTCAAAACATGAACGATGCCTCTTTCAAATCGTTGTAAGGTAGACAATGTGCTACAAGGCCAATTTTATCAAAAGTCGCTGTATTTCAAGCTACAGAAATAACATTGGCGTCTATGAGCAGCCGGCGGTGCAACGAGTGAACAGGGACCGTCTGCAAATAGCAAAACCGCTGCAACAGCGAAAAGAGACACTGCACATTTATTCAGTAACTTTACTCTTGTACCCTGTAGAGCCACTAAAATCACTGGAGCCATGAATCGGCTGCGGCTGGTCAAACTACAACTCTTTGTTTGGTGCTAAATGAAAAATTGAATTTTAAGGATTTTTTATGTTTTGTATGATTATTTTATGAGTATTAAAATGGCACTTTTCTTCATGTATGTGGTATATTTTATATAACACACAGGAAAAATGGCATAAGGGCATAGTGTACTTGCTGTGACCTGTGCTGGTCAGACCGTCAGGTTTATTACCTCCAAGTATTGTCTGTACAGTCCTTAACTAGAAAAATATTACTCTCAATTTAACATTATGGTATAAATGAATCAATTGACACTGAAACTTTGCAATAAAGTGTCTTATCGTCTTTCTTCTCAATCATCAGTACTTGAGGTGACAGTCTAAACAGTTTGTTTGGTATATTGGCATTATCTGATACTCTCTTTGGTAAGGATTGTAAATTCCATTACTATACAGAATTATGTGTTTGGACAAACAAGTACACTATGCCCTTATGCCATTTTTCCTGTGTGTTATATAAAATATACCACATACATGAAGAAAAGTGCCATTTTAATACTCATAAAATAATCATACAAAACATAAAAATTCCTTAAAATTCAGATTTTTAATTTAGCGCCAAAGCAAGAGTTGTAGTTTGACCAGCCGCAGCCGATTCATGGCTCCAGTGATTTTAGTGGCTCTACAGGGTACAAGAGTAAAGTTATTGAATATATCTGCAGTGTCTCTTTTCGCTGTTGCAGCGGTTTTGCTATTTGCAGACGGTCCCTGTTTACTCGTTGCACCGCCGGCTGCTCATAGACGCCAATGTTATTTCTGTAGCTTGAAATACAGCGACTTTTGATAAAATTGGCCTTGTAGCACATTGTCTACCTTACAACGATTTGAAAGAGGCATCGTTCATGTTTTGACAACACATATCTCATGAGTTATTGATGCCGGAAGTCCGAATCTGTGAATAGCTTTCCAACTTTACCGAACTCCGCCAGATTCATTGTAAACTAAACTAATGCACGTGCCTGAGTTTGCAAAGAACTAAAACTGGACTTAATTTACAGCAATTTAGGCTGTACAATGGGCTGATTCATACGCCAATTGCCACGATTCATAATCTCAAATTATGTTTGTTTTGTTATTAAGCCTCCTTAGCCTCCTCATTAGCCTCCTTGCATTAGAAGGCTAATGTGTCACCGGCCCGGCTCGTTAGCGTGCAAGCTAAGCAGTACCGTCTTTCGTCCATAAACTGTATATCAATTAAAACAGTACAGTTTCATGAAATAAATAAATTACAAGAAGTTGGATGTGTTATTTACTTGACCTGTGAGGCGTCACCTGCCCCGGTAGGTCCACCGGGTCCACCCGGCGTCTACTCTTTATAAATGGCGCATGCGCGTTTGGAGCAATCTGTGTTCGATTACCTTCCCCTGTGACCTATGTGACGTCATTCCAGTATTTTTCTACTCGTACCCATAAACTTGAATTCGTCCTCACAGGGAAGACTTCGTAGTCGTAGAAATTAGAGTTGCACTCACAACTTTTAGGTTCATACTCGTAAAAACAATCCTAACCCTTAATTTATCAAACTCATGCATATGACAGCAGAATTTTGTGTACACATTTTTTATTAACATACAAACGTTTAACATTACGAATACGAATGGTTAGAATTGTGGATGAATACTTTTGACAGTAATCTTACTCCATACAAGGGTACCTGAAAAATATGTTTAAAAACAATGGAATATTGTAACACTTAAAAACTGTGTAAAATTTTACTGCTGGTAAAAATGCAGACTTTTCATACATTTTTTAAGAAGTTTTGACCTGTTTTTCTTTATTTGTTTTTTTATAAAGTCAACATTTAAATTCATATATTTTTTCAATATCAACTACCACTGTACTTTAACAAACCAGGAATAATCTGTACAATAACAGATAAAACATTATTTACCATTTTTCAATCTTAGTAAATATCGTTTTTAAAATACCTGCAAATAGGTTAAAAAAAAGTTTTTTTTTAAATTTAAACACAGTACGAAATTATTATTCCATTTTTTATTTAAAAAAATACAGATTTTTGATATGGACATTATTATATAGGTTTGGCCTCTTTGTTTTTTTAAACATTTAATATGTAAAAGAAGATTTCTCTTCTGATGTTTAACTACTTATTATGTATAATTTAACTAAAAATCTGTAAAATAACAGTAAGTTGTTAAACAAAGTGAGTATTTTTTGTTGCTTTCTTTTTACAGTCTAGGTGACCTTAAAACTGATAGTTACTTTTGAAAGCAAGTACTAACTTCTGTCAAGGTCCATGTCCACACGAGACTTGACAGATAAAATGAGCTACACACAACCATCTTATCAGACAAGCTGAGTTCAACTGCACATTAGCATACATTAGCATATTCCTTAAGTCTGTTGCAGAGAAAAAAATATTTTCAAGAATTTCTAATAGTCACTGACCATTTATTAAATACATTTCTGAATCCCTGCCATCTCAGTCTGATCTCACCTCTGAGCTCTATGTGGATGTGCACTGGCAAATATGTGATTCTCTGATGAGTGTACTAGAACTAGGCACAACATATTACAATGCTAACGTAACATTAGAGCTTCATAAAAGAGAGGCAGCCACCACCAGTTTTAACAAAAGTAGCCTGGAAGTAATTTGAATGTGTGCGGATAAAAAGGTTTCAAATTACATAAATCTCCCTTCTAACAAGAGACAATTCACATCCATATCATTTCAAGTGCACACAGCTATTCCACAAAACTAAACTGCTTATTAGTTTCTTGAATTAAACATATAAATGTATGCACTGTGCCTGTAATCGTCATGTATTTTAATAACTGGTTGATTTGGTAAATATTTTTTCAGACTGACAGATTTATAATTTGGCCTATTAGTGGCCATGGCCCCTCACACTTTACCAAGTGCAACTTTAAAGGTGCACCGTCTTATTTTTTGATATTCAGAATGGATCAGATTTGTGCCTAGAATATGAAAGCTGTGGCTTATAGTGTGTGTGTGTGTGTGTGTGTGTGGGGGGGGGGGGATCAACCTAGGAGTTTTGGCTTCTTCTAGCTCATTGTTTTGATTTTTGTAGCTTGCAACTTTATTTGCTTTCATTTCGCAAGTAGCCACTTCTTTGAAAATTTAAAAGCAAGTAAATTTCACAGTGTTGTGTTCACAGCTTTTTTCTAATGTCGCGAAATGACCAAAACATAAATTAATGCAAATTTAAAGCTGAACTTGTTCATATTATTACTAGGGCTGGGACTGTAATGCGTTAATTTTGATTAATTAATTACATTAAAAAAACAACGTTAACTGAATTAACACTTTTAATGGCACCTTTCTCAGTTCTCTAATTTCTGGCACACCAGTAACTTTTATGATACTCCAGCCCAGTAGATGGCAGTAGTGAACCGAAAGTCTGTTTGCCAGTTGCGATGAAGAAGGACAGGAAGCACTGAGTGATGTCACTGGCACTGGTAAACAGTGAAGGAAGACGAGATTGAGCTTGTAGTCAGAAAGTTTTGTTGTAAAAATCTTCCTGATGGCAGCTTGGATTAAAGTGTGATTGAGTGCAAATTACAGATTGATAGATCAATAGACAGATCGATAGATTGATAGATAGATATTCATTGTCACAGGCACTGTCACGTACATAAGAAATACACATATCATAAACAGTTAAACACAGGACAAAAGGAAAAGCGGCTGTCAGTGTAGCCATCTCATAATTGACCACTTTCTAAAACAGTGCTTTAGTTTACAAAAAAAGTCTTAAAATGTTGAATATAATTATTATAATTGCACTTTAACTTGGCAGTAATCTGTGAATGTAGTACACAGATGAAAAATGCAGATGAATATAAATGAAACAAACAATTTTGGTTTTTAAGTTATTATTTTATGGAGGCTCCACCTCCTTGGAGGAATAATAACTTAAACAACAAAAATATATATCTTTTAATAACTTAATCATAAACTTTTTGTTTATAAAAAAATGACAAATAAAATTTTATATTCCTAAAAAAAAGAACTATCACCATCATCAACTATGAAACTGAATGACTTTCTGGATTTTCAACTTTTTGAATGTCCTTGAACTACTTATACTGATGTTATGTGCCATACAGTAGAACAAACAACTAAATCCAGGCTTTAAATTATCAAAATCACTTTTTTCTACATGTCCCATTTTAAAATTTGTATAAGTTTTAAATTATAAAAACATTTGTGTCTATTCATTGATTCAACTGTCAACCACGATTATATTTGAATTGAAAAACTTAAATTATTGTGTCAAATATTGCTATTTGAAGTGCAATTAATTGAGATTAATATATTACAAAGCCTGTAATTAATTTGATTATTTTTTAAATCACGTCCCACCACTAATTATCATTTAAATAATGTTTTCTTTTTTTTGTTTGTTTGTTTTTTAAAGTGTAATTTAAATAGGCTTGGTTTTGGTGAAAACTTCACGGAGAATTACCAACTTTTGGCTATTGTAGTCCATTGTTTTGGTTTTATGGTGTGCAACTTCAACATTTTTGCTCAGTCTTACCACTTTCATTAGTGTCATTTCTCATGTCATTTAGTATAGAGCTCCAATAAACAAAGTTAGCAGCTAGCTGGTGAAAATACTGCAAGAGCGAGCAGTTAAGCAGTGAAAAAACTTTTTGATTTTAAATTCATGAGGGAATAGAACTGAAGTGAATATTGGACTTGTATTTACCAATAGCCAGACAAAATGATTTCAATTAAAGGTCAACTTTTGATTCAAGTTGAAATAGTCCAGACTTTTTGTGACCTGAAGCCACAGCATTAAACTGTGAGGCCTTCAGCACGATCAGCTTCAAGGAACCAGCACAGTCCGTCCAGCACATACACACGTGGACAAAATTGTTGGTACCCCTCAGTTAAAGAAGGAAAAACCCACAATTCTCACTGAAATCACTTGAAACTCACAAAAGTAACAATAAATAAAAATTTATTGAAAATTAAATAATCAAAATCAGCCATCACTTTTGAATTGTTGATTAACATAATTATTTAAAAAAAAAAACTAATGAAATAGGGCTGGACAAAAATGATTGTACCCATAACATAATATTATGTTGCACAACCTTTTGAGGCAATCACTGCAATTAAATGATTTCTGTATTTGTCAATGAGCGTTCTGCAGCTGTCAACAGGTATTTTGGCCCACTCCTCATGAGCAAACAGCTCCAGTTGTCTCAGGTTTGATGGGTGTCTTCTCCAAATGGCATGTTTCAGCTCCTTCCACATATGTTCAATGGGATTCAGATCTGGGCTCATAGAAGGCCACTTTAGAATAGTCCAACGCTTTTCTCTCAGCCATTCTTGGGTGTTTTTGGCTGTGTGTTTTGGATCGTTGTCCTGTTGGAAGACCCATGACCTGCGACTGAGACCAAGCTTTCTGACACTAGGCAGCACATTTCTCTCCAGAATGCCTTGATAGTCTTCAGATTTCATCGTACCTTGCACACTTTCAAGACACCCTGTGCCAGATGCAGCAAAGCAGCCCCAAAACATTACTGAGCCTCCTCCATGTTTCACCGTAGGGACAGTGTTCTTTTCTTCGTATGCTTGGTTTTTGAGTCTATGAACATAGAGTGGATGTGCCTTACCAAAAAGCTCCAGTTTGGTCTCATCTGTCCAAAGGACATTCTCCCAGAAGCTTTGTGGCTTGTCAACATGCATTTTTGCAAATTCCAGTCTCGCTTTTTTATGAGTTTTTTTCAGCAGTGGTGTCCTCCTTGGTCGTCTCCCATGAAGTCCACTTTGGCTCAAACAACGACGAATGGTGCGATCTGACACTGGTGTACCTTGGCCTTGGAGTTCACCTTTAATTTCTTTGGAGGTTGCTCTGGGCTCTTTGGATACAATTCGAACGATCCGTCTCTTCAATTTGTCATCAATTTTCCTCTTGCGGCCACGTCCAGGGAGGTTGGCTACTGTCCCGTGGGTCTTGAACTTCTGAATAATATGAGCCACTGTTGTCACAGGAACTTCAAGCTGTTTAGAGATGGTCTTATAGCCTTTACCTTTAAGATGTTTGTCTATAATTTTTTTCGGATGTCCTGGGACAATTCTCTCCTTCGCTTTCTGTTGTCCATGTTCAGTGTGGTACACACCTTTTCACCAAACAGCAGGGTGACTACTTGTCTCCCTTTAAATAGGCAGACTGACTGATTATGAGTTTGAAAACACCTGTGATGTCAATTAAATGACACACCTGAGTTAATCATGTCACTCTGGTCAAATAGTTTTCAATCTTTTATAGAGGTACCATCATTTTTGTCCAGGCCTGTTTCATTAGTTTGTTTTTTTAAATAATTATGTTAATCAACAATTCAAAAGTAATGGCTGTGTTTGATTATTTCATTTTCAATAAATTTTTATTTATTGTTACTTTTGTGAGTTTCAAGTGATTTCAGTGAGAATTGTGGGTTTTTCCTTCTTTAACTGAGGGGTACCAACAATTTTGTCCACGTGTGTAATAATGTGATATGTCCTTCACCACTAACTTTCATCAAGCATACACAAGCTTGTGCCTCAGACCACATGTATAGGACAAAGGGAACAAATTTGCACCTTAACAATTCTTTTCAAAATCCACCTCAGCTCCACATGTGACAGATATGTTATCAGAAATAGAATGGGGGATAAAAAAAGCTCCTAAAATGGCACTCTTCACATGTGTGTGTACGTCTTTCTTCACCATTTAGGAGATGGGAATCCGGTGTAATCAAATAAGAAGCACTGTTCCCAATACTTCAACAAATACAGCAAACACTAGACCAGAGAGTTCTTTGTATTTTCTTTGTGTATAAGTTCTATCAGTCCTAATGCAGTTTTCCTGAATAACCACCATTACAGCCACTTACAGCTCATCTTTCAGCACAATGCTCAAAAAGATGTGATCATGTGCAGGGCCAAGAGCACCTCAGTGACATTTACTTTAATGCAAATAATTGGCTTCCCTTCTTCTCCTCCAGGTGATGAGTGCGTGACCAAGTTACCGGTCAAATGAATCATCATTAAAAGGTTAATTAAATGACCATCTAGAAATACATCTACCTGTTGAGGCAGCGGAAATGGTTTCAGAATTACACCAATTTTATCAAATGATCCCACAACCAAGAAATTTTATCAGGTAAAGAGATGATTATAAAATATTGTTAACATCATAACTAAGCAAATTCAGCTTAACGGAATACACACACACACACACACACACACACACACACACACACACACACACACACACACACACACACACACACACACACACACACACACACACACACACACACACACACACACAGACACAGTGTTTTTCTATCATTGTAGGGACATACCATTGACTCCCATTCATATCTAACCCCTAACCCTTACCCTAACCCAGACCAAAACAATGCCTAACCCTAAAGAAACGTTTTTGCACTTTTACTTTTTTCAGTAACAACAACATGGCCAAGAAAACACTGTTTAAACTTGTGGGGACCGAAATGAGGTCCCCACAAGTGACTTTGTTTTCGGTTTTCCTGTACAGTTGTGGGGACATTTGGTCCCTACAAGCATAGCCAGCACCTGAGCACACACACACACACACACACACACACACACTCACACACACCTATATATATAAAAAAGAGTAATGCTGTTGAACCTCCTGTGAGCTTTGAATTATTTATTATTTATTAATATTATTTCATTTGATATTTAAACAACAGAGCAAACAAGGATAAAAAATAAAGACAAAGTGGCTTTGTTCACTTCAACGCCTACTTTAATTGTTCTATTATGTAAGGCTGCTGGCATAATTAAATGCTGGCATAGTTCACTCACTTATACACCATCGGTAGAGAAGATATGACTCAGCTAAAGTCTGCATAGACATTATGCATGTATTTGATATCCTCTGACTGAAAATGAAGGAGAGCATTCTCTTCTGTGAATTTGTGAAAAGCACAAATGAGAGGCGACTCCTACGGCACACTGCAATCATGTTATGTAATATATGTACATATATATATGTGTAATCAGTCTTGAGTCCCTGACAATGGGAAGCACTGATGGCAGCATATCTGAGATCCAATTCAAATCTGCATGCAGTCTTCTCGTCTGTGCAGTCTAACAATGTGTGGCAGCTTTATCAGGCTCAGGAACATTGTCCATAGAGTCTGCCTTGATTTCACAAAGTCTTGTCAGCTCATCTATGAATAGACACACAATTTTCAGCTGGGAACACTCAAGTTTCCAATTCGCTTTTTGTCCCTGTTTATTGTTTGAATACATAAAATGTATAGATTGTTTTAATATGGGGGCTGCACAGCGGCGTAGTGGTTAGCACTTTCGCCTTGCAGCAAGAAGATCCCGGTTCGAATCCCGGGTTGGGCCTGGGATCTTTCTGCATGGAGTTTGCATGTTCTCCCTGTGCATGCGTGGGTTTTCTCCAGGCACTCCGGCTTCCTCCCACAGTCCAAAAATATGCTGAGGTTAATTGGTTACTCTAAATTGCCCGTAAGTGTGAATGTGAGAGTGATTGTTTGTATATGTAGCCCTGCAACAGACTGGTGACCTGTCCAGGGTGTCCCCTGCCTTCGCCCGAGTCAGCTGAGAAAGGCTCCAGCACCCCCCACGACCCTAATGAGGATAAAGCGGTGTATAGAGGATGGATGGATGGATGTTTTAATATGCGCCCAAGGGGTGCTGCAATGTACAAAAATTGACGATAAATATGTAAAAAATACTGGTATTATCTGATTAATAAACATAATAATATTGTACATAATCCGGTGCCAACAACACTCCAACACATAAACAACAGAAGGTACACTTGTATTATGAGGGTAACTAATTTGCAGAAAAGAGAGAAAACACAGAATAAGTAGAGTTAAAGAACACATTTGACTTTGCTTTTTTGTTTAGATTTTTGAGAGATATCGGCTTAATTCTGTTGGTCACAATACTCGTGTGAATATTCAATATATTGACAGGGCTGATGTACTCTATGTACCCACCAAAGTAGAACTCAAGGAGAGGGATGGAAGTATATCTTGAACCTCCTCTATCTAGTAGATATCCCAAACCAGCAAAAAACGGACAGAATCCCTCACTGGCTTCCCACCAGGTAAGTTTGCTAAGACAAAATGACAACTGTCAGGGATCTAATATAAAATTAACTGTTTTAAAAACTCACTGTTGTAAATAATTATGCTGTGCGATTTCAGAGAAATTTTGCTGTAAATACTGCTTTTTTTCTTCTTCTGAAGAAAATATTTTTATTTATATCAGTCCTTCCAGGATTTCGCGGGCTTTTTCGTGATTGTTGTGGCCGAAAATGCCTGAATTCGTGGCAGCTTTTCTAAAAAATTGCAATAAAAGTCGCAATGTTTTAAGCTTATTTATTGTGATGAAATTGCGGGAGACAGTGACAACTGCTAGAAAGCTGCATTTTTTCCAGCTTGTAGAACATGTTTCAACACTGTAATTGACAATATTTATTCCGAAATTAATTATTTTGCATTCCAACCCATTTCCACAAAAGCTGGCACACCATGGTGGGAAATTAGCAGCAGCCAGATACTGGTTTAACATGACGTGGTTGGTAGATTTGCGGCACAAAATGCTAATTTACTATTGAATGAATCATATTCGGACATAGCTGTCAGTGGCTTAAAAGTTAATTTCACATCCTGGCACACAGGTGTTCACACACACACGCTCACGGCTTGTCACATCAACTAACAACAGCACTGAGAGAGCGCAGTCCTTCTGCATGTGTACATACCGAATCGCGTGACCTAAATATGTAGTCGGCGACGGGAATTGATGGGACTCAGAGACACCCCCACAATTTAATCAGTTGTTCCTTGTATCATTTCCAATACGTCCACAGTGGTAGATTTGTTGTAGGATGACAATCATGTGATCGTCAGCAGGCCGCTGAGGTAGCGTTCACTTGTTGCCATGGTTACCGTGCCGCTATGAGACGCTGTGCCGCTACCTCAATGGGAAATCCTTAACAAATCCATGGATCCAAAATTTAAGCCGTATCACTGCCGAAGTCTAATCACTTGGTCCTTGTGTCATTTCTGACCGACCCTGAAAACTTCATTTAAATCCCTGAGTCTGTTTTTGAGTGATATGGTAACAGAGGAAGGATTCACAGGCGCTGATCGTCACATAACTCCGCCGTGTTGTTAGGTGGAATAAGTAATCTAATTTACCTTCAATCTTTCAGTGCTCTAACGGATCTGGATGCAACAGTTTCCATCATGGTGATTTATGTGGTCCGTTGTCTGATCACTTCAGCCGTTCTAATATGTTTCGTGTTTTTTTAAGTGTATCAATCGATGATTTTTTTTCTTTTTTGTATTCCACCACAGTATTGCATGGGTGTAAAACAGTTTCGCTCCGCTTTGGTGAAGAACATCAGTGAATTAATTGTTTATCACGGTCTTCAGCAGTAATTTTTGTTGGTAAATGAGAGACATTAGTATCGCTCATGTCTGCATCTTCAAACCATAAACAAGGAAGTGAATTCGGTGACGTACGTGCATTAGGTTTACGCTGGGGACTGGTCTGATTGGTGGAACTCACGGAAGGCGGGCCAAAATGGCGGGAAAGTTGCGGTGATTGGACAAAATTGCAAGGCCGCGCAAAATTCGCGGAGATTGGTTGATTTTGCGCGATCGCAACATCGCGAATTCCTGGAGGGACTGTTATATATATGCACTATGTGCATTGTGTGCTGCACTCCTTTTTTTATTCAAATGTTCTATTTGCTGCTGTACACTGTAAATTTCCCCGCTGTGCAATTAATAAAGCTTTAATCTATCTATCTATATCTATATCTATATATATATATATATATATATATATCTTAAAAAAAACACAATGATTCACTCTTTAGTTTGTCATAATTAGTGCCGGCTTATTCACAGTCATGAACAATAGCTGGAGTTTTTCTGTTGCTTCCACAAAAGGATTTTTAAAAACTGAAAGTCTGAGTATTCTATCAACAAGCTGGCCTTACTCGTCAATCCAACAAAGCAAAGTAAATTCAATCAGGCATGTTTTTTTTTTGTTCAAATTTGAACTTTTGGTCACAACTTTGTGTCAGATTTCCACGTGACTCAGTTTCCCTTGTTTTTCAACTTGAGTTAGTTTGTGGCTACACGTGGCCAAGTATGCAAGAGGTTATACAATCTTATTCAGTCATCACAATGTGATCTTCACAAAGTTCTTACCACATTCCAGAAGAAAGGGTTGAAAATGATGGCAATCACAGCAACACAAAAGCTGGAGTCATGAAAGTTAATGTGTTTGAGGAGTTCTTCCATTAGCATCACGTCCATCTGAAAGAAATAACAATAAGATAAACATGTGTGTGTGGGGAATACACACATGTATACACACAAATCAGAATTTCTACAGAAGACAGATGGTAATAAAAGTGCAGCCAGTCATCTAGAGCTAGCTATAGGTAGGTGTTACTGTCCTCAAAGGTCTGTATAAGAATGGAAGTATTATCCTGAATTTAAAACAAATATAGAACAAATTTTAAGCTCATTTCAGAGTTGATAGAAGAAACACCAGTTATTGACCATAGATGCTTTCATCTGCCAAATTAGTCTGCTGAGTCTGTCTCCACTGCTCTTGTTACATCATGCTTTCATTAATGTGAGCTTTTTCATGCACATTTACTTAATTTACATAGTGCATTAAGACAAGCAGGTACCAACAAATTTTGATCTGAAGCCATGTTTGATCTTGTGTTATTTCTTCTGTAGATTGCAGTTACATTTTATGCAAACACCAAAGAATTGATCTGAAGGCATTAAATATTGATAAACCTCTATTATTATATCACTGGATAAGGCGGATAATTAATTTTCCTAAAAAAAACAGCAAACTGAATATCTCAATTAGGTGCAGTATATTTTGACAAACTGTATGTCCTGGTGAAATGCAGCAAAGGACAAAAAGGAAAACAAATGTTTACATAAACTGCAAAATTGTACCGTTACACTGGAAAGGCTGACAAAAATAAATAAAAAAGTAAAAAAAGAGTCAGTCAGTAGTGCAACTTCAAAAGAAAAGGAAGTTTCTCTCTAAACTCTCAACAAAATGAAAAAGTTTGGTCTGTAAATTAAACAAAGTGCAATGTTAATACAGTGGATATTTTACAAGCACAAACCAGCTAAAGCTGCTTCTTTTCTCCTCATTACTCCGCCTAGGAACAGCAGAGTTATGTGATGATCATCGTGCATTTGTCTGTTTGTTTGTCTGTTTGTTTGTCTGTCCATCTGTCTGTCTGTCTGTTAGCAGCATGACTCAAAACAGACTAACGGATTTGGATAAAATTTTCAGGGAAGGTCAGAAATGACACATGGACCAAGTGATTAGATTTTGACAGTAATGCGGCTTATAGTCTGGATCCACGGATTTGTTAAAGATTTCTGTGTCAATGCGAGATAGCGGCATGGTGTCACCATAACTATGACAAGTGAAGCTACTGGAAATGATGCAAGACAGGAATGCAGGTAGAAAACTGTTAAATGTGTGTAATGTATTTTACCGATAAATGAAGATGATTATTTAACAGACAGCTGCACAATAAAACTATCAAACTTCATATAATCAAACATGATATTGTATTGTAGTGCATGTAGGTCTGACACTGTCTCAAAATCACTTTAATTTATGGTCAAATCAAAGTGAAACTAATGTTAATGACTGAACATTCTCTGTCATACATACTAATAAATTAATCAGTTTTTTTATTTGTGTTCTATCAGCTGCAGTAAAAGCTGTTTAAATGTACCAAACATGAAAACATAATTATGTGATTTCTGCTTCACCAACTAAATACATGTTGGGTTCCCATGGCTTTGAGTTTTAGTTGAATACCCCAGTACTATACTATATATGTACAATACACTGCACATGTCTGCCCATGTTCCACCAGGACGGTTATTTCTGTTGCACAGCGCACTCACTTCCACTTGATGCTTCAACGCACATGCCAAGTACAGATTAACCGATTTTTCGATTAGCCGCCAGAATACTCGAGAGAATACTTGATTACTAAAATAATTGTTAGTGGCAGCCCTATTTCCAAGTGATAATTAAAGCTACATCTGGTAGAAATCCGAAAAAGGGAGCCCCACCTCTTTGTTCTAAGCTCCTCCCACAACACATGCTCAAATGTGCAAAGATAGTCAAGCTAAGTCAACATTCCTTTGTGACTGCAAGGCTGAATCCAAATCTCTGGACTTCACCGCACTTGCAAACTCGCGGACTTTGCGGGCACGTTCACGGGAAGTCCGGGAGTGCTGAGGGCTGTCCAAATCCACAATTCATCCAGTCCACAAGGGGCCTCAAGCAGACTTTCTGCAGACTTCCAGAGAGTCTACTTGGGGTGCAGACTTCACCAGTTTGATTACCCACAATTCATTGCAATATGGACGCGACGTTTAAATTTTTCGATTTTTTATTGCGTCTGGCCTATAAAAGCTGTGCAGTCTGAAGCCGAAATCATGAGCTGAGAAAAATAATGGCGGAAAAGGACGAAAGCAAGTCCTCCAATGTAAGTAATACCCAAATTAATTAATATTATAGCGTATGCATGATAGTTTTTCAAACAGTGTCACGGAAACGACTGAAACGGACTCCAAGTCTGTCTATTAGCTCCATTCATAATGCTGTAGACTCCCGCTCCTGCAGACTTTACGTGATGACGGTAAAGACGTCACATTACGTATGACTGAAATCCGCGAGGGCTCAGTCTGCAAGTCCAGAGGGTGGAGATATGGATGCAGCCCAAGATTTAAACCCCACCATCTGGAGAAAACATTCTCTGCCTAATGCATGGCACCACCATATCCTATTCTCACCAAGGACTTTGTCGCTGATAATATCATCTCATGTGATTAGTGAAAAGACCATGAATGGCTGAAATCTTCCAACATGGGCTTCATTTGTCAACAGAGCCAGGAGGAGATGCAGAAGTCTAATTTTCTCTTGGACCACTTGAATTGCAATATGCTGAAGGTTAGAATCGAATTTTTGCCCAGTGAGGCTAAACAAATCCTGCTTACTCCAGCTTTAAAGGAGCAGCAAAGAGATTTTGTCCAGTCTTACAAATGTATGTGTACATCTGTGCAGTAAATCGAACTGGAAAAAGAACAGTGTTTTTTCATTCTAGAGGGCTCAATCAGACTTAGATTCTTTGATACTCCTAAAAAGTTCTTTGTCAGAGATTCTCAGAAAGTGCCCACTTCTATGCAGCGATTCAGCAGGTTGGTTTGGCGAATGGCCTCACTTCAGACTTACTTGAGTTCAGTGTGGAAAAGAGAACTAGGGCTAAAAACAAGTAAATAAAAGTTTTGTAATTTAAAGGCCATCCATTACACCATGTTTTTAACACACTTTGAAGCTCATGTAGTGAATGACCGGTGATAGTTGTGTGTTCTACTAAATGACTCAGAGAGCCTTTTATTCCAGCAGCAGAGAGGTTTTTAATGAACACTTTCAGATGCATCTCTCATGTGCTAGTTTTGTTGTCTATGGGATTTGTAAATGAGTTACAGATTAACCTGTTCTACCCTCGAATCTTACAAGGCTTTTTCAATTAATAATGATTAGTAATTTTCAACTTTTATAGATACATATTGCTGTCTGTTAGGGCTTAGTCCTATGTGTTTGTCTGCACTGATAAATGCTACACTATAACACATCAGTAAATCAGATAAACAGCACTTTTTTTGTGAACCAAGAGGGGCACAAAATGGCATATGATACAAGTCTCTTTCAAAAGTGAAGCATGACGAAATCAATTCTAATGACTGATATGAAATGGAGTAGCAAGAATTTGTTTTCTTTGATATCACACACTAGAATTCTCTGTGAGGTTTTCCACTTTTTACTGAGTGACGACAGAGAAGAAGAACACAGTATCCCTTTTAGGCCAAAACCCTCAGCTTGTTTGCAGTGTTTCATTTGTCATATCTCACAGTGTTGAGGCCAAAAGGCCAGTACAACTGAAAGCACTGCACGTCATTAAGACTGAAACGATTCCTCGAGTTATTCGAGTGATTTAATTACTAAAATTCCTCAAGGCAAAATTCTGTGAACCGAGGCTTCATTTACAGAATTTCTCTCTGGGGATTAATATAGTCAGTCTAGGTCTAAATTTAATCGACTGAATACTAGACCCCAGGTAACCAACTGGTGGACCGTGATTTGAGTTTGGACCCAGACTTCATCCTATACAGACCCGGACCTATAATCAAAAAATCATAAGGATATTTTTAAATTGATGGGATACTTCTATTTTAACCGGCACAGCTTTTCTAGTGTTTACAGCGTTTATCAGATCAGAGGGCTGAACTACGAAGGCAGTTTTTAAAAAATGGAGATTTGTGTAAGTTGGCTTGATAAAAACTAAAATGTCAGTCTGAGTTAACAGGTATGAGGGTGGTTTTCAACTTTCTTTAATTTAGACTTTCTGCTTCAAACTCATCCACACAAACAGGAGCACTTAACGCATCATTTGACTCTTCTTCTGCACAAAATGAACCGATCATGTCCAGCAGCTTCAGTAAACAGGTTGTTTAAATAAAAAACAATGAGGAACGTAAAAATATATGACGGTAAAAAGCGTTGCGATTGGAAATTATGTAAGAAAGGAATGCAGGTAGAAAACTGTTGAACATGCATAATGTACTTGTTTTACTGATCAATGCAGCTGATTATGTCTAACTGACAATAAAACTATCAAACTTCATATAATTAAACATGACGTATTGAAGTTCATGTAGAACTGACACTGTCTCATAATGAAGGGCATCACTTCACTTTGTGGTCAAATCAAAGTAAAACTAATATTACTGATTGAATATTCTGTCATAAATACGAATAAACTGATCAGTGTTCTTACTTGTGTTCCATCAGATGCGGTACCAGCAGTTTAAATGGACCAAACATGGAAATATATTTTTGTGGTTTCTGTATCATCAACTAATACATGTCAGGTTCCAAAGGCTTCAGTGATGGTTTAATACCCCTGTACTATGTTATATATACACTACTCACAATAAGTTAGGGATATTGTGAGGTCCTCAGTGGATTTCAAACATAAGGTGTTTCTTTCACTTCAGTGATTTTGGGGATAGGGAGGCAATTGTATTAGTATGCTAGACACACTTCATTTTGTTATTTCCATGTAATGGTCTCACTGTGTACAGTGCACCTTACATATTGGGGCCAATATCAAAAAATACAAAAAGACAACTCTTTTCAATGTGGCATCAATTTCAACATTCTGGGGGTAAAAAAAAACAAAAAACAAACTGGTATTGTCAGTAAGTCATTCCCAGTTCATCATTCAAGCAGCTATTAATGGACAAGCAGCGCTACCTGGCCATAGCTCGCCTTCAGGTTGGTAGCAGGCAGTCAGTAGCCTAGCTTAGCTAGACTGTATTCCCGTTATAAGGGATATACGGGAATACGGTCTAGCCCTCCTCCATTGACACATTTTGACAGGTTTTCAAGCTCCGAGCAGATCAGACCGAACCAATCAGAGCACCAGAGGTGGGAGTTAACGATGCGTCATCTTCAGGGCAGAGATTACCCATCTAACACCTGTGCACCTCCTGCATACAAACAAAATGGCGACCGCAACAGAGCGAGGTTTCTCTCGTGCGCTTTCCTCTGTTTTGCACGGGCTGAATTTGTCCTTTGTCCTCGACTGGTTGCCATAACTGTTTGGACTACTACTTCTTCGTCTTCTTTTAATTCCGGCAGGCTGTACGATAGAATGCGTAATGCTGCCCTCCACTGTTGAAAGGGAGAGCTTAGATTTTCCTCAGGACCCCTGTACGGCGAAGGAAGCTGTTAAAACTACAAAACATCATGGCGGAAAGGCAATTGTTAGGTCGCTTAGTGATTGCGTCACACATGTGTTACACTGATTGGCTCTCTCCAATTCAAGCTGTGATCGGTAGTCCCGCCTCTGGGCTAGATTTGGTTCAATGGAGCAGTTCCAGACTGACTTTATGTGTATTTGTAATACACAATATAAAGGTTGTCTGGTCCCCAGGCAAGGCAGTCAGATGTTGCTCTTGAACTTGGTGTCTCAAAGTGTCACCAGCAGACTCGCAGAAAGACGCAGAACTACTGGTAGTGTTCGTGACAGACCCCAGAGTGGAGCCCCACGAGTGATGGACCGCAATGATGACCAGTACCTAAGGACCTATGCACTCAGACACCGTTATGCAACTGCCACACAGCTGCAGGCCTGTTTACGAGAAGTGAGGGGTACTGGGGTTTCCATGACTTCGGCTTGAATGCAAGACGACCATTGCAGGTGACTCTACTGACACCAAGACACCGCCGTGACCATTTGCAGTGGGCACAAGACCATGAGACCTGGACAATGCAGCAGTGGTCTACCATCCTGTTCACTGATGAGTGTTGGGTCACCTTGCACAGAAATGATGGTCGTCAGCGTTGCTGGAGAAGGCAAGGTGAGCGATACACCAAGGTCAACATGGTTCACAGGATTCGCTTTGGTGGAGGAGGTGCAACAGTCTTGGCAGGCATCACCAGTCAGCGCAAAACAGATTTGGTGATTGTAGATGGCACAGTCACTGCACATTCTTATCTCAGAGACATCATCATCCCTCAATTCCTCCAGTACACCCCTGACTTTATGTTCATGGATGATAATGCTTCACCACATGTGCCAGAATTGTCACAGCTCGACTTCAGGAAGTCAGAGCGCCTGGCAGAACTGTGTGCAGCACTTGTGGAGAAGTGGAATGCATTGCCTCAGAACAACATCAGGAGGCTAGTTAGGAGCATGAGGCATCGCTGTCAAGCTGTCATTGCAGCAAATGGTGGACACATTTGCTACTGACTTTGTCAATTTTGGTTATTTGGGGTCATCTTTGTTATTGTCTAAATTGTTGGGGTAACAAATATTGCACTAACGAAAATGGTGCTTCTTCTCATTCATTAATTGTAATATCAAAGGGAACTATTACTTATTTCATTAAAATTCAGACCAAATAGAAAAAGCACTCATGTAAATAACAATATCCCTAACTTACTGTGAGTAATGTGTGTGTGTGTGTGTGTGTGTGTGTGTGTGTGTGTGTGTGTGTGTGTGTGTGTGTGTGTGTGTGTGTACTTGTTTCTGCTATACCGGTGGGGACTTTGACCTGACTATTTGCTATAAAGGTGGGGACTTGTCTTACGGTGGGGACCTAAAATGAGGTCCCCACGGGTGGCAACACCGTTTTCTTGGCCATATTGTTGTTAATAAAAAATGTAAAAGTGCAAAAACGTTTGTTTAGGGTTAGGCATTGATTTGGTGATGGTTAAGGTTAGGGTTAGGGTAAGGGTTAGGAGTTAGATATGAATGGGAGTCAATGGTAAGTCCCCACCGGTATAGAAAAACAAACGTGTGTGTGTGTGTGTGTGTGTGTGTGTGTGTGTGTGTGTGTGTGTGTGTGTGTGTGTGTGTGTATACACACACATATCCCTGTACTATATTATATATGTACAATACACCACAGATGTCCGCCTGTGTTCCACCAGGGCAGTTATTTCTGTTGCACAGTGTGCTCACTTCCACTTTTGATGCTCTAACATGTGCGCCAAGTGTGGAATCTGATTATTCGATTATTCGTCAGAATTATCGATAAAATACTCCATTACTAAAATAATCGATGGCTGCAGCCTTACACATCACACAGTTAGACAGAAGGAGATAAGGTCTGTAAATTGCATTGGAGCTGGTCAGGGAGGACAACAATGTATATTTTGGCCTGATGCTGTTGCTAGAGGGAAGGCCTAGAGTGCTAAAGTCCAACTAGTGCTGGAGGTTTAATGCAGATCCTAGCTGTAATATTGGACACTTGGAGAATCGATGCTCATTGACCCATTGCTCTGGTGGCTCAACACCTTCATTTTTTGGCTGTTACTGCAGAAGTCAGCTGAAGGGAGACAGGAAAAGTAGGTACAAGAGTGAGGGAAGGACATGCAGCCAATCCTGCCATGGGTATGACTCCAGGGTATGCTACCCTGTCGAGGAATTCAGCCCTGTCCATGGGGTCAAGGAGTCACTTGGCAGCTCAAGTTAGCATATTTTATGGTGGTTTTTTCTTTAATCTGTCACCCACCTATAGACACATACCCAGGTTGTAACATGCTGAGAAATACTATAAAGGTTACAACCAAACTTTGAAAACTTGGTTGATATATACTGATTTAAACATAAGAAATATGGGAAACATATTCTTACCAATAAATATATTGCAGAATATAGATAATATTATTTTGTTTGTATTATAAAAGGAGTGTGATTAAAATAATAGGTAGTGCACATTTTTACCCTTTATCCAACCTATTTGTATGCAGGTTAAACATCCAGCAGTATTTCGATCATATTATGAGCAAAACAACATCTATTTGTGTTGCAAAAAATCATAGTATTGATCAGCTGCTTACTAAAGGGTCAGCACCAAACATTCGGATTTTGAATCCAGGTTAACAACCTTCTTTTTTTTCATGTGCTCATGGGTGAGCTCTTTTAAATCACTGACATCTTAATCTTTTATCTCCACTGTTTGTTCTGTTAATAATTTGAATGCAAATATTATATTTGCTGCTTTCATATTTTCTAGCTTTTTCGTTTTTATTGTATTCATTATCAGGTTATACTTTATTAATGTATCTTTTAATTCTTGGGATTTTTTTTATTCTTGTTTCTATGTAAAGCACATTGAATTACTCCTGTGTATGAAATGCGCTATGCAAATAAAAATGCCTTGCCTTGCCTAAAATAGAAAATGTTACTTCTGTTCTGTAGGGCTGCTGCACCCATTTGAAATAATAAATTCAGTTTCTTACTTCTTTTACTTAAATTCTTCAGATTACTTTAACAAATTTTTTGCTTGATTATCATAATGTAATTATGACATAATGTCATCACATGTTTGTGCCTCCAGTATTGTTCACATTCAGTCACTGCTGCAATACAAGAAAATGGCAGCAGCAGCGTCTGATTCATTTTGCGGTAAAAGTTTTCAAAGACCCAAGGACCCGAAAGTCTGGGAGTACATCACGTTATTACAGAACAAAGAAGTGGTTTTCACACTTTGCAAAGCATCAATGGAAAACTACTGCTGTACATCACTAACTTAAAAGATCTGAGGAGGAAACACAAATATGTGCCTCTAGAAGTGTTTTCATTGCATTAGATGGGACAGCTATTGAATATATTGTCTCCTTGTAGCTGTTGGGAGGTACACTGTTACTTATCTAGAAATTATTTTCATTCTGTCACAATTGTAAGTAAATACATACTATGGGAGTGGGGTAGTGACTGATCGAGATGGAAAAGAGGTATGTTGAGGTTATTATTTTTTGCTTGGATTTGTTATGTTTGTTTTGTTGTTGTTGAGAATAGTTTCAATTGTTTTGTGGCTTTCTTTCCTCACATTTCCAAAATAAAAACTTTGTTCATTCATTCATTAAGTGTAATAAACATTTGATTCCGCTAAATGAGTGTGCCTTAAAGGTGGAACTTCACTGTCTAAACATGTTTGTTGAATAGACAGAGTAGATCTTACTATTTTACTTTGTTACAGGGTTTAATAGTAACTGGAATTTCTCTCAAAGACCACTGGTCATGTCCCGGCCTGGGATCTTTCTGCATGGAGTTTGCATGTTCTCCCTGTGCATGCGTGGGTTTTCTGGCTCTTCCACAGACACCAAAAATATGCTGAGGTTAATTGGTAACTCTAAATTATCCACAGGTGAGGATGTGAGTGTGCTTGTTTATCTCTCTGTATAGTCCTGTGATAAGCTGGTGGCCTGTCCAGTGTGTCCCCTGCCTTCACTCTAAGTCAGCTGTGATAGACTCCAATCCTGCAACCCTAATGAGGATTAAGCAGTGTATAGATAATGGATGGATGAAAAAACCCTTCTGGAGTTGCTCATGTGACTGATAAACGTCCCATTTACACACATACACAAACACAGTCATAGATAGATAGATAGATAGATAGATAGATGTGGTTTTGCTTTAATAAGTCAATTTTTATTTACATTGTGTTTTGTGGCATACAATTCGCCAAAATAAAAAAACACCTAAATTAAATGGTCAATTATGTCTTTTGGAGAGAAAACAGCGATTTAAAATCATGAATAAACCGATAAAATATTCATTATATTCTTCATTAGGAAACTAAGCGTTAGTAGAGCACCTATCTGCTTTTCTTAAAACAACGCGTGCTTTCCATTTGTAGATACCCCTACTTTTATTTTGAAAAACCAGCGGTACCGTATGTTTACCGATAGTCGGGGCTTAGCAGAGGGGTTCAGTCGGTTAAACCGCGGCTAGTGCAGCTGAAGCGGGTATAACGAACACTAGAGACACAGAACGACTTTGTAGGACGCTGTTTTTTTGGTTTTACCTTGGAGTAATCGACGTTGTTGAGTCCTCCGCAGCAGTCCAGCGGTTCCGGGCGGTTGTTTCCAGCTGGATTGTGGTTCCGCACAGAGTCGCTCATTCACGGGTGACCGCTCAGACCAGCAGACAGCAGTGAAAGGAAGATAGCAGAGGTTACACAGGACAGAGTACAAGGTTCTGGTTTAATCTTAAAGGAGTCTGCGGTTGTTGTGGATAACTACACATGTACAGATAACCTCTAACCTCCGCTCAGTGCATGCTGGGAAATGAGGTTCAAAATTATAACTAATAATTAAAAATAATAAACACATTGGATTAATAGAACCCCTTTAACGTATACAAATAAGGTAATTATTGTGCTCATATATTAAAAATAAAAATATTTTTATTTTTTGGAACTGCTGCTCCACATGATGACCTCTGGGATGTATTTCTTCCTGTAGTTTTCTCTTTTGCAGTAAACAAATGTCTTCTGCTCCACAGTGACATCTGCTGGCTGGATATATTCATAGCTGATGTGTGTGGAGGACGCAGCTCTTAACCGTTGTGAGATGCAACATTTCAGTCTAAACGTTGATAGCATACACTCTAAATTAAATCTTCAAACTATCATGTGAAGTAAAAAGGTGCAAATTAAAGGTGAATATTAAACTAAAATAGAAATTACTCCAAGAGAAATAGTATAACAATTTAATGTATTGGCTGAATAAACTCTTCTTGTCTTCTTTCCTTCGCTCTTTTTCCTCTTCCTTTTCTTTTTAGATCTCCTCTTTTTCCTTCATTTCCCTCGCTTTTCTTCTTTTCTTCCTCTCTTGTCTTTGTCTTCCTCTTCTTTTTCCTTTACCTCTTTTCCTTCCCCTTTTTGTCTTCTTTTCCTCCATCTCTTTCATCACCTCTTCTTTTTATTCCCCTCTTTATGTGCCATCCTTTTCCTATTTTCTCTTCTCCTGGTTGTCCTCCAGAAAAGGAGGAAAGAAAATTCCTTCTTGTCTCTCTTCTTGCACTACTTTGATCACCAACTCATCTTTTCCTTCTTTCCTTCCTCTTTTTTCTCTATGCTTCTTTTCCCTTATTTTGACTTTGTCTTTTAAATCTGGTTCTACCATCCATTCTTTGATTTCCTTCACCTCTCTATTTGATCCCCATTTTTGTCTTCTCATTATGTTGTCTTGTTCTATTCATACATTTTTTTGACTGTTTTCACTTCATTTCCTGTCATCTATTTGTCTTTCATTTTCTTCTCCTCATTCCTTGTTTTCTTGTTCTCTTGTTTACTTCTCTTCCAATTTCCTTTGCATGTCATCTCTTCATTTTCAGCTCTATTGTCCTCTTGATATCTTTATCTTCTCCTCTTATCTTGCTAGTTTCCTTCCATATGCATTCTAGTGTCCTTAATTATTCATGTATTATCTCCTACATCCTCTATTCATTACTTCTGTCTCTCTTGTATATTCTTTTCCTCCTCTCCTTCCATTCTTTCCTTTTTCTCCTCTCTTCCTGTCCTCCTCTACCCCTCACTGTTTGTTTGGAGTCGGTCAGTTAGGTAGACGACACCACATGTGGAGGGAGAAATAGCGGGAGCGAGTAAAAGCCTGGCAGCTCCCTGACCAAGCATACAGTGTGTTGATCAGGGCATCTGAGCCGAGGGCTTTATCATGTAAGATAAAAGGAGCAAGACATGCAGCCAACAGGTGAAAATTATTCCTCTAATTGAGACGCTCTCCTCTTTCTTCTACCTTCAGCTCTACTTTTTCTTCCGCCTTATTTTACCCTGATATGCAGGCTGTGTGAAAACATACATCCAGTCTGGCAAAACTGTTTAATGCAGAACAAAAAAAGTTACATTTAAGGTATTTTTATGCTGCAGACAGAGCAGTTCAACCATCCCATTTTCAGCCAATATTGTGTTCAAGCTCTTCACATTGACCTTGGTTGTTCTCTATGGACGTCTCATATATACAGTGTTTTACTGATGGAACACTAGTCTATACAATTACAAAAGGACTAGCATCAGACATGAAGATTACATAATAATTGGGGTAAAAATAGGAAATGATGGTTACATAAAACAGAGTCAAACAAGGGAGCATGGGAACAAAACTGCATTCAAAGTGTATCTCCATGAATGTTCTTCACTGAGGTTAGTAATACCATGTCTCCCCTCAATCACCGTGTCTCTGTTTGACCAAAACAATGATGTTTTGTGTGCAGATGGAATAAATGGAATATATGGGAAAAGCGATGTTAGATGAACTAAAAAGTTGAAAGAAATATCAGTGTGAGGAAATACAGTGCTGTGAAAAAGTATTTGCCCCATTCCTGATGACTTCTATTTTTGCACATTTGTCCCACTAAAATGTTTCAGATTATTAAACAAATTTTAATAAAAGACAAAGACAACCCAACAAAAAACTAATACAATTTTTAAATAATGATTTAATTTATTAAAGGAAAAATGCTGTCCAGCTCCACTTTTCCCTATGTGAAAGACCCCTGTGTATAGCTACCAATCTATCATGTCACCAAATTCATTTGACAGTTGGGTTCAGTTTCACCAGCCACACCCACGTATGATTCTTACCAACCTTGTTGATTCTAAACCTCACAAGTAGAGCCTGTCTGGCATTGTGAAGTCGCTAAAGGGTATCAAAAAGCAGCACATGGTGCCACGTTCCAAAGACATTCAAGAACAGATGTGAAACAGTCATTGACATTTATCAGTCCGGAGGTTACAAAGCCATTGTTAAGACTCTCGGACTCCAGAGAACCACAGTGAGAGTCATTATCCACAAATGGAGAAACCATGGAACAGTGGTGAACCTTTCAAGGAGTGGCCCGCCTACCAACATTTCTCCAAGAGAGACATCTCATTCAGAAGAATATCAAATTATCTGCAGTACTCGCTGACCTCAGTTAAGGTCCATTTATATGATTTCACAATAAGGAAGACACTTGGCTGAAATGGTATCTATGGGGAAGACGCAAGGATCAAACCACTACTGACCAGAAAAAACAGAAAGGCTCATCTGGCATTTGCAAAAATAATAATAATAATAATAATAATAATAATAAAAGGGGTTAAATCCAAATAAGCTCCAAGACTTTGGATAACATCATGTGGAGTAATGAGTCAAAGGTGGAACTTTTCGGAAGACATAGGTCTGTTTCATCTGGTGTAAAGCTAGTACTGCATTCCACATGAAGAACATCATACCAACAGTAAAACATGGTGGTCGTGTGATGGCTTGAGACTGCTTTGCTCCCACAGAACCTGGACAACTTGTCATAACTGATGGAGCCATGAATACTGTTCTCTATTAGAGAATATCCACCATCAGTTCATGCTCAAGCACTAATGGGTTCTGCAGCATGACAGTGACCCAATGTACACAAACAAGTGAACCTCTGAGTGGCTCAGAAATAACAAAATTAGGGCTTTAAAGTGGTTGAATCAAAGTCAGGATATTAATCAAACTGAGATGCCATGATAAGACCTTAAAAGGGCAGTTCATGCTGGAAAACTATCTAATGTGACCATGCAAAATAGAAGACATCAGGAAGGGGGCAAATAATTTTTCACAGTATTGTATGTGATGTAACAGTTGATAAAGGATGTTGCTGTTGATGATTAAGCAACATCAAGCAACAACAACAGTTTCTGACACATTTTTTCCCAATGAGGATGATTTGTAGAGCAGCTGGTTCATCCACAGTTTCATCCTTCATTGTTGTTTATAATTAGGATTATGGGAAATGAACACAATGGGTCTCTTTCTCTCACACACACACACACCAAAAAGATGTATGTTTTAACTCTGGTATGTTCCTTTCTATGCATACAAGCTATCTTCAGACTCCGCTTTAAAACTAAGTGAGCGACAAGAGAAACCTCTTGTTGTTGTATAGCTGTTCTCCCTGAATAGCAAAGTTCACATTCCTATATAACTGAACTGTAGAATGAATTACTTTTCATTTTCCAACACCCACAAAGTCTGCATGAGGAGGTCAAGAGGTGATGGTGGTATCCACAAGATCTTCCTCCAAGAGACTGGGGTTTGCTTAATGTGTGGGACCATTATTGTTACTTAAACTCTCTTCGGCCATTGATTTAACCGCCAAAAATACATCTATTTGTATTGAAGTTATGTATATAGAGCTTATTTACATGAAAATATATATTTTTTCTGGCTCAGAAGTAACTTAATGCAGCTGCTCTTTCTAGAATGTGTCTAACTATTCACCACTCACTGCTGCTTGAGCGCACCAGGTCACCTAAACCTCTGCTAAGTGCTCTAAGCTACACAATGACAAGGTGTAATATTAGAATCATTCAATTTTATATATTCAAACTGGGACTCCACAGTGGTTAAGTGGTTAGCACTTTTGCCTTGCAGCTAGAAGATCTCTGGTTTGTGTCCCGGCCAACCTGGGATCTGTCTGAATGGAGTTTGCATGTTCTCCCTGTGCATGCGTGGTTTTCTCCGGGTTCTCCAACTTCCTCCCATAGTCCAAAAACATGCTGATGTTAATTGGTAACTCTAAATTGTTCATAGGTGTGAATGTGAGTGTGCTTGTTTGTCTGTATATGTAGCCCTGTGATAGACTGGTGACCGATCCAGGGTGCCCCCTGCCTTCACCCTAAGTCAGCTGGGATGGACTCCAGCCCCCCTACAACCCTAATGAGGATTAAGTGACATATAAATTATGAATGAATGGATGGATGTTCAAACTGGAAATCCATCCATCCATCCATTCTCTATACACTGCTTTATCCTCATTAGGGTCGCGGGCAAACTGGAAATCAATTTTGAAAAAGAGAACCCGTCCCACTGCGTTTGAAGCATTACCTCTATTTACTAGTCCTACATAACCTCCTTAAATCCGAGCTTTGACTGAGCTTGCATTTTAGATTTCTTCTGGTTATTTGAGATAAGGAGTAACCAATAAATATAATTATCAGATAATATCTAAAATCTGATTATAATGTATTTTTATATTTATTTTATATTTCTATCATATTTATTGTTGTTATTATTAGATTTTTATTGTTATTGTTAATATCAGTTTATTATTATTCTGAACAATACACTCTTTTTGAAAAAAAAAAAGATTTCCACATATGTGGACGCCAGGCCTTAGGAGGTTCTAATATATCTGATTTTTTGGCTGAAAAGAAGTCACAGTTACAAAGTGATGCAATAAATGGCACAAATGTGTTGACTAGAAACCTCCTTGTCACACAGAAAGGTGATCCAGGAGAAGAAAAAATCCCTAGAACACAGTTGATAATGGAGCTTAGTTGTAAAGCAACATCGTTTTTATCATACCGGGCTCATTCTGCAGCTACATGAGTACCTAAAACAACAACATAGTCTGTACCATTCTGAACATGACCCAAGGTACCGTAATCTGTTTGGTTTTGTTAAAGCACAGCTTGAGTAAGATTCATTAAAGAGGCAGTGACTTTATAAATCTAGTAAAAGAAACTTACAAATTGGAAAAGCTGCCTCTTTCCTTTGACTGAACCGTCCATCCACCCCAACCTCCTCCCTTCGTTTATGATCAAATATTTTTGAAAGTCTTGTTCAGAGACATGCATTATCTGTTCAGTTTGCAGGAAGCACAGACGTACCCACTTTCATGTACAGTTAAACATTCACACCTCCGACTGTGTTTATTTTTCCGCGGATTAGACAGGAAAACCATATGTGGTGTTTTCATTCACAGAGCGTAACACACCTACACACACAGAGGAGCAGCACCTAGAGCAAATGCACACACTTGAAGTATTGCCTGGAAAGGAAGAAAGACTAAACAAGAGGAACAAAACTAGTTGAGGAAAAATAAAAGATACAAGAGATAGGGCAAGAAGGACTACAGCTTGTAGAGTAGTGACTGAATTTGGCATGCAAGGACAAATAGGCTCTCAGTCTGTCCTCATGCTTTCTTAAATCTATCTCACACTTCAATCAATATACATAAGACCTAACTTGTGCTTTTTTCCCCTTTAGAAAAAAAAATAATAATTTCAGTGAAATATAGGTAAAGAGCCATTTCAGTGTATTCATTTTATCTGATAAATACTATTATTTCTTTATTAACTGGTCCCTGGCCTCATTTTACAAAAGTGGCACCCAGAAAAAGGAACCTGAGGATCCCTGAAGGTGGACTAAAACACAATGGATCTGTGGAGATGCAAATGATTCCACATGACACTGGGAGCTTGCAAATAAAGCGTTCACTATGAGAGATGTGGTCTTTCCTTTTTAGTCACATACTGGGGCCAAAATCTTGCTACCACTTCAAACGGTTTGACATTTAAATGATTTTCTTAGGAAATACACTGAAGACAGAGCCCATGGCAAAGCGTAGCGGCTGTATTAGAGCTGGAAATCCCAAAGCTAAGCAGCTGCATCACCATTCACAAGCACTCCACCATGTGAAAGCAGTTTTGAGTGCATTTACACACACAGTCTGTGCAGTCACAAGCGAAAAAACAATTTTTCGTTTCGGCATTCAAGTGTGCATAAACGTATACTTGTGATCCCATGGAAAGTCTGTCCTCTTTAAAACACTACCTACAGATAAAAGTGACATACTTGAACACAACCCTGAGGAAATTTTGCTTTTTCAATCATTTGTTTAAGAAAAATAGAAATCACAGATGTCATATTCTTCCATGGAAAAAGTAACTACACCCTTGGCACTGGAAACTTGTGTTGCCCTCTTTAGCAGAGAAATAAGGAGTAACTTCTCTGAGGCATTTTGCATTACTATCCACTAGTCTCTGACATTGGCTTTCATGTAATTTTGACCACTCTATCATGCAAAAGGCCTTCAGTTGCAAGATGTTCGAGGGTTTTCTTGCATGTACTGCTCATTGCAACATTTTTTTTCGACTGAAATCCGGGCTTTGACAAGGTCATTCCATAACCCGTTCTTTGTTTTTGGAGGCATTCCGTGTTTACTTGCTAATGTGTGACTATGATCCTTATCCAGATGAAAGACACTTCTGTTCAGCTTCAACTTTCAGACATATTCCTCAACATTATATTCAAGCACTCTTTGAGAAGATCCAGTATCCATGTTCGAATTGCTGAGTGCAAGCTCTTTAGTTCCTGAGACTGTAAAGCAACTCCAAACCATAACATTTCCATCACCATGCTTCACAGTTGATTTGAGGCTCTTTAATCTGTGAAAAAATACGTCTACTGCTGCTGTGCACAAACAGCTCTGTGTTTGATTCATCAGTTCAGATCACATTATTCCAGAAGACCTAGTTTTTACCTGTATGTTCATTGGCAAAGTGTAGTTTTGTTCTAATGTTCTTTTTGGACAGCAGAGGCGTTTTCCTGGCACATCTCCCAGGTCAAATTTGTGCAATCTCTTTCTGATTATAGATGCAGATCTTTGACATCAACAGCTGCAGCGTTACCTGAAGATCCTGTGTTGAAATTAGGGGATACTTGGAGACCATTTTTTGCATTAAACTGTCTGCTCTTGAGATAGATTTACTGGCGCAGCCTGGAATAGTGAAATTGGCAGTCGATTGAAATCTACATCTCTTGAAGACGAGTTTTTTCACTGTGGAATGATTCATTTGAAATCACTTTGAGATCTTCTAAAATCCCTTACCAGACTCATCAGTACCCACAATGCCATTTCTGAAGGCCTTAAAAAGCTCCTTAGATCTTGGCTTGATGACACCACACAGTGATGTAACAAAAACAACAGCAATCATAGATATTAGAGGTTGAAATAAGACAGATTCCACCTGTCACTACCTAAAGATGTTTGAATTATTGACACGCAGTCTGGAACCTCTTATTTTACATTGATGGATATCCAAGTGTGATATATGCACTTGATGAAAAATGACTGCAATTTTTTGACATTTTTTTGAGCAGAGCTTTAAAGAGGATCAAATATTTGTTAAAATAAGTCAAAAAAGGCATCAATTTTCATAGGAGGTACGTGTGTTTTCACACATACATGCATATGTCAAATACTTACCTAAGTATTACTTAAATTTCTGTCCTCTCATTTCATTTGGCTTGACTTAAAAACAAGTTTTCCTGCTGTACCGTAAATGCAAGTATATTAGGTAAGAAATCTCAAATACTTCCATACTAAAAGGAATTTCCGAAGCCTAAAGGTTTCTTATCTGACATTCCCACTTCCATTTCTAATATCTGCAATATTTCTGAGCCTTAATATGAACTTCATGCTTCAAAAAAAAGATTTAGATTTTGAACTCAATCAGTCTATATACAAGTTTTGAAATACGCCAAAAACTGCAGACGTCATCATATCAGTCAGGCTGGATTATCTTCAACATCATATCTATTCTCCTGAAAGGTGACGCGGCCACTTTTACTCTTCCCCATAAATCCACACTGTTTATCAGTTTGTGGTTACTGACAAATTACTCTGGTAAACTGACAAATGCAGTACATGCAGTAAAAAAACAGTTTGGCAACAAACAGTAAAGTCTTTCTGTTCTTGTGAGGCGAGTTGATTCTCGTAAGTGAGCAAAAACATATCAGAACACAAACCCTTATTACAACTAAATATACATTCAGAAGGCCAAACACACGTGGAACAGCACGCATGCACATGGTGTTCAGCACACGTAAACAATATCTATCAAAACAGCAACTCGCCCAAATCATTTCTTCCGGCTCCCTCTCTGTTTTTTTTTTTTTTTTTTACAGTCAGACGCTTTCAAAGAAGTCGGGACCAGACAGAGACCAAGGGAATAACAGGCAGCGGAAGGCTCTTCGTTTGCTTTCCCACAATTCATCTGCCCCGGTGAAAGCACTGAATAATCAGAGACAGATGACAAACAAGGCTGATGTTATTCAAAAACACATGAGCATTATTCTCAGAGACACACGTGGCGGAAGCAGCAAAGTTACGACTACAAACACTCACAGTCATTCAGAGCATGAAACACATTCACATGTTGAACACTTCACAGCTGATGTGAATATGATTTTTGTGTCAACATGTCCAACTATCTAACTTACATTTATTTGAGACTAAATGTTGTATTTACTATAGGTGGCTTAATCTTAGAACTTTCAATATTGTATTGAAGGAAATAAATGAATAATTATGTGGTGATGTCCATTGTATTGCTTTGTACTCTTAAGTTTTAATTATACTCACTTCTGGATGTCACCCACAAGCACGTAATTATTAAAAGGATACTTTTCTATTTCACAGGAGAACGTTGACATGCACACTCTTGACTTTGTAGCACAGTCTAGCAACTACAAGTGACTTATTGCGTACTCACGGATGATGAGAGCAGAACACTAACCTTATTATCTGGATGTTGGTGTGCTATCTAAAGTTCTTAAACTCTCCCTCTGGTAAAAAATTAAGTGTTTTGCCTTGTTAAAATGTCCATAGGTTGGACTGCCAACCAGAGAGTTACTGGTGCTGGATTCACAGTATCATAAAACACTTATCAGCCACAACATTATAACCACAGGTAATGTGAATACCATTGATCATATTGGTACTATGTGATGTTCTGCTGGAAAACGTTGGATTTTGGAATCCATGTTGATGAGACTTAGACAGCCGAATAAAAACTGTCCCAGAACAAGCACACTCCTTCATGCAAATGGAAACCTCAAATGTCACTGGCCGACCCCCTCAGGAAAATGCACCCCACCAAATCGCAAAAACATCAAAAAGTCAGGAACATCTCGGCAAATACAATACAAAACTTCCAAGAACCCATTCTGATCAGGCATCAACAGGATGCAGTGGAACAAGTTTGATTCACAGAGGCCCCAGTGCACAACTCAGAGTATCCAAAGGACCCACTGCCAATGTCCTGGTGCCAGACCCCATAGGACACCCTTGAAAGGTCCTCTTGTCCATTCTCAGTGGTTCCGAGCATTTTTGACCACATAAGGGGGACAAGTACAATATTAGGGAGGTGGTCATAATGTTACACCTGATAAGTGTGTACACTACCCTTCAAAAGTTTGGGGTCACCCAGGCAATTTCATGTTTTCCATGAAAACTCACGCTTTTATTCATGTTCCAACATAATTGCACAAGGGTTTTCTCATCATCAATTAGCCTTTCAACACCATTAGCTGGCACAATGTAGCATTAGAACACAGGAGTGATGGTTGCTGGAAATGGACCTCTAAATCCATATACAGATATTCCATTAAAAATCAGCTGTTTACAGCTACAATAGTCATTTACCAAATTAACAATGTCAAGACTGCATTTTTGATTAATTTAACATTAGCTTCATTGAAAAATTATTTTGTTCAAAATGGACATTTCTAAGTGACCCCAAATTTTTGAATGGTAGTGTATGTGTATTATTGATATGAATTCACTGAATTCAAAGTGCTACTTTTGACTCTGTGTTGATTTAGCATGAAACACCGGCTGATTTCAACAATGTCAGAATCCTATTTTTTAGCTAACCCCTGAATTATCTTGTGTTCTTGCCTGGAAAATCCAGACTGACTTTATTTATGTATTAATATAAATACAAATAAAGGCAGTCTGGCATTGTGATGATAGGAAACGATTTCAAAAAGGAGGGGCTAACGAATGCAGCTTGAACGAGAAAGAACCAATCAGCGTAAGACGGATGTGACGCACAAACAAATCGACCTTGAAGTCCATGTAGTTCAAACAACAATGGCATGCAGCCGGTGAATGATTACTACATCATTCCGAACGATTAGCGGTGTTAGGAATAACTTTAAATCGGAGCCAAACCAAGTCGGTGCGTATGTGTAAAAGTTGCTTAAATTTACTCACACGTTTGGAACGGGATTTTCCTCTGTACAAACAATGGCAAGAAGCCGAAAGTAACGAGCCATCCACTGCCTCCTCATCGTCGGAAACGTCAAGTGAAAAGAGGCAACGACTAACGCCATCCAAAACGCCAAGAGACCACAAAAAGATTCGCTTTGGTCCCCCTCCTCCTCCTCCGGCAACATCTTCGAGGCGCTGAAGATGACGAAGCATTATCTCCCGCCTCCTGTGCTATGATTGGTCGTACCAAACTTTCCCGGGAGGGAAACGAGATTCAATTCGCCCAATGCCAAACTGATTCTCCTCTCCTGTATCTCCTAACATGGAGATAGGAGATTACATGGAGATTCAGTTTGGATTTTCCAAGCTACTTGTGTTCACTACTTCTTGTAAGCTCCTCTCTCCACATTTCTATCTGAAGTTACTGTGAATGACTTATGACATTAAATTCATATTAAACCTTTTATTTGCCAAATAGTTACAGACTTTCATCAAATGCAATTGAATTTGAACTCATTTGAATTTCATCAAACTAATTCACAAGATGGCTGACGTTGAGAGGAAAATGTGTGAGGGATGAATTGTAAAAGAGGAATTGGTTAAAATGCATAACAAACATCTGATGACATGACTGAAACATCACCAGAGACCATTAAATCCAATGTGATCTCTTTTCTTCATTTGCTCAGTACATGTGCGCACTCCTCACCTTTACTGAGTTTACCTGCTTGTCTTTTTCCACTACAAATATCAGTCATACTGCAGTCAGCAGGTTCATAAAACTCAAGAGACTCACAAATAACAAAGCCACTGTACTGGCAGCAGACAGGAGAAAGAGGATTTATGAATCTTCCACTACGCATCTCAGGCCTGAACAAAAGATTACCGTGGAAACTGACATTTTAATTTAAAAATGTGTCAGTGTGTGTCTGAAAAAGACCAACAACATGCCCAGAATATTCCTCCTCCCTTATACCCTCAATGACACTCTAGGCACTTGGGTAGAAAATGGATGGGTGGATGGTGTGTTGGGTGCTTGTTATTCCCACAAAATCTGCCCAGAAACAGCAAATTATAGTGCAGGCTTCTTGTGTTGATGCATGCGATGTCTGTATTGCCATTTTCATTTTTCCAGGGATATATAACTTACAGGTTCTAAACCACAGGCTATGAAATGAACACCTTAACGCACTGTGTACATGAGCTGTTGATATTTTTACATACACCTGCACAGGTTCTTCTTTACTGAGGTTGCGGACCGAGGGATGGGAGTGGGCGCTGAGCTTGAGCTAACTTTAGCTGGAGTTCTTATAACAATGTGCTGGTGGTAGCATTACTGTTGTCTTCATCATCTGTCCTGCTGCTTAGTTCAATTTTAGCCTTGTAAGGACATTGGGATGATAACAGTAGGCTGGAAGAAGCAACCAAGTGCAGCTACACAAATCAATGACTTTTTGCCATTGTGCATTACAAGATGATAGAGTTCTCAGTCCCAATTTAAATATGATACATTAGTCATTGAAATTTACACTCTGGATGCAAAATTATTTTTTTTAAAAATAGGTGTAATGCATATTATTGCTCCACTCTTATGAAACTAAGCCTGATGCCGAGCACTGAATTGTGGCGACGTGCACCGGAGATCTTCCAGCTGCAAGGCAAAAGTGCTAACCACCAGGTCACTGTGCAAAAAAGGCAGAGAGTTTGCTCCAAAAATTAGCTCAACTGGATGATGATTGGCTGCACAGTGACGTAGTGGTTAGCACTTTCACCTTGCAGCAAGAAGATCCAGGGTTCAAATCCCAGCCTGGGCCTGGGTTTTTCTGCATGGAGTTTGTATGTTCTCCCTGTGCATGTGTGGGTTTTCTTCGGGCACTCCGGCTTCCTCTCACAGTCCAAAAACATGCTGATAACTCTAAATTGCCCGTAGGTGTGAATGTGCGTGTGATTGTCTGTCTGTATATGTAGCCCTGCGACAGACTGGCGACCTGTCCAGGGTGTCTCCTGCCTTCGTCCGAGTCAGCTGGGATAGGCTCCAGCACCCCCTGCGACCCTAGTGAGGATAAAGCGGCATATAGAGAATGGATGGATGAATGATGATTGGACTTAACACCTGCCAGGCTGGAAGTTACAACTTTCTAAACTGATACTATGTAGATGTTGTGTTTACTGCTTGTTCTGATCACTCCAAGAAGCCAAAAATATAAATAAAGAATGCCAGAATAAGCTGCCTTCAATCAATATGTAGCATCTGTAGAATGAAATAAACATCTTCCCTCTAGGCTTTCGTTCAAAATAAAACATTGGACCATGAGATGATTTTTACCCCAAGAGCAGCTTTGTCTCAGAAAAAAGGATATTGTGGAGTTGAAACAACGAGACAGCAGACGTAGGAGAGTCGAGGTAGTTTACTTGTTTCTATCCACTTAACAGTACATCCAAACTCAACAACTTGCCTGTAGTTCGAGCGGGAAAACACTAACTCTCCGGAAAACTCCGGAATTGGAAAAAAACCCCAATTCACTCCCCTCTTAAAGGCATAAGTCCTCTTTGGTGAATGTCTCTCATCCCTCACAAAGTGGGTCCACCACAATATAACTATGTTTCCACTCTTCTACGGCCATCTGTGTGGAGTAAAAATGAAGTCAGTTCTTCCTTTCATTCACTTGTGGAGCCATATTTAGCATCATAAATCTATTTTCCAGCTACTTAGCCATCCATCCACCCACTTACCCAGCTACCAATAATCCATTCATGCATCCACCAGTCCATTCATTCTCTTCATACATCCGTCCCTCTGTCTACAGCCGATCATGAACATCAGAGCAGAGCTAAGTCATATTACTAGCCTCTTTTCCCAGTTTCATTATGAGCTTCCCCCTGCTGAGCTGCTACCTGCTTGGCAGTCCATTGTCCAGTGTTAGATCACCAGCACAACAGACATCAATGGTAAGGAATCAGATAATACAGCACAGGAAACTGATAAGATTTGCAAATTTGTCAAAGGAAACAATGGCGATTCCCCTTATGTTTATGTCTCTGGCTGTGCTGCTCCTGCTGTCGTCAGATCAACTGAATTAGCTAAGACGATAAGGTGTTATTCTAAAACTCATCATCATGCCGGTGGAGTACAGTACACTCCATCAGTTTTGTTGCATTGACTACAACTTACGGCTTAAGCTAATTAATGCAGAGAACACATTGATTCCTCACACTTACAGTAATGCTTGACAACAAGATGTACCGATAGCGTTTATGTCTCCAGAAGCTTCTTGTAATCCAGGAGGAAGGGCATCATCAGGTTAAACCTATCAGGTTGCTGATGTGTAGTAATGGATGTTGTTGTTTGGGAACAGGAGGTGGATGCACGTGCTGCCTACTCATCCGCCTTCCTGTTGGCAAGTACACAAGCAAAGAAAACTTCATTAGATTTAAGATCCTACCTGCTGCTGCAGTCATATGGTGATAGCTATATTTATTTTATAAAGATTTAATCAATTGGAAGCCTTCCCATGATGCAACACAAGGACTAGAGCAAGGCAGCCACATTAACAGAACAATAATGACAACAATGAAGTCATTTACATTTAAATCACATTAATGGGCCATTAAAGTAATAGTAACAACAACAGCATTTAAAAAAAAAAGAAAACCAGGGCATAATTAGAAAGGTACAAAACGTTCCAAATTTCCACATGTGGACGTCAAGCCTACGCAGCCACTGTTCACGTAAGCAATAGAAGGTCAAAGAAATTAATTGCATGATTTGAACCACTGTGCATCACCTGTCCAGTACCAAACAGCAGACTGATTAACAAACAAACAAGTGGAAAATTTAGCAAGTAAAAAAGCAGATATTACCCTGAGGAAATGGTTGTTATTTTTGGACTCATGAGGAGACCTAGAAACTCCAAATGAATGCTACTCCAGATGTGAAAATAAGCAAGTGTTTGCTATCAAATTTGCTATGTCAACTTAAAAGGTCATGATATGTGAATGTCATGCTGTGTTGTAGCTTGTTTCTGCTGCCTCACAGTCATCAAAAAATTATGATAATATGTTTTACAAGTAATTATGAGAGTGCTGTATACATTTCTATTTGTGTACTGAAGTGTTGATGCTTTCGTTATTGACGATGAGCCAAAGCTGGAACTTCTCATTCAAACTTTTTATTCCATCATCACACAGCCACCTCTGTCACTCTTTGTGTCTCAATGAACTAAATGAAGTGTGAAGACCTTCAAGGCATTTATCACCATTTGTAGGGTTCTGCTCGCCTCCGCCTTTATCTATGACACAAGGCCTTTCTGTCTCGAGTTCTCCCTGAGATCTGGAAGGACGACACGTGCAACTCAGCAATGCAAATCAAATTAAATAACTGAGCAAAGAATGTCCACACTTTACTGAGTAAAACAAATGTACACAAGGGTGACATGTTTCAAATCAATCGCATTACCATGGATTTTTATACAATAAATTTGCCAATATATGATAATAAAGACGTTTAATGCAATAAACTGTCTTCTCTTGTCATACAAAGCATGTAACAAGATTTTAACAATTATGTTGTTTTTAAAAAAGGGCATATGGAAGAAATGTGTTTTCCTGATACATCAGTACGACATAGATAAATGTAAGACATTTAACAGTTAAGATAGACAGACAGACAGACAGACAGACAGATAGATAGATAGATAGATAGATAGATAGATAGATAGATAGATAGATAGATAGATAGATAGATAGATTACACAATGGGGAAATTTTCAGTCTTGCAGCAGATAGAAAAAACAGTACAAACATTTGTAGAAAAAAAATTGTGAAATTGTACATATTGACTTCTTTACATTTTTGTTGCACAGTTGGTGGCTGAACTAAACTGAACAGCCTGACTGCAGCAAGAGGGACTTCAGTTTTCTGAACAGGTGGAGTCTGTTCTGACCCTTCTTGGGGCCAGTTCCTTGGTTTTTACCGCATTGATCTGGAGGCAGTTCAGCAGGTACCAGTCCACGAAGTCCTGGTTGAAAATAAGAATTTTTAATACATTTTATGGCTTTTTAAATGTGTTATATAACATATTCACAACCTTAGGAACAGTGGTCCTCATTCATGAACGCGTTCGTAGAAAAGCGTTCGTAAGAACGGCTTTAAGGACTCCCAAGAGAAAAGTACGTTGGATTCACGAAGCGTTCTTGACAAGCCAAATCTGTTCTTAGGAGGGAGATGCGCCGGATTCAAGAACAGTCTCTACGAACACCCTCCCCTCTCATTAACATGACATTCACATTGTATTGACTTGTAAATGTAAAAGTGACACCCTCTAAACTTACTTATAAGGCAGCAGCAAGAGAGTGTTTGAGACACGTGAGCACTGGAGTGCAGGTGAAACTCCGCCCACCAGAGTGATGGTCATTTCTGCAGATGACAGAGCTTCAAACAGCCAATAAAGTCTGACCTGAGACAGCTAAACTTTTATACTCAGAAAGGGTGTGTGTCGTAATAAAACACCCTCTGCCTCTGCTGCAGTGACAGGTAAAACTGCCCAGGCCATGTCCGCCTTGTCTCCCCGGTCAGCGTGCGCGTGCACACCGGGGCGCGTGCACGTGGCGGCGGTCATCGCGCGTCCACGTCGTAGTGGTCATT
The DNA here is from genome assembly GCF_021347895.1 of Acanthochromis polyacanthus. Taxonomy (NCBI): domain Eukaryota; kingdom Metazoa; phylum Chordata; class Actinopteri; family Pomacentridae; genus Acanthochromis; species Acanthochromis polyacanthus. The sequence goes on from NC_067131.1 coordinate 22,823,915, forward strand.
GCGCTTGTACCTCCCACAGACCTCCAAACATGTTAATGTGACCAAGTGCAACTTCAGATCTAAAATCTGATTTTGAGTTTAACTGGCACTAAACTATAAAACCATTGATCACTAAAATTCACTTGAATAAATCTAGTTTTAAATTAAATAATTTGTGGTAATATTTGAATCATTTTAAGAAAGAAATTCAAATTTTTGGATCAGTTTTGACTGTAACAAAATTCTAAAAGAGCAGATTTTTTGTGCGTAAGAGTCCTCCTGAGTGTTCTTAGAATTTGTTCTTACTTTTAAGAACAGGTCAGTTAAGAACACATTCGTGAATGCCAAAAATCTTCTTAAAAAGGCTCTAAGAACAGATTTGTTCTTAAGAACGCTTCATGAATGAGGCCCAGTGTTGCCAAGTTCACTTATTAAAATCGACTTCGGGCTTATTTTTCTATGAAGTCGCTTGCAAATCTCGTCAGTCATGGGTTGCAGGTTTTCGAGCTTGTTATCTGAAGTGTAGTTGCTTATTTGGGCTTGCTTTCCTGCCTCTTTGAACCCCTCCTGATTGTCTTCCAGTTCTTCACAATAAAGTGAAACACATTAGTTTGTCCTTTTCCAGGACATGCCCACTCCACCGTTTCTTGGTTACCGCCCCCACCCACACTCACAAACATGCACAACAACACCTGAGAGTCTGTCAGAGAGAGAGACAGTGACGATGAGTGGGAGAAAGAGTGCTCTGAAAGATCTGCTCTCAGGTGGGAGATGCCTCGAAGGCGAGTACAAGTGTGAAATACGTGCTCACCATGCAGATTTAGTACAGCATGCTGGCACCGAAAAGCACAAAAAAATTCTGCTTCTCGTCCATGAAACTTATGTTTTGTAGTGGTTTCACTACTATAAAATGAAACGAGACAAGACAAACAAATGAGCTAAAGATAGTACTTCCACAGTCTGTCACATCCATCAGTGCTGTGGATCATCTTGGCAAATTAACTGGATCTACCTTGACTGACAAATAAGTCAAAATACACTGGACCAAATGCACTGCATTAATTAATCATGAAACTTCCACATGCATGTTCAAACTTTTTTTTATCTTGACTGTGTTCACTGTCAATTTACTGCAAACAAAAATAAATGTATATATTTATACTGTTATCAAGAGGCCTCTTATATACATAATATGGTGGTTCAGCTGTTTTTTCGAGCCACTAGAGCAAAAGCATCTGAGATCATTGAATAAGACAGCTTGACAAATTGACAATACCTCCCCACTGCCGCAACATTTAATTTACAACCAGAAACTGACAAAAAACTATCCAGATACAGCTATTAGCCCATGCCAGCACTGCAAAATACACTGAATGTGTGTGACAAGTTGTTGTCAACTTGTTAAAATTATCTTCACTTCAACACAGGTTAAACAGACACACATGGACTGTCACAGTGAAACTTGACTGACACACACAGGTCAAATGAACACACAGAGTCGATCATGGACAGTGGAGTGAAGAAGAAGCGGAGGAGAGCAGGAAAACAGCAGAATGAGCAAAAGTTAATGAAGTGTGCATAAATCAGGTAAGTAACATAAGTAAAATACTTTGTTTTTTAATTTTGTTTTGTTTTTGGGACCCAGATCAGCACTCTTGCTTTACAATGCAGTATGAGAGGTCCCTCTTGATTGATTTCAGTGGGAAGGACTCACATTGACACATGTGCACGGCCAGGCTGGTTGCAAAAACACAGAAAACAGAAGTTTGGTTTGCAGGACGTACAGATGGGGTGCTATACAAAGCTGATAGTTGTTTGTTGTTATCTTCACATATTTATGTTCAAAATCTCATATATCAAATCTTAAAGAATGTGTGGGGGCCCTGCATCCTTAAAGCTTCTAACAGCTTCTTTCCCAGATCTGTGGAGAGTCTGATCTCATAATCCATAATAACATACTTATCACTTAAAAATATGTGCAAAAATTGCTCACTATATGCGTATATATCTTAAATTGTGATTTAAAGTGACCTCTGAGACCATTGCCAATAGATCTTTGACGTATTTTAATTCGTGCTGGGACTTTAAAAAAATAACATGTTAAAAAAAACGCACCTAATCACACCTTTTTTAGTTCCCTAATTTCTGGCACACCAGTAAGACTGATGCGCACTCCAGCCTGGTAAGTGGCGGTAATACAGCCACAAAGAAGATGCAAAGAATGCACTGAGTGATGTCAGCGCACAACAAAATTTGGTGAATGGTAATGGAAGAAGAGCTTGCATTGAGCTTGTTGGGCTGACTGCTTTCTTTTTAAAATTTTTCCCATGGCAGCTTGGATAAAAGCGTGGTTGTGTGAAAATTGTGCAACAAAGAGTTAACTTATCACCACAGCACTTCAGTTTATACTCCTAAAAAGAACCATCAACATTAAACCATTTTTCAGACCCAGAATTTATGAAAACAGAATGAATCTATGGATTTTACTTGAACTACTTGAAGGTCCTTGCTTATGTAACATACAGTGGAAAAACTTAACAAAATCCAGGCTTTAAATCATCAAAATTGCTTTTTTTCTATATGTCTATAAATTTGATTTTATAAATTTATAAACACGAATATGTCTGTTCATTGATTCATCTGTCCACCAGGATTCATTTGAATGGAAAAACTTTGCTTTGTCACGGGTTCGGAGATTGGACCCGAGCAGAGAACCACACTACCAAGGTGAGGTGAAAAGGAGAATGAGTTTTATGGTGGGTAGATGAGTAGTGGCGGGGAGTGAGGGAAGCCGGGGAACGGAGGGAGGATGAGGGCAGAGTGAGTCCAGGTCGGGGGAGGTCTGGAGCCGGGGATCGGCGGTCACCGTCGGTTCTGGGGGAACCAGAGTGCGGCAGGTGGAGGTGGACGGATCCCTGGCGACTGGAGACAGGTAGGGAACGGATAGTCGGTGGGGAGGCAGACGCAGGAGGAGTGGGGGACATCAGCCGCAGACGACCGAGGTGGAGGATGGCTCCACAGCCTCGTGAGGGATGTCGAGGAGGGAAGCCGGAGGTGGGAGAGGAGCCGGTGGGGAGTCAGAGGAGGGAAGGAGCCAGGGAGTGGCAGGCAGATCCGGTGAACACAGGTGAGGGAGCCGGGTGGGGATGCAGGAGGGGGTGGCCCCTCTGGTACCAAGCTGGTACCAGAGGGGTCCAAGAGGGGAGTCGAACCGAGTAGGGGATCCAGGAGGGAAGGCAAGGAGACACGGAGGGAGGGAACCCGGACAGCTGGATCTAGGCGAGGCAGAGAGACAAACACGTTAAACAGTGTTCCAAACATAAGGAGATTCAGAGGGCTAGAGCGTGACTGACTGGTATGTCGAGTTCAACAATCTGGCAGGGTGTGGAGGGATGAGCCGGTTCTTATTGCAGTGGTGCAATCAGTAGACAAGGTGCATCTGTCCGGGTCCTGGGGAGGTAGCTAATCACAGCCGTGAGGCTGCACTCCACTCAGGCGCAGCGCTGAGGAGGGAGAGGAGAAAACAGAGGGAGAGAGGAGCAACAGAGGGAGAGAAAAAGGGGGAGAAAGAAGGGAAAAGGGTACTTGGGATGCCAGGTGGGGAGGATGGAGGTGAGGAGGGAGCGCTGACATGCTTATTGTGTCAAATATTGCTCTTTGACAAAATGTGATTAATCGTGATTAATTAATTACAAAGTCTGTAATTAATTAGATACATTTTTTTAATCGCATTCCACCAATAATTTTAATGTATGTTGATAATACAGGCATCTGATCTTAAAGGTTCTATATTTGAGCCCATGGTGTTCTAACAAAAATGTGGCATAGAAGTCTATATCAGCTGTGCCTCCTGTAATTTTAGTTGATTAATATTCATAATGCCACAACAAAGCATGCATTACTATGACACAAGTCAAGTATTTCTATTTTATACTATTGCTACTTTTACTTAATAAAAATATATTCTTCCCAAATCTGAAGCACATACAGACACATCACTTTTTGCTCCCTTCTAAAAAATCCTTGGATAATTCTCTACATAATTTCATCTCTCTCCCACTCTGCTTCCTTCCTCCTCGTCTCTCCATCTCCCAATTCATAAACTCTCTCCTTCCCTTGCGTCCTCGCCTACTATCATATCATAACAGCGTAAATGAGGCGAGCCACCATTCAACTCCGCGTGTAAACAAACAGTTGCGTCGTCACTGTGGATCAATACAGCCGTGTGATTGTCACAGCAGATTGATGGGAAACAATGAGACTCATGTGGGAACGTTTACGGTTGCATAGAGGGAAAAAAAAGACGCCTGCATACGTCACATACTGAAAGGTCCATCAAATATGAGCAGAAAATCGATGACTTCTAAATGTTTAATAAAAAATGAGTGGGCCCTAAGTGGACTATAAATAGATTCAGTAGAGGAGTTATTACTGCAGGCCTTGTTAGAAAATGACAACAGCTTGAAGAAGTCTTGACATTTAACACAGAGACGGTCCCCATTAAATACACTAAGGGACACTCACACACCACTGAATATCTTCTTCTTCCATGAACACTGAATGTGGCAGAAGAACAGGCTTTTTCTTCCTCCTCTTCTCCTAGATTGTCACCAGGAAACATGCGTCACGTCTCTGTGGGAGACCGTCTTTGGTCCGCCCAGGGACGGGGATTAACACGCTTCTCTAATTTGATCATAGTAATTTTATGAGTCTGTCAACGAGAGGCCTCTGTAGCTGTGACGGAGGCTGCTCGCAAAGTGGCCTTTAATTTTGGCTGCCAGTCTGAGAAAGCAAATGAGTCATAAGAGACATGGAGTGGCAGCGTTTGATCAGTTGGCCGGATGAATTTTGGTGGCTCATGAGTTCATTTTGTCTCTTTCGCTCTCTCTTCGTCTCATAAACTCATAAACTTGCTTCCCGTTTCTTTATTGCCACATCATGTCTTCAATACCCCTGCTTAAACACTGACTTTTCTACTCGCTAGGAGACTTGTGTGCTTACTCATCCACTCATTAATCCGGCCGCTTATGCATTCTCTAATGAATCTGCTCCCTAACCTCTTGACCCACTCACTCATTTACTCAAAGTCAAAGTTCTCTTCACTATTGTAACTTCGTCAGTCCTTCATTCATGCACACATTTGCTGTTTTTCACTTTTCCCCTCATTTGCTGTTTTATTCAGTTTTTTATTCTCTTTCAGCTATACTTATGGCATGTTGCAGACACTTTTGCACTCACTATTATGTTATTTGTGCTCTCATTTACTCATGAATTCACTTTTTCATTCACTCAGCTTACTTAGTGGCTTTTTCATTTATTTACTAAGCTAGTCACTCACTTTATGATTTACCGCTCATTTTCTCACTTGCTATCATTTTCACTCTTTCATTCCCTTACGTAGTTAATTTTTGCAACTCATTTGCGAACCTTTTCAGCCAGGATATATACATGTGCTCGTTTATTTATTAACCTCATCAATCATTGACTTACCCGTTCTAGTGTTTCCATTTATTTATGTGTGGGGGCGGAGTCTGTCCTCAGCTGACTTAGAGTGAAGGCAAGGGACACCCTGGACAGGTCGTGATTTTGGACTGTGTTAGGAAGCCGGAGAACGTATGCACGGGGAGAACATGACAAACTCCATGCAGAAAGATCCCAGGCCCAGGCTGGGATGCGAACCAGAGATCTTCTCGCTTTTGCCTCACTTACTGGCTCACTGAAACTGTACCAACACATGCCTTACACCCCCCTCCTCAGGACGTAGATACAGAACACTGAGATGCAGATGAGTACGACTATAGACAAAAGCCTGATTACATTTGTTGTAATAGCCCTTAACAAAATGCCAAGGTCATCTGGCCAGAGTGAAAACTACACTTATATGTTGAACAGTGTTTTTGTAAAATGTGTGATTTTTTTGTTTTGTTTTGTTTTTTGTACAGTCCTGTCAATGTAAATCAAGTGGAATGGTGTTGTGGAAAAGAAGTTACCCTTAAGGACAATAAAGTCTAAATCTATTCAGCTCACTCACTTTTACTTTTTCTCTCACTCACTGATTTAGCACTCATGTATTTAGCGACTTGTGCAGTCCCTCACTATCATTGTCATTATTTTATTTTCTTCACTCACTAAGTGACTTTTGCACTCCTTCATTCGTTTGCTGACCGCTATCCTGCTAAGTTTTCACTTGTTCATTTACTCACTGACTTGTGCAGTTACTGAGTCCATAACCTTTATAGTCACACACTCATTTTAATTGTTTTCACTGATTTGTTTGTTAAACTTAGTCACTCACTTGCAAATTCCCCCAATAACATTTTCAGTCATTCACTCACTCATTAATGCATCCTTAATCCACCTGTGATCCCCCCTAGTTTTTCTAGCACTCATTACAGAATACCCTCAGTGCCCCCCAAGGAATTAAGAATAAATTGCTCAAACACACACACACATACACACACAAAACTTCCTGTCTGACCTGCAATCTCTCTGTCTAGCAGAGAGACACTGTGAAACCCACGGACAAACATTTTGTCCTGATTATGCAAAGACATTAGGAAATCTGTTCAAAATGCAACAACAGCACTGATCCTCCATGCTAAATAATCTCAGAAACATATAACTGCTGAAAGCACAAATTGTATGGTACGATCATGCGTCAGGAGTGGATTAGTGAGTATCGTGTACACGTGTGTGTTTTCTGTTGGCGTAGCAATTGAGTGCAGACTGCTGACTGAGAGGCCACATTTCTGCAGTGCAAAGGAGCCTTATGAAACTGCCATTGTGTCAGTAAGGCTTATCATCAAGAGCTGCATGTAGAATGCAGCACAAAACAGTGCCATTAAGCAGGATCACCAAAATCTGTACATATCCATTACCAAACACAGCATGCATATGGACATTATGCATACAGCATACAAGATATGAACATGTAAATTTATGAAACAGTTTTTTTTTTAAAAAAAAGCACTTTAAGCACTTTGTGACTGTCACTGCTGTTTGAGACTTCAAAACAATAAAATACATGCAAACAATACCTGTTTTGTCTTGGCCACACACAAAGTAATACACTGTATTACCTCCCCCAAACTTTTGAATAAACAATACCATTTAAAAGTTTTGGGTCAACTTCATGTTTTCCATGAAAACTCACATTTTTATTCATGTTCTAACATAATGGCTCAAAGGTTTTCTAATCATCAGTTAGCCTTCCAACACCATTAGCTAACACAATGTGCAATTACAACACAGGAGTGATGGTTGCTTCAAATGTTCCTCTGTACCCCTATGTAGATATTCCATTAAAAACCAGCTGTTTCCAGCTAGAATAGTCATTTCCCACATTAACAATGTCTAGATTGTATTTCTGATTAATTTAATGTCATCTTCATTAAAAAATGCTTTTCTTTCAAAATTAGGACATTTCTAAGTGACCCCATAGTGACACATTGTGTAAGTGGTGTGCAGCTCTACAACAAGGCTAAGATTGTGCTTGAAACAAATTGGTGGGCAGTGCGGAGTTGGATTATGCTACAGGACGGGACACTTTAGTGGTTTATTTGGGGTACTGTTTTTGTTTTTCTCTGTGAAACCGGGTCAGTGTCACAATCAATTACAACACGTGATGAGGTCTAGAGCTGTGGTACATGTGAAAGTACCATCCACTTGAATGAAAGGACCCAAGGATTCCTAGCAGAGCACTGAATTGTTCAATAGAATTTGCATCATTTGTCAGTGGCTGATTAGTGTGGGTCTATATTGGTGAATGTACATCCATCCATTTTCTATAGCCACCTATGTATTCATTTTGCACAATTCAAAATTTTAATCATTTTTTCCTCTTTTTTGACAAGAATTCTAAATTTAGACATGGTTAAGCAGTATATATGAAAAACAAGAACTCCAGAAAATAAAAATCTAAAGTAACAAAAACCTGTATTACATGCATGCATTGCACTTACAATTGCACCTACAATGAATCCAGCACTGTAGTGGCAGATTCTGACTTGAATACTGTTACTGATGCGCCAGGGATGTAGCCAGAAATTCTCAACAGGGCGGGCCTGGAGAAAAATTGGGTGAGCCAACATTTACCATAGGAAAAGTCAATAAAATATCCAATAATGCTTATACGAGAAACAACCTTAACCCTTTGATGCACAACATTAACCAAAAGTGACCCAAATCCAGTGGGTATCTCCTGACCCACACTGCGCATCAAAGGGTTAAAACTAGATTTTAGCATTTAGTACAAAGCAACAGGCACTGTGAATAAAAAAAACACCATTTATACATGGATTTGAGCCATATTTATTGTTTTCCTACACTCACAAGCAAGTCTGATCCATGCGCCGTAAAGCAACCACCACAAATCATCACTCATGCTACACAATGGACAGCTGTGTTCATAAGGTCTAGTATTCATATAGAAAATTATTCTGCCTCCTGCTGAAGCTCATGGGAACTCCTTGAAAAATTTAGGTTAAAATACAAGACACCTGTTTTACTTCTCAGCATGAAAGCCCTTTCAAAAATGAGCAGTCATTGTTGGGAACATTTAGGCTCACTCATGACTTCTTAAAGGATCCAATGAGTAATTGTGAAGGAAATATATCAAAGATTGACAAACAACAGCCTAGTCTTACAATCAAATTTGAAAAAATAACTATGTTGGTCCACAGCACAAAAAGTGTTGTAAAAAAAAAAAAAAGTCTGTAAAACTGTGAGATCTTTTTTAGGACCTAGTCAGCCTAGCAACCTAAGTTCTGTTTAAACCTAAACCATGACCTAAACCTAAACAAGTACTTTTGGTGGATAACCAAATCATTTTGTTGTGTAAACCACAGTGAACTGTGACTGAAAATAACGGAAAACACAATCGGAAAATATGATTAAGTGCAAAAATATTACACTTTCTATATTGCCTTTGTTGCTCTTTTTCAGAAATACAGGAAATTTTTGAATCCAGTGATGTGAATGCAAGCCAGTGTAAAAAAGGTTCCAATAAACATTGCATGTCCCAATTTTAAAGCACTTATTGAGTATGGTGATGCTTTAGAAACAAGGATAAGAAATCTTGTTGACATATGTTGTCTCCAAGCAACAACAAAAATATAATAAGGCACTTTTTCGATTTGACTTTTAGTCTTTGGTCCAGCATCCCAAGAAAAATTGTACATCATTTCAGAAAAGAGAAATGCAGTGACTGCCTGTACGTCCAGTCACCACCATCAAACACCCTTGATCTTCAACATGTGTAATTTTTATTGACAGCCTTTCCTCTAACTGTGATCAGAATGAGCAAGAGCAGACAAGAGGAGGTAAAACTCTTTTATGTTACCTTTCATAGGATGTCATCCATCATGTTTTGATTACTTAAAAGACGTCTGATACACAAGGTTAAGAGCAACATTATTGTACGATCCAGTACTCAGGGTATCACTGGATGAGACCCTGTTGCATAACACCATGTGAATCATAGTGCTGATTAGAACACCCACAGTAGCCAGGTAAATGCTATGACACCTAATGATGTGACTGTATGAAACATAAATTGAAAAGTTCTGAAAGTACATTGAATAGCACTCTGAGTGTAGCCCAATTCTTGTTTTTTTTTAAAAACTTGGTCTGCTTCAGTATAAATCAACAAATTGTAGATTCCAAGTCAAATGAAATTTAACATTCCATTGCTAAAGAAGTCAGTATGTTTGGATCCCTGGTGTTTGGTTTGACTGATACACTTAGTTGATCAAAGTTGTGATTACCAGGAATTTATGCATTTACCTGATGTAATTGAGTGGTTTTCCACTGCAGGTGCAAGGATGCATCAGCATTTACAGAAACAACCCCCTAATCGTCCTTTTCAGGCTTTCTGTTTCTATAGCCGCATTGGATCCAGCAGCTTTGACTGAGGCCCCATTTACGCGACAATGGTTTTAGGATGGAACACAAAGGTTTTGTTGCGTTTCACCCTCCCATTTACAGAGAAACACGTTTTAGACGACCTAAAATGGAAACTTACGAATACGGCCTCTAGAGTGGAATAGAAGGCAACAGCCACTGTCGCCATGTGAACTAGTAGCAAGAGCTGTCATTGAGAAAGCTGACGTCACACATGTTCATTACACTTAATTATAGTTGCCATACATGAACCGGATGACAGCAGTAATAATGGCGGACTACCATAATGGGCTTGTGCTGTTGCGTCTACTAAATTTATTGAATCTCCTTCGGCAAAATGTGTATTTGCAATCAGTGAAAATGCATTCAAGATATATGCCAGATAATCAGCCCACCTCTACATCGGCGGCTGAACTTCTTCTGGTCTGTGGAGGAATGGGTAGTGGTCATGGAGGGTGTGCCTTTACAAAGTTGCATTGTCAACTACCGACCTGGCATGCATACAACACCATTTTCAGTCCTTCCAGTGTTCCAACATAAATGCAATTTTTTTTCATTCCACAAATAAAATGTTTTTGTGGTTTTGGGTGAAACGTTACCGTGTAAACAAGGCCTGAGACTGTAACTCAGCACCAAAACATGGCAAATGGTCACAATTGGATGTAACCGCAGTTCTACAAGCACATAGGAAACAGAACAAAAGAATGTTTGTTTTGTTAGCCTGTATGGAGAATTTTCCATTGCCGTTGGTGGCGATGTTGAAGAGGAGGACATTGATAGGGCAGAAAACAATGCCCTGTAAGAAAGCAACCAATTAGCATTTCTCTTCTCTGAGTTTAACCAATCAATGTCTGGACCTACTGTTTTTTTTCCCTGCACAAAACAAAGCTGAAAGCTGTGGAATACAGTCTACAGTAATCATGGTTTAAAATCATTTAAGTCACAGAATTACTAATGCAGTTGGGAGGGGCAACATTAGTTGTTTAGCATCTGTTAAGTGAGCATTCCCAACATTAGCTGTTGTGTCATTTCAGTCATCCATTGCTTAGGTCACAAAAATTCTTGTTGCTGTGAGTTTCAAGACTACCATCAACACAACTACAAGAAATGCAAGTGACAAAACTAATGCTAGCTAACAGCATTGTATTTATATTGTCTTTGCAGGATATACTGAGAAAAAAACCCACAGTGCTAAAGTGAATGCGCAGGATTCTGAAGATGAAACAAATACAAAGCAATGCCAAATGGAAATCATTGCTAACATTAGCAAGCTAAGCTAATCAGCCACTATATTTTAAGTGGGAGCTAATAAGCCAGACTTGAAAATGGCTGACCTCCTATTTAAAAATGGCTGTCAAAGGCAAAGGTCTAAGTGGGAACCCAGTTTCATGCGTCCCGACTTCACTGAAAGATCTGCTCTGATGTCACTCGATATGACCACGGAGCGGACTTATGGCAGATGGTAGATTTGAATTTCAGTCAATTCAATTCAATTTTATTTATATAGGGCCAATTGACAGTCCAAGTCATCTCAATGCACAGCAAATCTAACTGTTCCCTTTCTACAAGTACTTAGCAACATTTTATCAGGATGCTCAGCTGTGATTGATGGTTGTGGTTGGAGAAGGTTAGGGGATTGGTTGTTAAGGTTGTGTCAGATGCAGAGCTGATTCAATGTCTGACTAACAATTGCAATGTCACGGACAGCGGTTGACCCCCCTTTTACTGCCCCTCTGCTGTAGGTGTGTGTCTCGCTGACACACTTCCGCACTGCTGAAGTTCAGCGTGGATGCAGAACGGCTGGGGAAGACGCAAACCTGCAGCTCATCTCCCTGCTGCTATAAAGACCGGCTCCGTACTGCACTCAGTGTCAGAGCCTACTGACTGTTCGCGTGCTCATTGACACATGCTCGGACCATAGTACATTGGAAGACGCTGGAGCAGCTTGCCGAGTCCCCAGGAATCCTTCGGACAGAGGAGCTGGACTCCCCCTGTGGAAGCCTCTTCAGAGAGACTGTGGAAGCCGTCCCCCAGATAGGGGATATGGAACCCCAGACTGCTCCAGCCAAACTGGCTCCGCTCCCCGAAGAGGACTTGGCATCTCCCCTGGCATCCACTGTTGAGGCCCCAGGACGTGGTGAGCACCGGCGTGAGCCTCGCTTGACTGTCGCTCCCCTGAGCCTGCCTTTCCCCCCTCCCACACCTCGAGTGAGTTTTTTGGCCTTAGTGGCATTATTGTGTTTTTGTTAAATAAACCAATTTGTGATCTGCCTGCCGACTGCTTTGTAACCTCTCACTTGGGACTCAAAACCACCCCATACCGTGACATGCAATATGAGTTGTCAAATTTTTTCAAGCCGCATACCCACTTTTGCTGAAAACATTTTCTGAGGACCTGTTGCTATACCAAACACATCATACAAATAACACAAAAACTGTTGCAGAGCATATTGTGGTTGTTAAAGTCACTGCTTTAAAATATTTATGTAACACTTGTACTGCTGTTCTGTTATTTTATAGTGTGTTGTACATTTTCTTTATTTATTCACTTTATTGCTCACATCTCATCTTTATAATTTCTTGACTTTCACTAATTTCTTTATTTTTATTGCTCTGCACTAAAGCATCAGGGCAAATTCCTTGTATGTAAAAATCTGCTTGTAAATATATCTATATCTGAATATTATTATGTCAGAAAAAAATGGTAAAAGCTAATATTTTCTTACCGAAGAGGCAAAGTCTGAGGGTGGATTTCCTTTATTCAGTTCCTCGAACTAGGAAATGGCACAATTCAATCTTGAAAAGATTCAATTAAAGATCTAAATTTACATGCCCAGCAAGAAACAAATCATTTCCTGCTTCATATAAACACTGGGAAATCAAAGAAATGTGTTTTTGTGTTTTGAGAACAAGATGAAATCTCTGTTATAATTTATACACTTGTACTCATGCATGCAATATTAGGAATGTCACGTCAGCTTTTGAATTTATTTAGCTTCTCAGTTTTCATTATTTTCACTGCTAGGGCAAACATTTGCAATAACCAGACCCAGTGAACTCATTTCTCATTTCCTTTCCATTACCGTGGACTAATTTTCCCACAGCAGCTTACAGGTTTAGAACTTCCTACAGCTCAAACACAACAGCAAGGCAAGAAGCAGGATCTAAAATCAATAACCGACCTGAGTTTTTAATCACACATGATGTTGGTGTTTGTGTGTTTATGCGTGTCTCCCTGTCATAAAGCCTTACTTTGAATGCAAACCAGCGATTACTGTCTCTTACTATAATCTAATGAGGCTCCAGCTCAGCATCCTCCCTGCTGTGCAGTCCGTGGATGGACTGAGACAACAAGTGAATCAATCTGTTTTCCATCTGCATGAAAAAACACACACATGAAAATAAACAATAAACATTGTTGATAACCCTTGATGGGTTAGCTGTTTATCTGGCAAAGATGACTCTCTTCAGAAATGTTAGTTCTTGGCTTGAGTTTCAAAAATGGTGCAAAAGGCATTTTTCGAAGTCACACTGATGCTAAAATGTAATGGTTGTAAAGTGTGTCTAAATGGTTATAGTCTGGAGCACTGCATTAAATGCTCGTGGATTAAATGCATACAGTAAGAGAAGTGAGTACATACAGTATAACTCATATGTCAGATGATTCCAGGGAGGATGTTTGAGCTATGACAGATTAGTATTACTAAAAAACTATAGTATTGCTAAAAAAACTATACATACACTATACTACTATACTGAGATTTAAACCTTTTATCAATACTACAGTGGGTATGGAAAGTATTCAGACCCCTTGAAATCTCTCACTCTCTGTGTCATTGCAGACATTTGCCAAAATCAAAAAAGTTCATTTTATTTCTCATTAATGTACACTCAGCACCCGATCTTGACAGAAAAAAACTGAAATGTAGAAATTTTTGCAAATTTATTAAAAAAAAGAAAAACTGAAATATCACATGGTCATAAGTATTCAGACCCTGTGCTCAGTATTGAGTAGAAGCACCCTTTTCAGCTAGTACAGCCATGAGTCTTCTTGGGAATGACGCAACAAGTTTTTCACACCTGGATTTGGGGATCCTCTGCCATTCTTCCTTGCAGATCCTCTCCAGTTCTGTCAGGTTGGATGGTGAACGTTGGTGGACAGCCATTTTGAGGTCTCTCCAGAGATGCTCAATTGGGTTTAGGTCAGGGCTCTGGCTGAGCCAGTCAAGAACGGTCACAGAGTTGTTCTGAAGCCACTCCTTTGTTATTTTAGCTGTGTGCTTAGGGTCATTGTCCTGTTGAAAGGTCTGAGGTCCTGAGCACTCTGGAAGAGGTTTTCCTCCAGGATATCTCTGTACTTGGCCACATTCATCCTTCCTTCAATTGCAACCAGTCTTCCTGTCCCTGCAGCTGAAAAACACCCCCACAACATGATGCTCCCACCACCATGTTTCACTGCAGGGATTGCATTGGGTAGGTGATAAGCAGTGCCTGGTTTTCTCCACACATACCGCTTAGAATTAACACCAAAAAGTTCAATCTTGGTTTCATCAGACCAGAGAATCTTATTTCTCATAGTCTGGGAGTCCTTCATGTGTTTTTTGGCAAACTCTATGCGGGCTTTCATGTGTCTTGCACTGAAGAGAGGCTTCCGTCGGGCCACTCTGCCATAAAGCCCCGACTGGTGGAGGGCTGCAGTGATAGTTGACTTTGTGGAACTTTCTCCTATCTCCCGACTGCATCTCTGGAGCTCAGCCACAGTGATTTTTGGGTTCTTCTTTACCTCTCTCACCAAGGCTCTTCTCCCACCATTGCTCAGTTTGGCTGGACGGCCAGGTCTAGGAAGAGTTGTGGTTGTCCCAAACTTCTTCCATTTGAGGATTATGGAGGCCACTGTGCTCTGAGGAACCTTGAGTGCTGCAGAAATTCTTTTGTAACCTTGGCCAGATCTGTGCCTTGCCACAATTCTGTCTCTGAGCTCCTTGGACAGTTCCTTTGACCTCATGATTCTCATTTGCTCTGACATGCACTGTGAGCTGCAAGGCCTTATATAGACAGGTGTGTGCCTTTCCTAATCAAGTCCAATCAGTTTAATTAAACACAGCTGGACTCCAATAAAGAAGCAGAACCATCTCGAGGAGGATCAGAAGAAATGGACAGCATGTGAGTTAAATATGAATGTCGCTGCAAAGGGTCTGAATACTTATGACCATGTGATATTTCAGTTTTTCTTTTTAAATAAATTTGCAAAAATTTCTACATTTCTGTTTTTTTCTGTCAAGATGGGGTGCTGAGTGTACATTAATGAGAAATAAAATGAACTTTTTTGATTTTGGCAAATGTCTGCAATGACAGAGAGAGTGAAAAATTTTAAGGGGTCTGAATACTTTCCGTACCCACTGTATATACACTCATGTTCGGAAGTTTGGGGTCACCCAGACAATTTCATGTTTTCCATGAAAATTCACACTTCTATTCGTGTGCTAACATAATTGCACAAGGGATGGTTTTCTAATCATCAACTTGCCTTTCAACATGATTAGTTAACACAATGTGCTATTTGGAGTGATGGTTGTTGGAAATGGGCCTCTGCACTCCTATGTAGATATCCCATTAAAAATCAGTTATTTTTGGCACCCAGATAGCTCAATAGGTTGAGTGGCTGACCCATGAAAAGGGGCTATAGTCCTTGATGCAGCAGCCTGGTTTGATTCTAGCTTATGGCCCTTTGCTGCAGGTCTGCCCTATCTTCATTATTTTTCAATAACTCTTGATCTTTTTCTTTAGAATATCCTGGAGGTGCTTTGTTGGATTTAAATTAGGTGATACACCTGGCCATCTCATAGTTATCACATTGTTCTTATTTAAATGCTCTTGTGTGATTTTGGCAGCGTGTTTTGGATTGTTATCATTCTAAAATATTTGTCTTCTGCCAAGCTTTTGGAGATTATGAGTCATTTTGTTAGCCACTATTTTAGTAGATCCACAGACATTCATGAGGCTATCTATAAATGTCACCTCTCCAACACCTTCTGCACTCATACAGCTCCATATCATTACACTCCCACCCCCGTGCTTCACTGTCAGGGCTATGCGTTCACTGTGGTAGTCCTGACATGGTTCACACCAAACTGGCTATCACAGAAACCCTGACTTCCGTTGGCGAGTTCTGTTCCAAGCGCAAGTAGCACACTATTTGAGGCATTGTTTTAAGAGGACAAGCACTGCAACTCTGACGAGTGGTACTACACTTTGTTGTTTAACTCCTGAACAACTGCTGTAACTGTGTTTCCACCGATTGTGGTTTGTCACTGATCTTCCTGTTTCCTGTAAGATCTTTGTGAGTCTTTGTGTGATCTTGCTTGCTTCTTTGCTTTCTCATGCAGGTAGCCCATCGGTCCAAAACTAAGAAAGCCCTGATATTCACAACTTTTCATGCAGTTTGGCTAATTGGATATATCAGGTGTGCTCAACTTTGTTTCTGTGATCACAGCTTTTCTAACTTGTGTGACAGTGATCCAAGATATGTTCATTTTTGTGGCATTGAGTTTCTACTTTTGGTCAGCATAGTCTTATTGAAGGATTTCTTTTTGATTGAATACTCAAACTTTGTTTGTACAATTTTGAATGATTTGACAATTTAAGTGATATTTGAAAACAGTGTACTCCTATAATAGCAAGTTGGGGCAACACATTAACAGAGAGCAGTGTTCATTCTTACAATAAAACCCACTGAGCCTAGTTTCAGCTCCGACAGAGCATGTTTGAAGTCATTTTTAAGGTTTCTTTAGTTTTAAGATTTATTTTATTTTATGTGGCCAACAGTCAGTGTTTGAAAACTCCAAAGTCATGAATTTTCCCTTATAAATAGGTCAATGAAGCTTTAAATACAAAGAGACTCAACTGTGAATGACCCAAGGACGATTTATAATACTGACATACTTCACATATTTCACACTCGCTGTTGTCGTGGTTTCTCTTAGATGTGCCGAAGTTGAATAACACGTCTGGTGACACTGTTGCTTTTAATATGATTTTATTATAAAAAGACAGCATCTGAACAGGCCCCATGGTTTGCCTGTTGGAGGAGCCTGCCAATTGATTCCTCTCACAGAATGATAAAGACAGCATCTAATCGGGCCCATGGTCTGCCTGATGGAGGATTTAAAAGCCAATAAGAATCTCACCCCGAACAAAGAAGTCAGGTCGCTTTTATACCTTCTGGTGAAGGATATGATCTCAACATCTGCAACTTTGGTGAAAAACAGGATACACATCAAACTCAATATAGCATAGGGTTTCTCCTCTAGGATAACAGATGTCCCTCACTGATATAGGTCCATACATGGAAACCCAATATAACATATGACTTCCCTTCAATGACAGGCCCCATGTCACTTTACGATCTCCCAGACAGAAACCACATTAACATAAATATTCCCAGATAAAAACACATCTCAGGTCAGAGACCACCTGCTTACATACCCAAAAAGGAAATGTATGTTTTCCCACAAGTTACTGGTCAGATACTACAATAGACAAAACAGATTCCATTCTACTAACTTATTAAGTAATACATGTCTCAGATCAGATACTACACTGTATAGTGTACTGAGGACACAAAGACTGTGTGTTCCTTGACATCACACAGGAAGTGAACCGAGACTCAACTTGAACTGGAGCAATGATCTGTGTTTAAATGAGAATCTGAGTTGACCTCACACTAGGCAATACAATCTGTTCATGTCTTTGCTCTACCTTCTACCTTCTTTAATGAATATCTAGAGCAAAATGTTGCAGCACTACTGTGAACAAATACATAAAAAGTAATGTGTACAGCTTGATTAACTTGACCCAGAAACATTTAAAAAGCAATGAGTCAGGGCCATTATTCAAAATATCGGAAATGCCTCTCATAAGTATTTAATCTTGAGACAGCACTAAATGTTGACAGCCTTTCATGATTGATTTCTGGAAAGTCTTGGTTTGTTCCGTTCCACATACAACCTGCAGTGTCTGATGATGAGATTACAGGCTTGTTTTTGGTTCATTCTGTGGATGCTCAATCAGATCTAAGTCGAAGGACTTTGAAGGGAATGCCCAGATCTTTGTCATGTTCTTCATCTATTTATCTTTAGGAGGATGGTACAAATACAGGGTGACCCAAAAGTTTGGAAACAAATGAAAAGTCTATAATACAAATAATATATGTTATTTCAATAAATCAGGACCACAGATATATTCAGAAGAGTGTCAGATTAGTGTAAAACAAACATACTTCGACATATTCATGTTGTTTCTTATACAAAGTTGTGAACGTTTCCACCACCTGGTTACACTGGTATCTTCTGGAATGTACTTTCATTTATGCTTAGGAAGGTTCCTCAAACTGGCCAGTAAATGCTGCCTCATAGCACTTTTTGATGTTTGAAAAAATTAAAACTGTCAGATACTTTACCATCAAGAGTTTTGAAATCTGACACTGATGGCCTGCATTTTGAAGTTATGCTCCAGCAAACCTGTACCTTATGGTTGTATTAATTTTCTTCCGAGTTATTGCACTCGGCAAATACTATGCTTTTAAGTTATTTTATTATGGTATAATAAAAATAGGTAAAATAATTTTGAATTCATGCACCCCCAACTGAAATAGACACTGCAGTTAAACTTTGTTTCCAAACTTTTGGTTTACCCTGTAAGAGTACAGCTGCATGCCTGTCCAGCACATTCGTCCTCCCCGCCTCCGTGTTGTTGACCTGAATACAATCTCCAGAGCTGAATTTGGATTGGACCAGGCAAAATTACTCCCTCCAATCTCAGTGCCAGGTGGAGTTCAAAAGGCTATTTCATGCTGCGGTTGGCGGCAGTTCTTATGAGGTGAGGTTAAGTGGCCTGGTGCATTTTGTGAACATTTATCCTTGTGGTTGGGGTGCGTGTGGGGGTAATAGCTAGCTAGAGATCTATGACTTGAGAAGAAACACTACTAGTAATTTCTTTGTTAGTTTTCAGTCAGGGGTGCTGCAGATGTACATTTAGGTTTAGAGTTGTCTTTGTATGGCTTTTATTTAAGTCAATTTCTAAGCGAAGTTTGCTTTCTGTTATGTTTATCTCATTTTGCTTTAGTAGCACTCATTTGCTTTGAACCCCCTCACTTTCTGTGTTGTTATGCAGATGCACCTTTTCAAAACAAAAAAAGCACTCAGAGTGCAGTACTCCACCAAGACTGCTCAGTTGTCTCATTTCCTGGGGCTGAAATCTTGAAAAAATTTATGGAAGAAATCACGGCAGCATAGAATGTAGCCATTTAATAGATGTACCCACAAACAAAATGACGTTGCGTTCATTGTGTACGGATATCGAATTGCGTGACCTAAATATGTAGCGGGCGGCGAGAATTGATGGGACTTGGAGACACCCCCACAATTTAATCAACTGTTCCTTGTATCATTTCTGACGGATAAGTCCCGATAAGTCTGCAACTGCGGATTTGTAGTAGGATTGCAGTCATGTGATCGTCAGCAGACACCTGACGTAGTTTTCACCTGTAGTCGTAGTTACAGTGATGCTGTACAGAAATCTGTAACGAATCTGTGGATCCAGACTTTAAGCCCCATCACTGCCAAAATCTAATAATTTGGTCCTTGTGTCATTTCTGAAAATTTTTATCCAAATACATTTTCAAATCACTTTCTTCTTGTTACTCCCTGGTTACTCTAGACAGCCGGGACATAATCCTCACATGTCTTTAGTTTTAATCCTGTGGCTGTCTGATGTATGTTTGTCTATCATAATCTGGTATTTTGTCCAAAACTGTGAATACATTTTTTCGTTATAGAAATCACACTGTTTGACCTACTGAGATTTTGCATTTGCATCTTAAAATGTCAAACTTCAAGATCCAAAGTGTACCTCCGACAAAGCATACATTTTGGTATTGCTTCCCAGATAGCAAACTATGGGTGAATCAATGTTGAATCTATGTTGAGACCTAACGTCGAAATTATACAGAAAGCGCAAGGTTGATAAAATGTTGAGTCAACGTTTGCTTACATAGATTACATGTTTGCAAACATAGATTCAACATTAATTAAACATTGACCTGTCAAACATTTTAATTAAACAAAAATACAATGTAGATTCAATGGTATCTTTTAAACACAAACTTCAATGTTGACAAAATGTTGTTGAATCAACGTTGATCCAACCATCAGTCTTCAACCGTAACCACAATTCAACCTTCTTAACCCTAATTCAACATTGATTTAACATCTTTTGCTATCTGGGTAAAGTGTGATTTATGGTTGAAAAACAAACGTTGACTCAACATTTTATCAACCTTGCGCTTTCTGTATAATTTCTACGTTAGGTCTCAACATAGATTCAACATTGATTCACCCATAGTTTGCTATCTGGGTTCTCACCACAAAATACCAGATTATACCAAGTTATCATCCCTCAACAACAAAACAAACTTCCACAGCAGTCTACCTCAATGTTTAGGTGTGCCACTTTTCAGATGTCTAACTGCACATTTGGACAGGAGTGTCCCTTTGAAGGGGTCTAGACATTAGTGATGATGGTGGTGAAGTTAAAGGCTAAGTCAGAGATTTCTGTTGGCAAAATAAAACATAATCATACTGCTTTACCATGTGATATACTGGGATTGATTATTTATCAAACCACAAGATGCTACTGGTCTGAACAATCAAGAGCCATAATAAAAATTTTAATTTTCGATTTAACATCACAGCTATCGTACTGAGTGTGTGAATTCATGAGGGCTGGAAAAGGTACGAAAAGGAGGAATGAGACACACAATTATAGCAGTACATATTGCTTGAAATCAGTGCATCACTGATAAAAAAGTAAAGCTGGACATGTTTCACACGGTTCGGCTGGTAGCTCAAACAGTCCCTATCTGTTTGTGGCATTAAGCAAATACCAAAAGTTCAAGAAAATCTTGAAGATTTAAATTTTGTGGGGAGGTCTGACTGAAAGAGAACCTGATCTGAGAAGCTATCTTGTTCTATTGTTGAGCCAATGTGCATTTTTTGGGTAATAGTGCATGTCATTTGAAAGTGCATATGCTGTTCATGTGTCTTTTGAGTTTTCCAAGCTTGTGTCCTGTTATTTCTTGGTTGTTGACAGAAATGTGGTCAGCTTCCTAAAGCAGTATGTTGCTGTGTAGAGTGGCTTATTTATCTTAATTTACCCTTAATTTTGCTTTGCTTTGTTTGGCCTTACTTCCTCTTGCTATTTTTCCCTCTGAGTGTCCTGTTTTTGCTCTGTCAAAATACTTTGTAAACTCTTGATTTTAAAAGTATGACACAAAATAAAATCATTATCCATTATTACTTCATAACTTGACCATTCAGAGTCTCCTTGGAAACCTGAAAGTGGTTTCTGAAATCCCACTACCATTCCATTGGGGTTGCTGGACAAATGCACTTAACAGTTTGTATTAGAAGAGGAAAATGTTGGAAAATACAAAAGTCATTATAATTCATGTAATGGTAAACATGAATGTCTGTTCCAAATTTCATAACAACCCATCAGTGTTCCACAAAACATTTCTTTTAAACCAAAAAGTATGAACCAAATGGTGGCACTAAATGTAAAGTAATTTGGGTTTATCATCTGAGTACTAGGAATTGTATCCAATGGTTGCTGATTGTGATGGAAGAAGTAAATGTACTAATCCAACAATTTATTACACTCTATGGAAAGTACAGTATGAAATATTCTGCTTATGGTAAGTGTGTATGTATTGGAAGTAAAATATATATAAAATATTAAAGCAAAAGTAGTGGTTTGGTCCATCCGACTAATGACATCATTAGTTTCAGTTTTTTTAAGCAAGGACAACGTATACGTCAGAATGTTTTTCCGATGATTAATGCAAAAGTAAAGAGGAGAAAACAAAGTTCTGAAACAAAAATTTGTTTTCAGTTTTTGAAATTTTTTGCTTGAGTTTTGCTCAGATATGGGATCATTTCAACATTTATTAAAATCATACAGCTCAGAAGCATCTGAAATGGGACCCCGACTATATACTGCTTCGGACTTCAGATGTCAATAAAGGTCAGAAACCACTGGATGAATCTTTAACAATGTGTTGTATTTGGAAAGCTTGTTGTTTTATTCATTGCGCAAAATCTTTATCCTAAAACAAATGGAAGCTGTTGTTGAAAATTCCTTGCAAAATGCAGTGGAGTGGACATGCACGACTGTTCAAAAATGTGGGGTCACTCAGGCCATTTCATGTTTTCCATGAAAACTCACATTTTTATTCATGTGCTAACATAATTGCACAAGGGTTTTCTAATCATCAATTAGCTTTTCAACTAGGGCTGTCAAAATTAACGTGTTGACGTGGATTAATCCAGCACCATGATTAATCAGATTAAAATTTTTAACACAATTAACGGATCTGCAGTGCAGAATGACTCAAAATCCCTGAAATTTCTCTGGCAACACATTTCAGGTATTTTAAATTTGATGGGTCTCTTCTATTTTACCAGTGCAGCTTTTCCAGTGTTTATGGCATTAGCTTATCAGCTCAGGAAGCACACAGACCAGTTAGATATGAGTTCAGCCATCCCACATGAAGCTTGGTCTCTGCATTCCAGCCGCTAAACATCACAGCTGAGTTCAGAAAACAGGTGAGGGACAGAGGAGAGGAGGATAGACAAAAAGATAAACAGACAAAAAGATTAACAACAAATGCAATCAGAGAGCGCAGTGCTCCACCAAGACTGTTCATTCCTCAATTTGTGTATTCAACATAGAATCTGGCCATTTAACATAGATCAACCCACAAACTCACTAAATAAATAAATAATTGTCTTGCGTGAGCACAGCCAAGTGTTGTGCATGCATACGTTATGTAGTACAGATACCAAACTGCGTGACCAAAGTGTGTAACGGTCGAGTGAATTGATGTCGGTGACTGACACAGCGTTCACTTGTCATGGATACGGCGATGTCATGCTGGCCGTAATGGAAAATCCTTAACAAATCCATGAATCCAGACTGCAAGCTGCATCACTGTCAAAATCTAATGAGGTGGTCCTTGTGTCATTTCTGACCTTCCCTGAAAATCTCATCCAAATCTGTCATCTGTTTTTGAGTAATGTTGCAAACTGACAGACAGATTCACAGACAAACCTACGCCAATCATCACATCACTCCGTCGTTCCTTGGCGGAGTAATAAACAAATTGACACCAAAAGGAAAGTCACCCTGCACATGTTGACTATAAAAAAATGCTTTTTTTTTTTTTTCAAAAATAAGGACATTTCTAAGTGACCCCAAACTTTAGAATGGTAGTGTATAAAATCAATTACAAGTACCTCAAAACTGTACTCGTTACTTGTCACTCTCCAAAACTGGCTGCTGAGATATTATTTATTTCTCAATCAAAGTGGTAACCATGCAGACTTTACTATCCATGATGGTGAATAAAATGGTTAGAAGCATCCCAAACATGGTTGTGCCTGAACCATTTAGCTTTGGAAAAGTTCAACGAACTCCTCCAAACTGCAAGAAGCCTGATACAGTTGACAGTGAAGGGAAAATAAAAGTTCCTCTGCTGCCAAGCAAAAAGCCCTGGATTACGTCACCAGATATTTGTTCTCAAATAAAGTCTCTTCATAATCACTGTCAGCATCTGTCTCTTGTTGATGCTCATTACTTTGGGAACCCCGAGTTTAATTACAGCTCAGCTACAGGACTTTCTACTTTGCCTTTATTACCATAACTATACAAATCAGGAGAGAAAAATGAACCGATTTACTGCGTGAGTGTAGTTTTGCTTGTTTGGATATGTGTCGTGTGTGTGTGTGTGTGTGTGTGTGTGTGTGTGTGTGTGTGTGTGTGTGTGTGTGTGTGTGTGTGTGTGTGTGTGTTTGTGTGTGTGTGTGTGGGTGAGATGCAATCATATTTTCTGTTTGGAACTGTGGCACGTGTATTTCTATCTCTCAGCAACAGCATGACTGCAATGGCTTTGTTTTTTAGCACGTGCTCTCAGTTTGACGTCGCCATTTTGACATTTGGAGATCAATATGTTTTTTTATGCCCTCCACAGCATCCTCAAATAAATGTGGCCTTTAATCAGTCTCCCACAGAAAAGTTGAAGAATAGCAAAATATTGCTTTTTCTGCTGACCTTCCTAAGAGCTCTTGCGTTGCGATGTGCTTACTTTTTTGTTGTATGTTGTCCTCTTATTTTCTTTGAAACTGAAAATCAAATTTATTGGCTATAAAATTGCTCTGTTCAGTACACTTACATGTTTTATTGCTGCAGTCATACTTGGTTTGGTTTGATCAGCCGTTTATGACAACTAATGTTTATTTAAATATCATTTGAATGCAAAACAATTTAAAATTACATCACTTTCCAGTAAGTGAATTATTTCTAAGTTCAAGTGGAGTATTTCCCTCTTATGAACAATCAAAAACAAATACTTTAGAAATGTTATATTGAATATGCAATTCCCAAAATAGAATTCCAACTACAAAGCAAACAATGAAAATTAATACATTGAAACAAACTGAGTATACCTGTGATTTCCTGTTTGTTGAATGAATAAACATGATCACAAAATGACCTGAGAGCACCAGAATTTTTTCAGTTTTGGGCCTGTCTTTGTCTATTCGCATGTCTGCATCATGACTCCTAAACCAACAAATCGTGTAATGAGGCTTCACAGAGATAGAAAATGACACAGGAAGATCAGTGATCAACAAAACTAAGGAGGTGATTCGGGACATATTTTGTCCAAAACATGTCTTGAAGTCGGTATATAATCCACGAATAGGTCGTTTTCGAGGAAATGCACCTCGCGATGCGCGTCCAATATTCCCTGTATTTCTCGTCATATTTTTATTTACAAATAGAATATTAGCGATTTTTTTGTACTGAAAATGGCTGGAATTGACTGCAGCTTTAACCACTGGCGACAAAATATCCTCTCCTTGAAATGTGCAGTCATGTTGCCAGTATTAAAACAATGATTCATTTGGAAACCACCTTAAAACTTACCTGAGAATTATATCGTCCATGAAAGTAGGTTCACTCGATATGTGCCACTCACTTGAAAGGTGTTTATTCTGACTTTCTCGCATTTCCGCGCATCTTTCAAGCAGACCTGTCAATCAACTGGAGTGCCACAGAGGTGTTAGCAAAATTTTCCTCTGTATGACCCGCCCTACTCTGCCTCTGATTGGCTCATCCCTAAAGTTAACCAATCGAATCAGTGAAGGTAGCATGTACCAGCCAATTACAGGCAGAGGAGGGTTGTTCATGGCTTCATCATCCTTAAGGAAAAGAGGGCTAACTGGCACACAGATATTACTGAATGATGCGCACCAGGGAGCATTTGAAGTGGGTATACGCAATGCTAATTGAAAAATAAGTGGGTATACGCCGTATACCGCCGTATACCCTGGACTACACCACTGCTCTGTTACATTAAAAGTAACAGAGTGAGTAAGTAACTTTTTGAAAAAAAATGTACTTCTGAGTGTAGTTTTACTCTGCCATACTTTTTATTCTTACTTCAGTATATTTGTGAAGAAGAAATGCTGCTCTTACTCCGTTACACTGGGCTACACTCCACTCGTTACTTTTTTATTTACCGGATTAGATATGCTTGACTTCCAAAGCATGACTATGACTATGACTATGACTCCGTTTCACCAGACGTCGCCCTACAGTCACATTAGCGGCATAGCGGCACAAACTCTTGACACGTAGCAGCCAGGGAATGAAAAACGGAGACATTTTCGAGAAATTTGATCTTGCTTCGGAGTCCAACAACATTAGCATAGCATTAGCATGGATATCTCTGTCTTTTGTCTTCTGTTTATTAACACGGGCAAATTGAAGCGTGACGTCAGGCTTGATAGGTCCGTGTGATACAGGGGGATACAGCATTCACATATATGTCATAGACTCTATGAGCATGCAGTATATCTTGTCAGTGGAAGTAGTTTGAACTGTTCAAACATAAAAAATGTTTCCTTACTACAGGTATTTGTTTCAAAAGCTTCATGTTGTGAAAAACTGAGATTTGGAAATTTCTGTCTTTTGTGCCTTAACTTGTCATTTTGGAAAGATGCTGTTTATTTTTGTTATTTAAAAAAAAAATATTGGGAAATACCAGAATTTGCACAATATTTAACATTTTTGTCTGTTTGATCTCATCATTTCTAAAAAATAAATCGGACATTAGAATCATTCAGTTACTCAGTACTTTCAGTACTTTAGTAGTCTTTTCACCAAATACTTTTTTACTCTTGTGTAATTTTTTGAATGACTACTTTTTACTTCTACTTGAGTGATACTATTTTGAAGTAATGCTACTCTTACTTAAGTACAATTTGTGGCTACTCTACCCACCTCTGCGTGACAGTGATCCAAAGGACACTGCCAGTCTGTCGCAGGGCTACATATACAGACAAACAATCACACTCACATTCACACCTATGGGCAATTTAGAGTAGTCAATTAACCTCAGCATATTTTTGGACTGTGGGAGGAAGCCGGAGTGCCCGGAGAAAACCCACGCATGCACAGGGAGAACATGCAAACTCCATGCAGTAACATCCCACGCCCACCCCGGGATTTGAACCGGGGATCTTCTTGCTGCAAGGCGAAAGTGCTAACCACTACGACACTGTGCAGCCCACTGTCAAAATCGCAACAGATTTTCTAAAGAAGAAAAATGTGAAATGTGTGATCTGGCTAAGTATGTCACCAGTAAAACACTTTTTGGGGTATTTAAAAGACAAAAATAAATCAAGTCAACTTGTACAGCAAAGAGTAGCAGATAATAAATAAACTCTGACAGAAGGTTTGATTCTGTCAAAAAAAAAGAAAGAAAAAGGAAGTAATGCAATTTCTTTGTGATATCAGTGTGAATCATTTGACATTCAAGTGATATTGCACAGGGGAGCACTCATTTCCGTTGTATATTTTATGTGTGTGGCCGACTGTGTGACTTCTTTTGCTACTTGTGATTCTCTTCAATTACATTTTGGCTCATTCACATCACATGTGCCCTTTGAAAAGCCACTGACTGTGGGGAATAATGAGAAATGGGAGGAAGTTCAGTGTGCTACTGTCCTGTAACTACCACGTGACCACTTCTTAGAAACAGCCAATTTTTTTTTTATTAAGTTTAGCAAACTACAACTGCTTGGTTAAGGTGATTGAATGATCTTTGTGAAAAGACAAGAAGCTGGTAGACTGGATATAAAACATTGTCCTCTAGCAACTATTATTCTCACTCTCTTTGACAATTTAACATTTCACAGATTTTTAAACTGTCTTTCTTTGCAGTCTGTCTTCTTTCTGCCTCAGGAATATTCCACTTTGGTTCTTAAATTTAAATGCTTTCTGGTGGAACTTGGTTGCTTGCTCCAGTTTAATTAGTTCCACTTACAAATATGTCTTTCCCCCAGTTCATGCCTACCAGAGCAACTTAACTTCCACTATGCTCACTGTGAGACAAATAGAATTTTTGTTTCGTCTTAGCAAAGTTTAAGAGGTTTCTACTGCATTTCCTGCCATGCATACAAGACATGAGTTCTGCCTTGTTATTGAGAGTGGGAGATGATTGGAGTACCTTTGATTCTAAAAGTTTTGTTAATTAGCCTGTGACATCATTGGATGGCCAAACAAAAGTCTTTCTGCTTGACTTGCTTAACAAATCCACAAGCTTCTTTTGGACACAGCTAGCATTGATCTGATGGTCTGCTGCAGACCCTGTTTGTAGAATCTTTCAGCAATCTGATGGTTAAAGGAGTCGTAAATCACCTGCTTCCCACTTCAGGCTAGATAGACTTTGGTACTCCAGCCTTCTGCTTTTACAATTTCACTTAGCAGATGCTGTATCCAAAGCGATGACATCTGGGAGTAGGTATGACATGAGGTAGATAGACAGCATGAAGGACCTTACCTAAGGGTCCTCAATGGACAATTGTGCCCTGGCCAGGATTTGAACTGCTAATCTCCAGTGCCAAAGTCAGGGATGTTGCTTTGCTTCTGCTGCCAGCTCAGTGCAGTAAACTTTCTCACTATGACATTTGCAGGAAAAGGTGAAAAGCTTGTGTTTGAAAAAAATAAACATTGCTTTTCTCAGTAAGTCTCAACCTCTATCAGATGTGATCCAAATCCAGCGAAAGTATACTGACAGTCAATAGAAACTTTGAGGTAGAAATGTACGCAGAATTCTACTTGTAGGGGGGTTGTAATTATTCATTGTGGATTTACTGATGATCTAGTGCCCTGGTAGTTGAGATAATGATGAGTTGTCATTTTGTCATGATTCATTGCACATGGGTTGGCCACTTTGCAAAAGTGAACCAAATACACACCAAGCAATAGTCAGTGAGTATCTTCACAATTTGAGAATGGGTTTTGAAGGCCTATATAAAGGCCCAAAAAAGGCCACCATTGTTAGTCCAGTGAACAGCGTCATGCCGCGTCTATCACATGAACATCTCTGGGCACTGGGTATGGTGGAGGCCGGTTTGAGCTACAGTTGACTGTTGTGACTTTGTGTTTGGCAGGTGCCGTTTTCTTTTGTGAAATTCTTTATTTTGAAATCATTCTTGAAACTTTAGATTTTTGTTTCTGTATGCCAATATGCTAAACAAATGATTCATATGAAGAAAATCCAGTTTCAGGCTTCAAAATAAAAATTATGTTGAATAATATGGTCTCAAAGTTTTTAATGACTGTCAGTGTACTAGTGAAAATTGTTACAGCATAAGCGAATACAGCATGACACAGAGAAAAGCTGCTACGCACAGAGATAAGCAAATAGACTGCAATAAAGCAAGGAAATAATATGACGCAACATTTTGACTTGTGTGTGGATGCGATGTTATCTGTCTTACTGTCAGAGAAAGACAGAACATTTAGTCCACCCACTATCCAAAATGTTGCAGTCCAAGAGAAAAATATGAACATAAATGTGGGACCAAGAATCCGAGCTCATAAGCAGAACCTACTTCTGTTTTCTTTACCACATGCCTATGATCCTGAGAGTATCACACTGGGCTGGTCATCATGCAGAAAGCTAACAGGAAAGGTCAAATCTGTCCAAGCACCTTCACGTCTGAAACTTCCTTTGCATTAACACCTGATCAGTCGAGGTCATCCTCATCTTCATTAAGGAACATTATTATGGATTCACACCTAGCGGTTTGCTTGAAGGTTAGTGTCCATGACTGAGAAAGGCAACACAAGCTATAACTGACAGAAGCAAGAAAGAGTGAGAGTGAAAGTGAGAGTGTTATTTTGGAAGCGTCCACTACCTGTATCCTCTCCGTTATTTCTTAGCATACCTCTGACGGCTTTTAGTGAGTAACAACAGAACAGGTGAGATAAAAAGAGGAAGAAGGTCAGCACAAATGCGCACATTTAGTCATCGCATGAATCCCAACTAGCTTGTGTTCACATTTTCACATTTAGTCTTCAGAATTAACGAGGTCAGATCATGCAGCTTTAGCAATGTATACCACGTTGCTGTGGAAGCGGTGGTCATAGCGATGACTGTGTTGAGGACAGAGATGCTTGGGTTTAAGGAATTATATTTTTGTTAATTCAAAAAGAAATCTCGCCTGCAAACCCGTGACTAAAGTGGCAGAATGCACACGCTGAATTAAAACCTATCATATTCATTTATTGAATGACATCTGCGCAATCAAAACTTTGTGCACACTGTAACAAATGTGTAGTTTCACTACAAGATGCCAAACACAGCACAGATTCACAATTTTTATCTAATAAATGTAGAACCACTTCTGACATTGGAGTACTTGTTGACTGTAACCACTCTGGCTTGCTCCTGAACACAAAAGTGTATTAATGACACACATAGACCAAATTGTTCAAGAAAAAAATACTTCAGCTGATAGGCAAACAGAGGAAGGCCAAAGCTATGCCTTCAGTAAGATTGTGTAAACTTAGTTTTGAAGGGTATTGTGTTGACCTATGGCAAAACCAGGCGTGAACTAACCATGACGTCACCCGTTGGTTTCAACGCCAAGAAAATGAAGCCGGGATTTTGCTACTTCCTGGTCGCCATTTTGGATGTTTTGGAGCCAGTGACGTAAAAAGCGTCATCAAACAGACTGGACCGGAGAGCAACTTGAGGCGGGACCAGTCTATGGGACTGTCAATCAAATATGGCCATGCCCGCTGGCTCCGCCAACTTTAACGATTTATTTAAAATTCAGTATTGATTTATTTTAAGATTGGCCACCTGATCTCTCATTTTGACCATGAAAACTAAAAAAAATCCTGAGCTGTAGAACATCAGTCTATTAAATTTTATTTTTTCCAAAAATGAATTGGGGTCTATGGAGCAAAAGCTTTTTGGAGCAAACCCGAGTGGACGGCGTGATATTATAAGTTTTTGACACTTCCGGGTGGGCTTCAATTTTGGAGCCAGATGCTACGTCCACTTTATATACAGTCTATGGGCAAAACCCTAAGTATGCACCTCAAAATTTAAAAGTGACACATGATTTGAAATTTACTTTAGTAATGAATGAATTAAAACTTTTTGTGTGGTACTTTTCATGTAGATAAACTTCACACTTTTATTGCCTTGAAAGAGTAACTTTTGGGGAAAATGCTTCACATTTTTTCGCATAACAGTGTATATATAATGACATATACTAGAAGTTTGGTCATTTAATTTACAAAACTGATATAGTTGTTTTCACAGAGTCATTTAACTTTGCTCAATTCTTTATTAAAAGACAAATCTGGAGGTTCTGGTAGCGGAATGATTTATGCACAGTCCCTACAACCACAATGTCCAATGTAGGTCACTGAGGTCGAAAGGGTTTCAAAGACTCCCATCAGGGTCGCACTGACTATATGCAAAAGAGAAGCATATGCAGACTGACGGCAGCCAGAAATGGTCAGAGGAAAAGGATCTGATTATTTTAGTGAGTGTTCTGTACTCACTGATCTTTGGAAACCACATGTTGCCATCATGCAATGCCTGACAGCTGGAAACTCCATAGCAAACGTGTTCTTTATATTCAGAGGAGTGATGGATACATGAATCACTAGAGTATTGTTTTCTGGGTTAACAGGTTTACTGTGTTCTTCACTGACTCAGGTTACTGGGGACCACAGATGTTTCCAAACTCTCATTGTGTCAGTCAGTGTGTGTGAGGCAAACTCAACGGTCAGGGCTTGGCTTTAAGGTTTGTCCACTTGTCTAAGAAAAGGGGATTTATTTGTGGGGCAAAGAAATTTACTTCCTGCATTCAGCAAATTATAATTCTTTAAAAAAAACACTAAATAATGTGACTTCATGTTATGTGCCACTTACTACTTGACAATTTTGTAAAAGGAGTGGCTGTCACATTGAGAATATCGATTTGAAGTGTATATATTTTTCCCCTAAATCCATCTCAGAATGTCTTGACTGGCCAACCAGCGACTGATCTAAAGAAAAGGAACAGCTTGCAATTAACCCTCAAGCGATCGAATGGGGTCATTTATGACCCCAGCCATATAATTATGTTTGCTGTTTTTATATCTTTTATCTGAGAAATGTTTCCTACCATGAATTTGTCAATCTACTTGTCCTACAGCTGCTCAAAGTTTTTTGTAGAGATCGGTCAACTGGTGTGACAAGGATAATGGAAACTTGTCTGGGGTCACTTATGACCCCAGAAAGATGTATAGGTTTTTCACTATTGTAGGCCTTAGTTTTATTTATTTATTTTTACCTCTAAACGCTATATTTCAGTGTTTTGCAGTGCACTATAGCTGGTAGATCTACATTTTTAGCCACAGCTGCCCTGGGGCAGACTGACTGGCTGCCAATCCACTCCTACTACCCCTCTGACCACCACCAACATTACACAGCATACACATTCATACACCAGTGTAAGTGGCAGCACTGGAGGTAAGGTGGGTAAAGTGTCTCGCATTGGACGAATGGCTCTGCCACCTGAGCCACAGCCGCCCCTAATCTAAATACTTCTCTGCATGTTACATTGCACACATACAGACAAGATGTTTGTGTAGATTTTGTTTTTATGTACTTTCGATTTACTGTTGAGGAAACAAAAGGAATAAAGTTTTAAAAGAAGTGGTAAACAAAGCGTGTCTAAATAAATGTTTTTGCGTTCTTACAATGCATCATATTGTTCATATGGTTTTACTTTAGCTCTGAGTCAAAAATGATTAAAATCCATGAATAATAAAAGAAGGTTATTTTAGAATATCCATCTTAAAATGCAGTGGAGTGGAATAGGTAAGAAAGCACAAAAAGAGGTACTAAAGTAGACATTCCTGTGTAAAATATAGTGGGGTCATAAATGACCCCAGTCGGTCATTTTAGTCGCTAAAATAGCTTGGTCGCTTGAGGGTTAAAACATACCTGTTGGTCAGTCTAGCTAGCTAATTTGTCTCTATCATAGACTGTTTATAAAGATAGACAGGCCTATAGCAGTACCTTACTCTGCCTAACTTCTAGCAATCCAATAATGAGCAAAGAGGTGAGTGTGGTAGAGCTGGTGGATTTGGTCATATGAACATCTCAGGGTCATTGACGGTCCTGTGATGGTATTGCACCCCTACTTATACATAACTTTAAACCTTTGTACAATTGAAACAGGCAAGTTATATCAAATTTTACCCCTCATATATTTGTCATCAAAGGGGAAATTTGCCCGAGAGACCAAAGCAGCTTTGCACCAAGGCTGTAAAACATTTATTTCTGCTGTTAATATGGGAAACTTAACATTGAAGTCAATGGAGATTGACTCAACTTTGGAACTGGCCTCAAGTGGTAATTCAAGGAACTGCAGTTTGTGGCCCTCTCCAGTTGGGCTTCATTTTTCAGCATTCAAGGTTAGTACTTGGTCACTATACAGTTCACCATACTACAATGATACCAATAATGTTTCACTGATCTGGAGAACTGTGACCTGCTCTAACTATCTGGTCAGGTTCAACATTGAACCATTAAACTAAAATTGTGTGCAGTGGGGGCAGACCTTGAGCCATATGTGTGAAAATCTGTCTAGCTTCATGAAACACAAAGGCAGAACTATGGAAGAACTGAGGTGTATACACTTTATTCACTAAGTTGCACGTGCACCTGATTTTGTTTCTATAAATCTCAGTCATGGTGGAAATGGACCCACGTGAACAAACTTCATTACCCATCCCCACAATTATCTATAAATAAACACAAAATGCTCTTACATGTGACCATTGCATATGATTGAGGCTATTACTCATCTTACCACTTAATCATCATGTGTACCTGCAAACCATCCTCACAGCAACAGGCTATCTCAATCCTAATTATGAAACGGCAGGAGGTTGGTCGGTAATTAATTTATGGAGCTCAAATAGAAACTAATGTTACAAAATCCTTCACAGATCAAATGGAAAGAGCTTTGATAGGGGAGTATTGTATCCAAGGCAAACAAAAGCAATGTTTGCTACTCACAATTATCCAAAATTAAGGTATGAATGCACCTCTCAGTGACATTTTACAAAACACTGCAGACTGCAAATCAACAGCACAATCAGTAAAATGTATAATGTTTCACTACAGGATTGCATATTTTTTATTTTACACAGAGAAGTGATTTAAACAAATGTTTAATCATTGCATACCAGCACAAAAAACTAGGATGGGGAACATGGTAAATCTGCAACATGTTTCAATGCCATTGTAATCCTTTGCATTTGTCCTAAAGCACCACAGACAAACCTGCCACATTTGAAGAACAAGACACTTCCTTTTCATTTCCATATCTGCATATTCATACATTCTCAGCATGATCATCAACAACAGCCCAAACAAAACATGCCTGCTGTGTGGAGCAAGCCAGCAAACAGACAATAGAATAGAGCTTTATAATTGTGCTGAATTTAATTCAAATACCATTTGGAGATTGAAGGAGATGAAAAAGATGACAAAAAGAGGGAAAAATAAGTTTTTAATTCTCAGGAAAATCACATTATAGACTATACAGACACATAAAATCACACTTTCAGTCTTTATAATCCTATATCTCTACTAGTAGGACTGACAGATTGAAAGAAGTGGACATTGCCAGCCACCTGTACAGGTGTTGCTATGACAACTGTCTATATTTACACCTGTGGTTCAATCAAGCAGGCGGTTTGGTGAAGACAGCTAACACTGTATCAGTATCAGACAGCTGCAGCCATATTATCTGTCAGAGGTGATTCACAGCATCTGCCAGACACCTTGGCTAACTACATACAATCCACCGCTTGTGTGTTCAGACGTGCACCCCGAGGTGGGACTTATTCAACAGATGCTCTATTTAGCTGTTATTTATTGTATGGATGTTATATAACACTGTTTGTACAGTTCAGCAACATTCTGTTTCACATTTAGACAGGTTGTACCTTTCTTTCAAAGAAAGAATGAAACAGTTTGAAAGCAAATTTACAACATTTTTTTTTCCGTTTACTGGGAAATGTGAGTTATTGAACATGGTACATTTTAAGTAGATTTCTTGTACATTTTGCAGAGATCAAGATTTCATCACCAACAGAGATGCCTTTGAGTTAGTTGACCCTGTTGATACCTTATGAGAGTTGAACTCAGCACACATTCAGCAGAGGTGTTCTCAGCTTTATTTTAGTCACTTGATTTTTATAATTTTGTCAGTGATACTTTAGTCTTTTTTTTTTCTTTTAGGCACTTTGAAGCTTGTAAATCCAGTTAACTTTTAGCTTGTTGAATCTGCTGAAGCTCCATTTGTACTGCTCACCAAGTATTAGCATTAGCTAATTATTGTGGCTACAGCGTCGTCAAAATACAAAAGCATCTTTCTGAAGATGACTCACTCATTCATTAACTGACTGGGTTCCCTCAGAGGAAGTAGAGGAAGTTGTAGGTAATACTCAGTTATTATTCCTGGAACTGACTCATTCCTTTAGACAGCGACATGAAAGATATACGGCTGAAAGTCACATTAACTTTATGACATCACCTGTGTTACACTGACAGTGTTATATTAAATTTAACTGCTGCACATTTTGGCTGCAGAGTCATAGTTCATCTTATCTACTTTGTTGCGCTTTCTTTTCAGTCTTGTTAGTTTATATTATTGACACAGTTTTTTTTTCTCTAGGAACCAGTAACATTAGACAACATTAGTGAAAGAAACAATGTTTGTGATTATAAGGAGCTTCTACATAGTCAAAGTACAACAGGTCAATCAGATAAAATTATAAGATGGAAACGTTTACTGGTGAGACTTTGCATTAAACCGGTGTATATGACTGTGTAGACTCAGAGGAAGACAACTTGACTTCTCTTTTAAGTTTTTAACATTTTCCCTCTCATCCAAGAATCTTCTTCACTCATTCATTAATTTGTTTGGCCCCTTGTTTAGTTTTTTGTTTAGTTTTTATTGGACAGAAAAAGGCCAACTGTTTTGCCATAGTTCTCATCACAAAATATGAGTTTTTAATTTAGTTTTGTATTTATTGTGAAAAATACATTAGCTAATACTTTTCATGTTAGTTTTTATTCACAAAACTAATTGTTATTGGATCAGTTAACTTGATATAAAAAATAACACTGTAAGCATATAAATAAAAAAATATGCACATGATGGATATAATATGCTAAAAAAAAGGAACAGGCTACCAATAAATATCCCAGGCAAAAAAAAAAAAGTTTGTTAATTAGGGCTAGTTAATGCTAAAATTATCACATGGTATTATAAATAGAAATATGACTACATTGTATACTTTTTACATTCCTTCCTGACAAATATTTGGTTAACATTAGCTGTAACTCAAATACTGTAGTTAGCTAAGGATATGCTGCTTAGAATGAAGCTATGCTACTACTGTACATACACTCAACAAAAATATAAACACAACACTTTTGTTTTTGCTCCCATTTTTTATGAGATGAACTCAAAGATCTAAAATTTTTTTCCACATACATAATATCACCATTTCTCTCAAATATTGTTCACAAATCTGTCTAAATCTGTGATAGTGAGCACTTCTCTTTTGCTGAGATAATCCATCCCATCTCACAGGTGTGCCATATCAAGATGCTGATTAGACACCATGATTAGTGCACAGATGTGCCTTGGGCTGTGTCCGAAATCGCATACTAACGTACTACATACTACATTCTCAATGAGTATATACTGTATACTACGTACTATAAGTATGATTAGAATGCCGACCGTTCACACTGTAGTATACTACTCCGTTTCCCATAATGCATTTCAAACCTCCGACGACAAAAACCGGAAGTACGGCTATCAAATATCTCGGCTGAATGCCGGCTTCAGGTTGATTTTACGCTAACAAACAGTCGCATAATTAATGTGGCAATTTCAAGCCGGCACTCCTCATGCAGTTATTAGCCAGATTATGCGAATCGTTTCAGTTGTAGCTGCAGGCTACTGGAGGTAGCTGCTACTTGTTCTGTATGCAAAGCGAGCTGCTGCAAATAGCTGCTAGCATTCAGTAGCATGTTGTGAGGCGTCTGACAAATTTAAAACGTTGGTCAGAAAACGCCTATTTCTCAAATCTGTGGGGTGATTAGGATGACTACTTAAGCACATAAAATAAAATAAAAATCGCCGCGGTCCGGTCACATATCCCGCGGAGGCTTGCAT
The DNA here is from genome assembly GCF_021347895.1 of Acanthochromis polyacanthus. Taxonomy (NCBI): domain Eukaryota; kingdom Metazoa; phylum Chordata; class Actinopteri; family Pomacentridae; genus Acanthochromis; species Acanthochromis polyacanthus. The sequence continues at coordinate 22,860,475 of NC_067131.1, forward strand.
TTCGGTGGATAGCTCGCAAAGCATTATGGGGCGGTTGAGTATGACTAGTGTGGTCACCGTGCATACTTAAAAATTTTCCAGATATAGTATACATCCGGGTATTTCTCACGTACTCAATCTATTCATACTATCTAATGTGAACGCACTACATACTTATTTTGACATCACACTTAGTATGAGTAGTACGTTAGTATGCCATTTCGGACACAGCCTTAGACTGCCCACAATAAAAGGCCACTCTGAAAGGTGCAGTTTTGTTTTATTGGGGAGGGTCCACTCCTCTTCAGTGGCTGTGGATATTAAGTTGCTGGATATTGGCGGGAACTGGTACATGCTGTCGTATACGCCGATCCAGAGCATCCCAAACATTCTCAATGGGTGACATGTCCGGTGAGTATGCTGGCCATGCAAGCACTGGGACGTTTTCAGCTTCCAACAATTGGGTACAGATCCTTGCAACATGGGGCCGTGCATTATCCTGCTGCAACATGTTGCTGCATGGTGATGTTCTTGGATGTATGGCACAACAATGGGCCTCAGGATCTCGTCACGGTATCTCTGTGCATTCACAATGCCATCAATAAAACGCACCTGTGTTCTTCGTCCATAACAGACGCCTGCCCACACCATAACCCCACCGCCACCATGGGCCACTCCATCCACAACACTGACATCAGAAAACCGCTCACCCACACGACGCCACACACGCTGTCTGCCATCTACCCTGAACAGTGTAAACCGGGATTCTTCCGTGAAGAGAACACCTCTCCAACGTGCCAGACGTCATCAAATGTGAGCATTTGCCCACTCAAGTCGGCTACGACGATGAACTGTAGTCAGGTCGAGACCCCGATGAGGACGACGAGCATTCAGATAAGCTTCTCTGGGACGGTTTCTGACAGTTTGTGCAGAAATTCTTTGGTCATGCAAACCGATTGTTTCAGCAGCTGTCCGAGTGGCTGGTCTCAGACGATCTTGGAGGTGAACATGCTGGATGTGGAGGTCCTGGGCTGGTGTGGTTACATGTGGTCTGCGGTTGTGAGGCTGGTTGGATATACTGCCACATTCTCTGAAACGCCTTTGGAGACGGCTCATGGTAGAGAAATGAACATGCGATACACGAGCAACAGCTCTGGTTGACATTCCTGCTGTCAGTATGCCAATTGCACGCTCCCTCAAATCTTGCGACATCTGTGGCATTGTGCTGTGTGATAAAACTGGACATTTCAGAGTGGCCTTTTATTGTGGGCAGTCTAAGGCACACCTGTGAACTAATCATGGTGTCTACTCAGCATCTTGATATGGCACACCTGTGAGGTGAGATGGATTATCTCAGCAAAGGAGAAGTGCTCACTATCATAGATTTGTGAACAATATTTGAGAGACATGGTGATATTGTGTATGTGGAAAAAATTTTAGCTCTTGAATTCATCTCATAAAAAATGGGAGCAAAAACAAAAGTGTTGTGTTTATATTTTTGTTGAGTGTATTAAGCTAGCTAGACTGCTATACACACAATGTGTGTAGCTCATGTTAAACCTGATTTTATTTTATTTTATTTTTTTTATCAATTCCTCAAAATTTTCCTCTTCTATCACTGATGTGGCTAAGATAAGAAAACTGCCCTCCAAACTCTTTATGTAAGGAGTCACTCCTACTATAACTAAGCTGCTAGCAAAGAATGCTATTAAATAAAATTACAGATGTTTATCAAGAAGTTCCAGTTTCACATCAGCTCTCTGTTTTTGACTGAGGTTAAATAAAGCAATGACCTGTGTTATGTCATTTTCCTCGAATCAGTGTGACCTTCTAAAGCTAATACAAACCTTTAACATTCCAAACTTTATTGAAAATAATAGTGCTAACAAGTATCAAACAAAGCGTCCTGTGCTTAATTGCATAGATGGTGCTTGAAAGGTGATATTTGGGTTGATTAAATTACCATGAAAACAACATAATCAGTAAATAGTTGGAGAAAAAAAGGTGAACTTTGCACCTCTTTGACTATATTAACATTTCTTCTTCGGTAATTTGCTCAGAAGTTCATCGGAATGATTGTTTGAAAGCGTGGATATTCTTCTTAGGAAGATTTCGCACATCCTTACAGCTAAAACAGTTTCAATACATTTGAACTTGTATAATGTACACTAATGTGGAACAACTTTCCATGCTCTTCTGGGAATTTCTCCAGAGTTTATTTCTGAAGTAAACGACCCCTCGGGGGACTCTTATGTAACCCAGACTGTTCGGAGTCTAGTTTGCATGCTGTCTGCAAACTGCAAACTGCCCAGTCAATGACTCACTGGAGATTTTGACACTGTTCAGAAATTATGTCCAAATATAACTTTAACAGCATCGTGAGTAGCTTACCTGTGCATGACTGTACGACTTACAGGATCCTATGACTATTTGGCCGTGTCTAAGTTTGGCTGCTGAGTCGTGAGATGCGTAAGAATTAGGGTTTGGTTTTATAACAGTGACTTCGTAAAAGCAGGTAAAGAAAGCACTGCAGTCCTGCTTCCTGCTGGGAAACAATAAATCTACCTTCTTAAGCTTCTTTCTCCAGGTCACAAGTAATATGTTGCGTGAAAGTGTTTAAAAGGGAGATGATTCAAAGTTGGGTTTTGGTGTGTATCAAAGACCTCTGACTTTCTAAGTTGGAGTTGATCTATTTTTGGCCGAAGATATTTCAGACAATATCCCAAAGCAGGATGATTGTATTTAAATGCTCAAACAATAGCATGTCATCATTTGCAGGGTAAGTCTTGCATTATTGAGTAAACTAGAAATATGGGGGTAAAAAATACATGTCTAGGTATAGAGTATGTCTCATTTTTGACTGCAAAGTTAAGAGATTAACTGTGCTCTCTTTTTCATGTTTGCACTTTACTGGACTAAGTGCTCTGCAAGTCTGCACACAGCAATGCTTTGAGCTGAATATGAAGGTCAGCATGCCAACAATGATAATTAACATGTTGATATTTAGGAGTGAAACCAGAACGTCTGGCTGCTGCCCCCAAAGTATTAAACCCTCATTCTAAATACCACTGACATTTTGTAACTGTGCCAAAGACTAAAAATCTAGGCCTGGATCAAAGGTTTTGTGAAGAACACCACTCTAACGGTTGGTGGAGTAGTTTTTCAAAAGACAGTCTAATATTGTTTTTTATTTAGATATGTAGTTAAGGAATTAAAAGACAATAACAGAAGAAATTAGAGCTTCACTACCACATTTGGACAATTTCTTAGAAAATGAAGAAACTTTTAACACATAGGCCAGGCCACACATGACATTTTTGACTTTTGCTCTCAGTGTTTAATGTTCCAGTTGTTTACTTTCTTAGTTCTTCGTGTTATCATGGTAATAACTGCTAATGAGAACTAAAAAGAAAACAATGTATAAAATTTTGTTGACATATTTTGATCTTACGGTCCATGTTGCAAAGGGATCCCTTAGCTTTAAAGTTATCCTGTTTGGGACATAAATGTCTGCTAATTCCTCCAGGAGTTATCATGAACAGTAATTTAAAACCCCTAGGTGAATCTCGTGAGGAAAACTGATCCATGAGGAAATGTAATTTTTACAGTTTTTTGTATAAACCAGTGGTTCCCATGTACAGTTCACTTGTGTGAAGTAGTCTGTATAGTAAAGAAGAAAATGAGTTTTCTGAATACACTGAAAGGAAAAAATTCCAGCAGCAGCTCTGAGTCACAACATCACTGTCTTTAAAGGAAGAAAATAGTTACTGAAATGATGTAAGATTAAAAAAAAAATGGGATGAACAAATGCAGTATAACATCATGTAATCTTTGTGCAGGTCAATGCTTTATTATTGCTTTTGCACCAAAATTCAATAAATTAAACAAATCAAAAATATACAAAAGTAATAGTAACCATAAAAATTTAATAAAAATTAATACCACTATTTCAACAGAGCAAAGAAACAGGACAATTAAATGTGGTCTGTTAAATATTAGATCTCTCTCGTCTAAATCTCTGCTAGTAAATGAGGTGATAACTGATCACCAGATTGATTTGTTCTGTTTGACTGAAACCTGGTTGCAGCAGGAAGAATTTGTTAGCCTAAACGAATCAACTCCCCTAGTCATATTAACTGTCATATTCCTCGAATCACAGGCCGAGGAGGAGGAGTGGTTGCAATCTACCATTCTAGTTTAAAATTGAACCAGAGACCTAAACCTGATTACAGCTCATTTGAAAATCTCACTCTTAGTCTCTCTCATCCAAATTTGAAAGCTCAGAAACCAGTTTTATTTGTTGTTATATATCGTCCTCCTGCTCCTTATTCTGAGTTTTTATCTCAAATCTCAGACTTTTTATCTGATTTAGTGCTCAGTTCAGACAAAGTTATTATTGCGGGTGACTTTAACATTCATGTTGACATAGACAGCGACAGCCTTACAACAGCTTTTAATTCAATATTATACTCAATTGGGTTTTCTCAACATGTAAATAAACCAACTCATAGTTTTAATCACACTCTTGACCTTGTCCTGACTTATGGCATAGAAATTGAAGAGTTAACAATATTTCCCCAGAACCCTCTTCTTTCTGACCATTTCATGATAACATTTCAATTTAAAGTAAAGGATTGCATAGCAGCTGAGAACAAATATCATTACAGTAGGTGTTTATCTGACAATTCAGTAACTAAATTTAAGGAAATAATACCCTCTCTGTTTACTTCAGCAACATTTACTGATAAATCAGAAGGCAAATATTATAATTTTACCCCCACAGAAGTGGATTATTATGTTAATAATGCTTCAGCCTCACTGCGTACAACTCTTGGTAGTGTTGCACCTGTAAAAAAAAAAAAAGTTATAGCTCAGACAAGACTTGCTCCTTGGTACAATTCCCAGCTGCGGACTTTAAAGCAGGCATCCCGAAAGCTGGAAAGAAAGTGGTATTCCACTAATTCAGAGGAAGTGTATGTGGCTTGGAAAAATAGTCTAGTAATCTATAAAAAGCTCTTCGTAATGCTAGGACAACATACTATTCATCTTTAATAGAAGAGAACAAGAACAACCCTCGGTTTCTCTTTAGCACTGTAGCCAGGCTGACAAAGAGTCAGAGCTCTGTTGAACCTTGTATTCCTTTAGCTCTAACCAGTAACGACTTCATGAGCTTCTTTACACATAAAATAGTTAATATTAGAGATAAAATTAATCTGACCCTTCCTACAAATGTCACAGATGCTTTTGAATTGGCTGTTTAAGGTTGCTGTCATCAAACCTTTGCTTAAAAAGCCCACTTTAGATCCAGATGTGTTAGCGAACTACAGACCGATATCCAACCTACCATTTCTCTCTAAAATTCTGGAAAAATCAGTTGCAAAATCAATTATGTGAACACTTACAAAGGAATAATTTGTTTGAAGTGTTTCAGTCAGGCTTCAGAGTGCATCATAGCACAGAAACGGCTCTGGTGAAAGTTACTAATGACCTTCTCATAGCATCAGATAATGGACTAGTCTCTATACTTGTTTTGTTAGATCTTAGTGCAGCGTTTGACACAATCGACCACAAAATTTTAATACAGCATCTAGAACAGGGGTCGGCAACCTTTAACACTCAAAGAGCCATTTCAACCCGTTTCCCACAGAAAAGAAAAAAAAAACGGGAGCCGCAAAATCCTTTTGGCATTTAAAATGAAGACAACGCTGCATATATCACTTTTTTACCTCTATGCCCTTGTTAATCAGCCTCTAATTAGATAGATTCATTTTTTTAATCGTGTCCTTCCACTAATATTTATCTTACTTGGTTAATGTCATTTTTGCTCCTGGACCTCACATGTTACGTAATGTTAGCTGGAAATCAATATTTTGCGAATGTCTATTTAACTTGTAAAATCTATTTATCTATTTATCTTAAGCTAATAACTTTTCTCCGGTAAGTCGCTGCCCTATTTTCCAAGACGATACTCCTCTGACTCTCTGACTTGCTGCCTGGACATCAAGCCGTGTTCTTGCGAGTAACGTGTATTACCCTATCATGAGTACTCTTGACTCAAAGACGTGTCTTTCTTGGAGTGGAGCTTTAATATACAGGCTTGCCATTCTTGAGTACAAAACGATGTGAAACTACAGGCGTTGCTTCTCCAGGAGTAAAACAAAAAAAGGCATGAAACGTGTGGGAATCGGAAGCTCCGTGTTGTCTCTCTGCTTCAACTCTGCGCTCTCATGCAATAGTACCCCAGCAGCACATCCGGTGGAGTGACACGTCAAAATAAGAGCGGTAATTTCACAATAACATTGTCTATATTAAAATGCATTGAAACGCGCCTGAAAGGCAGAACAATTTATTTTCCAAAGTTACAGGGAGCCACAACAGAGGGTTGAAAGAGCCGCATGCGGCTCCGGAGCCGCGGGTTGCCGACCCCTGATCTAGAACATTCAGTTGGCATTAAAGGGACAGCACTGGACTGGTTTAAATCCTACTTATCAGATAGGTTCCAGTTTGTGCATGTCAACAATAACTCTTCTGAGCATACTAAAGTTAATTATGGAGTTCCTCAGGGTTCTGTCTTAGGACCGATACTTTTCACATTATACATGCTTCCTTTAGGCAATATTATTAGGAAGCATTGTATTAATTTCCATTGTTATGCAGATGACACACAATTGTATTTATCTATGAAGCCAGATTAAACTGATCAGCTAGCTAGACTGCAAGATTGTCTTAAGGACATTAAAACCTGGATGACTTTTAACTTCCTACTGCTAAATTCAGACAAAACTGAAGTCATTGTATTTGGCCCCAAACATCTTAGAAACTCGCTTTCAAAGCAAATAGTTACTCTGGATGGCATCACATTGGCCTCCAGTACTAATGTGAGGAATCTTGGAGTTATTTTTGACCAGGACATGTCCTTTAACTCACACATAAAGCAAGTCTGTAGGACTTCTTTTTTTCACCTGCGTAATATTGTAAAAAATCAGGAACATCCTGTCTCAGAGTGATGCAGAAAAATTAGTTCATGCTTTTGTTACTTCCAGGCTTGACTATTGCAATTCCTTATTATCGAGTTGTCCAAATAGCTCTCTCAAACATCTACAGTTGATCCAAAATGCTGCTGCTGAGAGTATTGACAGGAGTTAGCAAAAGAGATCATATTTCCCCTATACTTGCTTCTCTTCACTGGCTTCCTGTTAAATCCAGAATAGAATTTAAAATCCTTCTCCTGACATATAAAGCTCTTAATAACCAATCTCCATCATATCTTAAAGATCTGATAGTACCATATTATCCTAGTAGAACTCTTTGCTCTCAAACTGCAGGCGTAGAATTTCTAAAAGTAGAATGGGAGGCAGAGCTTCAGTTATCAGGTGCCTCTCTTGTGGAACCTGCTCCCAGTTTGGGTTCGGGAGGCAGATACCCTCTCTATTTTTAAGACCAGGCTTAAAACGTTCCTTTTTGACAAATCTTATAGTTGGGGCTGACTGGGTGACCCACAGGGGTTCGGCTTGTGTCTTCATTGCAAAGCTGACTCCCTCTTGGACGTCCCTTCGTTCTGCCCCCAGTCATGCTGCTATAGGCCTCGGCTGCTGGGGAACTTCTCTTGATGCACTGAGCCCTTCTCTATCTACCTTTACATTTAATATGTATACCGTTATTGCATTACATTCACTCTGTTTCCCCCAGTGTTATTTCCCCGAGTGTCCCTGGTCCCAGAGCTGGATGCTTCAGATCTGCGGTTGATGTTCCACCAACTGGTCTAGTCTCCATCATGTCCACTGTGGGATGTTGCTGCTGACCTTCGTCCAGCCCTCCGCTTCCAGCTCCCCTTTTCCACCAGTCAACTCTACATCGCCCTCACTATACTTGTTATGCTAATCTACATACTTTGAATTTTACTGCTAGCTATATATGTAGTATATTTAATGTCAGAGCTGTACATCATAACAGTAAACTATGAGTCAGTTTTCAATGTTAGCTTGTACTTTGTTTGTGTCACATATCTTGTCATACATGTATCCAAATGTGTGTTGTACTTTCCTTGCTTTCCCACCCCTCCCTCTCCTCCCATCCCTCCCCCTTGCCCGGCCAGCAGGCAGATGGGTCCCCCCTATATAGAGCCGGGTTCTGCTCGAGGTTTTTTCCCTGTTAAAAGGGTGTTTTCCTTGCCACTGTCGCCTTTGGGCTTGCTCTGGGGGTCAGGCATATGGGTTCTGTAAAGCGTCTTGAGACAATTTGACTGTAATTGACGCTATAGAAATAAAATTGAATTGAATTGAAAGGAACCAGCAGGGAACTTGAGTCTTATCACAGCACTTCAAAAAATATAAACATTAATGGATGTACAGCAGTCACTGTTGTCTTTTTTCTGAGTCATTTTTAGCCTAATAGACATAGGGTGATATCTGCTAAAATGGGCCACTTTTTGGTAAATCGCTTGTAGCATTAACAAAAAACAATGTATTCTATTAAAATGTGGTTTTATGGCTAGTAATGGTTGTTTTCTTTTAATTTTGCATTGAAATTATCTTGTAAATAGGATTGTTTAGTTCTTACAGGTCTTGATACGTCAGCTGTGCCAATTTTTTTACACAAGCAAAGTTCAGGTAAAATGGGCCAGCTGGTCAGGTAAAATGGGACGCTTATCAGGTAAGTTGGGCCAGTCCAACTGCAAAGGGATAGTCATCAATTTTTATTGTAAAAAAACTGTCAATATGGCAACATACTGTGTAAGAACAATTTAATAATATCAGGACAATTCATTACATTGTAAATGATTAACTGATCTGCTCATGGCAAATGTATTGAATCCACATGGCACTGTGAACTTGGGTAAAAAACGCATAAATAATGATAAAAAAACAACTGCAACCTACTTGGCCTACAAATGGGATGAATGCAAACACTGAACCTCAATAATATCTAAATAGTCAAAATTTTAAAATGTGTGTCTGTGCTTGAGTATGTCATGGCCTAGGTTACTTTAACCACAAATTTAAATACAGTCCTGACAGGTGAAGCTGTCATCATCATAGATGCCGTTCTCTTCGCCACAGCTCTCATGGCACCAGATTGAACACTAGACACTTGATCCATTCCTCTGTTGCCTTTGGGTCGTCTCTTTTCTTCTCTGGTCCTTGTTCCTCCTCTCTTCATCTATCCTCAACTGTTCTCTCACTTTCTGTCTCCTTTCTTCCTCCATCTCTCAGTCCCTCTCTCTTTTCCTCTCACTTGCTTCTTGCTTGCCATACTCACTGCAGATAAAGTCAGTGGATTGTTACTAAAAACACTGATCATCATTGTTTTTAGGCAGATGCATCCTTTTCACATAAATGCCTACTCCATTCCCTTCAAATGTGTACATGTGTGCATGTGTGACTGACAAAAAGGGTGGCCCATTTTAGCTGAAACCAGGGGGCCCAACTTACCTGAATAGGTTCAGCTAAATTGGGCCACTAACAAAAACGTCAAACTTTGAAAAAAAAAAGTCCAAATACCAAACTTTAAGCATTATTTCTGATAGGTGTCATCAAGACAGATATTATACATTAAAAATTTTAAACATATATACATGTTTCTTTAATTGACTTATCATCCTTATAATTTTTATCAGAAATTCTTATGCACACTCACCACGCAGTTTTCCGGTGCAGTGTGGATTTGAATCTTATCTCCACTCACAAAAACAACCACAGACCAATAAAATCTGTTGTTTCATGTTGAGTACAGTTGAGGCAAACATTTGACACCATTTGCTGTCATTGGCTCTAAAAATCAGAGGGGCTAGGACATCCAAAGCTTAAATGGCCCATTTTACCTGATGGCCCAATTTACCTGATATCACCCTATTGAACTCCCTGCAGGAATGATTCCTCCACCTGCTCCCTCCTCAGCTACATATGCACAAAGATGCATCGTGACTCCACTGTGATCAAAGCAACAAACATATTTATATTTACATGTAGTGTACTGCATTCCCTTTAAATACCATACATGAAATCATGCCTCATTGGCATGCACCTTCTTCTTTGGATTTACTGCAGGATTGAGAACCTATAGAATCACAATCCCTCTATGACCTCCTCTCATGGCCATATTCAGCAGGCTGTAGGAGGAGCAACAGAGACCCGGCTCACTGAGAATCTTAACAGACGCTTCCCAGAACTTTTCAATATGAAGGCTTGCATTCATAGTAGACTGCATACCAGAAAATGGAAAAACAAAACAAAACAACACAGGAAGTTAAAAAACTTGCTGGTTGATTTGGGATGGCTTTTTGGGGGGCAGAGGTGAAGTTGAGGGAAGAGTTCTCATAGGAAACCATCTTTTAAACTGCTGGACACAAGTGTAGCTTAAGTAATTCTACTTGGTCAAATAAAGTTAAAACACACACACACACACACACACACACACACACACACACACACACACACACACACACACACACACACACACACAAGTATTGTCTGGATACAGTCGTCCAGCTGAATTGATGACAGGTACAGAAGGCAAATGCTTTTTGTCAGGCCCGTTGGCTGTACATTTGGGTTGGCTTTTGTTCTGTACATGATGATCCTTTTTGTTCTGTACATGATGATCCTTTAGTAGATAGTGATTAATTATGTTTGACAGGTCTCTTCAGCTGTCCCTCGTAACATATAAGGGGACAGCTAAAGAGACCTGTCAAACATAATTAATCACTATCTATCCATGGTATTTCTTTCAGGTGTCAATAAATATTAACCATAAAATAGAACTGGGGCACATCTTAGGTTTAAAATGTGTTCACAACGATTTGGTTATTTTACATTGCAGTAAAAGTAAAACTGCTCAGATCTTTGCAGCTACATATCTTGCACCTTCTATTTAGGATAAATTCACCCTTTCTAACCATGATTTCAAACAGCTTTTTGAAGGTAAGATTTTTTTTGCTGCATTTTTGGACACCAAAATCAATCTTTGATGGCAACAAGGCAGATTACACTTTTTACACAGTTACTGTCATACATTCCAAACAACAAGCTCACTTACGTGCCACATCTTTAGAAAGCCAGAGTCATCTTCATGTAGATAGGCAGGGAGAGCATGGAGGACAGCAGCTCGTTTTACATGGGCGTCAACATGTTCTTTAAATGTGAGAACATATTGTAAATTCACAGACACACAATATTGTCATATATCTCTACAGACACAGACCAAATATAAACTATCTAAAATCCATTGCAGTATCTTTCTCAGGCATCAGGAAGTGTAACCCACTGACCTGTAGGTCATAAATCCTGAAGAGCTGACCCAGAACTTCAGACACTTTCCCAGTGCGAGCAGCTTTCTTCCTGAACAAGTTCTGAAGATGGGGAGAATGTCGATCCAAGGCAGCATAGAAGTGGTTCTTCAAGTTCATGTTTGTAATTCTGTGAAACTCAGCACAGATCTGCAGAAATATAAATCAGTGCTTCAGTCAGTGCTTGAGTATGTGTTTATCGGCTGTCTGTGGCCCTGTAAGAAAAACAGCTTAACATTTTGAACTATGATTTGATTGATAATATGCAGTTTTCATATGTATATTTGAGTACATTTGATGCAGTTATCGCTGACACAGATACATAAAGGACATAGTAAATGTGCTAAAACAGGTGTGTAAAGGAAAATCTATTCACCTGCGACTCTATTTTGAGGGCAGGCCACCGTTCCAGGATCTTGGCAACTGGCAGATCATCACTGACAACCTCTTTGCGCTGCAGGGCAAAGGTGGTCTAACCCTAACCCTAACCCTAACCCTGGATCTTCATATGACAGGCTGAAGTCAAAGTCAAGCTTAAATTTCTCTTTTATCATTGTTTTTACATCATCCACAGAATCTGGATGAGAGGATAACGTCATCTTCCTCACAAGGTCTGTGGAGACATGGACATGTAGTAGGAAATTTTGTGCCGCCATCTCCTATTGTTAAAAATAAAAAAGAGAATGTATTAATTTGTTGTTAACTTGTGTGAATTTAAATTTTCTCAACACTGTTTCAAGAAAATGAAGTGAGAAAAACTGTGATTCAGATTGTACATTGTGATTTCTTCTTCAGAAAATTATCATATGAAGCTCTGGCCAGAACTTACTGTAGTATGACTCCCAATTTCTAAATGCATTTAGTCCTCCAAGTCTCTGACCATAATAAATCTTTTCTGTGTTAACAGTCAATGTCCATCAATGGAGTATGCTGCCAGACTTACTGTGTCATTTAGTTCGCTTAGCGGATGCACAGAGCAAGTGTCTGATGATGTCAGCTCAAATGATCTCAGATGCTCAGTATACCAGCACTCATAGTTCCTGCAAAGAAAGTAAACAGAGTTGTTCACAAGCAGTATGTGCTCAATTCTGCTGAATTTTGGAGGTCCTCCTATCTGGTCTGCAGAAACAAACATTCCATTTGCATACTCTGTGTCATTCACAGAGACCTTTGATGTACTGAATATGATTTGGCTATCTGTCTTGGTCTCTATGAAGTCTTTTGCCACTTGAGGCAGAGTAGCTACTTGGCTTAGACAGAGGTGACATTTGTGGCTTGCATGTGAGGTTTGAAAAATGAGGGCGTACTGAGGTAATACGCCATCTTGTGCTGATGTCTGGTCGCAAGAGTTTTCAAGATGTTCTTGAAATTTTGTGCATCATGTATTACCCTTTTGAAAAATCAATGTTTTCCTTCAAACCTCATGGTCCATAGGTGAACCAAAGGACCAAAACGCTTCGTCAGGTCTGGGTAGTGTTCAACATAATGATGCTTGGGTCTGAGCTTCAAGTCTGGAAACACTGTTGTAAGACCCTGTCTGTGATCACTTATTTTAGTCTGCACTAGTTGCACAATTTCTTTGAGGTCCATCAATATAACCCATGCTTCATCTCCTTCAGGAACCTTACTTCCTACCATAAGTGGTAATAACCTCAAGAAGGTGGCATTTTCATGTCCATCTCCACCAATGTTTTGTTTTGTTGCAAAATTCTTTTGTATTAGTTGCGGTTTATCAAGCTTATTAGAGTGCTGATATGGAAATGTGCGAATTTTTGTGTTTAACTAAGCACATTAACGTGGTGTTTCAGTTGTTTAGGGATACACAGAAACTCATAATGAGTAAAATGTATAATTACTCATGAGATAAACAATACAAGTGTGTAAACGTTATACCCTTTTTGAACCAGCAGGTATTCCACCTGATATTTAAACAAACTCACAAATATAGAAACTTAACCTATAGACCCTGGCAAAAAAGCATCCCTGAGTAATTAACTGGTTAACTATTACCAGAGTAGAAGGCACAGCTTAGGCAAACCTTTGGATCTGAGCTTGAACAGATCACGGATCTATTTCCAAACCATTCACAAAACCTTTTCCTCCAACGGAGTAGGCTGTTTTCCCTTCTTCTCGAGCTTTCCTTATGTGGGGCAACAGTTTCTGTCTGTTCTCTCTGTCCTCCTAAGTCCTCTTTGAATTGAAGGCCCTTATTCTTGAGATAGGAGTTGTTTTTAGCTGCTTTCCACAGGGTATCCCTGCACCTGCGGGAGATGACCCTCATAATGACGCCTCAGGGTTTTGTCGAAGTTTTCCCACTCGGTGTGCAACGTCTATAGCAGTGGGGAGCGTATCCTTTTCCTCCGGTAAAACCGCCTGGCAAACACTGGTCACCCGAGCCCGCACATCCTCCTCCCTCTCTTCTGGCAAACCTTGGCGCCGCAAGTTCCACCATCGGCTGTAGCGTTCCAGCTCGCTGACCCGGTTCACAGTTTTCAAAGCAAAATCCTCGCTTCTTTGCACCCGCTTTTCAATGTGTGCAACTTTGACATTTAAAATTTTAATTTCGCCATGAACCGATTCTAGCATTTCTTCGAAGGTATCGCTTCGGTCATTAATAAGATCAGCCAGGGAGCGCACCGCATCATTTGAGCCCAGCCCGGTTTCTTTATTTATGAAAAGAGTTGGTTTGTTCAGAACCGGAGGCTTGCTCGGTGTCACAGGCAGAGGGGGGAATTCTACATCGAGGATTGATAGCAGGCTGCAGTCCATTCCGTTGCTGCTGTAATCGTGTTCGCTAGCTAAGAGGCTATTGTTAGCCTTCTCACCTGGAGTCACAAACATTAGGATGTTTCTGTCCGGATTTTTTAGGCATTTTGCATTATTTATCTCGTGGAAGCTAGAATAGCTGTTCTTACAGATACTGATAATAAATGTGTGCCTTAAATAAGGTTTGATGCCAAGAGCTCGAAAAGTAGTGAATACTCACTCCACCATCTTGCTGGAACCTCTACACGGCCAGCTTAAGTAGTTTCTCTTGTAGCTGAATCTCTGTTGTAATTAATATTATTGTATTGCATTCTCTGTGGTCTGGTTGTTGTTGCCTGCACATGAGTCTCTGCTTCTGGAGTGTAACAGAGTTTTCATGGAGAACATGAAATTGCCTGGGTGACCCCAAGCTTTTGAATGGTAATGTAGATGTGATACAAGGAAAGGAAGCACACACAAAACACAGAAAAAAATATATACAACAGAAATGACAAATAAAAAAAGAGAAAGAGTGTTAGAAACCAAAGTAACGCAAGAGGGAACCTTGGACAGGCATCCACTTGATGGAGAGACCTCCAGTATTTGAAATGGTTCAAACAAACGTCCATTTGACATTCTTCCTAGTCGATCAACAAGCAACAAAAATGCAACAATGCCTACTGTATAACTTCCAGCATCTAAAGTTTTTCTCCTAATTCCAGCTGAGTGCACCATTCTTTGACCCTGTGTCTTTTCAGCTTTGATCTCATTTGTATATTCATACCCTTGGCCTCTTCTATTTTTAATGGGTTGTATGCAGTCAGTGTAACAGTTGTAAGGCTCTTCCTCTTACATCATCTATGTGTTTTGTGTTATCAGTGATTCAATGTCACATGGACAGAGACAGAGATTGGGAGGAGGGAGTGTTTGTTTGCCATCACGTTTTCTTCTTGTCTGCATGGTTACCACTCACCTTGCTCTCAATGCAAGCCTGGTCCTCTCGCTGTCCTTCTGAATTCATTAGCAGCTAAGAAAGACCAATATACATCCTCCACATTATTTCACTTTGACTATTCATCATCATTTAGAACCCCCCCCCCCCCAAACCCTCCCCCTCTATATTCACTGTCTTCTTTCATTAGGCAAATGTCAGTCAGAGTGGATTCTGTCATTGACAATACACAATACAGTAGATGCACGTGGCCGATCCTGACTACGTACTCTGCAGAAAAGTAAACAAACTGACCAGAGTGTGTGTCGCAGCAGGAGGTTTTCCTCACTGTTGACGTTCTCCGGCTGAGTGGACAGGAGGCTTATCTTAATGGAACTGCATAGGTTAAAGGCTGGCTGTCTCCATAACAGAATCACACGTGGATGCACACAAACTGTTGTCTTGTTGCACATGTGCAAATGGCACATTGCTACTAAGCTTGATCACACACAGGTTAAAGATTAAGGATGTGTTCATTTCCAGCATTAATATAGTGAATATACATTGTTTTAAATGAGGCTGTTAGTTAACGTACTGTGAAAACACAAAATCCATAAGAGTTCTGCTCTGTAAAATGAGAGAAGTGGGTGTCTCAGTCCCCTCCATCACTGTGACATTTTCATTATGGCCTATACCAGCGAGGCGGCCCACCTCGTCGATTATATGGGAGGGGAAACACTGCATCACGTAGGTACGGCCCGTACACATATTATTGCAGGTTGTAGAGAGGGTGTGCTCGATTTGCTTACCCAGCTGTCCAGGAATGATAATAATAGTATTAGTATTTCGTGGGCACGTTATACCTATTTCGTGGCAACAAATTAGTATTTCGAGCGCACGTTGTACCTACTTCGTGGGAACGAAGTAGCATTTCGTTCGAACGAATTAGTATTTCATGGGAACGAAGTAGCATTTCGTTCAAACGAATTAATATTTCGTGTAAAAGTAGTAGTATTTCGTCAGAAAGAATTACTATTTCGTGGGAACGAATTACTATTTCATGCACACGTTATAGCTATATCTTGGCCACAATTTATTTCTTTTTTACCATGTCATCAGAGGGGCTCCGCAATACATATATATATATATATATATATATATATATATATATATATACAGTGCCTTGCGAAAGTATTCGGCCCCCTTGAAATTTTCAACCTTTCGCCACATTTCAGGCTTCAAACATAAAGATATAAAATTTTAATTTTTTGTCAAGAATCAACAACAATTGGGACACAATCGTGAAGTGGAATGAAATTTATTGGATATTTTATACTTTTTTAACAAATAAAAAACTGACAAGTGGGGTGTGCAATAGTATTCGGCCCCTTTACTTTCAGTGCAGCAAACTCACTCCAGAAGTTCAGTGAGGATCTCTGAATGATCCAATGTTGTCCTAAATGACTGATGATGAAAAATAGAATCCACCTGTGTGTAATCAAGTCTCCGTATAAATGCACCTGCTCTGTGATAGTCTCAGGGTTCTGTTTAAAGTGCAGAGAGCATCATGAAGACCAAGGAACACACCAGGCAGGTCCGAGATACTGTTGTGGAGAAGTTTAAAGCCGGATTTGGATACAAAAAGGTTTCCCAAGCTTTAAACATCTCAAGGAGAACTGTGCAAGCAATCATATTGAAATGGAAGGAGTATCAGACCACTGCAAATCTACCAAGACCTGGCCGTCCCTCTAAACTTTCACCTCCAACAAGGAGAAGACTGATCAGAGATGCAGCCAAGAGGCCCATGATCACTCTGGATGAACTGCAGAGATCTACAGCTGAGGTGGGAGAGTCCGTCCATAGGACAACAATCAATCGTACACTGCACAAATCTGGCCTTTATGGAAGAGTGGCAAGAAGAAAGCCATTTCTCAAACATATCCATAAAAAGTCTCATTTGAAGTTTGACACAAGCCACCTGGGAGACACACCAAACATGTGGAAGAAGGTGCTCTGGTCAGATGAAACCAAAATCCAACTTTTTGGCCACAATCCAAAACGATATGTTTGGCGTAAAAGCAACACAGCTCATCACCCTGAACACACCATCCCCACTGTCAAACATGGTGGTGGCAGCCTCATGGTTTGGGCCTGCTTTTCTTCAGCAGGGACAGGGAAGATGGTTAAAATTGATGGGAAGATGAATGGAGCCAAATACAGGACCATTCTGGAAGAAAACCTGTTGGAGTCTGCAAAAGACCTCAGACTGGGATGGAGATTTATCTTCCAACAGGACAATGATCCAAAACATAAAGCCAAATCTACAATGGAATGGTTCACAGATAAATGTATCCACGTGTTAGAATGGCCAAGTCAAAGTCCAGACCTGAATCCAATCGAGAATCTGTGGGCAGAGCTGAAGACTGCTGTTCACAAACGCTCTCCATCCAACCTCACTGAGCTCGAGCTGTTTTTCAAGGAAGAATGGGCAAGAATTTCAGTCTCTCGATGTGCAAAACTGATAGAGACATACCCCAAGCGACTTTCAGCTGTAATTGCAGCAAAAGGTGGCGCTACAAAGTATTAATGCAAGGGGGCCGAATAATATTGCACGCCCCACTTTTCAGGTTTTTATTTGTTAAAAAAGTTTAAAATATCCAATAAATTTCGTTCCACTTCACGATTGTGTCCCACTTGTTGTTGCTTCTTGCCAAAAAATTAGAATTTTATATCTTTATGTTTGAAGCCTGAAATGTGGCGAAAGGTTGAAAAGTTCAAGGGGGCCGAATACTTTCGCAAGGCACTGTGTATATATATATATATATTCACAGCAAAAAATATGCATTAAATAAATTAACACATTTAATCACACCTTTCTCAGTTCCCTAATTTCTGGCACACCAGTAACTCTGATGAACACTCCAGCCCAGTAGGTGGTGGTAATGAACCAAGTCTGTCTGCCAGCTGTGATGAAGAAGCACAGGAAGCACTGAGTGATGTCAACGCACTGGTAAACAGTGAAGAAAGATGAGATTGAGCTTGCTGGGCAGAAAGTTTTCTGTAAAAAATTTTTTTGGCAGCTTGAATTAAAGCATGGGTGTGTGCAAATTGTGCAACAAAGAGTTTTCTGATCACCTCAATGTAAAACATGTTGCTATGACCACCACACTTAACGTTAGCTACTACAGTCATGCTAACGGCTAACGGTGTATTGAAAGATGTTCATTTTGTCATTTAGTATAGTAGGATAACGTTGCTTTTTATACCGACAAATCAGTAAAGAATGGATGGTTTTAACTTGCTGACATTTTTCAAATGCATCTGCAGTCTTCATCACAGCATCATCTGACGTGTGCTGACATGTCCTTTTTATCAGGTGACCAGTTTGATAGATCTGTCAGAATCTGTCAAACCGACCATGGCCTCCCCACCCCTGCTTCTTTTTTTTTTGGAGTCCAGATGTGTTTAATTAAACTGATTGGACTTGATTAGGAAAGGCACACACCTGTCTCTATAAGACCTTACAGCTCACAGTGCATGTCAGAGCAAATGAGAATCATGAGGTCGAAGGAACTGCCCAAGGAGCTCAGAGGCAGAATTGTGGCAAGGCACAGATCTGGCCAAGGTTACAAAAGAATTTCTGCAGCACTCAAGGTTCCTAAGAGCACAATGGCCTCCATAATCCTCAAATGGAAGAAGTTTGGGACGACCACAACTCTTCCTAGACCTGGCCGTCCAGCCATACTGAGAAAATGTGGGAGAAGAGCCCTGGTGAGAGAGGTAAAGAAGAACCCAAACATCACTGTGGCTGAGCTCCAGAGATGCAGTCGGGAGATAGGAGAAAGTTCCACAAAGTCAACTATCACTGCAGCCCTCCACCAGTCGGGGCTTTATGGCAGAGTGGCCCGACGGAAGCCTCTCCTCAGTGCAAGACACATGAAAGCCCGCATAGAGTTTGTCAAAAAACACATGAAGGACTCCCAGACTATGAGAAATAAGATTATCTGGTCTGATGAGACCAAGATTGAACTTTTTGGTGTTAATCCTATGTGTGGAGAAAACCAGGCACTGCTCATCACTTGCCCAATACAATCCCTACAGTAAAATATGGTGGTGGGAGCATCATGTTGTGGGGGTGTTTTTCAGCTGCAGGGACAGGACGACTGGTTGCAATTGAAGGAAGGATGAATGCGGCCAAGTACAGAGATATGCTGGAGGAAAAGCTCTTCCAGAGTGCCTAGGATCTCAGACTGGGCTGAAGGTTCACCTTTCAACAGGACAATGACCCTAAGCACACAGCTAAAATAACAAAGGAGTGGCTTTAGAACAACTCTGTGACCAATCTCCATTCTCTATACACCACTTTATCCTCACTAGGGTCGGGGGGGGGGGCTGAAGCCTACCTAGGCTGACTCGGACGAAGGCAAAGGACACCCTGGACAGGTCGCGACTCGCCAGTCTGTCGCAGGGCTACATATACAGACAGACAATCACACTCACATTCACACCTATGGGCAATTGAGAATAGTCAATTAACCTCAGCATATTTTTGGACTGTGGGAGGAAGCCGGACTGTCTGGAGAAAACCCACGCATGCACAGGGAGAACATGCAAACTCCATGCAGAAAGATCCCAGGCCCAGGCTGGGATTTGAACCGGGGATCTGCTTGCTGCAAGGCAAAAGTGCTAACCACGACCTTACTGTGCAGCGACACACACAGTACGGACACAGCATCAGCACGGTCAGGGGGCGCGCTGCAGCACCTCACAAGGTCTCATCCACCCATAACCGATAATGACGGTAAAGATCGATTCTGATGAGCAATTCTTCATGTAATAATCATGTTTATTTTGTTGTACCAGTGACACTATGATAATTTTTTTGCATAAATTTGATCTGGCGTCCCCACGTTTGGCCCGGAATGTATGTGTATATATTTATATACAATCCGGGCCAAACGGGCCTGGGATCTTTCTGCATGGAGTTTGCATGTTCTCCCTACTCATGCGCAGGTTTTCTCTGGGTATTCCGGCTTCCTTGATCTTGTCACCATGTTGAGGTTAATAATAAGTAATTAATGAAGTTATTTTGTATGAATCCTGCTGCTGTTTGATGCTACAGATATTCAGGTTAGGATTCGGCGCTCTCACCGCCACGGCCTGGGTTCAATTCCCGGTCAGGGAAAATCTCTGTACTTAGTCATCTATATGTTCATCTCAAATCCATTTCATTACTGACCTTGCATGCAACTCTGTCTCGTTGGATCTCGAAAAAGGAGAATAACCCAGTGAAGACAGGAGAGCAGGCGCAACAATATAGTGATCCCATATGTGTCTGAAAAACGGAAGAGGATTTTCAACAAACACCAGATCCCTGTCTTTTTTAAGTCAAATTACACCCTCAGGCAAAGACTTTAAAAAGGTTTAAAAGCTGAGGCAACACCAACCACCACCAGAATTGAAGAAGCCTCTTGGATGAGAGGTGAAACGTCTTCAAGGAACTTTCTTGAAGTCCAGTGGATTGATTTAAACAACTTTGGATAACCATGACCTGGATGAATGAGAACCTACACAGACATCCTTAAGGCAAAGCAAGGCAGGTGTATCTGTATAGCACCCTTCATATCCAAGAAAATTCAAAGCGCTTTACATAAAACATTAAGGGCATTACAGTAAGGTGAAGGTAGAGAGATATAGGGAACTCTAGTGGTAACTATTGTGTACTACACACAAGCGTAAAGACTGTCATAGATTCCAGACATTCCAAGCACCAGCTGAACCCATCTGAACAGCTCCCTGGTGGTCTAGTGGTTAGGATTCGGCGCTTTCACCGCCGCGGCCCGGGTTCGATTCCCGGTCAGGGAATTCCTGATCAGCCAGTTGATTAGAACCTCATAAAGTACACATTTAGACATACCCTACAATGATGGAGAGAGTGAGCTGGATCCATCTTGTCACCATGTTCAGGATAATAAGTAATTCATGAAGTTGTCTCATGTGAGTCCTGCTGCTGTTTGATGCTACAGATATTCAATAAAGTCACGGGAAAGACTCCTCCAAAGACCTGGAAGCAACACACTTAAACTTCAGGAAAAATACTTTCAAAAACAACAATACACAAAAGTATGAACATACATATTACAAGCCTGGGATGGCATCACACTCCAGTTAGATGTCTGTAAATGTGTGTGACACTCTCTCTGGATCCTGATGCTGCAGGTATTCAATCAACTCAGAGGAAAGACTGCTTCAAACAGCTCGAAACAACAAACTAAACTTCAGCTCATTCTTCCAGGTCCAGGATGGCATTGCACTCCTGTAACACGAGGATAGATGACAGAAAAATGAAGTTAACCCTGCTGGCAGCTGTTGTACATGAGCATACAGCTTATCAGCTGTGACTAGTCCAGAAATCCCAACACACAAGTCTGACATCAAAAACAGCTCCCTGGTGGTCTAGTGGTTAGGATTCGGCGCTCTCACCGCCGCGGCCCGGGTTCGATTCCCGGTCAGGGAAGGTCTGTGTACTAAATGTTAATCTCAAATCCACTTCATTACCCACCTTGCATGCAACTCTGTCTTGCTGGATGTCCAAAAACGAGAAGAAGACAGGAGAGCAGGCGTGACAATATAGTGATCCCATATGTGTCTGAAAAACGGAAGAGGATTTTCAACAAACACCAGATCCCTGTCTTTTTTAAGCCAAATTACACCCTCAGGCAAAGACTGGTCCACCCAAAAGACCCCACACCACACAGCCAGAAGAGCAACCTGGTGTATGCACTTAAATGCAGCAAGGAATGCTCGGATCTCTACATAGGGGCAACCAAACAGCCACTTAACAAGTGCTTGGCTCAACACAGGAGAGCCAGTTCCTCAGGACAGGATTCGGCAGTCTTCCTTCACCGTAAGGAAGAAGGACACTCCTTTCAGGATGACAATGTTCAGATTTTGGACGAGGAGGACAGATGGTTTGAGAGAGGAGTGAAAGAAGTCATCCATGTCAAAGTAGAGAAGCCATCTCTGAACGGGGGGAGTGGGGGGGTGGGGGGTGGTCTGCAACATCATCTTTCGCCGATTTACAATCAGGCCCTTTCAAAACTCCCCAAAAGAACTACTCAGCAGACTCATCCTAATGACCACCATTAGCACACGAGGGCTCATTGACATCTGTGAATTTCAACGACCCCCACCGATACTCACAACGACCATCGTTGAGTAGTCAGATGAGTCTTGGTATTGGTCGTTGGTATAATAGCCCTGAACACACCTAAAAGAGGTTTAAAAGCTGAGGCAACACCAACCACCACCAGAATTGAAGAAGCCTCTTGGATGAGAGGTGAAACGTCTTCAAGGAACTTTCTTGAAGTCCAGTGGATTGATTTAAACAACTTTGGATAACCATGACCTGGATGAATGAGAACCTACACAGACATCCTTAAGGCAAAGCAAGGCAGGTGTATCTGTATAGCACCCTTCGTATCCAAGAAAATTCAAAGCGCTTTACATAAAACATTAAGGGCATTACAGTAAGGTGAAGGTAGAGAGATATAGGGAACTCTAGTGGTAACTATTGTGTACTACACACAAGCGTAAAGACTGTCATAGATTCCAGACATTCCAAGCACCAGCTGAACCCATCTGAACAGCTCCCTGGTGGTCTAGTGGTTAGGATTCGGCGCTTTCACCGCCGCGGCCCGGGTTCGATTCCCGGTCAGGGAACTCCTGATCAGCCAGTTGATTAGAGCCTCATAAAGTACACATTTAGACATACCCTACAATGATGGAGAGAGTGAGCTGGATCCATCTTGTCACCATGTTCAGGATAATAAGTAATTCATGAAGTTGTCTCATGTGAGTCCTGCTGCTGTTTGATGCTACAGATATTCAATAAAGTCACGGGAAAGACTCCTCCAAAGACCTGGAAGCAACACACTTAAACTTCAGGAAAAATACTTTCAAAAACAACAATACACAAAAGTATGAACATACATATTACAAGCCTGGGATGGCATCACACTCCAGTTAGATGTCTGTAAATGTGTGTGACACTCTCTCTGGATCCTGATGCTGCAGGTATTCAATCAACTCAGAGGAAAGACTGCTTCAAACAGCTAGAAGCAACAAACTAAACTTCAGCTCATTCTTCCAGGTCCAGGATGGCATTGCACTCCTGTAACACGAGGATAGATGACAGAAAAATGAAGTTAACCCTGCTGGCAGCTGTTGTACATGAGCATACAGCTTATCAGCTGTGACTAGTCCAGAAATCCCAACACACAAGTCTGACATCAAAAACAGCTCCCTGGTGGTCTAGTGGTTAGGATTCGGCGCTCTCACCGCCGCGGCCCGGGTTCGATTCCCGGTCAGGGAAGGTCTGTGTACTTAATGATCTAAATGTCCATCTCAAATCCACTTCATTACCCACCTTGCATGCAACTCTGTCTTGCTGGATGTCCAAAAACGAGAAGAAGACAGGAGAGCAGGCGTGACAATATAGTGATCCCATATGTGTCTGAAAAACGGAAGAGGATTTTCAACAAACACCAGATCCCTGTCTTTTTTAAGCCAAATTACACCCTCAGGCAAAGACTGGTCCACCCAAAAGACCCCACACCACACAGCCAGAAGAGCAACCTGGTGTATGCACTTAAATGCAGCAAGGAATGCTCGGATCTCTACATAGGGGCAACCAAACAGCCACTTAACAAGTGCTTGGCTCAACACAGGAGAGCCAGTTCCTCAGGACAGGATTCGGCAGTCTTCCTTCACCGTAAGGAAGAAGGACACTCCTTTCAGGATGACAATGTTCAGATTTTGGACGAGGAGGACAGATGGTTTGAGAGAGGAGTGAAAGAAGTCATCCATGTCAAAGTAGAGAAGCCATCTCTGAACGGGGGGTGGGTGGGTGGTCTGCAACATCATCTTTCGCCGATTTACAATCAGGCCCTTTCAAAACTCCCCAAAAGAACTACTCAGCAGACTCATCCTAATGACCACCATTAGCACACGAGGGCTCATTGACATCTGTGAATTTCAACGACCCCCACCGATACTCACAACGACCATCGTTGAGTAGTCAGATGAGTCTTGGTATTGGTCGTTGGTATAATAGCCCTGAACACACCTAAAAGAGGTTTAAAAGCTGAGGCAACACCAACCACCACCAGAATTGAAGAAGCCTCTTGGATGAGAGGTGAAACGTCTTCAAGGAACTTTCTTGAAGTCCAGTGGATTGATTTAAACAACTTTGGATAACCATGACCTGGATGAATGAGAACCTACACAGACATCCTTAAGGCAAAGCAAGGCAGGTGTATCTGTATAGCACCCTTCATATCCAAGAAAATTCAAAGCGCTTTACATAAAACATTAAGGGCATTACAGTAAGGTGAAGGTAGAGAGATATAGGGAACTCTAGTGGTAACTATTGTGTACTACACACAAGCGTAAAGACTGTCATAGATTCCAGACATTCCAAGCACCAGCTGAACCCACCTGAACAGCTCCCTGGTGGTCTAGTGGTTAGGATTCGGCGCTCTCACCGCCGCGGCCCGGGTTCGATTCCCGGTCAGGGAAGGTCTGTGTATTAAATGTTAATCTCAAACCCACTTCATTACCCACCTTGCATGCAACTCTCTCTTGCTGGATGTCCAAAAACGAGAGGAAGACAGGAGAGCAGGCGTGACAATATAGTGATCCCATATGTGTCTGAAAAACGGAAGAGGATTTTCAACAAACACCAGATCCCTGTCTTTTTTAAGCCAAATTACACCCTCAGGCAAAGACTGGTCCACCCAAAAGACCCCACACCACACAGCCAGAAGAGCAACCTGGTGTATGCACTTAAATGCAGCAAGGAATGCTCGGATCTCTACATTGGGGCAACCAAACAGCCACTTAACAAGTGCTTGGCTCAACACAGGAGAGCCAGTTCCTCAGGACAGGATTCGGCAGTCTTCCTTCACCGTAAGGAAGAAGGACACTCCTTTCAGGATGACAATGTTCAGATTTTGGACGAGGAGGACAGATGGTTTGAGAGAGGAGTGAAAGAAGTCATCCATGTCAAAGTAGAGAAGCCATCTCTGAACGGGGGGAGTGGGGGGGTGGGGGGTGGTCTGCAACATCATCTTTCGCCGATTTACAATCAGGCCCTTTCAAAACTCCCCAAAAGAACTACTCAGCAGACTCATCCTAATGACCACCATTAGCACACGAGGGCTCATTGACATCTGTGAATTTCAACGACCCCCACCGATACTCACAACGACCATCGTTGAGTAGTCAGATGAGTCTTGGTATTGGTCGTTGGTATAATAGCCCTGAACACACCTAAAAGAGGTTTAAAAGCTGAGGCAACACCAACCACCACCAGAATTGAAGAAGCCTCTTGGATGAGAGGTGAAACGTCTTCAAGGAACTTTCTTGAAGTCCAGTGGATTGATTTAAACAACTTTGGATAACCATGACCTGGATGAATGAGAACCTACACAGACATCCTTAAGGCAAAGCAAGGCAGGTGTATCTGTATAGCACCCTTCATATCCAAGAAAATTCAAAGCGCTTTACATAAAACATTAAGGGCATTACAGTAAGGTGAAGGTAGAGAGATATAGGGAACTCTAGTGGTAACTATTGTGTACTACACACAAGCGTAAAGACTGTCATAGATTCCAGACATTCCAAGCACCAGCTGAACCCATCTGAACAGCTCCCTGGTGGTCTAGTGGTTAGGATTCGGCGCTTTCACCGCCGTGGCCCGGGTTCGATTCCCGGTCAGGGAATTCCTGATCAGCCAGTTGATTAGAACCTCATAAAGTACACATTCAGACATACCCTACAATGATGGAGAGAGTGAGCTGGATCCATCTTGTCACCATGTTCAGGATAATAAGCAATTCATGAAGTTGTCTCATGTGAGTCCTGCTGCTGTTTGATGCTACAGATATTCAATAAAGTCACGGGAAAGACTCCTCCAAAGACCTGGAAGCAACACACTTAAACTTCAGGAAAAATACTTTCAAAAACAACAATACACAAAAGTATGAACATACATATTACAAGCCTGGGATGGCATCACACTCCAGTTAGATGTCTGTAAATGTGTGTGACACTCTCTCTGGATCCTGATGCTGCAGGTATTCAATCAACTCAGAGGAAAGACTGCTTCAAACAGCTCGAAACAACAAACTAAACTTCAGCTCATTCTTCCAGGTCCAGGATGGCATTGCACTCCTGTAACACGAGGATAGATGACAGAAAAATGAAGTTAACCCTGCTGGCAGCTGTTGTACATGAGCATACAGCTTATCAGCTGTGACTAGTCCAGAAATCCCAACACACAAGTCTGACATCAACAACAGCTCCCTGGTGGTCTAGTGGTTAGGATTCGGCGCTCTCACCGCCGCGGCCCGGGTTCGATTCCCGGTCAGGGAAGGTCTGTGTATTAAATGTTAATCTCAAATCCACTTCATTACCCACCTTGCATGCAACTCTGTCTTGCTGGATGTCCAAAAACGAGAAGAAGACAGGAGAGCAGGCGTGACAATATAGTGATCCCATATGTGTCTGAAAAACGGAAGAGGATTTTCAACAAACACCAGATCCCTGTCTTTTTTAAGCCAAATTACACCCTCAGGCAAAGACTGGTCCACCCAAAAGACCCCACAACACACAGCCAGAAGAGCAACCTGGTGTATGCACTTAAATGCAGCAAGGAATGCTCGGATCTCTACATAGGGGCAACCAAACAGCCACTTAACAAGTGCTTGGCTCAACACAGGAGAGCCAGTTCCTCAGGACAGGATTCGGCAGTCTTCCTTCACCGTAAGGAAGAAGGACACTCCTTTCAGGATGACAATGTTCAGATTTTG
This sequence comes from Acanthochromis polyacanthus, assembly GCF_021347895.1. NCBI lineage: Eukaryota > Metazoa > Chordata > Actinopteri > Pomacentridae > Acanthochromis > Acanthochromis polyacanthus. Next base: position 22,887,287 of record NC_067131.1, read on the forward strand.
GACGAGGAGGACAGATGGTTTGAGAGAGGAGTGAAAGAAGTCATCCATGTCAAAGTAGAGAAGCCATCTCTGAACGGGGGGAGTGGGGGGGTGGGGGGTGGTCTGCAACATCATCTTTCGCCGATTTACAATCAGGCCCTTTCAAAACTCCCCAAAAGAACTACTCAGCAGACTCATCCTAATGACCACCATTAGCACACGAGGGCTCATTGACATCTGTGAATTTCAACGACCCCCACCGATACTCACAACGACCATCGTTGAGTAGTCAGATGAGTCTTGGTATTGGTCGTTGGTATAATAGCCCTGAACACACCTAAAAGAGGTTTAAAAGCTGAGGCAACACCAACCACCACCAGAATTGAAGAAGCCTCTGGGATGAGAGGTGAAATGTCTTCAAGGAACTTTCTTGAAGTCCAGTGGATTGATTTAAAAAACTTTGGATAACCATGACCTGGACGAATGAGAACCTACACAGACATCCTTAAGGCAAAGCAAGGCAGGTGTATCTGTATAGCACCCTTCATATCCAAGAAAATTCAAAGCGCTTTACATAAAACATTAAGGGCATTACAGTAAGGTGAAGGTAGAGAGATATAGGGAACTCTAGTGGTAACTATTGTGTACTACACACAAGCGTAAAGACTGTCATAGATTCCAGACATTCCAAGCACCAGCTGAACCCATCTGAACAGCTCCCTGGTGGTCTAGTGGTTAGGATTCGGCGCTTTCACCGCCGCGGCCCGGGTTCGATTCCCGGTCAGGGAATTCCTGATCAGCCAGTTGATTAGAACCTCATAAAGTACACATTTAGACATACCCTACAATGATGGAGAGAGTGAGCTGGATCCATCTTGTCACCATGTTCAGGATAATAAGTAATTCATGAAGTTGTCTCATGTGAGTCCTGCTGCTGTTTGATGCTACAGATATTCAATAAAGTCACGGGAAAGACTCCTCCAAAGACCTGGAAGCAACACACTTAAACTTCAGGAAAAATACTTTCAAAAACAACAATACACAAAAGTATGAACATACATATTACAAGCCTGGGATGGCATCACACTCCAGTTAGATGTCTGTAAATGTGTGTGACACTCTCTCTGGATCCTGATGCTGCAGGTATTCAATCAACTCAGAGGAAAGACTGCTTCAAACAGCTAGAAGCAACAAACTAAACTTCAGCTCATTCTTCCAGGTCCAGGATGGCATTGCACTCCTGTAACACGAGGATAGATGACAGAAAAATGAAGTTAACCCTGCTGGCAGCTGTTGTACATGAGCATACAGCTTATCAGCTGTGACTAGTCCAGAAATCCCAACACACAAGTCTGACATCAAAAACAGCTCCCTGGTGGTCTAGTGGTTAGGATTCGGCGCTCTCACCGCCGCGGCCCGGGTTCGATTCCCGGTCAGGGAAGGTCTGTGTACTAAATGTTAATCTCAAATCCACTTCATTACCCACCTTGCATGCAACTCTGTCTTGCTGGATGTCCAAAAACGCGAAGAAGACAGGAGAGCAGGCGTGACAATATAGTGATCCCATATGTGTCTGAAAAACGGAAGAGGATTTTCAACAAACACCAGATCCCTGTCTTTTTTAAGCCAAATTACACCCTCAGGCAAAGACTGGTCCGCCCAAAAGACCCCACAACACACAGCCAGAAGAGCAACCTGGTGTATGCACTTAAATGCAGCAAGGAATGCTCGGATCTCTACATAGGGGCAACCAAACAGCCACTTAACAAGTGCTTGGCTCAACACAGGAGAGCCAGTTCCTCAGGACAGGATTCGGCAGTCTTCCTTCACCGTAAGGAAGAAGGACACTCCTTTCAGGATGACAATGTTCAGATTTTGGACGATGGTTTGAGAGAGGAGTGAAAGAAGTCATCCATGTCAAAGTAGAGAAGCCATCTCTGAACGGGGGGAGTGGGGGGGTGGGGGGTGGTCTGCAACATCATCTTTCGCCGATTTACAATCAGGCCCTTTCAAAACTCCCCAAAAGAACTACTCAGCAGACTCATCCTAATGACCACCATTAGCACACGAGGGCTCATTGACATCTGTGAATTTCAACGACCCCCACCGATACTCACAACGACCATCGTTGAGTAGTCAGATGAGTCTTGGTATTGGTCGTTGGTATAATAGCCCTGAACACACCTAAAAGAGGTTTAAAAGCTGAGGCAACACCAACCACCACCAGAATTGAAGAAGCCTCTTGGATGAGAGGTGAAACGTCTTCAAGGAACTTTCTTGAAGTCCAGTGGATTGATTTAAACAACTTTGGATAACCATGACCTGGATGAATGAGAACCTACACAGACATCCTTAAGGCAAAGCAAGGCAGGTGTATCTGTATAGCACCCTTCATATCCAAGAAAATTCAAAGCGCTTTACATAAAACATTAAGGGCATTACAGTAAGGTGAAGGTAGAGAGATATAGGGAACTCTAGTGGTAACTATTGTGTACTACACACAAGCGTAAAGACTGTCATAGATTCCAGACATTCCAAGCACCAGCTGAACCCATCTGAACAGCTCCCTGGTGGTCTAGTGGTTAGGATTCGGCGCTTTCACCGCCGCGGCCCGGGTTCGATTCCCGGTCAGGGAACTCCTGATCAGCCAGTTGATTAGAGCCTCATAAAGTACACATTTAGACATACCCTACAATGATGGAGAGAGTGAGCTGGATCCATCTTGTCACCATGTTCAGGATAATAAGTAATTCATGAAGTTGTCTCATGTGAGTCCTGCTGCTGTTTGATGCTACAGATATTCAATAAAGTCACGGGAAATACTCCTCCAAAGACCTGGAAGCAACACACTTAAACTTCAGGAAAAATACTTTCAAAAACAACAATACACAAAAGTATGAACATACATATTACAAGCCTGGGATGGCATCACACTCCAGTTAGATGTCTGTAAATGTGTGTGACACTCTCTCTGGATCCTGATGCTGCAGGTATTCAATCAACTCAGAGGAAAGACTGCTTCAAACAGCTCGAAACAACAAACTAAACTTCAGCTCATTCTTCCAGGTCCAGGATGGCATTGCACTCCTGTAACACGAGGATAGATGACAGAAAAATGAAGTTAACCCTGCTGGCAGCTGTTGTACATGAGCATACAGCTTATCAGCTGTGACTAGTCCAGAAATCCCAACACACAAGTCTGACATCAACAACAGCTCCCTGGTGATCTAGTGGTTAGGATTCGGCGCTCTCACCGCCGCGGCCCGGGTTCGATTCCCGGTCAGGGAAGGTCTGTGTATTAAATGTTAATCTCAAATCCACTTCATTACCCACCTTGCATGCAACTCTGTCTTGCTGGATGTCCAAAAACGAGAAGAAGACAGGAGAGCAGGCGTGACAATATAGTGATCCCATATGTGTCTGAAAAACGGAAGAGGATTTTCAACAAACACCAGATCCCTGTCTTTTTTAAGCCAAATTACACCCTCAGGCAAAGACTGGTCCACCCAAAAGACCCCACACCACACAGCCAGAAGAGCAACCTGGTGTATGCACTTAAATGCAGCAAGGAATGCTCGGATCTCTACATAGGGGCAACCAAACAGCCACTTAACAAGTGCTTGGCTCAACACAGGAGAGCCAGTTCCTCAGGACAGGATTCGGCAGTCTTCCTTCACCGTAAGGAAGAAGGACACTCCTTTCAGGATGACAATGTTCAGATTTTGGACGAGGAGGACAGATGGTTTGAGAGAGGAGTGAAAGAAGTCATCCATGTCAAAGTAGAGAAGCCATCTCTGAACGGGGGGTGGGTGGGTGGTCTGCAACATCATCTTTCGCCGATTTACAATCAGGCCCTTTCAAAACTCCCCAAAAGAACTACTCAGCAGACTCATCCTAATGACCACCATTAGCACACGAGGGCTCATTGACATCTGTGAATTTCAACGACCCCCACCGATACTCACAACGACCATCGTTGAGTAGTCAGATGAGTCTTGGTATTGGTCGTTGGTATAATAGCCCTGAACACACCTAAAAGAGGTTTAAAAGCTGAGGCAACACCAACCACCACCAGAATTGAAGAAGCCTCTTGGATGAGAGGTGAAACGTCTTCAAGGAACTTTCTTGAAGTCCAGTGGATTGATTTAAACAACTTTGGATAACCATGACCTGGATGAATGAGAACCTACACAGACATCCTTAAGGCAAAGCAAGGCAGGTGTATCTGTATAGCACCCTTCATATCCAAGAAAATTCAAAGCGCTTTACATAAAACATTAAGGGCATTACAGTAAGGTGAAGGTAGAGAGATATAGGGAACTCTAGTGGTAACTATTGTGTACTACACACAAGCGTAAAGACTGTCATAGATTCCAGACATTCCAAGCACCAGCTGAACCCATCTGAACAGCTCCCTGGTGGTCTAGTGGTTAGGATTCGGCGCTTTCACCGCCGTGGCCCGGGTTCGATTCCCGGTCAGGGAATTCCTGATCAGCCAGTTGATTAGAACCTCATAAAGTACACATTCAGACATACCCTACAATGATGGAGAGAGTGAGCTGGATCCATCTTGTCACCATGTTCAGGATAATAAGTAATTCATGAAGTTGTCTCATGTGAGTCCTGCTGCTGTTTGATGCTACAGATATTCAATAAAGTCACGGGAAATACTCCTCCAAAGACCTGGAAGCAACACACTTAAACTTCAGGAAAAATACTTTCAAAAACAACAATACACAAAAGTATGAACATACATATTACAAGCCTGGGATGGCATCACACTCCAGTTAGATGTCTGTAAATGTGTGTGACACTCTCTCTGGATCCTGATGCTGCAGGTATTCAATCAACTCAGAGGAAAGACTGCTTCAAACAGCTAGAAGCAACAAACTAAACTTCAGCTCATTCTTCCAGGTCCAGGATGGCATTGCACTCCTGTAACACGAGGATAGATGACAGAAAAATGAAGTTAACCCTGCTGGCAGCTGTTGTACATGAGCATACAGCTTATCAGCTGTGACTAGTCCAGAAATCCCAACACACAAGTCTGACATCAAAAACAGCTCCCTGGTGGTCTAGTGGTTAGGATTCGGCGCTCTCACCGCCGCGGCCCGGGTTCGATTCCCGGTCAGGGAAGGTCTGTGTACTAAATGTTAATCTCAAATCCACTTCATTACCCACCTTGCATGCAACTCTGTCTTGCTGGATGTCCAAAAACGCGAAGAAGACAGGAGAGCAGGCGTGACAATATAGTGATCCCATATGTGTCTGAAAAACGGAAGAGGATTTTCAACAAACACCAGATCCCTGTCTTTTTTAAGCCAAATTACACCCTCAGGCAAAGACTGGTCCGCCCAAAAGACCCCACAACACACAGCCAGAAGAGCAACCTGGTGTATGCACTTAAATGCAGCAAGGAATGCTCGGATCTCTACATAGGGGCAACCAAACAGCCACTTAACAAGTGCTTGGCTCAACACAGGAGAGCCAGTTCCTCAGGACAGGATTCGGCAGTCTTCCTTCACCGTAAGGAAGAAGGACACTCCTTTCAGGATGACAATGTTCAGATTTTGGACGATGGTTTGAGAGAGGAGTGAAAGAAGTCATCCATGTCAAAGTAGAGAAGCCATCTCTGAACGGGGGTGGGGGGGTGGGTGGGTGGGGGGTGGTCTGCAACATCATCCTTCGTCGATTTACAACCAGGCCCTTTCAAAACTCCCCAAAAGAACTTCTCAGCAGACTCATCCTAATGACCACCATTAGCACACGAGGGCTCATTGACATCTGTGAATTTCAACGACCCCCACCGATACTCACAACGACCATCGTTGAGTAGTCAGATGAGTCTTGGTATTGGTCATTGGTATAATAGCCCTGAACACATCTAAAAGAGGTTTAAAAGCTGAGGCAACACCAACCAGAGAGAGAAACCATCTCTGAACAGTGGTGGTCTCATAGTTAGGTTTTGGCACTTTCACTGGGTTCGACTCCCTGTCAGGGAATTTCTCTTTAGCTACTGATCAGCCACTTGATTAGAACCTCATAAAGAACACATTTAGACATATCCTACAATGATGGAGAGAGTGAGCTCGATCGATTTTGTCACCATGTTTGGGATAATAATAAGTACTTAATGCTGCAAGCAGCATTGAACGTGTCCTTGCATCCTTGCTGGTCGGTGACCCCAAGCATTTCCACAAGGCAATACTGCAACTGAGAGTGTATTTAGGCCCATTAATGTGACCAGGGCTGGATTCTGAGCACACAGATCAAATTTCAGGCAGATTGGAGCATGTGCAGGCTGTTCATGAAGCACTTTCTGTCCATCCACCAGATTGCGGTATCTCTGTGATTGGTCTATGAAACTCATCAGGACTGGACTGTGATCAAACATCAATCAGTCAATCAAATTTTATTCATAAAGATCCTTCCAACAGCCAAAAGGAGCACAAGGCAAGGTTTGGTCAATTTCCGCCCGAAATTTCTACTGAAGATGTACAGAAAGTAAATTGAATGCTGTTCTTGAACTGTTTGGAGTACATGCATGGTTGGGGTCTCATTTGAAAGCTGACAACCTGAATTTTCACCCAGTGCAGTCAGAATTACTCTAGGTGCTACTGGCACAGAGTTATGTATGTTGGAACACACTGAATTAGGATGAATTTTTTTTCTCGCCTACATTTTTTCCCTAATAAAACACCTGAAAATCAGTGTGGCAGCACTGCAACAGCTTGAAAACACAATATTGCAAAAGCCTGGGGTCTTACATAGTTCAGGTCAAAATTTCAGAGCAATACTACAAGAAATGAGTGTTTCACACATGTATTTGTACTGATATGCTCCGCCCCTGTCAATGTTGGATACACTCTTTATACACTGTGCACACTCTCTACAGAATGGTATAAATTCCTTTTCACTTCATTTTCCACTTCATTTTCATTCCAAAAACTCATAAAGAACTCAAAAAATCACTTCAGATAGGCTTCAGTGTCGATCACACACACAGATTGAGAGGAATACAGAGAAACAGCAGGTGGAGCCCGGAGCTCACGAATGAAATATCATATAAAGCCGCTGGCAGAGGCGGGATTTATAGGCAAGCCATTCAGCAAGCTCATTGGCTACCAGGCCTGTCAATCTAACGTTTCCTCCGGCGTGATTTGCTGAGAAACAAGTCAATCAAGTGATGTAATCGATATCTGTCAGACTCGGCCATGGTTGGCTAAATCGCCGAAGTAGGCGGAAACGAGTCACCTGATTGGTTGAAGTTCGGTTTGAAGCGGTCGAGAAGCCTCCAGTATCCATTTTGAATCGCGAACAAAGAAAATAGGACCGTGTATGATAAAGTTATAATAGAAAGATGCAGTGAATATGAAACGCACAGCGCCACCACGCGCCGCGTGCACGCGCACGGAGCCGATCGTTTTCTGGATTTTTTACCTATTTCGAGACATGTTTTGGCCAAAGTATTATACTGGATTGTTTCCTCTGGATGGCTAAGCTTGGGTTCTGGCCGGTTTTTGTGGATTATCTTCTTTTATGACCAGAAACGAGCGTCCAAACTGCGTCGACAGGTGAGCTGTGCACGTTTACTTGACTTGTTGTTTGTTGGATAAATGTGTTTATATTACCCGCTGTGGTAATCACATCTGAAAGTGGTTTATACCGGCGGATTCATGAGAATCTCAGCTTTCTATGTGTGTATAGTGTTTGTATAATCGTGTTTGCAGTGTCCTTCTATTTTAAAAAAAAGCGTATACCGATAAAAAAACGGCCCGCCCGCGGGCCGCCGTACTTTTTAAAAGAGTAAAATAAAATAAATAAGTAAAAGCATTTTAAGAAGCATCCATCCATCCATCCATTTTCCTCCGCTTATCCGGGGCTGGGTCGCGGGGGCAGCAGGCGAAGCAGGTCGTTCGAGACGTCCCTCCCCCCAGCGACGCTTTCCAGCTCTTCCTGGGGGATCCCGAGGCGTTCCCAGGCCAGATGAGATATATAATCTCTCCAGCAAGTTCTGGGTCTGCCCCGGGGTCTCCTCCCAGACGGACATGCTCGGAAAACCTCCAGAGGAAGTCTCCCTGGAGGCATCCGAATCAGGTGGCCAAACCACCTCAACTGGCTCCTTTCGATGCGAAGGAGCAGCGGCTCTACTCCGAGCTCCCTCCGGATGTCTGAGCTCCTCACCCTATCTCTAAGGCTGAGCCCAGCCACCCTATGGAGGAAGCTCATTTCGGCCGCTTGTATCCGCGATCTTGTTCTTTCGGTCACTACCCAAAGCTCACGACCATAGGTGAGGGTTGGAACATAGATGGACTGGTAAATCGAGAGCTTCGCCTTACGGCTCAGCTCCCTCTTCACCACGACGGTTCGGTACAATGCCCGCATTACTGCTGACGCCGCACCAATCCGCCTTTCCATCTGTCGCTCCATTTTCCCATCACTCGTGAACAAGATCCCGAGATACTTAAACTCCTTCGCTTGGGGAAGCAACTCCCCCCAACCCGGAGGAAGCACTCCACCGGTTTCCGGCAGAGAACCATGGCCTCGGACTTGGAGGTGCTGATCCGCATCCCTGCCACTTCACACTCAGCTGCAAACCGCTCCAGTGCGTGCCGGAGGTCACGGTCTGAGGATGCCAACAAAACCACATCATCCGCAAAAAGCAGAGAAGTGATCCTGAGGCTCCCAAACCGAAAACTCTCCCCACCACGACTGCACCTTGAAATCCTGTCCATGAAAACCACAAACAGGCTTGGAGACAAGGGACAGCCCTGGCGGAGTCCAACACCCACCGGAAACGTGTCTGACTTAATGCCGAGTATGCGGACACAGCTCTCACTTTGGTTGTACAGGGACCGAACGGCCCGTAACAACGAGCCTCGGACCCCATACTCCCGTAGTGCCCCCCACAAAGCCCCTCGGGGGACACGGTTTTAGGCCTTCTCCAGATCCACAAAACACATGTAGACTGGCAGGTCATACTCCCATGACCCCCTCAGCAGCTCTGCAAGGGTAAAGAGCTGGTCCACTGTTCCACGACCGGGACGGAATCCGCATTGCTCCTCCTGAATCCGAGGTTCGACTATCGGTCAGATCCTCCCTTCCAGCACCCGAGAGTAAACTTTCCCGGGGAGGCTGAGAAGTGTGATACCGCGGTAGTTGGCACACACTCTCCGATCCCCCTTTTTAAAAATAGGGACCACCACCCCGGTCTGCCACTCCACAGGTACTGTACCCGATGCCCACGTGACATTGTATAGACGTGTCAACCAAGACAGTCCAACAATGTCCAGAGCCTTCAGCATCTCAGGGTGAATCTCGTCCACACCTGGCGCCTTGCCACCGAGGAGCTTTTAACCCTCAAGGGACGGACATCCCGCCGGCGGCCGCGGGCGGCCCCGCCCCCCCGCGCTGTCTACATAGGTGTGCTTAAACTGATATAACTCAAAAACCACATTAGCTAGAATGCTCATTCTTTTTGCTGCTAAAAGCACAGACTTCCGTCTTTCAAGTGACATGATTTACGTCATTACAACGTGTTAAAAAAAAAAACTCGAGTGATTACTCCGGGAATTGTTCCGCGCCACCACTGTGTGGCGCCAAAATACCTTTGTGGCGAGTAGGTTGGAAAGAGCAGGAGGTATAGTGAGAGAGCTCTAGATAGATAGCTAGATAGCTAGATAGATAGATAGATAGATAGATAGATAGATAGATAGATAGATTAGAATTGTGATAGGGAGAGTTGGGTACTGTAGAGTGTGTGATTTAGGGAGAGTAGTTTGATTAGGTGAGAGAAAGTCGTGTGATTTAGTGAGAGATTGTGTGTGAGTATATAATATAGTTGAATAAATGATGAATGTTGAATGAATGAACCAATATAGTTGACACAATATTGTTGAAAAAATATTTTGTTCAATTTTGTATGTTCAGTGTTGCCTTAGTTCTGCAGTAGTGATCAAACTAAAAAAAACGTCTCTGCAGTTTTTACACAAAAATGTTCATATCTCAAAAACTAAAATAGGTATTTTGTTTAAATCACTACTGGTGTGTTCAGAAATTTCTTATTTATTTTTCTACATGTGGAAATCATTTCGATCAATGGGTTTTGTGTGCATATTTAGTAATTATAGTTAAAAAAAAATTTCCGATTTATGTATTTTTTTATTTATAACACAATTTGAACACCTTTACCTAATGTTTTTGGTTTATTTATATGTATACCATTTTAGATTAAGTTGTAAGGATTCTAGGGATATTAGGTATTTGAAGATATTCCAAGAAATGACATCAGAATGAACAAAAATACAAATGTATGTACTGGCGAACCTTTAAAATTGCAGTCCTCAAAGGGTTAAACTACCTCGGCGACCTCTGGCACGGATATGGACGCAGATACCCCCGAGTCTTCAGGCTCTGCCTCCTTCATAGAGGACGTGTTTACTGGGTTCAGGAGTTCCTTGAAGTGCTCTTTCCACCGCTCGACGATATCCCCAGTGCGGGTCAACAGTTCTCCACCCCGACCATACACAGCCTGAGCGAAGCCCTGCCTCCCCTTCCTGAGGCATCGAACGATTTGCCAGAACTTCCCCGAGGTCAACCGAAAGTCCTTCTCCATGGCCTCCCCGAACTCCTCCCACACCCGAGTTTTAGCTTCCACAACTGCCGCAGCTGCCGCCCTTTTGGCCAGCCGGTACCTGTCAGGTGCTTCAGGAGACCCCCGAGCCAACCAGGCTCGAAAAGTCTCCTTTTTCAGCCTGACGGCTTCCCTCACCGCTGGTGTCCACCAGCGGGTCTTTGGATTGCCGCCGCGACAGGCACCAGTGACCTTCAGACCACAGCTCCTAACAGCTGCTTCTGCAATGGAGGCTTTGAACATGGACCACTCAGAATCCATGTCCCCAACCTCCCCCGGGATGCAGGAGAAACTCTTCCGGAGGTGGGAGTTGAAAACCCTAAGGACAGGGTCCTCTGCCAGACGTTCCCAGTTCACCTGCACTACACGTTTGGGTTTACCAGGTCTGTCCGGCAGTCTTCCCCGCCATCGGATCCAACTCACCACCAGGTGGTGATCAGTTGACAGCTCTGCACCTCTCTTCACCCGAGTGTCCAAGACATACGGCCGCAGGTCTGATGATACGACTATAAAGTCGATCATCGACCTTTGGCCTCAGGTGCTCTGGTACCAAGTACACTTATGAGCAACCTTATGCTCGAACATGGTGTTTGTTATGGCCAAACCATGACTAGCACAGAAATCCAATAACAAAACACCACTCGGGTTCAGATCGGGCAGGCCGTTCCTCCCAATCACCCCCCTCCAGGTTTCTCCATCGTTGCCCACATCAGCATTGAAGTGTCCCAGGAGAACTATGGAATCCCCGGGCGGAACCCCTTCCAGGACCCCACCCAGAGACTCCAAGAAGGCCGAATACTCTGAACTGCTGTTCGGCGCATAAGCACAGACAACAGTCAGAGTTTTCCCCCCTGCAACACGAAGCCGCAGAGAGTCGAACCTCTCGTTCTCCGGGGAGAACTCCAACAAAGCGGCACTCAGCCGGGGGCTTGTGGGTATCCCCACACCCGCCTGGCGCCTCTCACCCTGGGCAACTCCGGAGTAGGAGAGAGTCCAACCCCTCTCCAGGATTCTGGTTCCAGAACCCTTGCTGTGCATGGAGGCGAGCCCAACTATAGCTAGCCGGTATCGCTCCACCTCCCGCACCAGCTCAGGTTCCTTCCCTGCCAGTGAGGTGACGTTCCACGTCCCCACAGCTAGTCTATGCCACCAGGGGGCGGCACGCCCAGGCGCCCGCTCCTGCCTACTGCCCAGTGGGCATAGCACCCGACCCCGACTTCCTGCCCTGTAGGTGGTGGGCCCACTGGGCGGTGGCCCTGTGTTACTTTTTCGGGCTATGCCCGACTGAGCCCCACGGGACTCCAAGGCTCGGCCACCAAACGCTCCTGTACGAGCTCCCCCCCAGGTCTGGCTCCAGGGAAAGGCCCCGGTTTCCCTATCCCAGGCGAGGTAGCGGCTTTGCCTTTTGTCGTTCTCATCAAGGTCTTCTGAATCGCTCTTAGTCTGGTCTCTCACCCAGGACCAGTTTGCCTTGGGAGACCCTACCAGGGGCTTATGCCCCGGACAACATAGCTCCCAGGATCACCGAGACACTCAAACTCCTCCACCGCGATAAGGTGGCGATTCGACGGGGGGATTTTAAGAAACACACAGTTCTAAAAGGAGCTAAGTGTGCTAAGCTACACGGAACAAGTGTGTTTTCAGACGACATTTAAACACATTTAATTCAGAAATAGACTGCAAGTGCGATGGAAGGGAGCTCCAAAGCTTAGGGCCAAGAAAGGCAAAAGAGCTTTCTATATCATGCCCTGGGGACAACCAAGGAGGTGTGGCTAGATGAGCGTAGAATCCTGGCAGGTTGTTAAATTGCCAACAGCTCTGAGATGTAGGCAGGGGCATGCCCGTTTATGGCCATAAACATGAACAACAGGACCTTGTACTGGACTCTAAAGTGCACTGGAAGCCAGTGGAGCGCTTGAAGGACTGGGGTGATGTGCGAGTATTTTGAGGAGTTGGAGATGAGACATGCTGTTGCGTTTTGAACCAACTGAAGTTTATGGAGGAGTGAGTGATTAAGTCCAGCGTAAAGGGCATTACAATAATCAATCCTTGAGATGATGAAAGCGTGAACAGCCTTTTCCAAATCTGCCTGGAACAGGAATGGACATGTAAAGTTTGAGGCAGATTGCAGCATGTACAGGGAATTTACACAAGACGTCCTGCTTCATGGCGTAACATTAAAGTTCAGTTAGCCGCCATGGCCACACCCTTTGAGTTTTGTGAACAATTTTCACAAATATTCAACCTGAAGGCAGGTTTTATATATTGTCCCAATCTGAGGTGTTTTGGAGTTATTGCCTGTGAGAAATAAATTGTTGAAAAACCAAAAACACCAAAAATCTGACATTTAATTAAAAATGACAGACTTCCTGTTGGGTTTAGAGAATGACTCCAAGAGATTTTTTTTGTTTGCACTGATGTGCTACATATGCAATTCAAATTTCATAGTCATAAGTGAAGGTCTCTGTGGAGGCTATTTTTTAAATGCTGTAGGGGGCGCTATGGCACATGCTGTGAAAGGATTTTGGCCTACAAATATGATCAGGACAGGACTGTGTTTAATCATGTGAGGTAGATTGGAGCATGCAGAGGATAGTTAGGTAGCACTTGATGTTTCATGGCAAACCATCAAAATTCTGGAGGTCGCCATGTCCACACCTTTTGACTCTGGAAGAATCTTTTAATAACTTTTGATCAGGAGATCTTGTTGTATATCCTGGCAAAATTTGAGGTCTCTAGGAGTTAAACCCTAGGAGGAATTCGCTCTCAAAAATTAAAAAAAAATAGAGAAAATGTATCCACGTAATTCAAAATGGCGGACTTCCTGTTGGGTTTAGGGGATGGCTCCAAGAGGCTTTTTTGTGCATTCTGATGTGCTCTATATGCCTTCCAAATTTTGTGGATGTAGGTGAAACGTGCTGCAGGGGCTGTTTATTAAACATACTGCAGGGAACGCTATAGCACATGCCCTGCAGAGATGCATGCAGTGTTATTCCTTGAGACGACAGTGATGTGTGTGGAAATTTTGGTGAGCTGTTGAGCATTGTAAGCCTGTCATAAAGTACTTTGCTCGCTTCACAACAACGTATTGCCACGGCAACAGCATTTTATCAAATGTCAAAATCTTCACCCTGTGGCATTGTCAGGGTGAAAAATCAGCTGACCAACTTTCAGAATGATATAAAAAGTTTGGAGCAATGGTGCGTGCAAATGTAATTTCTAAACTTCTTGTTACCAATAGGTGGCGCTACGACTTTTTCTAAATTTTTGAGTGTGGATGTCTGACTGGGCCTGCTGTCCAGCACATGAAGTTTGGAGCAGATAGGATCAGGATTTGCTGAGAAATATACATTTTAGTCGTCATGGCGAGACATCGAAATTCACCGCGCCGCCACAGACACACCTTTTGATGAATATCACCATTTTCACTGTGAATCATCATCAACATGTTCAGGTTTATGTCACCACATTTGAGGTGAATCTGAACAATAGACAAAGAATAATACATCAAAGTGTAAAAAATGACATTTTCTGTTGCCAGCAGGTGGCGCTTTGACTGTGAATGGATTTCATCATATGGATGTGATCAGGGCAGGACTCTAATCATAAATGTAAAGTTTCAGGCAGACTGGAGCATGTTCAGGTCATTTAGACAGCACTTGAAATTTCATGGCGAAAGATCAAAATTCCAGAGGCCGCCACGGACACGCCCTTTGACTTTGGAAAAAGATTTTAATAGCTTTTGATCATTAAGGCCTCCTGTATGTACTGGCCGAATATGAGTGAATTGGAGTTTCCCCCGAGGAGAAGTTTGCTCTAGAAAAAATTGAAAATGGCCAAAATCTGACATTCAACAAAAAAAGCTCACTTCCTGTTGGGTTCGGAATATGGCTGTCACTGACTTTTTTGTTCAGCCTGATGTGCTGCATATGTGTACCAAATTTGGTTTAAAATTTTGTAGGGGGCGCTATGGAGCCATTTTGCCACACACCTCCACATGCCCTAAAAATATGAAATTTTTCGTCAGTTCTGATGTGTGTGCAAATTTTCATGACTTTTCAAGCATCTTCAGGCCCTGAAAAATGCAGTTGTTTTGGCATAATAATAATAATAATAATAATAATAAGGAAAAACCCTAGCATTCCAATAGCGTCCTTCGGCACTGTTGGTGCCTTGGACAGTCGGTGTCCTTGCACCGCCTGTCCTCGGCACCTCGGTGCTCGGACCCTAATAATAATTTTAAAAAACCCTAGCATTCCAATAGGGTCCTTCGGCACCGTTGATGCCTTGGACAGCCGGTGCCCTTGCACCGCCTGTCCTCGGCACCTTAGTGCTCAGACCCTAATAATAAAAAACCCTCAGGTTTCAATAGGGTTTTCATACCGTTCGGTGCTCAGACCCTAAAAATAAACCCTCGAGTTTCAATAGGGTCTTCGCACCGTTCGGTGCTTGGACCCTAATAAACCCTAAGGTTTCAATAGGGTCCTCGGCACCACGGTGCCTGGGACAGTCGGTGCCCTTGCACCGCCTGTCCTCACCACCGTCAGTGCTCGGACCCTAAATGACCTTTCTATTAGCTTCTGTGTTGTTTATCCTCAGGAGATTTGTTATTACTGTAAAATCTATAGGATGGTAATTTTGCTGCTGACCTCACTGAGTGTCATCACAAGACGGGACAGTGACTCAAAGGGAGACAGATGGATCGAAACAATAAAACCCAGACAACAGGAATAATAACACCACCCTCCTGATCGTGTTGTCTCATCCTTAAAGTAATCCAGAGTTTTACGTGGTGATATTACTGCTCCAGGCTATCGGGCTCTCTGTGAACAAGGTACTTTAAAATAGCACAGGTAGGCAGCTCTGTGCACATAATTATTGGTGAGTGTGCGCTGTTACTAGGATTTTCCAGAAACACAACTGCCTTCTTGAAACACTGAAGCCAAAGAAATCAACATTGCTACACACACACTAACACACACACCACATGGCTTTGTTTGGGGATCCTGGTCACTTTAGGGCAGTAGAGTGGACTGCTTGGCAACTGGTGGAGGATGAGCGCACACAATTAGACCTAAACGCATAGTGACCACTACAGGAGAGCCATCGGGGTTATGGTGCCCTCGGGTAGGGTTAATGACATGGAGAGCAACCGGTGCAACAGATGGCCCTCGCAAAGTCATATGAGGGCTTCTGTCAGCAAGCGGTATGAATACGACTGCCTGTTGTTTACTTATTCACACCACTGCGCATATTTACACACACTCGGGAAGCATGACCACTCCAGGATGCATCCTTTGTCTTCTGCTTGGCTATCGTTTTTCCATGCATGGAAATAAAAATAATAGAGAAATTTAGATAACAAGTAAAGGAAAACATCGGAAAGTGTTGTCAGGTAGACTGTTTGTCAATGTGTTGTGAGTCATGGCGGCTTGCTTATCTGCTTAAATCTGTGAAGTCCACCACGATTCTTGCGCTGGGATAAAACTGCTTGTAAATTGAAATAAAGTATACACAAAAATAATTTAAGCAACAGTTTAACATAACATTGGCATAAATACACTTATACACTCAATTATTACAGAGAGCTAATGGGAACATTGACATGATGGTCACGTCTGTTCGGTAAATACAGGGCTTCAGCTAGTAGCCGTTAGCTTAGCTTAGTTTCGCATAGAGGCTGGGAACAGATAGCATGGCTTGGTATGAAAATTATAACTCTATCTCTAATGTTCATGAATGACAAGTTTACTGTTTTATAGCATGCAAAAGTTAAATTGTGAAAATAGCAGTTTACATAATGTAGTTTTGTACATTATTTTCAGTTTTTAAGTGTTAATGATTAACCATGAAATTAGACACAAAAACTTGATTGGAGTGCTTATTAGCTTTTTCTAAACAAAATAGTTAATGTGCTTCATGAGAGATGGAAAGATCAGTGTAATTTCTGACTTTGTCAACAGTTAGCTGCCATGACTGATCAGCTGCTTCTGTTTCTTTTATTGTCTTTGTTTGCAGACAGCATCAAACATGGCCAATACCAGCTGACATGAAAGAATAATTACAGCTCTCCCTATTAAAACCAGAAGACTTCTCTCTATTGTTCTGTTATGGATGGCCATAACAGAGTACTGTTTCTACTTCCTCTCGTGTTTTTTGGTGTTTGTACCTTTAAGTAAATGGTCTGTATAAATACATGAGCTATTAGCATATCTAGGAGGTAACTTTTTAACCTTTGGAAAGAACCAGGCTGGCTGTTTGTGGATGTTTCCAACATTTGTGCTAAGCTAAGCTAACCAGCTGCTGTCAGTGGCTGTATATTGTTTGGGCAGAAATCTGAGCAATATTAATGTTCTCATGTAACTTTCGGCAAAAAGAGAGTGGGTGTATTTCCTTCACTGTTGAATTATTTGTTGATTCTTTAAGGTTTGATTGAAGATTCAAAAGATTTAATTGGTCAAATGCTCATACTCATACACTGTGGGCAGTGAAATACAAAGTGACTGTTCCATAAGGCCATATGATAAGACATTAAAATCCTTATGAACAGAAGAAGAAAAAAAAGTCAAGAATAATGACCACATTTTGATTGTAAGCTCAGACCTATACAGAGCAAGGTGACAAGGTCAGCTGATTATGTGGGACCACTCTTAGTTCATATTGTACTGAAATGCAGGTCAACAATGACTTCACATTTATCAAATGATGCCTGTTGTTCCTCAGTGCTATGCTTATTATTGTCTTGGAAAAATAAACACATACAACAAAGGAGACTGGGAGATATGCAGTGTCTCTTTTTGCAAATTGGCCCTAACAGTAACACTGTATAAATACAAAATAAAGCACTTGTAGAAAGATTCACCATCATAGGTTTCTCGGGTGTAATAATTATGATAATAATTAAACAAATAAAACTAATAAAACAAGGAGTTTCATCTGTTAAGTGTACTGCTCTCTTCATATATATATATATATATATATATATATATATATATATATATATATATATATATATATATATATATAAACAACACAGCATTATGAATAAGTTCTGCTTGTACTTCTATGATGCAAGTCCGACCCCTGCTGAGCATAGAAGGCATTACAGCTCACACCAGCTCAAAAACCAAACATATAATCATGATGGTTGTGGATAAAACACTACCATGTTTTAATTCTCTTTCTGTTTTGCTTTCTCAAAGAGTCATGTGTATTTAAATGTGAGCTGATGAACTTGCAGCTATTTAATATGTTCATGTTTTGTGGCAAAATGTATTTGTTTCTACTGATTTATGCCTTTGAAAGGAAATCATTTTTAATATTATGTGACTATGATATATATATATACACATAAAACTTATGTTAGAGAGAAGGATTGGCACCCAGTCTCCTCTCTAATTCATCCAAAAGGTGTTCTATTCGGTTGAGGTCAGGATTCTGTGCAGGCCAGTCCAACTCACTCAAAATCAGATTGCCAGACAGAGAAGTGTGATTTGTCACTCCAGAGAACATGTCTCAACTGTTCTGAATTCCAGTGGTGGCGTGCTTTACACCACTGTATCCAACACTTTGAATTGCACTTGGTGATGTAAGGTTTGGATGCAGCTGCTCAGTCATGGAAACACATTCCATGAAGCTCTTTGCACACTGTTCTTGAGCTAATCTGAAGCTCACACAAGGTTTGGAGGTCTGTAGATATTGACTCTGCTGCCCTGCTCTGTGATTTGATGTGATCTACCACTTTGTGGCTGAGTTGCTGTTGCTCCCAACTGCTTCCACTTTGTTATAATACCACTCACAGTTGGCTGTGAAATATTTAGTATCAAGAAAATTTCACAAATGAACTTATTGCACAGGTGGCAACCTGGTACCCTGCTTCAATTCACCAAGCTCCTGAGGGCAACCCATTCTTTCACAAATGTTTGTAGAAGCAGTCCGCATGGCTAGGTGCTTGATTTTATATACCCGTGGCCATGGAATTAATTGAAACACCTGAATTCAATTATTTAGCGGAGTGTCCCAATACTTTTGTCAGTATAGTGTATATCCTGTACGTAAATATGAAGTACACAATTAGAGCAAAGGTTTCTGTAAGGTTTGGCAAATGTGTGATGATAGGTCATTTTACTTTGACATACATGTGTGACTAAATGTTTTTGTCATATCAGGCCAACATGTCTTTAATGACTCATCTTTAAATAAATGCTCCTGAATCTAGTCAGCAAAAGAAAGGCAGGAAGATAATTTTGGCTGTCATTGTCAGTGTTTCAGACTGGGATGTTTTAAGGAAATTGGAAAAACTATTAGTCAGAGTCTGAGTCACAGCCTGTCTGAACACACAGTGTTGATTACATATGCATGGAAACATATTTTCCACTTGGAACGAAGGACACAGTAACGTAGAGGGAGGACATTCGATTGAGCAAAAATGGACAGAACAAAATATAGATTCATCCTGTTTCCATAATCATCAGGAGCAGAAGCAACAAGAGGCAAAAAGGGCAAGTCAAAGTGAAAACAGACTTTTACAAAAGTAATGTAAAATAATTAAAAATATAAAATGCAAAATAAGTGATTGCATAAATATTCTCCCATTTGTGACTAGTACTAAAAGTTCTAGAAGTCACACAGTGAAATAGAGATCATCAGAGGGCAGCTGTCTTTGTCTTACTGCAGTATAAAGACACTACACTGTATCAAGAAGGGAAAAACTAAAAGGCAAATTTTTTCTATAGGCAATGCATAGTTGAATGGTGGAAGTATGGTTTCCTGAGGTCTCTCAAAGCATCTTCAGTGTAAAGTAATTGATATTTCAAACTTGGATGCACTCTCAACAGGCAGAGACCTCCAAATTCATTAGTAAACCATAACTATAACATCTTCTGTATGGTGTGCAATGTCAAAGCTCAAATTAAAAAAAAAAGTACACAGCAATACGCGCAACATATATTTGAAACTCCAACACAAAAACATAAATTATTTTGAGAACGTATTAAAGATTTCCTCTCAACATAGTTAAAACACAAAAAGTGGTAAAACCGTATCAGACAAACATTTTTTAATAGTTTTTGAAAAATAGTGTAATGAGGTTTCAGAAAAATAATGCAATTGCAAAATGCAGTTTTTAAAGTGACAACTTCTTCCTCACTGAAAAATCCATTGCAATCCATTATGAAATGGATGTACTATACAATACTCTACAAAATCTAAAAATGGAACACCAAAGTTTTAGCAATGTATGATATTTAATAATGAAATGTCTTGCATTTTTCATTAGTGTTGGGGGTAATGCATTACAGAGTTACACATTACGATATTCACATTACATTTGTTTGTAGTATACGTAATGCATTACTGCTAATTATTTTAGTATTAGCACTGCAGCTATCAATCAGTTACACTTCATTTTATTTAGAGGTAAAGATCTTGTCATGTAACAAGAAGGGGAAGTTGTAGAAGTAGTGTGCAAAATAATTGTATTTTTTTCTGAATAACAACCCCAAGACTGTTACAAAGATTTAAATCATGTGACAGTACAGCTGTCTGACAGTCTACAATAGAATCTGTCATTGTGTAGTACAAGGACAGTTCTCAGCCTCACCCAGAAACAAAAGCTCCCATTTTAGAGCATCACATGAAACTCTAAAGGGTCATTCCAGGTGAAATGACCAGATATTCCTTGGGGGTGTTGCTGCATCATCTTCAAATTAGTCCTAAATTTGTATGCCATTAGATAGTCACAAAAGTACTTTCTATGCAAAATTGTAGGCCTGTAGCTCAAATAGTTTCTGAGTTGTGGGGGTTTGAAATTTTCAGAATTTGGGCTATAAAAAGTCTCGCCAGCGTTTTTTTGCATCTTTAAGTGGTTATTTCTCAGCCTCTAGACATACCAGAGAGCTGTGAGTTGGTAAACCAGGCCTCTGCATGTAACTAGTGCCCCACAAACATCCCCAGGTGTTTCCCTACACTCTGCAGGCTGTGGGGGCTTGCCAGAAATGCTAAAAATTAAGAGATACCTACTCACGAGTGGAGTTTGGGACCTTAAAAGTACTAGAAATACTGCACAGAAGTGTTCTAACACCCTTGGGTTCCATTCTACACAAACTTGTGTGATAACTTAGCAAACTGGAGCTTTCTTGGTACCTCAATTTGGAAAATATGAGCTCCCAAAGTTGGACAAGATTTTTAATTGGCTATTTTTGGTGGCAAAAATCTCAGTGTGGGACAGATACCAGAGACCCCAAATTTTTCTACCAGACAGTTCCATCTGTCTTCTATCACTGTACAAAAAGCAGCAGGGTTATATTTGTAGTTACTAAGATATTCTTACTCAAAATGGCATGGGTAATGTCAAAATCGTTTTTTGGTTTTCAGTACTTTGGGATACAAGTATTAGTAGTCATTCCAATGGTAGTATTATGTATGTTTTGTTCTTTTTGAAATGTTAGTTGTTAAAGGTGAATACCTTCAATAAGTGTAATGGTATAACTTAGGTATACCTAAGTTATAACTTAGGTATAGGTTCTTTTGCTTGTAACATGACATTGTACAATTAAATTTAATATGTTTAATCCCACTGCACTGATAGACTTAGACTTGTGCTAAATATAGCATCCATGCTTGCAGCTATGTGAGACTGTCCCCCAGTACTGTAATCCATCCATCCATTCTCTAAACACCGCTTTATCCTCACTAGGGTCACGGGGGGCTGGAGCCTATCCCAGCTGACTCGGGCAAAAGCAGGGGACACCCTGGACAGGTCGCCAGTCTGTCACAGGGCTACATATATAGACACACAATCACACTCACATTCACACCTACGGGCAATTTAGAATAGTCAGTTAACCTCAGCATGTTTTTGGACTGTGGGAGGAAGCTGGAATACCCGGAGAAAACCCACGCATGAGTCATTCCATCTCATTTCAACAAATCTGAGGAAATTTTGTTGCATGACCTCCTCTGATCATCTCCAAACTTTTTTTTTAACTATCCCAACATAAGAATAGATTACTTGCAAAGTTTTAACATCATATGATTGCTATTTGCTAAGTTATAAAATATTTAAATCCCTATTTTTCCACTCGGAAATTGATATGTTAGGTAGAAAGGCTTGATTTAGGAAGATAATACTGGGAACTGACTGATGATATAGACTTACAAGTGATCTGAAGGGTTCAAACACCTTAACAATAGAGCAGGAAAAAAAAATTTGGAATGAATATACCCATTTCTCTGTGGTACAGGGCAATTTAAAAATTTGGCGAAAATGGCATTTTTCAAGAATTTAGGCATTTTTTTCACAAATTTTAATAAGTAACAAGGTTCATATGTTATAAAAATCTCAAAGTACCTTAAAAGTTCTCTCTAACCTAAAAATATCCAAGAGCTAGCTAGTCTCCTTAGACCTCAAAACGATGCCTATTTATGAAACAGACTGAAAAACACCATACATATATTGGCACAGAAACCAATGTGGGACATGGAGTAGAAACATGAAACTTTGTCTGTATAACAATAAACATCCGAATAATTGATATCTGAAGTATCAACATTGTTTCTTGAATCCTTCATGGCCAATTTAACCAAGAAATGCACTATGTTTTATAGGCGTTTTTTTTAGGAATTCTAACTAATATATTGCAGTTAAAATGAGTTATATTGCCTTAGGTCCCATGTAAAACATGTAATTTGTCCCCAACTTATCACACCACTATTTCTGTCCTTTGAACTGCTTGAATTTCTCTGAAATCAGGCCATCATCTGCACCAGATATGTGGTACTGTCCACCACGGCGTGTTGAAGGAGCAGTGATTGGACAGAGGATGTGGGCTGTAGGCACCCACACTACGTCATCCTTTCTAGGCCATGTGAACTTCTTGCTGGGACCTTTTGGGTGCATGAATTTCACTTGCAAATCTTCAAATTCAGCTGATAAGTCAAATACGATACCGAGGCTGTCCTGAGAATGCAGTCTGGGAGTGATGCCATTTCTTCTTATTCAGTTACTGTATGAAAGAAAAAACAATGTCTATATAATAATTAACTTCAGATATGCCCTTTGTAACTTATACTACGATGCTGATGCTTCAGATTCATCTTTCATCTTTAGTTGGTCATGTAAATGGTTCCTAAAAACAAAAACGAGGATCAAAATGTATAGTAAATTGATTCAGCAGTTGCTCATCTTTGGCACAAGAAACAAATATGAAAGTAAGTTCACACATACTTCACACATACTAGTTCCTCCAAAAAAATTTGAACCGCGTACCATGTATCCCACATGCACTTTTTAATGCCTAAAGTTAGGCTATTTTGGGTCTACACCTGAGTTCAACAGCCTATAAATCAATAAATAAGCTTTATTTTAATGTTTTAAAACTTTTACCTTATGCAACTTTCATTAGTAAAGAAGAAAATTCATTCTTTCAATGTCTTTTCACAAGAATAAGTCCTAAAATAGAGGCATGAAAAACCCAAAATAAAGTCGCCCATGAAATAATAAGGATATTTTGGGAAATTCCACAGTCCAGTATTTTTTTATTTTCATTCATTTCTATACTTTTCTCACCAGAAGGGTAAAAGTTTTGGAAGGGGAAAAAATTCTGACCATGTAAAAGGAGTATAAATTGCTTTTTTTAGTAGTTTAAAACCCTAAAATCATAGGCGAGGATTAAGTTTGGACTGACTATGGGTATTAGATTAGATCATTACTGCTTATACTGTATGTTTATAACCATAATACTTTGCATTTGTTCATAAAATTACCCAAATAAAGCCCAAAAAATTTTTGGGAGGATCTGAGAAAGTGGTGCAACAAGCATTTGTTGAATTGACATGGAATGACTCGCATGCACAGTGAGAACATACAAACTCCATGCAGAAAGATCCCAGGAAAGCCGGGACGCGAACCAGGGATCTTCTTGCTGCAAGGCAAAAGTGCTAATTGCTACTCCACTGTGCAGCCCAGCACTGTAATGCTTTGGGCTAAATTCTAATATTTGCATGTTAACATGATCCCATGACAATGGTAACATGATAATCAGTATCATATTTATTACCATCTTAGTTCAGTATGTTAGCTTTCTAACACTTGCATCAATTAGTACAGCAGAGGTTGATGGAAATGTCAGTAGATTGTCACCCAGCCTGGACTCAGTCTATGCTAGTGAGCTAAGGGAAAAGGCCAGCAGCATTACCAGAGACCCTACCCATTCAGGACACAGACTGTCTGTCCCCCTTCCATCAAGGAAAGATTCAAGACTTTAAAAGCAGGAACCAACAGACTGCAGAACAGTTTCTTCCCCAGAGCTGTTGCCTCCATCACACTTTATAACAAAATTCAAACTGCTGCTGATTGCTCAAAGTTCCACACAAATTTTGTGGGATTTACACAATGAAAAATAAAAGGCTCTATCTATGTCCATCTATTATATCTGCAAGAATATTGTCAAAAATCAAAGTATTGTACAAATTAATTTGTGGTTGATGAAAAGTCACCAAAGTGATCACAGTTTACCCTGACATTATGCCGTATATGTGCTAAATTTCATCGCAGTCTATCTGATAGTTGTTGGCAAGAAAACAACAAACATACTGGGATTTTAGGGCCTTCCAGCTCCTTAGTGTTTTTTTTATTTCCATTTTGTTGGCAGGAGGTTCATGCTGCAAATGTGAAAATAAATGCAAGACTTTTTATTCGGGAAAGCCCAAACTTCAATTTCAGTTCTTTCAAGAGTAGAATGTCCTTTTGTGCCTTCACTTCCTCCAGGTGGTTACGATGTTCTATCACTTGTGTACTAGTATGACATTTATTTGGTGTTCCACGTTCTGTGACGTTGACCTGCTCTCTCTCTGTGGTCACTTTGCCTCTCTCTCTTCTTCCTACTGATTTTTCCATTCCCATTCAATTGATTCCACCCTGTTACATAATGGTGTCACACATTTTCAGACCAATGAAATTAGAGGCATCCAGGGTAAAATGTCCCTGTCCCTACACCATGTTTTGTTATAAATGTTTCCTCCAGGTCAGTCTGGCCTGCTAATCTCATTATACAGCCTAAACTCTTCCTGCGTACTTGCAGATTGAAGTATCGGGTATCACAAACATTTTCTGGAGGCAGGGCTGCACCACAGGGAGGGATTATCTGACTTACTGCTTGAGAAATGCATTTACACAGCGACGTAGGCTAAATATCATCTTCAAAGCACATCACTTAGAACGCCTCACATACTTTCTTTGCTTTTTGTCAGTCAGAGATGTGTTTTATTTGAGTTTGTACTGACTTGCAAAATTTTTTTTTTTTTTTTGCAATATATCCAAAGCAATTAAAAAAAAACGATTCACAGCAATCTTGGCATCAATAACACAAGCAATGGGAGTTGCAGTTAAGAAAAAGCTATGAATGACACTATTTAGCCACTTTTCCAACTATATTGTATGTGGCGGCTGTGACTTTGTGGTGGCTGTGGGTCAGGTGGTAGAGTGGGTCGTCCAATGATTGAAGGGTCGGTGGTTTGATTCCCACTCTGACCTAGTCATGTGCTGTTGTGTCCTTGGGCAAGACACTTTACCTGCCTTGCCTCCAGTGCTGCTTTCACACTGGTGGATGAATGCGTGTGAATGTTGGTGGTGGTCGGAGGGGCCGTAGGTGCGGAATAGCAGCCACCCTTCTGTCAGTCTGCCCCAGGGCAGCTGTGGCTACAAATGTGGCTTACCACCACCAGAGTGAGAATGTGTGAGTGAATGAATAATGGTTCCATTGTGAAGTGCTTTGAGTGCCTAGAAAAGTGCTATATAAATCTAATCCATTATTATTGTTAGTGTAGTTGATCTAGCCTTTGTTCTTGCACAACAAACATAAAACAAGAAGTGCTTTTTGGCAGAAAAACTATCTGTAAGGTAAGGTTTTACTCCAAAACATCATATTAGACAGGCTATGAAAATATAAATAGTCAAAACAAACAAAGCAAAATTGTTGGAGCAGACATCTAGAATGATATGAGAGCTCCAGATGCATGTGTGCATGAAACACAGTGTCTAGGTTTAACAGAGTGTAAATTTTTCCCGTTATTGATGTTTGCAGTATTATCTGCACATACTTCTCCTAACAAGCAAAACCGCAGCTTCTTCATCAGAAAAAAAATAACTAGAAGAATCACTTGTTACAGCTAAGCTCAAAAGAGAAATCTGGATGTCTTCACAGCTTTGTTTCTGAAATGTTAAATAACAAATATGTTGTGGAAAAGTCACTCTAAACTTGCTGACACTGTATGTTGTTGTATGGAGCATTAAAACCTTAATCTTTGTGACTGTGCTTATTGATAAACTCCCTCCTACTCTGGCATAAACCCAAAACCAAGTCTTCCAGTTTATATCTGGCATTTTCCCTTACTTTTTTTAAGTGTAAATGATCAATAGAGTAAAATATGAGTGGAATCCATCGAATACCAAAAAAGTATGCTGCACCTACCAACTACAAAAAGTTGCAATGTAATCCAATGGGACATTTGCCCATCACAGGAAATGAGCTTGTTTTGGCACTGAATGACAAAAATTCTTACTACAAGTGCCTAGGAGCATTATGGATAGAATTCCTACCAAGATAGAAATGCAAAAACAAACAAAAACGGATATGATTATTTGGATATGTGGATATTTCTCATTTCAAATAATGTTCCTATAGCTTATCTACAATCATTATGTCTTATCTACAGATAAGACATAATGATTTAAATGCTACATGTAACTGCAAGAAGATGTTTGGAGTATGTTGCTGGGGTTGTCAATTTATGCTACATAATAACAAAAGAAGATCATTCAGAAAATGTTTTAAAGATATTATCGTGGCCTTACATGACAGAATGTTTCTATAAAACATTCCTCCAATGCCATATATTAACAAAACCAGAACATTTTGTCTATAATATTTTGAGGATGATTTGACAATGCTGAGGTAACACATTGTAGAGCATTCCTCCACTAAATACAGTGTTGCATGACAACAAAGGAACATTCAGAAAATGTTTAAAGTAAAAAATGTCTTTACATAACTTTACCCTGCCTGTGTGCTAAATACAGATCTTTGGTGAACTTGTTCAGAATATTTTCAAACAATAAACATCTAGCTTTGAGAAGTCTCAAGGAGAAGTCTTACTTGTTGGAAATATATGTATGTATATAAATATATATGGGTATTGGAAGTTTTGTGGGAGATGAGTTATTACAGGTAGACAAGAGTGAAAACCTAAGCTAGAGAGACTTTTTTGTTGAGTAGAATAATGCAGTAGAGTTACAATTAGACAACAACTCTGCCTGGTACACAGTGGGTAATTTTGATATGGATGACTGCTGCACTCTTAACTGAAGAAAAATACAATTTCAATAGCAAAAATATCTGCTTCAGACAGAGTGGAGGTTATTTTCTTGGTGTGTGGCAGTTAAAAAAGAAGTGCCAAAAACTGCAGTTCTCCAAATGGCCACTTGAGGATGTTTCCAAAAGTGAGTCAGCCCCTGTTGTCACATTAAAATATTCAACTTTCCACCCGAAAAAACATGTTTACAGCCCAACACAAAAATTTCCCCATTCATGGCAATTGTGTTGTGCTCATTTTTGGATCAGCTGACAAATAGGACAACACAGTGACTCCTAAGATGTTGGTGAGGGTAGCCACCCCACTGGGCTTTAAAACCACTCCTCCAGAAACCTATACGGGACATCAAAGAGTGTTCATATATCATTGTATAGACACTATGTTCTTAGCTAAAGTTATTTTGCTGCTCTGGCATCAGTATACATAAAGGCATAGCTAGAAAATGGTCAGAACAACCATTCACTAAGTCAGTATATATGTACAAATGCCCCAGATTTAAAAATACTGGAATTATAAAGCTATAACAGTCAGCCTATGAAACTCTGTCGTGAAGTGAGGATCTACTAGAATGCCCTCATTTTCCAAAAAATGCCCTCACTTGCAAATGCGAGAATTGACATTAGTCCTCACAAAGATGAACCAACAAGTATGCATACCCTCACACATACTCACAGGGTAAGCTTCAAATCCTCAGAACATTTTTCTTTTGAAGAAAGTGCATTCACACCCACCTACAAATGCACTCAAGACTCAAGGATGATTCTCACCAACTGAAGCCCATCTTTTTCCATTGCTGATCCTGAGTCAGTGCCAGTCTAAGAGCTCTAAGGTAAAGGCCTGAGAATGTGACAATTAAAAAACGTGGATAGAAAGGGAAAGGCACATGGCAGGGCTTTGTTGTCACTGTTTAAAGCACTGTAAGGAAGGTGGCATTAAACCTTAAATTCTACTGTATTGTGAAGGGCAACAGTTAGGAGCAGCAAATGTTGTAATTACAAGTGACTGCCACGAGATGGTGGTACATATCTACATGAAAAATAGTATCATTCAGATTCTTTATTGTGAACACAGGAGATTGGTACAATACAAATCATTTAAGATACAGTATACAGAGTACAAGTTAACAATAAATTAATGATTTATTCTGAAAATGGATGATCCATTGTAAAGTTTTGTATTTCCTGAAAAAGTTAATTTCGTTTTCAACATCAGCAGAAATCTTTGATAAAACATCTGGACAAATAAAACAGTTTTCCAACCAATGAAAACACCTTACAGATTCAAAAAAACTGCTGAAAATGATCCCTCTTTCAAACATCTCACGATAGCAGCACTGTATCTCAACCCGCTACCAGCTGGTAGTTCTCCAAAGGGTTGGACCATAACCCAAAGATAATTCAGCAAAGGTCAACAAACACCAACTACATCTCTACACCTCTAGTGACTGGCAGGACTTACAAAACTTCAGCAGAGAAAATTACAAAAAAGAAAGTTAAAGCAAAGCCTCTGCAAAGCTTAGAAATGTGTCAGTACTTCTATGCAGTTCACTTTTCAAAATTGTATGACTGCAATGAAAACAACGGTACATTAAATATCTACTGTATTTATGTATTTATGTATTGTGGGTTTAATTTACATTGTTTGAACATTTTGATGCAAAGTGGAGACAAAGATTCAGATGTTCGTTGTAGTTTTAAATACTGAGTTCAACATTCATTGTGGTGTGTAGAAAGAGTAGAAAGTAATAAACTTTTATTTCAACACAAGCAATGTTTACCTTAATTTAAAAAATCATAAAAAATTTCAACCTCAGCCTCAGAGGATGTGAAATACTGCCAATTTGTCAAAGCCGCTGGCATCTAGCAGATTCTTCCTTTGGTGTTGGTGCCACTGGCATCCATATTTGACACCACTAGACACTTAAGAGTTTTTCCAGTTTAACAGAGCAGTATAAAGGGTTTGGAGGGATGTTCTTGGTGTGAGAAAAGGACTTTTCCCCAGAAGACAGAGATTTGTGTTCTGTGTCACACCATTAATTTTACACTCTTTCTTTGATTTTGTGACTTTGTTTAGTTTTCACTTGCTGTTTGGTAAAGTTTATAAAAAGACTGATTCTACTGAACTTTTACCACTGATATTCATTTGATTTTTATATCCAAATTTACATAAAATTTCCCATGAATGTCTTCATTTTGTGTTCCCTTGGATGTATTTTTCCTTCATTTTCTGAAAAAGGATTAACATGTCAGTTACTCGGAATAACGGCGCCCCCTTCCAAATATGTAACTTCCTGATATCTTCAGAGGTCAATGGAGGCCTACAGCCTTATGCTGATGATGTTGTTTTACACATTTAAAATTGTCTACTAATTACTGGGGGAGATTTATTCATTACATCAAACAGCTTTGAACTGAAAACTAAAATAAGCTGTGTATAAAAGGACAAAAGCTCAAGTCACTTACATTTCAATATTATTAAAAGAGTTTGTATGATTTCCTGTACATTAACAGCACACAGTGCCATTAGACAGCTTACATTAGGTGCAGTAGTGTTTTGTACAAACAAGTTTCTACTACTTTAACAAGATAGATTTGATATTCAACATATTTGTGTCCATATAGTTTTGTTTTAACAAGACAGGCATTTACAAACTACAAGGCTTTCAGAGCACATAATCAAAATTACATTTAAAATATGTACATCACTTATGGAAAAACTGCACAGAATGAATTCAGCAGGCTGTGAAGTGAACTTCTAGCTGTAAATGTGTGAGTGTCTGTGTGTGGACATGCATGTGTATGTGCAAGCATGTAGACAGGAGTTATATTACATTCACAGTTGCAGAGGAAAGGTGGGTTGGGAGAGAGAGCATATTGGCCAAATAACCACAGAGAAATATTACAAACACTGAGGATTTCAGGGTCAGTTCCAGGCACACATACTCCAGCTAATTACAATGTCTAACACAATTTACTTGTTCTCTCACTTCGTCTCTCTCTCTCTCTCTCTCTCTCTCTCTCTCTCTCTCTCTCTCTCTCTCTCTCTCTCTCGCACAAACACAAACACACACGCAGACACACACATAGTTGTTGTTGTTGTTTATGAGCGGCAGCAGCCAGCGGTCCTCATCTCTTTGTCGACGTACTCCTGCAGCTGGAACTTTGGCTCGTCTGGTTCCTTCATGGTCCTGTGCTTCAGTTCTCTGAGAGAAACAAAAAAAAGTAGTACAACTAACAGAAAACTAAAGAAGTGTTAGTGCTTGAAATAATTTCAGCAACAGCTGGTAGTGTATTTATTGTTGGGGTCACTTGACCTGACTTGACACCCCAGTATCCAATCCTGTAGTCGGTAGAGTGCAGCCCTATTTGAATATTACACACACTACCATTCAAAAGTTTGAGGTCACTTAGAAATGCCCTCATTTTTGAAAGAAAAGCAGTTTTTTTCAACGAAGATAACATTAAATTGATCAGAAATAAAGTCTAGATATTGTTAATGTGGTAAGTGACTATTCTAGCTGGAACCGGATGATTTTTAATGGAATGTCCACATAGGGGTACAGAGGAACATTTCCAGCAACCATCACTCTTGTGTTATAATGGTACATTGTGTTAGCTAATCATGCTGAAATGCTAATTGATGACTAGAAAATCCTTGTGCAATTATATTAGCACATGAATAAATGTGTGAGTTTTCATGGAAAACATGAAATAACCTGGGTGACCCAAACTATGCATTTATTCACTGCTTTAAACCATCCATCCATCTATCCATTCATCCATCCATCCATCGCTTTATCCTCACTACGGTCGCGGGGGGGCGATGGAGTCTATCCCAGCTGACTCGGGCGAAGGCAGGGGACACCCTGGACAGGTCGCCAGTCTGTTACAGGGCTACATATACAGACAAACAATCACACTCACATTCACACCTACGGACAATTTAGAGTGATCAATTAAGCTTCAAACCATGTCATTCCCTTTCAGAAAAGTTACAAATACTGCATATTGCTCTGTTGTGAGAATCACTTCTATCCCCACAGGCCCCTACATCCTACTTTGGGGATTCCTTTGAAGATACAAAACAAAATGCACAACTTGCAGTTGTAGCTGTCGGGCAAATGTAGCACAAAACAAACAAAAAAAATACAACATTTCCTCTTAAGCATAGTCAAGTGATGGAAAAGGGAAATATTCATGGTTTAACAACACATTGTTACAGTCATGGATGAACTATGGAATAGAGACTGAGAGACAGAACTGAAATATGAGAAAGATAAAATTGCCTTTGACCTGTTTGGTGGCTGTTTGTATTTCTTTGGTGGTCTTTCGGGTCCATTTATGGATGTTTTGTGGCTCTGTGTAATGATTTTAAACATTTTTGTGGTTGTTTTTAAGTCTCCCTGTTGCTGTTTTGTGCATTTTAATGGGGATTTGCATCTCATTATTCCCGGTCCTGGTAGCTGTTTGTGATTATTTGCACTTCTTTACAGTCATTTTCTCTTCATGGTTGCTTTTCATTCTCTTTTTGGTTGTTTTGCACCCTTTGTTGTTGCTCGCATCTCCTTATAAATTCTTTGTGTGTATGTGCTCTGTGGGTAAAGATATGCTTTTAGTTGATTGAGTATCTTTTTAGTGATATGTGCTTCTTTGTGGTAGTTTTGTTTGTTTGCAATCATTTTGCATCTTTTAATGTCATTTTGCATCTCTGTAGTTGATTTGTTCCTCTCTGTGGTCATTTCACATGTTTTTGTACTTTTTTGAGTCTCTTTGTGGTGATTTTGTGTCTATACGTGGTTATTTTGAATCTTTGGTCACTCTGTGTGTCTTTGTGGCAAGTTGTGGCTTTTGTTGTCTTTTTGTATCTCTTTGCAGTTGTTTATGCTTCACTGTTGTCATTATAAACATCATTGTGGTTGTTAGTTGTTTTTTTCTTTGTGGTTGATTTATGTGTGCTCATGGTTGTTTTGTACCTGTTTTTGATCATTTTGCATCTTCTTATAGCCACTTAGAGTCTTACTGTCGTTGATTTGTGTCTCATTGTGGTCAGTTTGCATGTCTTTCTGGTGGTTTTGAGTCTGTTTGTGATTGTTTTACAGTTTCTTTGTCATGGTTTCTCTGCAGCTGTTTGATTGACTTTTTGAACAAAAAAATCCCAATATTAATGTCAAACCAAAGCTCTGTGCTAGGACCTCCTGACCCTTTGCGCCCCTGGGCCTCTGTCTGCCCGGACTGTTCAGTTTTCCTTCCATGAGTTAATTAGCTCATTAGGCCGAACAGAATGGTGACTTCATGACCTCTAAATACAATACCAATAGAGATATAGATGACTTATACAACAAAATATATTTTTTAAATAGTATTTCAATGATAAAGGAGTCAGTTAAGTACAGATTAGTGTAATAATCAGCTATTTGTTGTCATGTTTTTTGTCAGTTTTTTATGCTTTCACAACACTTGTGTCTTTGTGCAAATAAGCATCCACTAAATTGAAATAAACCAAAACACAGAGCAGAAAAAATGACAAAGTAGATGAGTTACAGAGCAGAATTGATGGAGAGGTTTAGCGAGACAACAGGAAATGTAAAAATTGAAAAGGTGTTAACATAAGCTGGTGGATAACAACACAAAAAAGATTTGGTTTTATATTGTGTATTTGCAGAGGGATTGTGTACCAGACTGTGCTATGCTATTCTTGGCAACACCCCACTATGCCAGCCTGTTACCATAACAAGGCTATAAATGTGAAACAGCTCCCACACAACTGTCCGACACCAGACAGTTGAGAAAAGCACACATAAAGTAGCAAAATAGCATCCTCATTACTGGTATTTTTTTATTAACACAACTGTCAAGAGAAACTCTGGTTTAGACACTGATCTGATAGTAACATCTCAATTTGTAATTAGTGTCTCTGTGTAGGTAAACACCTGAGTTTTGCATTTTTCTATCATCACACCACTGCCGGAGCGAACCAATTCAAATGCACATCATGGCAAAAATAACTCTTAATGATCCTGCTCTCCCCGATCGTTACCAGACTGCTCTTGCTTCTTAAGGAAAAAGCGCTTCAGCTGTCTTGTTTGGAGCTTGCAAATTTACTAACAGGCTGTATATTAAAGATCCCATATGGTGTCACACCAATGCAGATTTCGTTCAGATTTCGTTCAAACGGTGGCAACCAAAGGTTTGGCTTCATTCACTGTTGTTAGATTACCGTGCAGTCTGTTAAAAACAAACTTGGTGTCAAGTCAGACGCGGCACAACTCTATCCATGTTGCTACTAAAGGACACATCACATGTTGTAGCACTATCTTCATTGTCTTTGTTGCTAAAAATGTACATTATCTTGAATAACCATTTTTTTGTACCATAAATGGCAGGGCTTGTCAATCCTTAGTCACATCGTCACTTGCACTACTCTCTTTCTTGGCAGCGTTGGGTTTTTTTTTTTTTTTTTGTATTTTAACATTTCTGCTTGTCTTGTTCAAGCTCTGAATGATTCTCGCCTCTGGTTCTTTGACGGTTTGGTGGTGAAGGTTACTATAACCGTAAAACACAGAGCTACACTGCCCATCGAAAAAAAAAGTCACACACTATATTATTTCATTGGACCATCTTTAGCTTTGAAAACGACCCACATTCACTGTGGCATCGTTTCAATAAGCTTCTGCAGTCACAGCATTTATTTCTATCAAGAGTTGCATTCATTTTCTGCCAGATCTTGTATTGATGATGGGAGAGTCAGACAAAGTCTTCTCCAGCACATCCCAAAGATTCTCAACGGGCCTGAGGTCTGGACTCTGTAGAGGCCAATCCATGGGTGAAAATAAGGATAAGGATGAGGATAAACTGTATTGATCCCACAGTGGGGAAAGTTCACCGTTACAGCAGCTCCAGAGAAAAAGCATAAAAGTATGAAGTCAGTAGAAAAAAAAAATAGAAAAAAAGAAAGACAGTGCAAAATTGCAGATTACATGATATAAAGGTGATTTTTTAAGTACCATGTAGAAGACTACATATAGGAGGATGAGGTATCGGTTATTAGACTGATGAGGTGCCAGTTATTGCACATAAGTAGGTGGATGTGTGTGTAAATGATGTCTCATGCTCCCTGAACCACTCATTCTCAGTGTGAGCCCCATGAATCCTGGCATTGTCATGTAGGAATTGCCTGTGCTTTTAGGGAAGAACAACTCTGTTGATGGAAAAGATCTTGTATTTTTCAGTATACTTAAGTAATTAGCTGACCTCATTCTTTGGGCATATAACATTGCTTAATCTGACCAACCCCAGATCATAACACTGCCTCGATAGGCTTGTACGGTCAGCACTAAGCATGATGAGTGCATCACTTTATCTGCCTCTCTTGCTACCCTGATGCACCCATCATTTTGGGACAGGGTAAATCTGAATTCACCAGACCACATGACCAACCACATTTCTTCTTCGAGGATGATAGGTGCATCGCTATCCTTCTGGGTTTTAATAATGCGTTGAATGGTTTTTAACTCGATTTTAGTAGTTTTAGCATTGGTTTAGTTGTTTTCTTTACTTGAAGTAGGCTAATAATTTCATCCTTCTGAAGCAGACTAACATCCTCTCTAAGACCACAGGATATGTCTTCCAACATGGTTGTTTAGGAAATGAGAAGTCCTCACTGTATATAGGGTTAAATAAGTTGTTGTCGGCTGAAACATATTTATCACTGCAGTAGGTATCCAATGGAAGGCTCTTGCCTATTACTTAGTCAAATCCATGTGGCAACATTTTTTTTTTTGGACAGGCAGTGTATATAAACCATCCATCCATTCATTCTCTATACACAGCTTATCCTCAATAGGGTCGTGGGGGGGCTGGAGTCTATCCCAGCTGACTCAGGCAAAGGCAGGGGACACCCTGGACAGGTCGCCAGTCTGTCGCAGGGCTACATATACAGACAAACAATCACTCTCACATTCACACCTAAGGGCAATTTAGAATAATCAATTAACCTCAGCATATTTTTGGACTGTGGGAGGAAGCCGGAGTACCTGGAGAAAACCACGCACACACATGGAGAACATGGAAACTCCATGCAGAAAGATCCTGGGAAAGCCGGGACGCAAACCAGAGATCTTCTTGCTACAAGGCGAAAGAGGCTAACTACTACGCCACTGTGCAGCCCGTATATAAACCAGTCATGCCCATAGCTGTGGTGGTCTCTTTCTGGTTATTTGAATATTTTGTGGTGTAGCTACTTCACTGCAACAGCTGCAGAGTCTAGTCCCTTCCTTGAAAGTGTTTTGTAGCACCATTTGCTGAATCAAGGCGATTGCTGGAAGACAATCAATTTGGGCTGCCCATGCTGCTAAGTAAGCAACTCAGCAGCACCTAAATAGGGTTATTGAAAATATTCTCAGACTACTGATTTATTAAGACAAATGCATTAGCAGCAGGAAGACACAAATACACTCAACTTGCATGATACCGTTGCAGAAACAGTGGTAGATATAATGTATCCTGTCTGTGTGCTAGTGCAAATTAAATGTGTTAAGGAACTGATGAGGAGAATCAAATTTAAACTTAATTGTGATTTTTAAAAATAAAACACAACAAAACAAAAACTGTGTAAATGGTTTCCTGATGCGCAACCATGATTCTTAGGCAACTAGCTCCAGAAACAAGCAATTCATTCAGCCAGCTTATATTTACCTAATAACTGCACATAGCTTCAGACTACCTTACTGTTTTTGTTTTACTAATTTTAGAAGCATTGTGCAATGTAAGTACATTTATTCAAGTGCTGTAGTAAGTAGGCCTTAGGCTGTCATTTTAATGCAGTTTTATACTTCTACCTCACTACATATATTTAACAGCGGCTTATGTTCAGATTAAATATTGATTAGATTTTTATCAGTATTTTATCATTGTGATTTTATGAGAGCTTACATTATTAAAAACACCTTTAACATGTAATAAGCTAATAAAAGCCCCAAAACTGGAAGATAGGAAATGAAACTTGAAGCTATTTTTTTGGTCTCCAGAACATTGTTTTGCTAAGGTCTTTGTCCGTCAGTCACCTCTCAGCCCTTTCAATATATCTGGTGACCATTCCAAGGGGCCTGATCCTCAGCTTGGGCAACCTCTGGATTAAACTGTCTTGCAATGAGTTCAAAGTTAAACTTTCAGCAGAATTAATATTTTGACTAGACATTTTAGGTACATTTTTCTGACAATAAAGTTTTTACTTTACTTCAGAAATGCTTTGAATGCAGACTTTTACTTGTAATTAATTATTTTTGAACATGTGGTATTTGTACTTTTACAAGTAAAACATGTGAGTACGTCTTCCACCACTTTCTACAAGTTCTTATTTTCCCATTTCTAACACAACACAGAGTAACTTTTCATCAAAAGACTGTGGCATTTGGCAATTACAGCTAATGGTGCATTGAATTTAACTTCATTTCCCAAGATCTTCCTTGAAAGACATTATCATTAGGCAACTGATGAAGTAAGTGAAAACGGAAGGACAAAGCCAGTAACAAACAAACATGCTTCTTGTAGTGAAATGATGCTACAAGTGACTCAGTGATGTCAGTTACACAGACATACAATGCCTGTCCAAAAAAAATGTTGCCAACTGGATTTAACTAAGCAAATAGGTACGAGCCTTCTATTGGATAATTATTACAGTGATGAATATGTTTCAGCTGGCAGAACTTTATAACCCTAGCTGATGCAGTGAGTAGCTTCTCATTTCTTAAACAACCATGTTGGGAAGACATTCCTGTGGTCATGGAAAGGGGGTTAATCTACTTCAGAAGGGTCAAAATTATTGCATCAAGCAATAAAACAACTAAGGAAATGTTGGAAACTTCTAAAATCAGTTCAGAACTGTCTAACGCATCATTAAAACCTGGTAACATAGAGGTGAACCATCATCTTTCAAGGAACAATGTGGTCAAAACAAACTCTTGGATGATCATAATCAGAGATTAACTTAAATGTTTGGTGAAATTCTATCATAAGAAATCAACAGTAGGACTCACAGCTATGTTTAATAATGAAAGTCAGAGCATTTTCACATGTACAAAGGAACTCAGGGATTGGGACTAAATAGCTGTGTAGCTCTAAGAAAGCCACTGATCAGTGAGGCTAATTAGACAGAAAAGGCTTCAATTTGCTGTGGAGCATAAAGATAGCAGTCTGGAGTAATGGAAGAAGGTGATACGATCTGATGAATGCAGATTAACCTGTTCCAAATTGATGGACACTTCAGGATAGGAAGACAGGCAGATGAAGTGATGCACTCATCACGCCTAGTGCCTACAAGCCTGTGGGGGTTAGGGTTATGATCTGGGGTAGGTGCAGTTGGTCAGGTCCACCTTCAGCAATGTTATGTGCCCAAAGAATGAGGTCAACTGACTACATGAATATACTGAATGACCAGCTCTTTTCATCAGTGACGTTATTCTTCCCTGATGGCACAGGCATATTCTGAGATGACAATGTCAGGATTAATCGGGTTCACATTGTGAGTGACTGGATCAGGGAGCATGATGTGCTGGAAAAGATGTTGCGTCCAACTCTCCCATCATCAATGCAAGATATTGGCAGAAAATGAATCCAACTCTGGACAGAAATAAATGCTGTGACATTGCAGAAGCATATCGAAAATGCTGTAGTGAATGTGTGCCATTTTCAAAGCTAAAGTTGGTGCAACAAAATATTAGCGTGTGCGACTTGTTTGTTAGAAGGGCAGTGTATTTTTCTATAACATGGAAACATGAACCAAAGCTGGGGAGGATAATCTGTTTTGTGTACTAAAGAAAAGAAAGTTATGTCTTTCATCTTCTCCGCTGTGTTCATAGAGCACATATCTACTGGGCTTTTAATACTGTGCTGTTGTGTGTGACTCACTTTGCCACAGCAGTGAAGGCCAGCTCCACATTCAGTCCGGATTTAGCGCTGGTCTCCATGAAGGGCACTCCAAACTCCTGCACAAAGAAACGTTTGTCATTAGGCGTTTGTGTGTGGATTCAGAACTCGTGTACAACATTTTTTGTGTGGACAAAACAACCAGATGTTGATAGAAAAAATAGGTTTATGATTAATTCAGGATTTGGAGCTTATAGGCACAGAGGCAGAGTTTGAAGGAATGAGAGAGAGTGCTGATCAGCAACCTCTCTCATTCACACACGTATTTCAACAGTACCTGTCATAGGTGGCTGTCAAAACTAATTTTGTTGTCATTTATGAGGAACAACAAGAGTGCAGTCAATAAAAGGCGCTCCCGAGGTATCGTAACCTCATTCTGTTTATATGTGAACATCTCATTCCCACCGAGCGTGTTACCTTGACAGCCACAGTGCTTCTTCCACACTCCTCCCTACCACTTCACATTTACTTTAACACGCTCTCAGAGCTCATCTGAATGAAATGGCCTGGAAAATTAAGTTAGCGAGCCTCCTCCCTGTCATTTATTCCAAACAATAACAACATTACGTGCCTCCATGAATACCTAATTAACCACACTAATGACGGAAACAGCAGCCGCATGGTTTCATGTTCCTCATGACTGCGTGGCCACATTAAGTACAGCATGTATTTTGTTCTTTTTAAATGTGTATGTACAAGTGTGCAAGTGTGTACTAAAGAAAGCTCACCTTTGCCAGTTTCTCTCCTTCCTCTCGCTTTACCAGCCTGTCATGTGTGGAATCAGCCTGGAACACATTACACAGTCAGAAATTCAAGCTCGAATCTAAAGTCCTGTCACATAGTGTTTGGAGTGTACTCTAATGAGGGAAACTGCTATTTTCTTGTCTGTGTCTGACATTTACAAACATATAGATATCTAGTTATTCTATTTTGCATCATAAATCACAATATTCTCACAATATTCTCTTTTCTAATTTTATGGGAGTACTATCTTCCAGGATGTCAGTGCGTCCTTCCATTGGACTTCAGGGGTCACTGAATGGCTTGACAAGTAAAACAATGATGTGAATCGTATGCTGTGGCCTTCACAGATACCAGATCCCAGCCCAGCTGAAGACTGTGTTCTGGCAGCACATGATGACCCAACACCTTACTTTAACATTTGTTACTATAACACTGTTGCTTTTTTCATTCAGTTTGTCAAATGTCTCTATTGATTAACTTGGCTTGTTGTGGCTAGAAATACAATTGAAAAAAGCAGAATTTGCCAATAATTTTAACAATTGCTCATATTAAAAATGAAGGAAAGAATGATTTTAAATGGTCTTTAGAAGAATATTTGGACACTTAGGGCTGAAAGAACAAGTAATAAACATTGATCCACATTTTATCCTTTGCAGAAGGTGCATTAGCAAACAGTTTCCTACTTACACATTACACAGAATTATTTTCATCCAGGTTTATAGCTCTTTGTAGCAATACACTCCATTGTAATCAGCAGCTACAGATACATAAAAATAATCTTGCAGGTTAAAACTAAAAGATTTAGCTCCACAAAGATGAATGGGACTGCAGAATTGGGTTTTAACTCTCTGTGGATTTACATTCATGTAACACGTG
Source organism: Acanthochromis polyacanthus (assembly GCF_021347895.1). NCBI lineage: Eukaryota > Metazoa > Chordata > Actinopteri > Pomacentridae > Acanthochromis > Acanthochromis polyacanthus. The sequence continues at coordinate 22,926,812 of NC_067131.1, forward strand.
TGAAGAATTGATGACTTGTGCTTTTTTAATAGTATAGTATTTCTACTCGAGCTTGTTGCAATTCCAACATGAAGATATATAACCACTCAAATGTCCCTAATATGTGACAGAAGAAAATCCTGTCTGTGAATCACAATGTAGTACTTTATCCCTGTTTTCCAGCACATTCATCCATCCAGTTCCCATTATACCTCCTTTCATGATCCCTCTATCCCACCCTCTATGAGTCCATCTGTCCATCCATCTCACAGGATTGGCAACAAGGTCTCACCTTGTTGCCCAGCAGCATGACGACCACGTCCTGCTGGGCGTACTCATGAATCTCTGTCAACCATGCCTGGAGAAGGAAAGAGAACACAGAATGGTGAAGAATCCAAAATGGGAGAGGAAAGAAGGCAAAAGGAGAGCAGAGAGGAAGGCAGAGGAGATTAGACATGATAGAGGGAGGAACAGGAGATAAAAACTGCTGACACAGGAGATGGATGGATCCACGAGAAGCGATGGAAGAAAGACAAAAGATAATCGCTTGTTCACTGCCACCTTCATCTTGTCCTCCCCTCCCCCCTCCAATCCTTCCCTTCTTCACCCATCTTCTCTCTTTTTGCATCTGCATCCATCCATCTCCCCCCAATTACAGGCCAGTGGTCTCTTGGCTCCCTGTTACCTGGTTTACTAAAAAGCACTCCACACAACTTTCCTGAGAAACAGATCTCATTGTTCACAAATACAATACATGCTTCCATTCCACTTTCAGACAACTTTCATATGCAAACTTTTAGGATATTCAATGACCAGTGATATTATTTAGAAGCAAAAACAAGATGATGGATGCAGCTAGGAGAGACAGCAAAGAGAGGCAGCAATGATTTCAGTCTCCCCAGATCTGATTAGTTATTGGGCAAGTTCATCTTTACTTCCAGCAGATATTTAATGTAATTTTTTTGCAAACAAAAACAAATAAAAGTCCTCTGCAATATTCCACTACATTAATTAAATGTAAGAAAACCAGTCTTCTTTGTATATAGGAGCAATAGTAGATGTGGCATTCTGGGGAGGCTGTGGTAAACAGGTATAATGAATGAATGGCACAAGCTGCACAATGTGATAGGCCATTTTTCATTCAGTCCTGATTTATCCATCAGGCAGGCAGCTGACATTGTTGGCCAATACTAGCTTATCACAGATTTATCAAAATCAGCGTTCATGTCTGTTATGATAAAATTAAAACTGCAATGTAGAAATGCCAAGCTGTTTGACTCATGACTATTGTTCTAGCTGTGTCCATCGCTGTTCAGTGAAGCTTGTCTGTGCGATTTGCAGCTTGTCTGTGCAGCTTGTCTGTGTTTCTGCATTTAAAAAAAAATCTTTTAAATGCTGCTTGTGTGTTTTTCAAATTGTTGAAGATATTTTTCTTGTAGTCAGTCACCAGTGATTAATTGAACCTACCAAATATACATATTTGGAAGGTTTTTTCTTTTCATTTTTCTTTCTTTTCTTTTTCTTTTTTTTTTTTCTTTTTTTACATAAAAATAAGCCTTGTTTTAATTTAAAATGGCTCAGATGCAACTCTACACTGTGGCTTCCTTTAGAATGTGCAGTTCCATAAGGTCCCTGCTTCTTTCTCCACCCACCGTTCTGTGCTTGTTTCAATTCCAGCACACCAGTCAACCTACAGTCCTCCTCAAACACTGTAAAAGTAAGCTACACAATCGGAACTTGTGGTGTTGGATTATTGCAGCCATACTTACGCTACCGTTCAAAAGCTTGGGGTCACCCAGACAATTTCATGTTTTCCATCAAACTTTTATTCACGTGCTAACATAACTGTACAAGGGTTTTCTAATCAGAAATTAGCCTTTCAACATGATTAGCTAACACAATGTAGCATTAGAACACAGGAGTGATGGTTGCTGGAAATGTTCCTCTGTACCCCTATGTAGTTATTCCATTAAAAATAGCCGTTTCCAGATAGAATGGCATTAACCACATTAGCAATGTCTACACTGTATTTCTGATTCATTTAATGTTATCTTCACTGGAAAAAATATGCTTTTCTTTCAAAAATAAGGACCTTTCTAAGTGACCCCAAACTTTTGAAAAGTAGTCTATTTGAACTGGAAACAAGTTCAAAAGAAGAATAATGATAGAAATAGCTCCACCTTGTACACTGCCAAGATTGGTTCTTTAGGTTTGTTAGGTATAAAACCCTTTCACTTTCATGATGGAAGTACTCAGCTATGGTGCTGATTGCTGATTTGCTTATTATGCATCCTCCTGCATATATAAAACACCATATGGATGTGTAAACAAAGAAAGAAATTAGACTTTCACCAGAGGAGGTCTTTAAAGTATACTGACATTGAACTGACTTAATTATGGTTATTTCTGTAATTTACTCTACAGACAGAAAGCTGCTGGAACCTGTCCAACTTTACTGCAGTTTTAGTTCAGCCAGTTCATCTCAAACTGACCAAATGAGTAAAGCTGCATTGTGGGTGATGTAGGCAACTGGCTTTGACAAAATGGAGGAATGTGTGGATATCGCTGGTTCCGCTGCAACACATCACTATAACTATTTTATTGGCCTGTAATGCAGTACTCTTGAAATTTTAAAGATTCTACATTTGATTTAGTAAAATTCATTAAAGTTAACATCTCCTTAGCATCGCCAAAGATTAATGACAAAGTAAAGAAGCAGCTATGTGTGAACATAATTACCAAAGAATTACTCCTGATTTACATATTTCAGCTCCACTTCCTTACATAACTGTGTGCTCTTATGATAACTATGTGTTAACAGTAAAAGAGGATGATTAATACAGGCTACAGTAATTTACATTAAAGCTGTGTGGCTGTCCTACTTTCATGTTTCTAAGTGACCCCGATGATTATGGAAATAATTTCAGTTATGGTAATTACTGCTCCTTATTTTCTGCTGCACAAGTGTGTGCTTTTGTGTGTGTGTGATTAAATCTAAATCCAATCTCTCTTTTTTTTAACAACCATTATAACTTTTGGAAAAAAAATCCAGAATAGTTGCAATTTTCAGGCACTAAGATTAATTTTTAAGATGGTGAAGATGCTTAATAATGAGCCACAGAGGATCACAGGATTTGTATAAACTTTCCATCCTGTCTAATTTTCTGTTCACAGGAGATGGTGAAGGACGGTAAGATGCTGTGAGATTCTCCTATTAAGCCCGGATAAGCATGAGAAGAAAAGAATGGAGTTTGTTGTAATAAAATGGAGAGCTTGTGCAACAGTGAAGTAAGTGTTTGAGAGCAGTTCAAGGTTGTGTCAAAACATGCTTTCTGTTTGAAAGAGGAGGAACAGAAAGGCTGCTGTTGTCACTTAAGAGGAGAATGGACATTTCATCAGTACTATGGAGGTATGTAGGATGGTACAAACAGATGATCTTTCACTTAGAAAGTCCACAACTGCTAATGTTGGAATAGAGCATCCTTTCTAAAGACCAAGGCCACAAAACATTCTTACTAGAAAATAACACATGAAATTCTATTCAGTTCAATTTACTTTTCCGTACATGTTAGTTTTCACATCGACCACGACCGTCAGTTTCACAACAGCTATGCTTTATAAATGTAGAGGGTGATTATGTCATTAAAAAGGGCATTTCTAAAGAAAAAATTAAAGAGAACTGGTCTGCTGATGCAAATGAGAAGATATTCTCTTTGGACAAGTGTCCAAATCAAATGACTAGACTAGCCCACGCATGACATTCAGAAATCTACAGTTTTCCAAATACATGACAGCAACAGCAACAGAGTGCCTGGCAAACAAGGCTAATGTTTAATAACATTTATTAAATATTAAAAGCAGTGCTGCCATATAAATATACAAAGATACCACTAGCAATGTAAATCATGAGAACTTTTATGAACTGATAATCTGTAGCCAAATTAATAATCAATTAATCAATAACGCAAAATGAACTGACTCAGTCCGTGTCCTGATGTACAGTGCCCTCCATAATTATTGGCACCCCTGGTTAAGAAGAGTTGAAAGCCGTAAAATAAATTCAGTTTTTATTGCAGAAGCATACTCCATCCATCCGTTCTCTATACACCGCTTTATCCTCACTGGGGTCGCAGAGGGGCTGAAGTCTATCCCAGCTGAGCAGGGTTAAATAAGTTGTTGTCAGCTGAAACATATTCATCACTGCAGTAGTTATCCAATGGAAGGCTCTTGCCTATTTGCTTTGCCAAATCCAAGTGGCAACATTTTTTTTTTTTTTGGACAGGCAGTGTATATAAACCATCCATCCATTCATTCTCTATACACCGCTTTATCCTCAATAGGGTCGCGGGGGGGCTGGAGTCTATCCCAGCTGACTCGGGCAAAGGCAGGTGACACCCTGGACAGGTCATCAGTCTGTCGCAGGGCTACATATACAGACAAACAATTACACTCACATTCACACCTCCGGGCAATTTAGAGTCATCAATTAACCTCAGCATATTTTTGGACTGTGAGAGGAAGCCGGCGTGCCCGGAGAAAACCCACGCACACACAGGGAGAAAATGCAAACTCCATGCAGAAAGATCCCAGGAAACCCGGGACATGAACCAGGGATCTTCTCGCTGCAAGAGGAAAGTGTTAACCACTACTCCATTGTGCAGCCCAGAAGCATACTCTCACACTGAAAATTGTATTATAAAAAAATGTATTATAGGAGAAGATTAGGTGCTGTTTTGTTGCTTGCCAACATGGAACTGTCAGTGATCTGAGTGATCCCCTCCTCAGCTTGCTACTATGTTGTAACACTTGGTACGTATGATACGCTTCTGATATGCATGTCTTTTGTCTCGAGCCTTATTGGATAATTTATTTGTTAATTGATTAGATTACACAAGACATGCAATGAATGGCAAGCTGTCTGATATTTAAGAAGGCATTTATATTACTTTCAGTGCTCAGAGTTGGACAGTGAGAAACTTGCTTATTCTAGCAGCACTCTCTGTGGGGACCAGTGCAGAGAATAGGCTCTTTCCACTGACGGATTTTGTTCGAAGTTGACTAACACCTTTCTGCATGTTCCAAACACAGGAGTTCCCCCTGTAGAACCTCTTCCAGGTCCATTTTCAGGAGAGAAATAGTCCCTGTTCCAATTAAGATACTTCTTACTGACCCTGAAATACTCTATGGAGGGTTTGGTGCCGATTGGTTCAAATCAGAAATGACACAAGCTGATTAGTTAAACTGGGAGAAGACAAATACCATTTTATCTGTCCTCTCCATGTTCTCATCAAGTATTCTTCCTTTCTCTAACATAATAATCAAAAATGAAAAACTCACCATACATAATAATGCAAAAAATCATGGGCCACTTAATGATTTGCTGATACTGGCTGTTACACACACCAACATGTAAAGAAGGGCAGTAATGACACTTTTATTTCTTCTTCAAGCACTGACATTTGTGCCGGAAAGATTGTGTAGTTTTTAATAATAATGACCATATTAAGCAGCATGGGGGCAACAATTTGATGTAGACTGATCCCTCATCTATCTGCCTTGCTGTCCCCATTAAGTCTGCAATTCCTGTGCTGATACAATATGTCTTAGCTTTGGTAATTTGATGTTGCGAATCAATTAATGAGGACAGTATGAAATGAATTAATAAACACCTTCAAATTGAAGTCAGACACTTGACAAGATAGGGCCAGGTAATTAGCTGATAATGCAGGAATCAGGTTAGGTGTTGCTGTGCTTCAGTTTTGCAGCTGAGGATGTGGGGTCCCTGGGTAGTTGTCCATTTTGCCGAGATGGTAACCAAGCCTTGCCATAGCCCAATTTAAGTGGAAATTTCAAATCATGAGTTTTTGTAAATTCGGAAACATTTCTTAAAGAGGCAAAGTTCTTCTTCCTTTGTGCGTTACTTTAGTGTTTTCTAGTTTTTTGTTGCATTTAAGAGACAGGAGCCTTTCAGAAAGAGTGTGAGCTGCAGCAATCTAAAATATGAGAAAAATAATTTGTCTTTCTTTAACGTTAAAGCCTGTCTTCATATTGCAATAGACCCCCAAAAATAAAATTCTAAACCTGTGAAAGTGTATAACATGGGTTCTTTAAAAGATACTTTTACTTTGTTGTTATTATAACACATTTGAAGGGACTGTTTTGGCTTTTCATACTGTCACAAAACAGCAAAATAATCACAAAAATCAACAATCAATTCATCCATCCACTCATCATCTAGATACTGTTTAATCCTTATTAGGGTTGCAGGCTGGTTGGAGTCTATCCCACCTGACACAGGCAAGAGACATCCTGGAAAGGTCACCAGTCTATCACAGAGCTACACATAGAGACAAACAAGCACACTCACATTCACATTATTTTCTTTGTCTGTGTTGGACAACTAAATAACCATTTCCCCTGCCAACCTCCTCAAAAGGTTTGATCTTTTATGGCCCCAACAGAGTGCATCAGAGTGCTGCAGATGGATCAACAAGGTTAAGCGCAAACAGTTTTTTAGTGACTCCCAATGTGCTCTACCAAACAGTTCACAAAACAACAAAAACGTCTGACACTTACACTTTCAAGAAGGTCTCCAAACCCTGTCAGTGTGCAACCAGCTGCCATGCTCATATCTCTGAAGCTTTCCTTGAACAATCTGAGGAGTTTCTTTAATCATCTCGCCAGCAAACCTGAGGCGATCAGGTTTCAAATCTCTCACTTTTCTGCGGAGCTATGCCATACACCTCGACTGAGCCGGGTTCTGTGTTCAGCTATTGTGAACAAATCTCCCTGTCAACTTCAGAAAAAACATTTTTAGACATTTTCCCCTCCTGATTTCTGAATGTTGCTTTTTACACTTTTGAACCTCATGTTGTTTGCAGTACCCTTCAGTCTCAAATACACCACCGTCCTTTTTCAACTGTGCCAATTTCAAGGTTGCAGAATTTTTTTTTGTACCTTTGCAGCAATTTTCTAATACAGCAAACTGAACTGAAAAACTCTACCAGTGCTACCAGTGATGTTAAATACAGAAGAAATATAACCCCAAAAATAACATAGAGAAAGCCAACTGAGCACAGAGCTACTGTTAACATTTCAAGCATCAATAAGCACATATTGACTTATTTGTACTAGTGGGGAGCAGTGGCAAAGACATTTTATTGCTATTGGAAGAAACACCAAGAAAAAAAGGTCAGGTTTGTCTGGCACATAAATACTGTACAATAGAAACACATTTCCTCCTGCCTTCCTCTGTCTCTCTCTCTTTGTGCATCATCAGACAAAGACCACTCAGATCAGCGGTAATCCCTCCCCTCGTCTGCAGGTTTACAGTACCCTGGGAGGTTTACATCTCTTCATTATGCTGAGATTAATGTAGTGAGCCTCACCTAGTAGCTCCGACTCCCAATATCATGTGAACCTGCCAATTACTCACGCAGCCTTGAAAGATCTCGGTGGCCTGTGGGTGGATTACGGGGAAGTGAGGGAAAGAACACAGCTTCTGAACTGAAAGTGATCAAACTTCAAAGGATTCGCTGTCAAAACTGAGCACTGGAGTTCATACAGAACGTGGGAGAACAGGACACGTGTATAGTTTGGATCTTCATGTGATAGCTTGTGACATGCAGTCAGATTTATATCATTGGAACAGCTTTCCATTTGACACCTTGTGTAAAACCACTGGATGTGACACAAAGCGCGACTCTACTGACAACAAGATTATTGAGGGGCTACTGTAGAATAATGTGATCACTTTACTGGGTGCCTATTTTGAAAGAGAAAAAGATGTCAGTGGAAGCCTTACACGACTCAACGGACGTAGATTGTGGGTTTAAACCTGTGCTGTGTAACCATTCTTGTAGTTTTTTTGCTATTTAAAAGACAACAACTTCCATGCATGACCCCTACACTCTGAAAACTACAAGTTTTGACAGATTTGAATCATGGAATGAGGCATGGTTGCCTGGTTATTACTCTGTCAAGGAGGCTGTGCCTCAGTAGATGATCGGTGTTGGTTTGTCCGTCTGTTTGTTAGCAACATAACTCAAAATGGACAAATGGATCTGGCTGAAATTTTTAGGGAAGGTCAGAAATGACATAAGGACCAAGTGATTGAATTTTGGCAGTGATGTGGCTTATAGACTGGATCCATGGATTTGTTAAAGGGTTCTGTATCATTGCAAGATAGTGGCACGACACCACTGTAACTATGACTACATATGAACACTAAGTCAACTGCTTGCTGACGATCATGATTGTGATCCTACTACAAAACGATCATTGCAGACTTATGGAGATTTATATGTCTGAAATAATGCAAGAAACAATTGATTAAATTGTGATTGCGTTTCTGAATCCCATCAATTCTTGTCGCCCACTAGATATTTAGGTCACGCAATTCGGTATCCATACATAATGTACACATGCACAATACAAGCCTGTGCAAGATTTGAGGTGTCGGAAATGATACAATGACTGAGCAGCCTTGGCAGAATACTGCGCTCTCTGAGTGGTTTTCTTGTTTTAGTAAGTGGTTGTAAAGATGCATAAAGAATGTGTTCACAACAGTTACTGTCTGACAGGGGCATTCTGGCATGTTTGTCCAACAGTAGTTGAAATAGCTTAATTTTCCATAAAAAACAAGTTCACCACTAACACTATTTTCAAGATGCCACAACATCGTAGTGTTGCCTAACAGCAGAATTGTAATGGGTGCAGTCAGACCAGTCTCCAGCACTGTGTCAAGCAAGACTAGTTCAAGTCATGCCAAGGGAAAAAAAAAAACTCTATCTAACCAATTACAAGCTGTTTCCTGCAGTCAATAGAGGTTATCAGATAATGTCACTTTCTAATTTGCATATTGCTACAGCTTCTTGAACGTTGTGGGTGTCTTCTAAATAGATAAGCAAAAAGTGTCAGTGCCGGTACATCTCACAATGCTCCAGAAAATTAACCTTGCTTATGCTGATTTGCAAAAAAATAATGTCACCAGGTTTGGCTGTTAAAAGAACTTTACCTTTAATGGTGTTCATTCAACAGAAATGCACCATATAAAACTGAGTTGCAACCAACTCATGTTCTATGCTTTCTGATAATTTGTCAGAATTGGTGCAGTCTACATGTTAAGATACTTTCAGATCTTTTACCTAAGTATTCATCAGGATGTTGCTTTCATTTTTAACAATGAAATAGCCCCTTTGCAATGCAACGTCTTTTAAAGTGTCTGAAGGGCTACCTGCACAGTGACAAGACATTACTGTCAAGTTGGCAACTCTGTATTTATGAACAGAGGCACACACTTTCACTTAGAAACATCATCAGGGGGCATAGCATTAGCTTCCATAGCTTCGTTGATGACACACAGCTTTACATCGCTGTATCTCCTGATGACCCAGAGCCAAAAGATATTCTTCTAACCGCATTTCAGATGCCAGGTTGTGGATAGCAGAGAGTTATCTACAGCTCAATCAGGGCAAATTATGGTCTTTAGTAGTGAAACTCAGAGAGAGAAACTCAATGTTAAACGACAAGCACCGACAATAAAAACCATCTCAAGAAAAGAGAAATCTCATCTTTGAATAGGGTCTCAGCTTCGAGCCTCACATCAGAAACTAAGAATGCATTTTATCATTCAAAGGACACAGTCAGAGTGCAACAGTTTCTCTCTGAAGCTTTTAGTCTTTTGTTGTGTAAAGCATTTTGTTCCATTCTATATTCATGAAAAGCGCTATACAAACAAAGTCTGACTGATTGTTACCATTTTAGTTTGGCATGCTAACAATGTCAATTAACACAAAGCAGCTGAGGCTGATGGGAATGCCAGTAGTTTTGTCACCAAATTGGTTGCAATTCATCCTGAGAGGGAAATGAATGTCTGAATCATTTCAATCAAAAGATATTTTATCTATAATCATAAATGTCATATCTGTCACTAGAAAAGAAGTCGGGTAATGTTCGTATTGAATTATGTGCAGTTCCAACCAGAATTTGCAGAATTTTTTATCTGGATCAAAGCACGGACGAACTGGGTGTTTACCATCCCCAGAGCAGCACTGCTGGCGTGGCTCAAAATGTTTTGCCTGCAGCTGCAGCTGAGTTTCTGAAGCAGTGAGCGGTTACGACACGCTTGAAAACAAATGCCCATAATTGCTGAGACTGTTTATCCATGAATAGGGAGCATTCAATCTGAGTTATCATGAAGAAGAGGCCTTCAAAGTGCAAAACAACAACACTACACACAATCAGACATATAAAATGATGAGATGCATTATTCTATGAAGAATTTATAGATTTTCTTTTTTTTTTTCATTTTTAGCACTCAGGGCTTGGGAAAGTCATTGTTGGGTGAATGATTCAAATAAAAATTCATGGGCTACTATTGAAAATTGGAGAAAAATAGTAGCTACAGTGAGCTCACAGAAGTGTAAATATATATTCTACTAGTTTTAGTGCTTTGAAACTGTGTGAAATGTATTACTCTTGTACAACTGTTTACTTTAAGACATGGCTCTTACTTCATGCTGTTATGAAACAGCTGCTCATCAAGTCCATCAAAACTTGTATGTGTGCATGCGCGAATTTATGTGAAATGAGGAATCTGAGGGTTTCTGGGCGTTAATTTGGGGAAGTTGTGGTCAGATTTGGGTGGGGGGCACAGAGAGAGTGATATTAAGACAGAGATGACTGAAAGAGATTCGTCCAGACTGAAAGAGAACTGAGATCAACACAGCGCTGCAGGTAAACAATATTTTACAATTAATATTTCACAATGCATCAGAGATTGTAAAAACATTACAAACATGTCAAAGATAAATTTTAAAGTTTCTGCTAAATCATTTTAATTGGAAGTTTTCAAGGTTTTGAGAAATAATTGAAGCCGTTTTCAGAGAATTTGCTATTAAGTTATTTATTGAGCATGTTAACTGAAGTAGTAGTTCATTCAGATCAACTACTTTATTTATGTATTTTAAAGCAGTGGCAGATGAAGTATACTCACGAAATGTAAAAAACATCAGATCGCTCCCAAAGGATATTACTGAGTCCGTTTGGTGAGGTAACATTTCAGCAAAAACCCCAAACAGTAATCAAGCATATAGCTGATAATCAATATTAATGTTAAATTAACTTGTAGAACTGGTGTTTTTCACTTGATCCACGCAACTAACAAGTGGTGACAGCTAGAATCTCTGTTGTGAAAAGTCAGTGGTTGTGAAACATATAGAAATGCATTTTAAGAAGTTGTGCTGGGCGTCTGCGCTTCCTCTTTGTAAAATTGAAACATCCTGAAACAGCCTACTCCCTCCTTTCTCTATCTTCTCAGGGTTATTCACACACTGAGGTCTCAACCCACCAAGCGAGATGAATAAATGCCCCACTGCTGTGAATGGCCCTGCTAATCCAGTCTGTGCCAGTGGTAGTGATACTGGCCAGATGAGTAAAACAGGCCCTAATGCTAATAATGTGAGCCTCAGAGCAAAGAACAAGGACAGACAAGGACCACATGACTTCCAGGAGCCCAGACAGCGTCCTTTGTCAACAATCTCCATCTCTGATGTGACCCCCCCCTCTCATCAGCGCCGTTGGTCAGCCGACTTCTGCACATGTGGGAACTCTACCGGCATTATCGTGAGGAAGAAGAAGAAGAAGCCAAAGCCTCCTCAGCGCTGCCTCGCCCTCTGCCAACCCCACACCACATCCCAGACTTCAGTGAAACGCTACTCCTGCCCTCCTTTGGGGACCTTTACCTCACCTGGTCAATCCTCTCCCTCCTCCTCCTCCTCCTCCTCCACCACCTCATCCTGCTCCTCACCTCCTCCCACCCAGACATCTGTCATCACTGGCCACGACCCTCGAGGCTGGAAGGTGCATCCCAAGTCAAGCTCCACCTCCTCTCAGCTTCGCGCTAACAGGCTGTCTCTGCAGATTTCCATCCCTGTCAACTCTGTTCCAAACACTCCAAACAACCCAGACCCATCAACCAAACCTGCCCTCAGACCAAAACCTTTCCATCGCCACCACTCCGACTCCTCAGCCTTCCTCAGATTTCTGGAAAGTCCTCGTTCTGTGGTGACAGCAGAGGAGCTCTGTGCTGTGCGTCTTCGCCATGTCACACTTTCTGATGATGATGTCTTCACTAAGGGGGCTCAAGAGAAAGACAAAGTGACCACTCAGCCACGCAAAATACCACCACCTGTTCCGGAAAAAACAGCCTTGGCGAGACAAATAGCACAACTGATTTCTCGTTCACGGCAGCGCTGTGGGCCAGTCACAATTAAAAGCAACAAAAATGAAAACCTTCACACTGGCACGACGACGCCAAATCCCGAATATTCACATCAGACTAATGAAAACAGCTGCATATGTGCATGTGTCAAAAACAGGTAGGTACTCATAAAAAATTCCTCTACTCACACAGAGTAACAATTACATCAGATTAACACCTAAAGCTAACAGAATTCCAAGTTAAAGGCATAATCTGGAAATTTTACAGTACACTAGGAAGTTGGAAAACTTGTGAAGAACATATGCAGAGCCTTGAATGTGCAGATTTTTACCATAGAATCCACTTACATATTTTGTGCTGCCATCTAGTGGCACTGCTCTGGATCAAAGCACACATACTGCGAACGGAATTTAAAATTAAGTGTGAATTTATAGCTAACCGTAATATTTATTTTCAATAAATGCATGAATAATAATTGGTGATAATAACTTTGGAATCAAGTGACAGATGCATCTAAACTTTTGTGCAGGTTACCTCTGCTTTCACAAATACTAGAGGATTAAATCAAAATGATTATATATTATAATAGATATAATATATTCTTACAGCTTTAGCAAAAGAATTATAGAATTATAGAAGAATTATTAAAATTATTTTTTCTTTCAAAACTATGTAATTTTTAATAAAGAGGTTTTGTAAAAAGCTTGAATAAAGCATCAGAAATGCAACGTGACTATCAGCTTTTAGCAAAGTTTTTTTTTTGTGAAAAAATGAACAAAAAAATAAGTTGTTGCATATGAAGATGACGCCCAACATTGTCTTTGCAGTTTAGAGAGATTTAAGCCCAGAAGCCCGAGTGTCTTTCATCCTGATTAGTTTTTATTGACTTTCTTCATGAAATGCTGAGCAGACAGAAGGGGTTTCACAGTGTGAGTCAGTACTAACAGTGTTTACTGTCTTCCAGCTGGGCTACATCTTCATATCAGCTGCGATAGGGACAGGTCCGACCCACATTTCCCTGGCTGAGAAATCTGAGAGAAGAGAACCAAAACCTTCTCTAATCACCGACACCACACTGTGTGAAGTAGATAGAATATGTTTCTCCCTGGGGATTGGACACCATGTTCTGTCTGCATGATTTAAGGTATTTTCAATAGGTTGAAATTCCTACAGACTAAATCACACTTTTCTAGCTCCAACATCAAAGCAAATGAGTGTTATTACTTCAGTTTTGCATCATTTTATCTCTTTACCAGATTGTTGGACCCATGCTTCTTCTCTTTGCTGTGAAAATATGACTGTTTTTTTTTTTTTTTTTTTTTTTGTCTGTTACAAGCCAGGGCAGCTTCAAGGGAACACATGGTTACTTTTGTAGAAGAAAACAAACCCTGCAGATGTAACTCCTGCTCATTATGAATACAGATCAGAAAACTAGAAAAGCACTCAGAGAGCGCAGTACTCAGCCAAGGATGCTGATTCCCCCTATGGCATTGTCAGATGTGCAGCATTTTTTTTTTTTTAATGCAGCATTTGTTTATTTATTAGTTATTGACAATCAGAAATCATGGCACCATAGAACGTGGGCACTTACGAACAAAATGACCTTGCACACACATGTTATGCATGTGTACAATATGTACGGATACCGAATCACATGACCTAAATATGTAGCGGGTGGGGAGAATTGATGGGACTCGGAAACACCCCCACAGTTTAATCAATTATTTCTTGTATTATTTACAATGGATAAGTCCTGATAAGATTGCAGCGGTTGACTTGTAGTAGGATCGCAATCATGTGATCGTCAGCAGGCAGCTGACGCAGCCACGTCCTTGCCAAAATCTAATCACATGGTCCTTGTGTCATTTCTGACCTTCCCTGAAAATTTAATCTGACTCCATTAGATCGTTTTTGAGTAATGTCGGAACAGACAGACAAACAGACATATGCTGATCATCACATAAGTGTGCTGTGTTCCTTAGTGGAGTAATAACAATTGTAAAGATATTTGTTGATACAAGGTGTGATCAAAAAGTTAAGAGACTGTTTGTGGTGCTAGTGCACGGAGCACGTCCAGTCATGCATGAAACTATCAGCAGGTGCCGTGACACCACACTACTCATGTTGCTGTGAGCACTGTGCCCCTTTTACGATTTCTCCATGAACCACAAACTGGAGCTAAGAGTGAACATTACATTGTGTGTCAGTCAGCAGCCATGATGATCCAGCCTTCACGTGGAGGACCATCACTGGTGATGAGAAGGAACAGCAGCTTTTACAGATCATCAAGAAACCAGGAGCATGCTCATTGCTTTCTTCAACAGTCACATAGTTGTGCAAGAAGAATTTGTCCATCAGGTCCAGACTATCGAGACAGAATTCTACTGTAATATCCTGAGGTGTCTGAGGGAAAATACTTGGTGCAAATTACCTAAACTGTGGCGTGATGGCAAGAATGCGATTCTGAGCAAGATTCTTGGCCACAGCAACTCAGGTCCCTCTTGCTAGATGTGACTCCTTGTGACTGAAATTTAAATTGAAGCATTGCAGTTTTGACATGGTTAAAATCTTCATCGCTAATCACAGATTGCACTTTGCATTCTTATACATGGGATTTCGAGTCATCATTACAACCACTGCAGAAGCACTGGGAGATGTATATCGCTGCACAAAGAGCCACACTTGGATAAAGTGTAGTTTTTGTTATTTATAGGCACAATCTCTGAACGTTTTGATCACATCTCTTACTGTAAATATAATTTGCTTGACTGCACGGTACCTAATCTGAATTCATAGGCAAAATACACTGGCTGGATGTGTTGATCAGCAAGGAATAAGTTGTAAATATTAAGATCTGATATGGTGGTCAAACACCATGTGGATGTGTCATCAGTAATTCCAGGCCAGCACATATAATTTCTATTCATTGTTTTAAAAATATCAAAAACAATGGTTAAAGCTTCTCAAGTGTGATGATTCGCTTTTTTAGTTCGCTGAATACAACACTGTCAATTATGCTTTTCAAATGTCACATTACTTGCAGCCAATTTAATCAATTATAAATAAGCTGTTTCAACTGTTTAACGATGCAGATAATCTCTGCTTTGGTCAAAATACATGATTAGTGGAGCCATATGAGTGTATGAAAAGTGTTACTTTTCTAATAAATTTTGTGAAAAACTTGTGCTTCTTTGTTTGTTGTTATCAGCAGTTCACATGGTCTGATGTATTTTGACACTCCAGTTGAATTTCTGCTGCTATGCTCCAGTTCAGGCTTGGCAGGCTCTTATTATATACTGAATAATACTGAGGTAAGCTCAAGTGCGTTTGTCCGGCAGATGCAGAGATGTAATGGGCAGCAGCAGGAAAATCTGACCTGCTTGTGCCTGCTGTATGTCTGGACTAGTATGTGGAATTAATGAAAGTGCAGAGAATCTCGAAAACTGGGATCCTCACAGCAAAAGCTGAGAGTGTACAGAGAGTCTAATCACAAACAAGCAGCTGCTCACTTAGAAATCACTGGGGAAACTGAAGAAATGGATGTTATTTTGTGTTTGCTGGTAAAAGGTTACAAACAGCTGCAGTTTTATACATGCAAAAGAAGCAGGGGAAAACATGATATTACAGTGAGAGGATTAAGCCCAGATTGTGTAAAGTAGCTGAAAAAGGCCATCACTTGTTTACCTTCTGTTACCCAAATTAGGTTTCAACGTTCATTGTCAACTTGGCACACTTAACAAGTAGGCCCTAATAGAAGTGAGAGTTGAGTCAAACTGATCAAAGGGCAACACTTCATTTCACAGGCCCAAAGTTTCCCATTAATTTTCTAAAGCAAAACTGACTGGGTAATTGGAGGGGCTGTAATTTATTAAGGGAAATTGGGACATTTTCTAAGGAAAACAGGCAAAATAGAATCTGTACCTCTCCACTTCTCTCCACATAATATTTGTCCTTGTATGATAGAGTAGATACTATCAGCCTTAGCCCCACCTTCACCTCTAGTGGTTAAATACCTGGGACTCTCCAAACTAGTTTTAGAACTGAAGAAGCCACTCTGATGAGAGGTGCAACGTCTTTAAGATCACAAGAATAAGTCCAGTTGCTTGAACTAAACCCTTCACCTTAAGATGACCTGGACGACTGAGAACCTTCACAGACATAGTCCCCAGCCTATTCATGCTGGTCACTAGATAATGAATATTAGTCTTGAGCCTATTCATGCTAGTCGTTAACCTATGAATACTAGTCACTAGCCTGTTTATGCTAGTTACAAGACGAAAAATGCAGTAGCCCTTATCACAGTATTGTTAATTATGATTATCTTGATGGTAGCAATCAATTCACACTGACTCATTGATTCTAATGCCAAGCCTAAAAATGTTAGTCACTAGCTTCAAAATGCTAGCTGCTGTCCAATTGATGCCAAACAGTTTATGATTGATGCTAGTGATAAGTGAGGTATAGTATAAAAGTTTAAAAAGGGTTGCTATGTATGTTGTGGTGTTTTGGAGTATACTAAAAAAGGCACTCGTTTTGGTGTATATCCAGTGGAATGTCTTGATGTGAATTTCTTGGCTTGCCAAATGGAAAGCAAGGTCAGTGAGGAGGTAAAACAACTTGTAGACTAAGTAGGAAGAGATTCTGCCTGTCTCTCAGTTTCCATCACATTTATCACTGCTGGTCTATCAGCGGCTACATCAGTTGCTGGCTTCAACACAAACATTGGCTTCTCCCACTTACCAGTAGTCCTATTTTAGCCACAAGCCATGTGCCATAATAATAAAGACAACTGATGCTTCATGTTGGCCACTCTCCTCGCATGACGTCCTTTTTTCTGGCATATCAAAGAACTCAATCAGCCTGATTCAATTCTTAATCTAAATTTTTACAGGAATAATCTGATCTTGTAAAGGAAGAAAAAGATTTAAGACCATCTAGCCATTGATAAGCTTAAAGCATATTCCATTATTGCAACCAAGTTAAATTGTGTCTGCTGTCTATGCTAACCAAATGAAGATGTTATGTTGTTTTCTGACTGAATCATCTGCAGTATATAGGACAAAGCAATCTTTAAGTATAGTGATATCAGTGATAGGTAAAAGGATGCAGACAGAGAAGTTTGGATGGAGTCTAATGGAGTTGTGTGTGAATCTGGGTTTGGTCCACTGAGATGTGTCGAGCAGACCAGAGAGATCTGCAATGTTGGCTGGAAGCAACGCTGCAGGCAGGTAAATGGTGAGGCTGCAAACCACCACGTATACACATAAACACAGGCAGAGACCACACTTACTCTGTGCATGCATCTCATATTTGTATCGCCTTCACTATACTTGTTATGCTAACTTACATACTGTTTGAATTTTACTGCTAGCTATATATGGAGTATGTTTAATGTCAGAGCCGTACATCATAAGAGTAAACTATGAGTCAGTTTTCAATGTTAGCTTGTACTTTGTTTGGTTCACATATCCTGTCATACATGTATCCAAATGTGTGTTGTGTTTTCCGTGCTTTCCCACCCCTCCCTCTTCTCCCATCCCTCCCCCTTGCCCTCCTCTGTCCTTCTCAACCCGCCCGGCCAGCAGGTAGATGGGTCCCCCCTATATAGAGCCGGGTTCTGCTCGAGGTTTTTTCCCTGTTAAAAGGGTGTTTTCCTTGCCACTGTCGCCTTTGGGCTTGCTCTGGGGGTCAGGCATATGGGTTCTGTAAAGCGTCTTGGGACGATTTGACTGTAATTGACGCTATATAAATAAAATTGAATTGAATTGAATTGAATATTTCCTCATCATTTCACTTTTTTATATTTACATTGGCTGAGCAAGAAAATAATGTAGGGAAAGTTGTGTGCTTGATTTTCTTTGTCTTAAAATAAATTTCATCCTAAGTTTAAAATAACAGCAAATGTATCACTTAAGAAATGAAGACCAGGGAGAGGAATCATTACACAAATATATCTACATTTTTAGGGTCTAAAATTAGATGAAAGCACAAAAATACACAACTTCACACCCTGACACTCGCTGTACTTAAAACCTGAAGATGACAAGCTGAACGCTGCTTTCAACTCTTAAAAGATCTGTAAGTTTCTATTTTTGCCTGTGTGTAGCTACTGGAAAATCAAGTCTTTCTGCCAAGAAGTAATGGCAGCTCTGAACTCTGCAGAGAGACAAACACGGTGAGGAGGATTCTGGTCGCATGACTCTGAATAACTCTGATAGCACACAGGCTACAATAAGATAAGAGATAAGATAGACTTTATTAATCTCACTAAGGAGAAATTTAACATTACAGGGCTCTTAGAAACAAAAACAAAAAACAGGAGTGCAAAAGTCACGAAAGTGCAAGAACAAGATAATAAATATTGCACATAATAACAACTACACAGTAGTGTTATACAGTCTGATGGCAGTGGGGATGAAGGACCTGCGGTAGCGCTCCTTCTTGCACTGAGGGTGTCGGAGTCTTGTGCTAAAGGAGCTGCTCAGCTCCACTACAGTCCGGTGCAGTGGGTGGGAGCTGTTGTCCATGATGGATGAGAGCTTGGTCAACATCCTCCTCTCACCCACATCCATCACAGAGTCCAGTGGGCAGCCCAGGACAGAGCTGGCCCTCTTGGTCAGCTTGTTCAGTCTCTTCATGTCCCGCTCTGTGCTGCCCGGGGCCCAGCAGACGACAGCGTAGAGGAAAGCAGAGGCTACCACAGTGTCATAGAAAGTCCTTAGTAGAGGTCTGCACACTCCGAAGGACCTCAGCCTCCTCAGAAGGTGGAGGCGACTCTGGCCCTTCTTGTACAGAGCATCGTATGTGGCTATAGTTTGTAGCCTTTGGGCAAAACCCAGTTAGAAATGTCACTTCAGCTGGAGAAAAGGGGGTACAGCTGCAGGATTCATCCAGTCACTCATTATGAAGAAGCAGCAGGTTGAGTTTAGTTAAAACATAAATAACTGTATTAATTTGCTTTTAGATTTGGCCTAATTTCAGATCTGCTCAGCAACTATCATGCAGCATTTTATTCCTGATTCAGGAATCAACACACAATGGCTGCAGCACAATGAACACATAGAGAGAGGTGGTCTAGTTCCAGTTGGATGTGTCAGTCTGAGGAATGACTGTGACAAAAGTGTTATTTTTCTGCTTTTCAGATGCAATGATGCATGTAAACAGTGGAAAAGCACTACTGCATGTCGATGTGGTGAAAGAGTGCAGAAAAATCCTGTACTGTGTGAGTACATAGCACATCCATAAATACACAACAAATGATCCAGATGTTTAAACTATGGCTGTGTCTTAAGAGTTGAATACCATGTTCCAAGACCTAACCTGGCCCAGAGGAATACTTTTTTTTTTTGCTCAAGATAGTCTTTTCTTGAACTCTCAATACAGGAAGGAGATCTCAATTGAAGATTTTTTTGAGATCACCTCAATCTGATTTATCACTCCTAAAACCCCCTTAGGAGCAAATTGAGATAATGTGAGACTGAGTTTTTGAGACTTGTAGGAGAAATGTAAGTCATAGAGGAGATCTAATCATTGTATCTTATGATCTCATTCATGTCTTGCTTATTGCTCCGAAAAGCCAGGAGGAGCCCTAAGGAGTTGTAATAGAGATCTCAATTGCCTTTCATCTTAAGATCATCTGAATCTCAATTATTGCTCCTAAATCCCCATCTCCACCCCCCCACAGGAGCAAAAATGAGATAATGTGAGATCTCATCATTGGATCTTCCTGATTTCATTCATGTCTTGCTTATTGCTCCTAAAAATTTAGGAGGAGCATGGAGGAGTTGTAGGAGAGATCTCAATTGCCTTTCTTCTGAAGCTCACTTCAATCTGAATTATGGCTCCTAAACCCCCCTTAGGAGCAAAACTGAGCAGTGGATATGAGAATCAATTCACAGGGGAGCATGTCGGGCGAACTGACGGAACAAATACCGTTTGCACGACATCCCGAGTATTCGGATCACAAAGTAAATATTCGGATACCACCATCGCGACCAAATATTTGGTTATTCGGGTCCAGCCCAAGATAATGTGAGAATGACTTTGGGACAAAGGTAATACAAAATTGTGATTAAAATGGAAGAAATAAAGAAGGAACAACCGAGAGCAAACTGCAGCCCCATTTATTTAATACAACACAATGAATAGTGAACTGTAACAATGACAGCAATCACAAAAGTCTAATTTTTTTGGAGAAAAAAGTAACAATTTTTGAAGAAGACAGTTATAAGAACAAGTTTTAATTTTGAGAAAATGTAAAAAATTTACAAGATTATTGAATTTACAATCCACTGAAAATGGCTTTGCAACACATATTTGGGTCTTGACCTACCAGTTCAGAACCAGGAGAAAAAGCCTTTGGTCTCACCTTAGTATCAACAATATCTCATTTGTGTCTAGGAGAAATAAAAGACAACAATGGATTTTGCTGTCCTCTGGGAGTTCTCGGGATAATTAGACTAGTGACTTTTTGTGGATACACTGGGTCAGTTTGCACCAACTACTGGACCTTTAGTATGTACTGCAGCTAATCAATGGTCTTCTTGTCTCCAACGCTGCAAAGACTACTGTTTATTGCAAATATCACTACCACTAATGGACAGTTTGACAGGTTGGTCAGTATTTGTGTCACGATCTAGGTGGTGTGAACCCAAGCAGCAGGGAGGCACGGACACTAAACAGAACAGGGGGGCTGAACTAAACTAAACTAAACTACACTAAGGGCGGACCAGACGGCCGAGGTGAAAACTAACATAAAACTAAACTAACAGTGGAGAGGAGACTCACACACGGGTCCAGGGGATCGGGAGATGAGGTGGGGAGCTGAGCTGAGGGAGCCGGTGGTGGGGACGGGGCGAGGACAAAGGAGCGGGCGGACCGGGAGCAGATGGAGGAGTGATGAGCAGACGAGGAATTTCGGGGTGAGAAGCAGACGAGATAATCCATATGGAAGCGGAATCCAGGTAGTGAGGGGCATGTGGCGGTGTGCGGCATGTAATGATCCAGCGACGAGCTGAGTGAAGAGCCAGGCTCTTATGTTGCACTGAGCGCCAAACAGGAGAGGGAGGGGCCATGACAGTACCCCCCCCCCAATGTGCGTCTCCTGGCGCACACCGGGCTGGTCGGGGTACCGACGGGGCGTCTCAGGGACTGGCAGAGCTCTGGCTGGAGGGACCTCTCCGGGGGGGGCGGCCCGAGGGCAGGGTGGGCTGGGGCTGGGTGGGTGGGAAGGAATGCACCGGAAGACGGCCTGAGGGGTGGACAGGCTGGGGCCGGACAGGCTGGAAGGACCGCTCCAGAGGGCAGCCTGGGGGCTGGACAGGCTGGGGCTGGACAGGCTGGAGGAACCGCTCCGGAGGACGGCCCGGGGGCTGGACAGGCTGGAAGGACTGCTCCGGAGGGCGGCCTGGGGGTTGGACAGGCTGGAGGGACCGCTCCGGAGGACGGCCCGTGAGCTGGACAGGTTGGGGCAGGGCAGGCTGGAGCCGGAGGCTGGCCCGACGAGGACCCTCCGGGGGCCGAACTGGGAATCGGCAGCTGATCCGACGAGGACCCTCCGGTGGCCGGACTGGGTGCCGGCAGTGGCGGGACCCCTCTGGGGGTGACACGGGAGCCGGAGACCCCTCCAGGGGCAGAACTGGGGCCGGAGCTGGGGACCCCTCCGGGGGTGACGCTGGAGACGGGGGCCCCTCCAGGGGCAGAACCGGAGCCGAAACCGGGGACCCCTCCAGGGGTGGCACAGGAGCCAGGGACCCCTCCAGGGGTGGCACAGGAGCCGGGTACCCCTCCAGGGGTGGCACGGGAGCCGGGGGCCCATCCAGGGGCAGAGCTGGAGCTGGAGGCCCCTCCGGGGGCATAACAGGAGGCAGGACTGGGGCTCAGGGGAGGCCTTAAGCCTCCTCAAGGCTGCCGAGGAGGCTTTACACCCCCTCAAGGCTGCTGAGGAGGCGTTTTGCCTCATCAAGGACTTGGGGGAGGCGTGTTGCCTCATCAAGGACTCGGGGGAGGCATTTCCTGTCTTCAAAGCTGCAGAGGAGGCATTTCACCTCTTTAAAGCTGCAGAGGAGGCGTTTTGCCTCTTTAAAGCTGCAGAGGAGGCGTTTCGCCTCTTCAAGGTTGCAGGAGAAGCTTTTAGCTTCTTTGAAACTGCAGGAGAGGCGGGAAACCTCTTTAAAGCAGCAGGGGAAGTTTTTAGCTTCCTCAAGGCTGCAGGGGGAGCTTTTAGCTCCTTCAAGGCTGCAGGGGAAGCCTGTAGTTTCCTTAAAGCTGCAGGGGAGGCTGGGAGCCTCAACGCTGCAGGGCCCACATGGAACGGAGATGGGGCGGTGGCCCCCACAAGGACAGGAGACGGGACGATGGACCCCACAGAAATAGACGACGGGGCGATGGGCCCCACAGGAACAGAAGACGGGGCGATGGGCCCTACACACGTGGACAAAATTGTTGGTACCCCTCAGTTAAAGAAGGAAAAACCCACAATTCTCACTGAAATCACTTGAAACTCACAAAAGTAACAATAAATAAAAATTTATTGAAAATTAAATAATCAAAATCAGCCATCACTTTTGAATTGTTGATTAACATAATTATTTAAAAAAAACAAACTAATGAAATAGGGCTGGACAAAAATGATGGTACCCATAACTTAATATTTTGTTGCACAACCTTTTGAGGCAATCACTGCAATTAAACGATTTCTGTATTTGTCAATGAGCGTTCTGCAGCTGTCAACAGGTATTTTGGCCCACTCCTCATGAGCAAACAGCTCCAGTTGTCTCAGGTTTGATGGGTGTCTTCTCCAAATGCCATGTTTCAGCTCCTTCCACATATGTTCAATGGGATTCAGATCTGGGCTCATAGAAGGCCACTTTAGAATAGTCCAACGCTTTTCTCTCAGCCATTCTTGGGTGTTTTTGGCTGTGTGTTTTGGATGGTTGTCCTGTTGGAAGACCCATGACCTGCGACTGAGACCAAGCTTTCTGACACTAGGCAGCACATTTCTCTCCAGAATGCCTTGATAGTCTTCAGATTTCATTGTACCTTGCACACTTTCAAGACACCCTGTGCCAGATGCAGCAAAGCAGCCCCAAAACATTACTGAGCCTCCTCCATGTTTCACCGTAGGGACAGTGTTCTTTTCTTCGTATGCTTGGTTTTTGAGTCTATGAACAT
This sequence comes from Acanthochromis polyacanthus, assembly GCF_021347895.1. Lineage (NCBI taxonomy): Eukaryota > Metazoa > Chordata > Actinopteri > Pomacentridae > Acanthochromis > Acanthochromis polyacanthus. Next base: position 22,950,186 of record NC_067131.1, read on the forward strand.
AGAGTTGATGTGCCTTACCAAAAAGCTCCAGTTTGGTCTCATCTGTCCAAAGGACATTCTCCCAGAAGCTTTGTGGCTTGTCAACATGCATTTTTGCAAATTCCAGTCTGGCTTTTTTATGAGTTTTTTTCAGCAGTGGTGTCCTCCTTGGTCGTCTCCCATGAAGTCCACTTTGGCTCAAACAACGACGAATGGTGCGATCTGACACTGATGTACCTTGGCCTTGGAGTTCACCTTTAATTTCTTTGGAGGTTGCTCTGGGCTCTTTGGATACAATTCCAACGATCCGTCTCTTCAATTTGTCATCAATTTTCCTCTTGCGGCCACGTCCAGGGAGGCTGGCGACTGTCCCGTGGGTCTTGAACTTCTGAATAATATGAGCCACTGTTGTCACAGGAACTTCAAGCTGTTTAGAGATGGTCTTATAGCCTTTACCTTTAAGATGTTTGTCTATAATTTTTTTTCGGATGTCCTGGGACAATTCTCTCCTTCGCTTTCTGTTGTCCATGTTCAGTGTGGTACACATCTTTTCACCAAACAGCAGGGTGACTACTTGTCTCCCTTTAAATAGGCAGACTGACTGATTATGAGTTTGGAAACACCTGTGATGTCAATTAAATGACACACCTGAGTTAATCATGTCACTCTGGTCAAATAGTTTTCAATCTTTTATAGAGGTACCATCATTTTTGTCCAGGCCTGTTTCATTAGTTTGTTTTTTTAAATAATTATGTTAATCAACAATTCAAAAGTAATGGCTGTTTTTGATTATTTAATTTTCAATAAATTTTTATTTATTGTTACTTTTGTGAGTTTCAAGTGATTTCAGTGAGAATTGTGGGTTTTTCCTTCTTTAACTGAGGGGTACCAACAATTTTGTCCACGTGTGTATATGAACAGGAGACACAGTTAGCTAGACTGCAAGATTGTCTTAAGGACATTAAAACCTGGATGACTTTTAACTTCCTACTATAATACTAAAATAATACTAAATTCAGACAAAACTGAAGTCATTGTATTTGGCCCCAAACATCTTAGAAACTCGCTTTCAAAGCAAATAGTTACTCTGGATGGAATTATGTTGGCCTCCAGTACTACTGTGAGGAATCTTGGAGTTATTTTTGACCAGGACATGTCCTTTAACTCACACATAAAGCAAGTCTGTAGGACTTCCTTTTTTCACCTGCGTAATATTGTAAAAATCAGGAACATTCTGTCTCAGATTGATGCAGAAAAATTAGTTCATGCTTTTGTTACTTCCAGGCTCGACTATTGCAATTCCTTATTATCGAGTTGTCCAAATAGCTCTCTTAAACAAATAGTTACTCTGGATGGAATTATGTTGGCCTCCAGTACTACTGTGAGGAATCTTGGAGTTATTTTTGACCAGGACATGTCCTTTAACTCACACATAAAGCAAGTCTGTAGGACTTCCTTTTTTCACCTGCGTAATATTGTAAAAATCAGGAACATTCTGTCTCAGATTGATGCAGAAAAATTAGTTCATGCTTTTGTTACTTCCAGGCTCGACTATTGCAATTCCTTATTATCGAGTTGTCCAAATAGCTCTCTTAAACATCTACAGTTGATCCAAAACGCTGCTGCGAGAGTACTGACAGGAGTTAGCAAAAAGAAATCATATTTCCCCTATACTTGCTTCTCTTCACTGGCTTCCTGTTAAATCCAGAATAGAATATAAAATCCATCTTCTGACATATAAAGCTCTTCATAACCAATCTTCATCATATCTTAAAGATCTGTTAGTACCATATTATCCAAGTAGAACTCTTCGCTCTCAAACTGCAGGCTTACTTGTTGTTCCTAGAATTTCTAAAAGTAGAATGGGAGGCAGAGCCTTCAGTTATCAGGCGCCTCTCCTGTGGAACCTGCTCCCAGTTGGGGTTCGGGAGGCAGATACCCTCTCTATTTTTAAGACCAGGCTTAAAACATTCCTTTTTGACAAATCTTATAGTTAGGGCTGACTGGGTGACCCACAGGGGTTCGGCTTGTGTCTTCATTTGCACAGCTGACTCCCTCTTGGACGTCCCTTCGTTCTGCCTCTAGTCATGCTGCTATAGGCCTAGGCTGCTGGGGGACTTTTCTTGATGCACTAAGCCCTTCTCTATCTACCTTTATGTTTAATATGTATACCGTTATTGCATTACATTCACTCTGTTTCCCCCTGTGCTATTTCTCCAAGTGTCCCTGGTCCCAGAGCTGGATGCTTCAGATCTGCGGTTGATGTTCCACCAACTGGTCCAGTCTCCACCATGTCCACTGTGGGATGCTGCTGCTGACCTTCCTCCAGCCCTCTGCTTCCAACTCCCCTTTTTCCACCAGTCAACTCTGCATCGCCCTCACTATACTTGTTATGCTAACTTACATACTGTTTGAATTTTACTGCTAGCTATATATGGAGTATGTTTAATGTCAGAGCCATACATCATAAGAGTAAACTATGAGTCAGTTTTCAATGTTAGCTTGTACTTTGGGGCGGCTGTGGCTCAGGTGGTAGAGCGGGTCGTCCAATGATCGAATGGTTGGCGGTTCGATTCCCGCTCTCGCCTAGTCATGTGCTGCATGCCGAAGTTTCCTTGGGCAAGATTCTGAACCCCGAATTGCCTACCAGTGACTGTTCCACTGGTGTGTGAATGTATACTGACTGATGTTGCAGGTTGATTAGCAACCTGCACATTAGTGTGTGAATGTGTGTGTGTCTGGGTGAATGGGAGCAATTGTTGTAAAAGCGCTTTGAGTACTCTGATGAGTAGAAAAGCGCTATATAAGAGCAAGTCCATTTACCATTTACTTTGTTTGGTTCACATACACACGTGGACAAAATTGTTGGTACCCCTCAGTTAAAGAAGGAAAAACCCACAATTCTCACTGAAATTACTTGAAACTCACAAAAGTAACAATAAATAAAAAATTTATTGAAAATTAAATAATCAAAAACAGCCATTACTTTTGAATTGTTGATTAACATAATTATTTAAAAAAACAAACTAATGAAACAGGCCTGGACAAAAATGATGGTACCTCTATAAAAGATTGAAAACTATTTGACCAGAGTGACATGATTAACTCAGGTGTGTCATTTAATTGACATCACAGGTGTTTCCAAACTCATAATCAGTCAGTCTGCCTATTTAAAGGGAGACAAGTAGTCACCCTGCTGTTTGGTGAAAAGGTGTGTACCACACTGAACATGGACAACAGAAAGCGAAGGAGAGAATTGTCCCAGGACATCCGAAAAAAAATTATAGACAAACATCTTAAAGGTAAAGGCTATAAGACCATCTCTAAACAGCTTGAAGTTCCTGTGACAACAGTGGCTCATATTATTCAGAAGTTCAAGACCCACGGGACAGTAGTCAACCTCCCTGGACGTGGCCGCAAGAGGAAAATTGATGACAAATTGAAGAGACGGATCGTTCGAATTGTATCCAAAGAGCCCAGAGCAACCTCCAAAGAAATTAAAGGTGAACTCCAAGGCCAAGGTACATCAGTGTCAGATCGCACCATTCGTCGTTGTTTGAGCCAAAGTGGACTTCATGGGAGACGACCAAGGAGGACACCACTGCTGAAAAAAACTCATAAAAAAGCGAGACTGGAATTTGCAAAAATGCATGTTGACAAGCCACAAAGCTTCTGGGAGAATGTCCTTTGGACAGATGAGACCAAACTGGAGCTTTTTGGTAAGGCACATCAACTCTATGTTCATAGACTCAAAAAGCAAGCATACGAAGAAAAGAACACTGTCCCTATGGTGAAACATGGAGGAGGCTCAGTAATGTTTTGGGGCTGCTTTGCTGCATCTGGCACAGGGTGTCTTGAAAGTGTGCAAGGTACGATGAAATCTGAAGACTATCAAGGCATTCTGGAGAGAAATGTGCTGCCTAGTGTCAGAAAGCTTGGTCTCAGTCGCAGGTCATGGGTCTTCCAACAGGACAACGATCCAAAACACACAGCCAAAAACACCCAAGAATGGCTGAGAGAAAAGCGTTGGACTATTCTAAAGTGGCCTTCTATGAGCCCAGATCTGAATCCCATTGAACATATGTGGAAGGAGCTGAAACATGCCATTTGGAGAAGACACCCATCAAACCTGAGACAACTGGAGCTGTTTGCTCATGAGGAGTGGGCCAAAATACCTGTTGACAGCTGCAGAACGCTCGTTGACAAATACAGAAATCGTTTAATTGCAGTGATTGCCTCAAAAGGTTGTGCAACAAAATATTAAGTTATGGGTACCATCATTTTTGTCCAGCCCTATTTCATTAGTTTGTTTTTTTAAATAATTATGTTAATCAACAATTCAAAAGTGATGGCTGATTTTGATTATTTAATTTTCAATAAATTTTTATTTATCGTTACTTTTGTGAGTTTCAAGTGATTTCAGTGAGAATTGTGGGTTTTTCCTTCTTTAACTGAGGGGTACCAACAATTTTGTCCACGTGTGTATCCTGTCACACATGTATCCAAATGTGTGTTGTGTTTTCCGTGCTTTCCCACCTCTCCCTCTTCTCCCATCCCTCCCTCTTGCCCTCCTCTGTCCTTCTCAACCCGCCCGGCCAGCAGGCAGATGGGTCCCCCCCATAGACTGTATATATAGTGGACGTAGCATCTGGCTCCAGAATTGAAGCCAACCCGGAAGTGTCAAAAACTTGCAATATCACGCTGTCCGCTTGGGTTGGCTCCAAAAAGTTTTTTCTCCATAGACCCCAATTCATTTTTGGAAAAAATAAAATTTGATAGACTGATTTTCTACAGCTCAGGATTTTTTTTCCCGTTAGTTTTCATGGTCAAAATGAGAGATCAGGTGGCCGATCTTAAAACAAATCAATACTGAATTTTAAATAAATCGTTAAAGCTGGCGGAGCCAGGGGGCGTGGCTATACTTGATAGACAGCAACAGAAGCCTCTGCGGTAAAATGTGGGCGGGATAAGAGAGTCCTCAGCCAATCCTGTCCCTAGTTGCTCTCCGGTCCAGTCTGTTTGATGACGCTTTTTACGTCACTGGCTCCAAAAAATCCAAAACGGCGACCAGGAAGGAGCAAAATCCGGGCTTAATTTTCTCGGCGTTGAAACCAACGGGTGACGTCACGGTTAGTTTATGCCTGGTCCCCCCTATATAGAGCCGGGTTCTGCTCGAGGTTTTTTCCCTGTTAAAAGGGTGTTTTCCTTGCCACTGTCGCCTTTGGGCTTGCTCTAGGGTCAGGCATATGGGTTCTGTAAAGCGTCTTGAGACGATTTGACTGTAATTGATGCTATATAAATAAAATTGAATTGAATTGAATTGAGATGGGGCGATGGCCCCTGCAAGGACTGGAGACGGGGCGATGGCCCCCATACGGCCACAAGAAAGAGCGATGGTCCCCATATGGACAGGAGACGGGGCAGTGGCCCCCACAGGGACAGGAGGGAGGGAGGTGGCACGGGGCCTTTCCACAGCCGGGAGTGAGGTGGCACAGGGCCTCTCCTCGACAGGGAGTGAGGCGGCACGGGGCCTCTCCTCCACCGGGAGTGAAGCGGCACAGGGCCTCTCCTCGGCAGGGAGTGAGTCGGCACGGGGCCTCTCCTCGACAGGGAGTGAGTCGGCATGGGGCCTCTCCTCGACAGGGAGTGAGGCGGCACGGGGCCTCTTTTTGACAGGGAGTGAGGCGGCGTCGACCCACTCAGGAAAAGTGGCGGCGTTGACCCGCTCGGACGGTGAGGCAGCACCAGGCCCCTCTAACGCTGCAGGCGAGGTGGCACGGGGCCCCTCCAGCACCGCTGGTGAGGTGGCACAAGGCTCCTCAGGGACAGGAGTAGGGGAGCTTCAGTGTCTTCTGGCGCCGTGCCTTTGGTGACCAGGTCTCTTGGCGGGCGGCACCATGGCTAGCGGGGAAACAGAATCGGGTGGGCTGCCAGGTGGGGTGGCCTCGAGCCCCTCAAAGGTTGCACAGGCGGCCTCGAGCCCCTCAAGGATCACCATGGCGGCTTCCCGTACCCCAGGAACCCGAGAGGGATCCACAGATCCATCAGAGCCTGCCAAAACGGTCCTGAGGTTCTCAGAGGCAGCCAGGAATGCCTCAATGGTCGGAGAGGGAGCCTCAGTCCCCACAGAGGCGAGATAACCGGCCAGTCGCTCAGCGGCTACCAAGGTGGCCTGGAGAATCTCAAAAGTCGGGGGGGCAATTTAAAAAAAAAGGGGTGCCTGCTGGGTTCTTAGGTGGCTGGATCATTCTGTGACGATCTAGGTGCTGTGAACCCAAGCAGCAGGCAGCAGACAGGCAGGTTGATAAATGAACAGGGTTTTAATAATAAAATGAAACACAGAAGCTCTCCACACGGGAGGCACGGACACTTAACAGAACGGGGGGCCGGACAAAACTAAACTACACTCAGGGCGGACCAGACGGCCGAGGTGAAACCAGAGTCGAATACTTAGTGGCTTGTAAAGCTTGGAGGTTAACCTGTGGGAGGCTTGAGGAAGGGCACAAATAAGCTTCCCTCTATCTTAACAGCTTGTATTTTCAAGTTTATAACACAAAATACAACAATGAAGAGCCTTTCACCATATGGGACCTTTAAGTCTAGCAGTCTTAACAGGTGCTTTAATAGAGCATGCCTATGTGACAATTCCAAATTAAACCCAGCACAGAGGGGCTGCACAGTGGAGTAGTGGTTAGCACTTTTGCCTTGCAGCAAGAAGATCCCCGGTTCAAATCCCGACCTGGGCCTGGGATCTTTCTGCATGGAGTTTGCATGTTCTCCCTGTGCATGCGTGGGTTTTCTCCGGGTACACCGGCTTCCTCCCATAGTCCAAAAATATGCTGAAGTTAATTGATCAAATTGCCCGTACGTGTGAATGTGAGTGTGATTGTTCGTCTGTATATGTAACCCTGTGACAGAATGGCGACCTGTCCAGGGTGTCCCTTACCTTCGCCCGAGTCAGCTGGGATAGGCTGACCTGCGACCCTAGTGAGGATAAAGTGGTGTATAGAGAATGGATGGATGGATGGACCCAGCACAGAGAGATTTACTGTTGCTAGATGAGACAAGATAAATCTGTAAAGGGCAGCACAATGCATTTGCTACATCACACATCAATACAGCCAGACGAGAAGGTGATGCTGCTGATAAATGCTGTTGCTAAGTTCACCAAAAACTTTATTTTTCATTTATAAGTTACTGTTTTATTTTTTTTTAACAAAGTTTAGGTCTCAGATTGCCTGTGGGCATTTGTTTAGTTAATACACTAATACATATATTTAAATAGGTGCACCGTTGACAGACTGTATATCTACTTTGGCAATCTGAAAAAAATGCAGCTATTAACAGTGTTATTAATGCCAGTTGTCATTCAATTATTGTAATTTATTAGATGCCAAAAATACAACAACAAAAATCCCCACCAACCACCACCGTGTTATCCTAAAATTGGCATCAGCCAAGAAGTATCAACTGACTACAACCCCATTCGCTATTTATGTAAACTGCATACACTAAAAACAGAACTAAATAAATACACTTTGGAGTTCTGCTGCCTTTTGCATTTTTGGGCCCATAGAGAATATGTACTAGAGTCACTCTCCAGCTGATTCGGCTAAAACTACACTCACCTGAGACCTTCCCTGCCTTCCTGTGGCTCCCTGAACACATGGATATCAAGACATTATTTAAAGTTGTGGCTCATGCCTTTAAGATTCTAGAGATTTTAAATTTTTATCTTAAAAGACACAATAAATGCCAACTAGCAGTGCAATAATCTCAACCAAACCTTACAACGCATGTGGGTAAAAATTATTTTTGACCAGTGTGCTCCACATAATCCTGCAGACCAATTGTGGCCACTCTGGCACAATTACCTTCAACCCTGGCGCTGTTGCTGGAGGCTTTTGTGAAAGGAATGAACTTCAGATATAAGTTTTCACTGAGACTGAGAGATTAATAACTGTAGGCTGAAGAGGAAGAAAGAGCTGAAGTCCCATGAGTCTAAGTGAGATGGTGAGATGCACTCTGAGGAAGAACAAGAAGCGAAAGATGAAAAGGCAGAGAGGAAGAGATCTTTTCATCCCTCGGAGTGAAGAGAGCAGCCGAGGCAGAACAGACTGACACTTATTAGCCTGCTGCACTCTGAATGTCTATTTGGGACAGCCTGTTATGGGGATGATGTGTGTGTCAGTGTGGTTTTGTGAGAAAGTGCATATGTGTGTGTGTGTTGCAATTGTTATTATAGGTACCCCAGCAACAGCAATGAAATCCTGAAAACTAACAGGTTATCAGCAATAGACACATTTACAAATTACAGATTTCTACTTGAGGCAACATTCAAGTACACGTTATCACCTTTATATGGAAGGTTTAAAATGACAAAATCAAATAGATAAAAAGTGAGATACAATTCTTCATAGTTTTCTTTTATTGTATACTGAGTCATGATTAAAGAAATATGTGTTTAAAGGGCAGTTACTTTGCTATTCCTCTTGTTTTTCCACTGTGACAACATTTCACAATTAAGAGATATGTACCTATCAACTATAACATTAAAACCACTGATAAGTGAAGTGAATGACATTTGTTCTGTTGGAAGACCTTGGCATTCATATGGACAGCTAGACCTACCTAGACATTCTTGCTCAAGCATACTTCCTTATGGCAATGGCACCACCCAACACCACCTACCTCCCACATGCTGGATGTTGGTATAACTGTCATCAAGCGCTTGAATATCCACAACTCCACTTTTTGTCATTCAAGAAATCACTGCAGACACTTGTGTCTATCATGACCTTGGCAACTAAAATGTCCACCAACCTTGCCAAGCCGTTGAGGAAGCATTGACAAACTCTCTAACTCCATGTGTAGTGTGTGACGTGCTAGTTTATGATACCACTCTCAATCAGGATATTCTCATTTCCAATCTAGTGTGTGCTTGGTTGTTGCATGATGTACACCACTGATCTAAAGTTTGGGGTCAATTACAAATGTCCTTATTTTTCAAAGAAATGCAGTTCTTTTCAAAGAAGATAATATTAAATTAATCAGAAATACAGTCTAGACATTGTTAATGTGGTAAATGACTATTCTAGCTGGAAATGGCAGATTTTTAGGGTACCGAAGTCCAATTTATGCAACCATCACTCCTGTGTTCTAATGCTACATTTTCTTAGCTAATGGTGTTGAAAGGCTCATTGATAATTAAAAAACTCTTGTGCAATTATGTTAGCACATGAACAAAAGTGTGAGTTTTCATGGAAAACGTGAAATTGTCTGGGTGACCCCAAAGTAAGAACGAACTAACGAATGGTAGTGTATATTCGGTTGTCGAAATATTGTGTGTTGAAAAAACAAGTTCTTATTTCCCTATGTATGTTGCGCAAAATACTACATGTTCTTTCAGTAAATAATGGAATTAGGCTTCAAGATGTGCAGGTATTTTTAAGAAGTTTAATTTAAGTAAAGATTGACAAAAGGAGTGAAATCTAAATCTGAAGCTTCTTGCTAAAGCTGGCCAATCAGAAGAGAGCGAGCCCATCCATAGGTCGGAGTTTCAGACAGAGGCTTAACCAATGCAAGGGACAGATGGAAAATGAACTTGCACAAGGTCAAATGAAGATAAATAAGAAGTTACTTTAACCACTGATATGCCAGCAAAGCATCACGACAAAAACATAAATTCTCCTTTAAAGTCAAAATTGTCAAGAAGTAAAACACACGTTTACCCTTTTGTGCACATAAACCTGTAAGAAGATAATGCATACAATAAGATGTATTGTATTTATTTTCTTGTTTGTTTATTTAGTTTAGCAATTCCACATCTTTTGCACTGTGTAAGTGATTCCACTGGCTGCTATAGTCACAGTGCAGTTAAAGGAGTAGTCAGCTGTATTTAAAGCATGCTACATTTAGCTGCATGAAATCCTGCCATTACTGAACTAAAAACATCTTCAGTATGAAATACTTGCAGCTGTGTACCATTTAATGTAGTTTGTGATACGAAATGTGTCAGTGTCAACATGCTCTGTGATGTTAAAAGATGTAGAACCACAAATAATATTACTGTGCAATGTACTTTAGGCTGAAAGCTTTAAAAATTCCACAAAACAATACTGACATTACAAAAGTTCAGTCAATTCAAGTTGATTTTTTTTTTTTACGAAGAAATTGGTTGGTTGGATGTTTCCCTACCAAAAAAAAGGCTGAAAGCTAATTCACAATATATATGGAGAGTAAAATAACAATATTACATGTATTATTAGGATGGAAGTACACAGTGAAAGAACCAGAGAATTATTATTGTGGTGTTCAGGCAGAGATTATTATTCACTCTGGGAAGACACAGACACTGAGATCTTGGAAATTGTTATTTTTTCCCTGTGTAGCAAATCACTGTAGGCCAAAGAGTCCCTCACTTTTATCATTTGCTTAAGGAGGCATGACTGAAATATAGAAATACACCGCAGGGACCCATGTAGTAGTTTAATAAGCCTTTACATGCAGCCCTCAATTGAATGGGAAAAAAAATAATAAATTAAAATACACATCTGGAATGGTTGATCCAAGTTATGCTTTTTAAATTGTTGAATACATTTCTTAAATTTTGCGGTACTATTCAAAAATGTATGATTTGGATATTGCTATTTTAAGCCATAGACACACAATACGGGATGCAAAGATGGCTGTTCCATATATCACTGCGCCAACATAGCAATCGTAGTTGATCTAACCTTGACTTAACACATACACTGGCTATAGGCCATTAAGCCATCCATCACTCTTGTGTTCTAATGACACATTGTGTTAGCTAATCATGTTGAAAGGCCAATTGATGATTAGAAAACCCTTGTGTAATTATGTTAGCACATGAATAAAAGTGTGAGTTCTCATGGAAAACTTGAAATTGCCTGGGTGACCTCAAACGTTTCAACGGTAGTGTATGTAACATTTTAATGGGCTTCACTGTTGGTTCATACTGTTGTCTCCAAGCCTGGGACAACGTTTTGAATACTTTTCTAAATGCATGTTTGGCTTTTAAATCCTCATAAACAGAGAAAGTGGTCACATAATTTTGGGTTGCACTGCATATGCTAATTTGAGTAGTGGTGTGTCTCTACATGTGAGTGTCCGTGTTATCTGGTACATGATGTGTCTGTGTGAATGTCACTGTGTGGCTGTGAGTCAGTGTTTAGGGCTGCAGCACATGCTGGAGCATTAGTGTGAATGTCTGTGGACCTTTTCCAGATCCTTCACATGCTGCAATAAGCCAACTACAGATGGAGCCATTAAAGTTTCTGTCAAATCCTCACAAAACGCTGAATAACCAATTAGTGTTCGACTACCACAAGCCTTTCACGACTTAATCGGCCATTCCTTTTCTTTTACATATTCATGGAACAAACGTTGGCCTTTTCAAGCTGTTTTCTCACTCTTGTCTGATAAGCTGTGCAGACAATGGGGATGCTTTTTTCCCCAAAATAAAAAAAGAGAAAGAATTGCCATTGTTATCGAGGTGGTTTAAAGAAGCCTTGACAGAAGGGAGAAAGTATGACAAATAAACAGAGCAAGATGCAGAAAGGAAGAGAAAAGTGTGAGGGCACAAAGGGAAGATGGAGAAAATCAACAAATACACATCCAGTGTGTGTAGAAAAGAGAAGTACAAACATTTATTTGATTCAGGGCAATAAACACACAGCGAGCTGCAGAGTGCGTTTGCATTGTTAATTTACAGCTTGGCAAAGGAAAGGACCTTGAAGAGCAGAGTATCACCACCTTCATCTGCCAGTCAATTTTTATTTTTATTTTTGTTTGTTTCTGTGCACCCAAAAGCAATTTGGCAGCCCCATAGCTCAATTAGGCAAACTGGCACCAAGAATCATCAACTTTTATGTTGTTGCTGGGGAAACTGTGCTGCCAATGATTGCAAAAACACTTTTTTACAGCAATTTTACAGTTTAGAATTTCATTTAGCAGACATTTTTATCCAAAGCCATGTATGTCTGAGAGTAAATGCAACACAAGGGAGGTAGGAAGGGCAACAGTGACGACCTTGTCAAAGGGTCCTCATTGGACAACTGTGACCTGGCCAGGATTTGAACCACCAATTGAAACCAGTGTTGAGTCTCAATTGTCATACTGTGTTAAAATCTTCATCTTTTCATGTGATTGCATCCCCTGAGTGATGTCTATTTATTTGACGTTGTAATTAAAATTGTAGTTTCTAAGGATATACTGATCAAGCTTTTTCATGTCATTCCAGAGCACTTTCCTGTGCTAACATTAGGGGTGCTAATCACTGAGCTATCCAGCTATTTGTGTGGTTATTTGCTAAACCACACAAAAATGCACTAATCAATTGCAAGTCCACATTTGTTTTCTAACATTCAGACAGGTTCTGATTTTTTAAATCAATCTTCATACAATACCATATCCACATGTGCATTTCATTTTTGTTCACTGTTATCATTCATGCTGTCCAACCAGGCAGAGAACTGATTGCTCTTTGATGTAACAATGCAACTGGAGATTGCAACAGTCCTTATTCTAGGTGAACATACACTCTGACGCTTAGTTGAAGCTAATATAAGACTTGTAGGCAAATCAATGGCCACACAGAACACAGCTTCTTTAATGAAACATGGCTGGTACAGATGCTACCTCTGACCAGTAAAGAAGATGCAACACCTGGGCCTTACCAGCTGTTTTTCTCTTTTTCATACAGACATTTGATAGATGTCTGTCCTCAAGGATATACAGAAGGTTTCATAAAGTCAGGCCTGCAAACTGTAGAGGTGTGGAAAAGGTGACAAGCTGTGAAGCTAAAATCATGTCTGGAATTCCAGGGAAAAAAATGTTATTGTAGTGTGTATGTTAGGACACAAACTAATCCCTTTGAAGCCTTTTGAAATCTGAACATGACAAAACACCATAGCTTTACAGAATTGCAATTATTTTAACTACAATGTTCAATCAACTTTAGTAATTTCATGTTACTGTATTTTTATTTGGGGCTGCATAGTGGCTTGGTGGTTAGCACAGTCATCATGCAGCTAAAAGATCCCCGGTTTGTGTTCCCAGGATCTTGCTGCGTGGACTTTGAATGTTCCCCCTAGGCATGCATGCGTTTTCTCTGGGTACTCCGACTTCCTCTCACAATCCAAAAACATGCTTAGGTTAATTGTTGACTCTTGATTGTCCATAGGTGTGAATGCAGGTGTGATTGTTTGTCTATATGTAGCTCTGTGATAGGCTGATGACCTGTCCAGGGTGTCCTCTGCCATCACCCAAAGTCAGCTAGGATAGACTTCAGCGTCCCCGCGACCCTAATGAAGATTAGGCAGTGTATAGATAATGGATGGATGGATATTCTTGTTTGGATTGATATATTGCTTCTTATGTTTAAAGATATGCAGCTCTGACCGAAAAGCCCAATTGTAGAAAACTCTACATTTCCATTTTGTCCAGTTTGTCTCCCTTCCCTCCCAACTACACTTGTCTTTCCGGGTAATGAACAAATAGACCTTGAAATTTTATGCAGCAGACTGAGTTCATTTCTCACAGTACGCTACAAGCAGGTCAATGTTAGGTTACATGACCTCATATTATGAAAAGTGCAGCAGGAGAGCGCAGTGCAGTCAGGGCAGGTTAATTTCTTCTGTCACTACTGCTCAGGCTGCAGGTAATCCAACTTGACTCACAGTGAAGTCTCACATGCCACAGATAATCAGTCTCACTGAAAAGCTGCACTGTAGCCTTGTGAAAGACCTGCTAAATACTAAAACAGCAACTGTTGCCAAAAAGGTGCTAGCTGGCAAGCACAGTATGTAAAGTTCATCACATCAGATTTTTAAATCAATTACTGTCATTTACATCCCATCCCCTCGATATAGGTGACCCTGTATGGGGACATTATCGTAGCAAAACTATTTGTCAGTGCGAATGGAGAACTGTCCATCTGTATTTCAAAGTGAGATTTGTCAATGTGTAAAAGAATTTGTCTATGCGAACCGAGATTTGTCAATGCGAACCAGAATCTGCAAAAGTCACCTCAAACTTTGTCTGTCTGTAAGCAGGCTTTCAAATGTGTAAAAAATCTGCTAATCTGTACTAAAATTTGTACATGTAATACGATTTGTCCATGTGTACAAAGAGTTGTCTATGTGTACAAAGATATTCACAGTTGAAAAGTTTACATATTTGGCTACACAACTGCTGAAATACAGACAAATCACCAGTTATGAGTCAAACAGCTTCACAATTAGCTGTTTTTTTACACGACTTTTGCTACACTTCTGTCATGAGAGAGTCGTATCTGAAACATCAGGGTTTCTGTTCTGTCCGCTGTGTTCGGCTCTGCTGCCCTGTATCCCAGTCGTTACGCTGAAGACTCTCCAGTTAACTGTTAGCTGTAGATAAGTGTTCTGCAGGTCATTCAAGGCTGAATGGTTAAAATGCACATCACATGCACATGGACGAAAATGCCCTCAGCTCCTTGTTCGATCCTCGTTGCTATCTGGACCTTCACTGTATGTCTCTTTTCCCACAGTTCCTATCTATGGTCTACTGCACTTGTCATATAAAAAAGGTGGAAAAAAAGTAATTGTTTTCTCATATAAATCATCCAGTCTGAGGGGTACAGCAGTACTCTGTATGTTTCCTTGAAGATAATGGAAAATGTCAGAATCAAACTTGCTGCTGTTCTTTGAGTTTTAGGCATGACTGCATCATAAATCTTGAGAGAGAGGCGACTTATAGAGATTTTAGTAAGTGAATCAAACTTAAACTGAGTGGGAGGACAAAAATAGGAGGCGCGAAAGTGAAGAGGAGCTCCAGCTACAGTGTCAGTGGAAATTAGCAGACATCGAAAACAATTAGTGTGTGCTGCTTTGGGGTGGATAATGGGGAAAAACTCCATTAATTTCCTTTAAAGGAATCTTCTAAGAACAAATGTGGAGTGCCCAATCCTCCTATTAGCTCCAACTGAACTTAAGAATATCATGTTGCATGTGGATTTCTTACAGTGTCACCATGCCAAGAAGCGATCATATTGTGCTAAGTGTATTTAAAGGAGGGATGATGAAGGAACAGATAAATATTTCCACAAATTAATGGACATGAGGATTGTACTAAGATCAACCGCTACATATGGGAAATGCAACAGATCACATAAAAAGAAACACACCTCCACTGATCATGTTTACACAAACTGCTCCTTATAGCTGGCTCCATTTCTTCCTCCTCCCAACCATTTACCTGGCCGTGTGCCAGCTGACACCGGGTGTACATCAAATTGATTTTTACTTTACTGTTGAGGGAATCTGTTGAACAACAAAGCCTCCCCGCTGCGAAAAGGCTCTCAGTGATTTAATGATTTAATTTTTTTTTCTCTTCTGTGGCCTCTGTGCCTGAGCATGTTGGTCAATACCAACAAAAACCTGCCTGTGTGTGTGCATGCTGCCGCGCTTGTCTGTGGAGCGTTTGGCATGGGAGTGTAAATCTTTCACCAACAGGGTGCACGGTGCACACAGAAGCAGCTGTACAGCCCTGATATGAGGCTGTAAAGGATTCGAGGGTTTAAAGGCATCAGGCTCCTGAAACATTACAACTCTACTTCCACATAATGTATCAGCTATGAATAATGCAGCTTAGGCAACAGGCTGAAAAGCTATCATTTTGGCTACTGCCAACAGTATTTCCATTTGTTGTTGGTTTAAGTCAGTGTATTTGAAATATTCAGCCAAAGTTCTGTGTCATAATCACATTAATTTCTAAGTTTAATGATATCTGAACAGTGGACACACCAAGCATTATTCAACAATCAGAGACAAGCACGGTCTAATCAATTATGATGGAAATGAGGGGAAAAAACATGTTACACGTGTAATCAAGAACCAGTTGACATGACAACAAACAAAGCACAACATTAGTCCTCAACATGTTCTAAATAAATGAAGATGAAAGTACAATTTCAGGACTGACAAAGGGGGCTGCATGGTGGCTTGGTCGTTAGCACTTTCGGCTTGCGGCTAGAAGACCCTCAATCCATCCCGGGAACTTTCTGCATGGAGTTTGCATGTTCTTCTTGTGAATTTGTGGATTATCTCCAGGTACTCTGGATTCCTCCCACAATCCAAAAACATGCTGAGGTTAATTGGTAACTCTAAATTGTCTGTAGGTGTGAATGTAAGTGTGATTGTTTGTCTGCATATGTAGCTCTGTGATAGACTGGTGACCTGTCCAGGGTGTCCCCTGCCTTCATTCTAAGTCAGCTGGGATAGATTCCAGCCGCCCCGCTACCTGAATGAAGATTAAGCAGTGTATAGATAATGGAAGGACTGAAAAAGGTTTCTGTGCACTGGTTTCCATTTGTCTGTGTTATGACAGGACAACAGCGAACTGTCACATGAAAAAGGGCCAGAGATGAAAAACACCTTGTCACATTAAGACCTTCTCCGATCGCAGATAGCAGCCACACTGTCATCTGCACTGAACATCATAGAGGTCCATTCTCTTCTCTTTTAGTTGCGTTGCAAATTGAACAGGATATAATTGGTGCAAATCGAGATGGAGGTGAGGACGGAGCAGTGGGAAGAGAACGGAAATGAAGGACAGTAATTTAATGTGTCACTCATATAGATGGAAAATAACCGTTTTCTAAATAATTATCAACAGATTTGGACAATTTGAGTATTTAAAAACAAGTTATTTTTATAATCTGAAAGTGCTGCCCATCACTGACTGAATCACTGTTGTAGCACACAAGCGAAGTGTGTGTGAATGCACACACAAAGAGTCCATGCAGAGGTACAGAACGCTATGCATGAACACACAAAATGAAAATGACAGAGACACCTTCTTTTGCTTTCACGGTTGTTCTCAATGTGAACCACATACAGTTCTGTTGAAGTATTGTTCACATACAGGCTAACATTACCTGGAGACCTTGTGCAATTTAGAAATAACACTCCATGGCTGAGCTTCATGTGGCCCATTCGAAATGTGTTTTATTCAAATTTACTGGCATTATCTACAGATACGATATTAGACTGCCATGTGACTATCAAGCCTGCTGAAAGACTACAAATATTCCTCACTGCATGCTCCTCATTCTTCCATATTTCACTGTTCTGATGGATTTTAAGCTTTTTCAGTGTATGGGTTTCCATGCTGTGCAGAGACATGAGTCTCCTGATTTCACATGAAAAAGGCTGTTCACAATGTCATTTATAACCTTCAGTGCAGCCTCCACATTTTACAAAAGGGGAAGAGTCAGAAGAAAGGTGCAGAAAAAAGAAAGATCTTGCAAAAAAAAAAAAGTGGTTTAACATTATCATAGGACCTCTGCGTTGAAAAGACAATATGTGGTTGGAAAATTTGCTGTGGAGTTTACTACTCCACTACTACTACATAAATTAAAGGATGCACTTCGGATTAAAATCACAAATGATCTCCTTATTTATTGCAGTTGACTCCAGATCACTACGTGATACTGTGACACCCTCCATGTCAGGCTCCAAGTAGTCCCAGTCACCTTCTCTCTCCCCTTCCCTTCCTTCTCTTCAGGTGGGCATGATCATGTGGTGTCGCATGTGGGCAGGTAATGCCAATCCTATCAGCAAGGTGCTGGCAGATGGAAGCACTGATGCTAATTACTCCTCTGCTCCTCAAAGCTGGACACTGCACATTACTCAGCGCCAGACCATTGAACAGTATCAGTTAGTACAGATTCTTGTTCAGTCTAGCTCCCTTGTTACCTGTTCCATGCTTAACCCATGTTCTTTTCTTTCCAGTCCTGGACCACCTGCCAGCTCAGTTGGATTTCCCTGCAACGTTCCCCACCTGGACCCTTCTGCTCCCCTGTCCCCTCTGTCTAGATCCAAACCTACACCGGTCAAGCTCCCCATCTGCAGCATCTGCTTCTAAGCCAACAGCCACACCACCCCAACCTAACCTGCTACACTCTGTTCCGTTTCCTTGCCCGTCCGTTACAGGCAAGGGAACGAGGCATACACTATGCCTCGTTTCCTTGCTGTTCAGTGTTGTTTTCTGTAGTGTTACCAGTTTTTTATTAAGTCATTTGTTGTTCAACCTACAGTGGGTACGGAAAGTATTCAGACCCCTTGAAATTTTTCACTCTCTGTGTCATTGCAGCCATTTGCCAAAATCAAAAAAGTTCATTTTATTTCTCATTAATGTATACTCATCACCCCATCTTGACAGAAAAAAGCAGAAATGTAACAATTTTTGCAAATTTATTAAAAAAGAAAAACTGAAATATCACATGGTCATAAGTATTCAGACCCTTTGCAGCAACATTCATATTTAACTCACATGCTGTCCATTTCTTCTGATCCTCCTCGAGATGGTTCTGCTTCTTTATTGGAGTCCAGCTGTGTTTAATTAAACTGATTGGACTTGATTAGGAAAGGCACACACCTGTCTATATAAGGCCTTGCAGCTCACAGTGCATGTCAGAGCAAATGAGAATCATGAGGTTGAAGGAACTGCCCAAGGAGCTCAGAGACAGAATTGTGGCAAGGCACAGATCTGGCCAAGGTTACAAAAGAATTTCTGCAGCACTCAAGGTTCCTAAGAGCACAGTGGCCTCCATAATCCTCAAATGGAAGAAGTTTGGGACGACCACAACTCTTCCTAGACCTGGCCGTCCAGCCAAACTGACCAATCGTGGGAGAAGAGCCTTGGTGAGAGAGGTAAAGAAGAACCCAAAGATCACTGTGGCTGAGCTCCAGAGATGCAGTCGGGAGATAGGAGAAAGTTCCACAAAGTCAACTATCACTGCAGCCCTCCACCAGTCGGGGCTTTATGGCAGAGTGGCCCAACGGAAGCCTCTCCTCAGTGCAAGACACATGAAAGCCCGCATAGAGTTTGCCAAAAAAAACACATGAAGGACTCCCAGACTATGAGAAATAAGATTCTCTGGTCTGATGAGACCAAGATTGAACTTTTTGTTGTTAATTCTAAGTGGTATGTGTGGAGAAAACCAGGCACTGCTCATCACCTGCCCAATACAATCCCGACAGTGAAACATGGTGGTGGGAGCATCATGTTGTGGGGGTGTTTTTCAGCTGCAGGGACAGGAAGACTGGTTCCTCTTCCAGAATGCTCAGGACCTCAGACTGGGATGAAGGTTCACCTTTCAAGGAGTGGCTTCAGAACAACTCTGTGACCGTTCTTGACTGGCCCAGCCAGAGCCCTGACCTAAACCCAATTGAGCATCTCTGGAGAGATCTCAAAATGGCTGTCCACCAACGTTCACCATCCAACCTGACAGAACTGGGGAGGATCTGCAAGGAAGAATGGCAGAGGATCCCCAAATCCAGGTGTGAAAAACTTGTTGCATCATTCCCAAGAAGACCCATGGCTGTACTAGCTGAAAGGGGTGCTTCTACTCAATACTGAGCACAGGGTCTGAATACTTATGACCATGTGATATTTCAGTTTTTCTTTTTAAATAAATTTGCAGAAATTTCTACATTTCTGTTTTTTTCTGTCAAGATGGGGTGCTGAGTGTACATTAATGGGTGGAGGGTGGAGAGGGACAGAAGAAGGTAGAGAGGTAGACAGGTAAAGGCATGGAGATGGGGAGGAATGGAGGAAGAGGGGAGTGGGGAACAAGGAACATATAACACACAACTTGACACATGTATGATAAGCTACATGATACACACAAAGTACAAACTAACATTGAAACTGATGCATAGTTTACTGCTATGGTGTAAGGCTCTGGCATTAAATATACTACATATATCGCAGGTAGTAGCAATAGGTAGGATCTGTGTTTTCTCTTTCCCCCTGAGCTGCTTCAGTGATGCAGATTAAAACTTATTTTGCTGGTGAATATGCAAACACATCAATTTCCTACCTTTTCAACTCCCAACACCTAAAACAGCATTTTACAGACCCTGAACAAAGCTTTTTCAGCTCCACAGTGTAATCTTTCATGTTGTGTTGCTTCACAACATATGGGGGAAACTGAGCTTTTGCCAACCAACGATGTAAGGCAGCCCAGTGAGGGTCGTTGTTGTTTGCCTCAAACTTTGTCAGTCATCATTCATTGTATTTGTCAGTGCAGCCAAACGCACAGCAAAGCTGTTGCCATGAACCTGAAATGATGTTGATATTGTCGGCCAACGTTAATTTTTTGGTCGGCTAGGCAGTCTGTCCCACTGCTTAACAGGTGCTGAGATTCTCACTGTTGTGTGCCAACTAAAAAAAGACGAAGAGATTTGGTCATTACACTGCCCGTCCAAATAAAGTTGCACACTCTAATACGTCGTTGGACCACCGTTAGCCCTGAGAACGACACACATTGACTCCAATTTCACAGCATTTATTTCTGTTCAGAGCTGCATTAATTTTCACCACAATCTTATATTGATGAAGGGAGAGTCAGACCGCTGTGCAGTCTTCTCTAGCACATCCCAAAGATTCTCAGTGGGGCTGAGGTTTGGATTCTGTGGAGGCCAATCAATGTGTTAAAATGATGCCTCATGCTCCCTGATCCACTCATTCTCAATGTGAGCCCTATGAATTCTGACATCGTGAACTTGGAGCATGCCCATGCCATCACGGAAGAGAAGCTCCATTGATGGAAAGAGCTGGTCATTCCGTATATTCAGGTAGTCAGTTGACCTCATTCTTTGGGAACATAATATTGCTGAATCTGACCAACCCCAGATCATAACCCTAATCCCCACATGTTTGCAGGCACCTGGAATGATAAGTGCATCATTTCATCTGCCTCTCTCTTATCCTGATGCGCACATCATTTTGGAAGAGGGTAAATCTGGACTGATCAGACCACATGACTGACCACATTTCTTCCTCAAATGAGCAAATGTGAGCACAGAGAAAAGGAAAGAAGCAAACAAAAAAGTGCAAAGATTGGGTGTCTTTGCACTTTTTAGGTCCTGCAATATTTTCAAAGTCTTGAGTCTTTTCAAACTTTTATCCTAAACTAAATTGGACTTTGCTGCTGCTGCTATTTTCTGAGACCACAGCACTGACCAATGACTAGCATCAAAAACAACTGACATCATTAAAGAGTAATTACATTCTGATGCACTATATAAAAAAATGTAAAAACCTATAAAAATAAGTGTAAAAGTGTGTCAGCAAGATGACATTAAAAAAATGACTATTGGATGTTGTTTACGAATGGATACATTTTTAAAAAAACATAAAAACCATGAGTTGGTTAACTGAAAAGCCATTAATTATGGACTGTCCTACTTTTATATGTTCAAATAAGAGCAGACAATATAAAATACAAGGCTGGGAGTTCAGGGTGCCACTGCATAGCATCTGAGCAAGGCCTTTAACCCTGCCTTCTCCGGGGTAGCTGATCCTCCCCTCTGACCCCAGGTTCCTGGGATATATGAAAGACAAAAAACCCCTCAGGGTATCAATAGCATACATATAAACTATTAAAAAAAATGTCTTCCCGGCTTCTTCTCCCCAGCATCACAAAGAAATAGACTGATCTGACAAGAAAATCTCTTCAGCAGCTTAAAATTGACTCATTCAGAGTTTTATGTGCTTTAATTAAGAGATTTTCCTTTCCTTTGCTTCTTTATTAGGCAGTAATTAAGTGATAAATGTTTTACAGTGCTTTTAAAATACCCCATCTAACCTCTCTTTTTGTGTATTTAACCTAGTGCTGTTCACCTTTACATTCCTTTGACATCATCGGGTTTAGACACTGAGAGAATTATCGCCGTCGTGACTTTAACATAAAGGTGAGGCTAATTCAGACATATGACCAACATGCTATTTTGCAATACATTTCCATACATAATGAGGAGCATGTGGAATGAGAGGAACCTAAAGAAGAAAAAATGCAAGATGACTGTTGATTGCGACTGAAATAGAAACATAGCAGGACAGATAATGAATAGTTGAGGCTGTAGCCGTGGTTACAGATGGACGGGAGAAAGAAAAGAGGAGCAAAAGAGCAAAGAAAAACATTGGAGACAGAAAGACAGAGCTGCACAGCACTGGGCACTGTCTCTATCCCTTTATCATCCAATTGCTCTCCAGCCTTCACCCTGAGGATCTGCTGCTAATGGATTCACACTATGGGAGGCATCTGTGTGACTGATACAGTGAGCTGCAGTAGCCTTGCAGAGCCTTGTGTGCCACAGACAGGTATTCATCTGGGTTAAAGCGCAAATGACTAATCCTCAACCTTCAGATCTATTTAACCTTTTTCCTCTTGCTGACTCATTATGCAATAATTACATGTAAGCAGATATTAGAAGCTCATATGTGGTATCTCTGCTGTGCAGATGCTGTTTGAAGAACATTAAAGTGACAAATGAATGAATTATTTGCAAATCCTGCATGACACAAAGTAACAGTACAGTATAATAACACCCCCTTTGTGTTGCATTTTATTTTTTAATTAATTACAGTGGAGTAACAGTATTAGCAAACTATAGTGAAGTATAAAAAGTAACACAAAAACAAGACAATTTAGACGCTATATTAAGCATAAAGCTAATTTTAACTGTGAATTTCTGCATTTTTACACACTGTTGGGTGGACTACAGGGTTAGTGCAATATTCTGGGGTACAACCTTTGTACTGTCGATTTTACATTTGTGTGATAAACAAAATAATATGTAATATGTTCATTTTTGTGTTCTACTCAGATAGGCTAGCTGTTACCCCATGTTTCAAGTCTTTATGCTAAGCTAAGCTAATTAGAAGCTGGACAGTTTGATATCTGCTGTCTAGTATCAAATTTCTCGGAAAAAAAAGTCCTTGTATATATACTGACAGTCAATAGAAACTTTGAGGTAGAAATGTACGCAGAATTCTACTTGTAGGGGGGTTGTAATTATTTATTGTGGATTTACTGATGATCTAGTGCCCTGGTAGTTGAGATAATGATGAGTTGTCATTTTGTCATGATTCATTGCACATGGGTTGGTCACTTTGCAAAAGTGAACCAAATACACACCAAACAATACTCAGTGAGTATCTGCACAATTTGAGAATGGGGTTTGAAGGCCTATATAAAGGCCCAAAAAAGGCCACCATTGTTAGTCCAGTGAACAGCATCATGCCGCGTCTATCACATGAACAATGTCTCCGGGCACTGGGTATGGTGGAGGCCGGTTTGAGCTACAGTGATGTAGCCAGGCGTATGGGCTGTTCCCAACCCGCAATCAGAAGCCTGGTCCAAAGCATGCGCCGATGGATTGTTGCCTGCATCGAAGCAAATGGAGGCCATACTCGGTATTGACTGTTGTGACTTTGTGTTTGGCAGGTGCCGTTTTCTTTTGTGAAATTCTTTATTTTGAAATCATTCTTGAAACTTTAGACTTTTGTTTCTGTTTGCCAATATGCTAAACAAATGACTCATATGAAGAAAATCCAGTTTCGGGCTTCACAATAAAATTTATGTTGAAAAACATGGTCTCAGAGTTTTTAATGACTGTCAGTGTACATACCAGGGTGCAATTTAAAATGTAGTGATTTGTATGCTTTTTGGCCTTTCATCCACATGCAAAGTGAGTTTTAGGTCATTGTAAATGGACATTTTGGAAAACTGTTCTCAAGGGGAAGCTATATAGAAACTTTGCAACTTATTATCGTTTATGGTCTATCAAGTGGCAGGTTTTCCTTCAAATCGTATAGACATTCACCAGTCAAATGAGCAATTGATTGTGTGCATTCAGTTTGGCCACATAATAACCTACATGATTTTGATGACAAACTGTCAGTGTGTTATATAGGCAAAAATGCACATAAGCGCAGTTTTCATATATATGCCAAAAGAAGCTGACTCTAAACACAAAATAAAGGTAGAAAAAAATAGTTTTTATGGATATGTGGTTAATTTGAACTCATTACCAGCATTTTCTAGAATTAGAGCCCTCCTTTGCTACTAGCTTGAGCACTACTGCCCTTGTGTGTGTGTAGTGCCCTCTTCCTTTCAGTTTTGTTGCTATATGTTTGTCAGTACAAACCAAGCACACATCATCTGGTCACATCAGGTGGAATTGGTGGCCGATATTGTGCAGGTACAACTTTTGTGTTTTTGTGTCCATGTGTACTAATCAACAGTTTAAAGACCATTACTTTTTCACAATTTGCTGTGAGCCTGTGTCACATGTAATGGAGAAAAAAGGCATTTAGAGATGTAGTCAAAGGATAGAACTACTGCATAAGATTATAAATTAATTAGAACACTTGAGTGTATACTTGAATGAATTTAGTTCATTAGCATGACATGCACAATATGTGAGACTTTGTGAAGATGCAGTGATGTGACAAAAAGGATACAATACATGCGTGCAGGTAGGTGGGAGGATAGTACAACATGCAGTGAAGCTTGACACCCTAATTTCACTGCGCTACTGGGCTGCAAACAACACTGTGCTTCTCCTCCCACTAGCAAAATATTTCATAACAGACAGGTGAGGGTGACGAAGACAACACTTCAGGAAAAAGCCATTTTACTGGGCTAAAGCTTCACTTTATAAATTGTACCTCGATCAGAAAGTCCCAACGGAGTGTGTGTCTCTGCATTGCAACTGTTGTAATTAGAAATGATTAACATTAACAAGCCTAAATTGCTTTTGTGTGTGTGCATATCTCTCAGATTGCTGCTACTCACTGTGCTGAACAGGTGTGCTCTCTCACCTCTCCGAAGGGATTCCGGCTCATGCAGTATACATTCCACACAAACATGCACACACACCTACACTGACTGTCCACTAGCCTCCCACTGTGTTTGCATCTGCTCTGGAGCGTTGGAGCTGATTTTCTGTCAATGCTGAATTGCTAAATCATGAACAAGGTAACATTTCCAACATGTACAAATGTGTGTGTGGAGCGGGATGGATGTTTTACGCATGCAGAGGACATGATAAATGCTGCATGTGATGACAACATAAGATTAAAGGTACACTGAAGGAGGAAGTGGATTTTCTGTTGTGCTGAAGAATCAAGTGAGGATAAAAATGGATTGATCTCATGTGAACTGATAGTACAGTCTTAGGTGTTGCTGTGTCATAACTTTAAGTTGAGCAAAAAACTAACTCAGAAAACAATGCAGCCACGTCTGATGCACCACACCTGTTATGCTTTTGTTTCTTCATCACATCTCACTGAATCCCCAGTTCAAGTATTATCAAAAGCTCTCTGATTCCTTTCTGACTTCTGTCACTTTTCCAGTGTTCTCTGATTACTCCAGAAATCTCTGGCAGTCTGACTGGAGATCCTCCTGTGGTTCTGAGGAAAACTGGCACATGAAATAAGGCCCACGAGCTGTTCATGTCAGTCTTTTAAATGGAGAATCATAACCAAGGGGCAACAAAGTGGACTACAATGCACCTGCTGCTCCACTTTGATATAAAGCATATTGTGTGGATCATTCATTGCCTTTTACCTGTAAAATAAATGTAATATTAATCTTGCACACTGTTGCAGTTTCTGTCATATGATATCATAGCCTGCTATGTCTGTATCACTTGTTATGGGATAAAAAGTGAATTTTAACAGAACCCCACTTTAAGGGTCGTGATAATCCTTATGTCTTAGATCTACAAAAATAGTACCGTAATTAGTATAAGCTGCTAAACCTGATGCAAGGAAAACAACACTTGCTAAAACTGGAGTTAATACCTGATACTCATTAAGCAGCAAATAGTTTTTATAAACTAAACCTACATAGGTATTAATCCCATCAAAGGTAGAGTAAGCAATTGTAATGCAACAAATTGTCTGGCAAATTCAGTGAATATCTCCTCATTGCCTACCAGCTGGTGTTCGTACACAGCCCTGGCTCTGTAAATGGGAAACAAACTAAATGACTCCGACTTTCACACAAAAAAATCCAATTAACCACCAACAGAGGGCATTCATGCTTGCGCATATGACAGTCCTATCGACCCCCACACATTTTCCAGAGTATGAAGTTCATCCAGAGGATGCTAATTTTTTTTTTGAGCACAAGTATTTAGAGATAAAGTAGTTTGTACAGCAGTTGTGATGCTCCTCTCCTTCTTGTTTCTAAGAGAAAATGTCAGATAAGAAATTAGTTTCAGCACCATTGTGCTCTGTTTCTTTGCTCATGGACAGAGACCAAGGTACTCATCCTCTACTGGGCTCCATTGGACAGCAAATGAAACAGCAGGTTGCTGTGGACACTGGCTGTGACTAAACCAGGTAATGGATGGTGTCTACAGTGAGGTCTGTGGTTCTTACAGTTGATCAAAACAGTGAGAAAAAACTCACCAGTATTTAGTCTGTTGTGTATTGGATGCTGCTGTTTGCGTGCCTGTGCTGTTAGTTCACTAGAATAAAAAAAACAGTTTCTATTCACAGGCCATCAGGCTACTAAATCACTGACTCACCTGCAATATCTATAAATAGCAAAATTTTGCACATACTTTATGCCTTTGCACATATCCCTTGGATGTTTACATATTGTAAATTCCCCCACTGTGGGATCAATAGGTGGCTTGTAAATGATGTCACATCCGCCTCATTACCTATGCACATCATGAAGTGGTGGCCAGTGGAGCTGATTGTTGACTGCAGCGAGCGTGGCTAACGTTCACTCATCGGTCAAAAATGCCTTGTGCATGTGTTGTTTTAGGTTGTTCTAATCGATCAAATCACGAAATTGATAAAGGATGCTTCAGGGTTCCTCGTGAAGAAATTAAAAAAGGGCCTCGCACTAAGGATTTTATGAAAAGACGCAGAGAAAAATGGCTTGCTAACATTTCCTTAAGTTCGAAGGGAGCGGAGTCAAAGAACGCCAGAGTCTGTGGCGATCACTTCGTTAAAGGTTAGTGAATTATTATGATATACATGCTTAGAGCCTTTCCATGTTGGTTTTAAGACCCATTCTTTAAAGATTGGTAACACTAACTACCCACTTAACAAGCTAACGTTCGCTGTTTTTAGCTTGTTTACTGTCACAAAACTGTCACATTGAAGGATTATTTACCCTGCCATGCAGTCGCAGTGCGCGGTTATTATTTCTCCATCTTCTTTTATCAACAACCAGGTATGAGTTGGTGTTTTTGATAAACATTGCGAATGTTTCACCTGAAAAGAACAGCAGAAACACGTTTTAGCATCCACCGAGCTAACACACCTAGCAAGTACAAGTTTACATAAATCGTTACTTACACGGCTTTTTATGATGCAGGATTTGTCTTTCAGGATCTTAACTCTGACTTCTTTAACCCATCCACAGACAAAGAAATTGTATGAATCCATGCTTTTCCAAGCCTTCATTTGTTTAGCAGTGCAAAAGCTTGCTTGCAGCACCAGATAGTTTGAGATATCTTTGTGGGGCGGCATGACTCAGTGGGTAGAGTGGCCGTCTTGCAACCGAAGGGTTGCCGGTTCGATCCTCACCCCGTCGTGTTCAAGGTGTCCCTGAGCAAGACACCTAACCCCGAATTGCTCCTGATGGGGTCGTGGTTAGCGCCTTGCATGGCAGCTTCCGCCATCAGTGTGTGAATGTGATGTATCATGTAAAGCGCTTTGGGTACCTTGCAGGTATAGTAAAGCGCTATATAAATACAGACCATTTACCATCAGGGAACTGAATTGGCGGATATTTTTCCAACTCGTAGGTCAAATCCTTCGTGGATAACGCATACGGATCTATGCCATCACAAAATTTTAGTTTTTCGATGTATCGAGTTTGAGAATTAGAATCTAAAGCATGAAAATACTCTGAAAAAGAGTCGCGTTTTCCTTGCTCTGCAGCAGTCATTTTGGTTGTCCTGACCACCACTTAATTAACCGGAAGTGAATGCCACCGCTAAAGTCACGTGTTTGCAAGCCACCTATAAAGGTTTTATCTATCTATCTATCTATCTATCTATCTATCTATCTATCTATCTATCTATCTATCTATCTATCTATCTATCAGTATTGCACAAGATGCCAACATTTGCACATAGTTTATTTCTAACTATTTTTTATCTTATTGTATTTTATTTTATGAAATTTTCTTTTATTTGTTTTTAATTAATCTTATTTTGTTTTTGTTTTTTTTCAGTTGTGTGAAGGGAACTCACAAAATAAGAATCTCCTTAATTAGGGTAAACACTTTGTTTCTGCCAGGTATCTGACAAAGTTCTGGAATCTTGAATGTTGTTCATTAAGGTGTTTTGAATTATAATGTTTGCTGTGCTTTGGTTATAAGAGTAGACATCCACTTCCACACCAATAACGTTGAAATGTTTCTCTATGGTCTGTTAGTGTTGTTGTTTGTATCATTACCATGGCAATGTGCGGCCATGAATTTAGGGGTGAAGCTTCGGAAGAAGCACTGAAGAGTGGTGTGTGTTTGGCTGTTCGAAAAAAATATCAGCAAACTATCTTAGGACCAGCTTCAAAGAGTAAAACCATCACTGAAAACCAAGCCAATGCCTGTATATCACACATATGATCAAAAATCTGCGTCAAAGAATTTTCCTTGGCCACGTCAGTGTACCTGACATTTATGTCTGTGTGCATCTCTGGGTGATCACATAGATAAAGACATTTAAACACCTTATTTCAGTCTTTTCAAAGTTATTTTTGACCTGTATCTGTGCAGGAGGATCTGAGTGGAAACTAGAGGCATTTCTGTGTACAGCTGTCTCGTAACATCTACTGATGTACATGAGGATCTTATTTAATTGCTAAACTGTAGCATTAACTGAGAGTCTGCATGTGAACCGTTTAATAGACATCTGTAACTTGTGGCTTTGGCTTTCCCCATTCTAAACTGCATGAGTCTCTGCATGCACATCAGTCACGCCAGACCACCCACCACCATGAGTAAATTCTCAACCTGTGGGACTCCATGAGATATGATTAAACACCCAACATTATTCATTGAATTTAATACAATGAGTGCAGCCAAAGCAGGGCTGGGACTTAAAATGTGAGAAAGACTTGTCCCCTGTTGTGACTGATGTGTGACTGGCAGAATATCCCCTCCTCCCAATAGCATTTCAGTGGCAAAACAAAGCAATGATGAGTAAGAAATAAGAAAAAAAATTAACACTGATTGTAGTATATCTCAGAATATATTTATGAAAAAAGAGATTAGAAGGGGTTAAATCTAACATTTAAGTGCCTTTATCCCTATTTACAATCATTTACATAAAGTGTTTAGAAAATTGCCAATGAGTAACGGAACTGACAAAAAATATAAAAAAGAAAGGCACTCAGAGGGTGCAGTACTCCGCCAAGGCTGCTCGGTTGTTGCATCATTTCCAATAGCTGAAATCTTGAAATAAATCATGGGAGAAGTCATGGCACCATAGAATGTGGACATTTAATATAGATGTACCCACAAAAAAATATATCTTGCGCTGAGCACAGGTGTGTGTTATGCATGTGTGTGTTATGTACAGATACCGAATCGTGTGACGTAAATATGTAGTGGGCGATGAGAATTCATGGGACTCAGAAACACCTTCACAATTTAATCAGTTCATCCATGTATCATAAGTCCTGATAGGTCTGGATTTGTAGTAGGATCGCAATCATGTGAACGTCAGCAGACAGCTGGCATAGTGTTCATTTGTAGTCACAGTTACAGTGACACTCTGCTGCTATCTTGCAACATACAATACAGAAATCTTTAACATATCCGTAGATCCAAACAAAAAGCCACATCAATGCCAAAATCTAATCATTTGGTCGTTCAATCATTTCTGACCTTCCCTGAAAATTTCATCCAAATTCGTTAGTTTGTTTTGGAGTAATGTTGCTGACAGACAGACAGGCAAACATATACCGATTGTCACAAAACTGCCATTCTTTGCTTTAATAATTATGTGGTGTTAAACCTAAATGAAAAAGGTACAAAAAGTTAGTCAGGAAGACTGTATTTAATATATTGCTTTCTGCTTTAGAGATCCATTGTTGTTCCAAATCTATTAAAGTCACATTAGCTATTCTCAATGTTACACTTGGTGACATGTTTCTTCAGCACCATGAACACTTTCAGTTCACTTTAAGTCCATCTCACATTCATCATCTTGAGCTATACACTCTCCACTGCACCAAATGTGTATTAATCTAAGCTACAAACTGTTCCTGAAACTGCACTATTCACTCTTGCACACTGGGTGATAGATTAAGATGTTGCTGGTTTTGAATATGTCGTCAAGAAAATATGTAACATCCGATGCTTCATATTCTTGATAGACCTAATTAAAGCAAACTAATAAAGAATAATAATGGTAAGCAGCTGTTTGGACAGAAGCTATGCTCTATGTATGTTTCTCTTTAGCGATTCCTCTTCTTCCCCCTGCTAATGAAAGCATTTGCACAACTACACATGAACATTCAGGTCACACAAGTAGCTCCACAGAGACACAACCATGCACACACACACACACACACACACACAGACAATCCCACCCATACACACAAAGACTCCAGATGTAAGTGGATCAGTGCTGCCAGATGGCTATGAAGCCATTCTTCTTCTTGATGTGTGAGACAGCAGATTTTATAATGGCTGTGTTCTGCTCTTAACTCAGCTGTGTGTTAATCAAAGGACAGTAATGCACCTGAGGGGAGTGGCACCAAATGGGACAGGAGATGGCTGCAAAATCACAGTGGGAAACTGTCTGCAGATGGGCCGAGACTACAAAGAAATGGGCTCATTTGGGGAGAAAGTGAGCTCTAATCTGCCCCCCATCCCCCAATGATCCTCAGTTTTGTCACCTCATTTGTTGCCACTATCCTCATCCTCCTTCACCATCCTTGTCAAGCATGATCCGACCCCTGTTGTGATAATGAGATGATATGGGTAACTTTGCAGGTGGCTTTGAAATTTTCTGTCTTTAATTACAAAGTTTTAGCAGACAGGAGCACCATTTTCACATGTACAGCCCTAAATTTGTCACGGCCTCTGTGTTGAACTCCACGTAGTGGCAGCTTCCCTCTCTCTCTCTGTCCAGGTGGTGTGAGTTGGTGTGTGGCACCTATTGGTAATCAAGCAGGTGGGAGCAATCACAATCATCTACCTTTACTTCTCCATATAAGCGGGGCTCGGTCATCATTCTTCGTCGGACCATTGAATGACTCTGTCACTGCTATGTTCGTAGTTCTCAGTTTAACTATTCAGTCTGGTAATGACACTAACCTCGCGTTTTGTTTCTACAGTTGGACCCCGCCTGCCTGTAGCTCCAATGTAACTCCTTGTTACTTCCTGTTCTGGATCATGCCTGAAAACGGTAATCCCTCCAACCATTCCCCAGCTTCTTCTTGCCCCACCACAGTGTCTGTCACACATCGCCTCCGCCACCTGGATTTCCCTCTCCCTCCGGCTCTGCTCACAGACAGTCAGTTCTCCCCTCTACTCCGGTACCCTGTCTTAGTTAGCATTCGTAACATAGCCTTTAGTCAAGCATTGTGTGGTCTTGATTACCTTCTTGATTTTCTATGTACTTTTGAGTTCTTAACCTGACTGGTTTATTGAGTATTCTGGACTCAAGTCATTGTTTTGGGCACTGGTTTCGAGTCTCAATTCTGGTGGTGTTTTCCAGTCCGTTGTAGTTGAGACACCAGTTTATAGTTTGATCATTTTTGCCGTGTTTTGGCTTGGTCTGTTAAACCTGCGTATTTTCCTTCAACCTTTCCTGTCACTGTAGTACAGTGTCCAGGTTAGGATTTTTGTTTTTCCTTATTTAGTAGTAAATCCAGATATTAACTTCCAACCTATTATAGGCCCTCTATAAGTTCAGTTATTGGTGCTAATTCCCTCTTGGTTTCTTAGGCTACATTCACACTGCAGGCTAAAGTGACCCAAATCCGATTTTTTTGCCCCTATGGAACCTGTATCTGATCCTTTCATGACAGTCTGAAAGACACAGATCCGATTTTTTCAAATGCGACCCAGGCCACTTGGATATGTGGTCCTAATTCTGATAGGTATCGGATTTCTTGCCATGCGACTTCAGTCTGAATGGCCAGGTCAC
This sequence comes from Acanthochromis polyacanthus, assembly GCF_021347895.1. Taxonomy (NCBI): domain Eukaryota; kingdom Metazoa; phylum Chordata; class Actinopteri; family Pomacentridae; genus Acanthochromis; species Acanthochromis polyacanthus. Next base: position 22,982,153 of record NC_067131.1, read on the forward strand.
ATTTATCCGAGCTATACGTCATTGGTACACGACAAACGTCACTATTCTGCATTCAAGTAAAACAAGAACCATGGCGGACGATACTGTGGAGTCCAGTCAATGGAGGGAAAGGGAGGAGGAGAACGAACATGGTGCCGTCGCAGTGGAGGCGCTTCACCGAGCAGGCCCTGCGCATTTTCCGCCGACTGCTGTCCGTGGAGCAGGACCGTCTCTGGACAGACGTTGCTGCCACTGCCCCACAAAACGCCAGGGCCAAAATCCTGGCTCTCTTCCTTCTTGACCTTCTCCTTAAAACGATTAAGTTATAAATATGCTTGCTCCGGCTGGACAACAACTTTAAAATGGCCAGACATGCTCTACTGTTAGCGTCCATGTTTACTTCCGTAAACACTGATGCTCTCTGCGTGTCGTTGTTGTGTCCTCTTCTGCGCATGCGGGACACTTTTGGGTCGTGTGTTGCCTGGAAAATCCAGACTGACTTTATTTATGTATTAATATAAATACAAATAAAGGCAGTCTGGCATTGTGATGATAGGAGACGATTTCAAAAAGGAGGGGCTAACGAATGCAGCTTGAACGAGAAAGAACCAATCAGCGTAACACGGATGTGACGCACAAACAAATCGACCTTGAAGTCCATGTAGTCCAAACAACAATGGCATGCAGCCGAGAAAGCGTCGCGGTGAATGATTACTGCCGTTTTTGTCACAAAAATCTGCCAATACATGGGGTACTCTCAAGTACAACACTTATTTTTGAAAAGGCTATGCAACAAAAGACTCCTTCCGAACGATTAACAGTGTTAGGAATAACTTTAAATCGGAGCCAAACCAAGTCGGTGCGTATGTGTAAAAGTTGCTTAAATTTACTCACACGTTTGGAACGGGATTTTCCTCTGTACAAACAATGGCAAGAAACCGAAAGTAACGAGCCATCCACTGCCTCCTCATCGTCGGAAACGTCAAGTGAAAAGAGGCAACGACTAACGCCATCCAAAACACCAAGAGACCACAAAAAGATTCGCTTTGGCCCCCCACCTCTTCCTCTGGCATCATCTTCGAGGCAAAGCATTACCAAGGTAGCTGAAGTTGAACACTTGCATAAACAATATGTAGGCTTGCTGGGTGGTGTGACATGCAGGATTTGCGTCGGGTATCTTTTCTTCACATTGTTTCAAATAATGAATTGATTCTCTGATGTGAGATAGCCTCAATCCGTGTACTCTTCAGCAAATCAAAGTGTTTTTTTCTGTAATTCCGTTTTAAAAAATACTATGAAACGACTAATATACAAAATCAAAAAAGTTGGATAGGGTTTGAGATATTTTTGTTTTGATCCGTGAATCGCTCTGATAATGCAGAACCAAAGTGCACGGAACAACACGTATATCCAGCACTGATGCCGCTGTGGTGGGAAATATGGGTATAATTTGACAAAAGGTAGTAAAGCAAAAGTAAAGGTGGTGAAATTGGGAGTCGTTGTTTTGAAGTCACCAAGTTATTATTTGTACCATTTATTTAGGCATTTTTAATGTTTTTACTCTTTCACTTAAGTAAAAAAAAAAAGACTTTTACTTTTATTAGACTTACTGTATCTGTACTTTTACTCAAGTATTGATATAACTTACTTTACCACCTCTGAATATATCATATCAAACATCCTGTCACAGCTCCCTTCTCCTCTGCCTTGCCTGTCTCCCATCCACTCCTCTGCCCTGTCTGTCTTGCCTGTCTCCCATCCGCTCCTCTGCCCTGTCTGTCTTGCCTGTCTCCCATCCGCTCCTCTGCCCTGTATCTTCCCCCGCAGCTCGGTGCCTGAGTGGAGTCTAACTTCTCAGCTGACTCCACTCAGGCAATCAACCACCTCCACGGCTCCTGGACAGCTGACGATCATCTCACTAATGACTCACCTCAACAATAAGTACCGGCTCAGCCTTCCACTCCCTGCCAGAGTATTGAACAAGAACCACACAGTTCAGTTCACTCTCTTGCCGCTCACAATATCTGTTTTGAGTTCTTGCGTTGTATTTCCTGCCTCCACACAGTTCAGCTGTCCGGGATCCCTGCCATTCTCCTTCCCCTCCGGCTCTCCCCAGACCAGTCATCACCGGTTTCCCCTGCCTGGACCCCCCCACTCCTGCCTGGATCCCCCACTCCTGCCTGGACCCCCACTCTTACTTGGACCTCTTCTGTCCCTGCCTGGAACCCCCCCGCTCCTGCACCCTGGTTTTCCCCCACCAAGCCACCATTTCACCCCCCAGCAATAAAACACTTCATTCCAACCAGCCTTGGTGGTGTGGCTCTCTGCTCGGGTCCAGCCCTCCTCAGTTCGTGACAGAATACTCTGGCCAAACATGGACCCGGAGAACTCGCCGCCAAGGCCGGACCTGCCCACTCCACTTGACATCAAGCAATTACAACAAACCTTCCGTCAGCTCACCGCCAACTATCAGAAGATGCAGAGTCAACTCACCGTTTTAACCAGCCAGATGTCCTTGGTAACACCCGGCCCGACCCTGAAAATTCAATACAGCCAAGCTTTACAGGATATGGCCGCCACAAAGGCACAATTGAACCACTTCGTCACCCTGCTTACCCAAGTTTCCTCATCTCCAGCCCGGCCCATACCATTTTCCCTTCCACCAGCCCCGGACCCAGCCAACACCCAGATCCTAGTTCAAAACACATCTGTAGACATCTTCTCCTCCTGCGAGGAGCACAGCATTTTTTTTAACGTGCTATACGATCTGTGGGAGAAATGGAAGGATGAACTCAAGCATAATCCTGGGCCGCGGGCCAGCGACCCGGATTGGTCAACTACTTACCTTGTTACATCCGTGAGTTTTTGAGTGCTCCTCTGAATGACCCACCTGCTGACTCCCCTGGCAGCCAACCGGGCCCTGTCTCCCTGCCGCCCATGGAACCACCTGCCAAGCGGCCTGGCCGTCGAAGACGCGAGGCCAGGAGGCACCGTGGCCCCCCGGCTCCGGTTCGGCCCCCGGAGGGGCTCCCGGTCCCGCCTCCAGTCTCCGCAGAGGTCGACGACGCCCCACCTCCAGTCTCTGCGACCTCAGCGGCCTTAGAAGGGCATAAGGCCTTGCCCGAGCCCCTTAGGAGGCTCTGCGCCTTCCCTCCAGCTCCGCCCCCGGAGGACCCACCGGACCCGGCTCCGCCCCCAGAGGACCCACCGGACCCGGCTCCGCCCCCAGAGGACCCACCGGACCCGGCTCCGCCCCCAGAGGACCCACCGGACCCGGCTCCGCCCCCGGTCCAGCCTCCAACCCAGATGTCTGTCCGGCCTCTCGGCCGTCCGCCGGTGTGGCCCCGCCTGTCTGTTAATCCCCAGGACCATCCTCTTGAACGGCCCCTCCTATCTGTCCAGCTCCAACCTGCCCAGTCCACAGACCATCTTTTGAAGCGGTCCATCCTGGCTGTACCGCCCCCGGGCCATCCCCCTGAACGATCCACCCCGTCTGTCCAGTTTCTGAGCCGCCCTTCAATACGGCTCCTCCCGCCTTGCCAGCCCCAGTCTGTCAAACCCTGGCCGGTCCGGTCCCTGCCCTACCTGCCTCAGCCTGTCCGGTCCCCAGGCTGTCCTCAGAGGTGGACCCTCCAGCGAGTACACCTTCGGCCAGCTCCACCTCCGGGCCGCCCTCCTGATTGGACCCTCCGCCTACCGGAACGGACCCTCCAGCCCACTCATCCCCAGCCAGTCCGGCCTACGGTCCGCCCGCCGGAACAGACCCTCCGCCTACCAGAACGGACCCTCCGGCCCACTCATCCCCGGCCAGTCCGGCCTACGGTCCATCCTCCGGAGCGGACCCTCCGCCCTGTCCTGTCCAGTCCAGTCCTGCTCTCAGTTCAGTCCTGTCCTGTCCTTCCCTTCCCTCAGTCCTGTCCTTCCCTTCCCTCAGTCCAGTCCTGTCCTGTCCTTCCCTTCCCTCAGTCCAGTCCTGTCCTTCCCTTCCCTCAGTCCAGTCCTGTCCTTCCCTTCCCTCAGTCCAGCCCAGTCCTTCCCTTCCCTTCCCTCAGTCCAGGTTGTCCTTCCCTTCCCTCAGTCCAGCCCAGTCCAGTCCAGTCGAGCCCAGGTCCAGCTCCAGCCTAGAGTCCCCTTCAGTCCCTCCCAGCCTTCCCTCCCTCCCACCCCTCCCTCCTGTCGTTTCAGTCCCTTCCCCTCGTCTTTTTTGCCCTTCCTGTCCTTTTGGTCCCTGTGTCCTTCTGTCTGCTCCTTGGTTGCCCCGGTGGGCCCCTCTTTGGTTGGGTCCATGGGGCGCCGGGAGGTGCCCGTTGAGGGGGGGGGGGGGGGTACTGTCACAGCTCCCTTCTCCTCTGCCCTGTCTGTCTCCCATCCTCTCCTCTGCCCTGTCTGTCTCCCATCCTCTCCTCAGTGCCTGAGTGGAGTCTAACTTCTCAGCTGACTCACCTCAACAATAAGTACCGGCTCAGCCTTCCACTCCCTGCCAGAGTATTGAACAAGAACCACACAGTTCAGTTCACTCTCTTGCCTCCCACAATATCTGTTTTGAGTTCTTACCTTGTTTTCTTACGTTGTATTTCCTGCCTCCACACAGTTCAGCTGTCTGGGATCCCTGCCATTCTCCTTCCCCTCCGGCTCTCCCCAGACCAGTCATCACCGGTTTCCCCTGCCTGGATCCCCCACTCCTGCCTGGACCCCCACTCCTACTTGGACCCCTTCTGTCCCTGCCTGGAACCCCCCGCTCCTGCACCCTGGTTTTCCCCCACCAAGCCACCATTTCAGCCCCCAGCAATAAAACACTTCATTCTAACCAGCCTTGGTGGTGTGGCTCTCTGCTCGGGTCCAGCCCTCCTCAGTTCGTGACACATCCAACAGCTAGCCTACTCAACACACTGTAAATTTAGCTCAAAAACAACTTTCAAGTCCTCCATTATATGAGTGTCTTTTTTCCCCACAGGTGATCACAACATTTCCCACTAAATCAGTTAATACTGTTGCAGATCAGATGGAAGCAGGAATTCTTCAACATATAGCCAACAGAAACTGGAAGACTGCTGCAAATTCAATCTCATCTCACAAAGAGCTCATGGCTGAATTAAAACCCAAAATAATTGGCTTACTGGAAAAAGAATGCATCCACCTATGCAATCTACACCATGGATTCATGCTCTGGAAGAGTTCAGGAGAAGAGCTGAAGGCATTCTCATTTTCAAACCTTTTGCTGGACCTTGAGCGTCGGTCTCCTTTCCTCTTAAGCATTTTCCAAACAATTAGCAAAAACAATGTCCCTGTAACCTGGCAATAGCCAGATTAATAATTGTGTAGTACTTGATAGTACTTCACAATATCAATCTGGGACCGCTCCATGTAAATCCGTTCAGAGGAAAGAGGCACAGATTGGACAATGCAACAGTATGTCCCGCCTCTGACAGGTTTGTTTTTAGCCAATCGCGGGATCTTCATAACGAGCGGAGCCAATTGGTAGATTAAACCAAAACCCGTTGGTAAAAAAGCACAAACATCTTTACCATCCAGAAATGCGCAAAGAGCCTCTCGTTGTTCTTCCTTCAAAGAAGCGATACGAGATTCGGCTAAAACTGACTTAATAGCAGCATCAACACGATCGTTGTCTTCCGTTGCCGTGTTTGTTTTGATCTACTGGCGCTTGGTGTCGTCTTCACACCCGGATATCCCGCCCCACACACGAATACTGCTGCGTGATTGGCCCGTACCAACTTGGCTCTGCCCGAACAGTGAAAGCGGGAGTGGTACAAGATGCTTTCTTGAGAGATTTGTGAACTCACAAATATCGCGAGAAATCAACTTGCTGGCAAGGTTAATGTCCCTGCACTTTGTGCTGGTCTATCTGTAGCACTGAGAGGAAGGGAACCTCATTTATCAGTCTTTGCCTATTATATTAACAGCATCTTGCAGCATGGTGGAACTAAAAAGTCTGCCTTTAATAGGCTGTCAAAAATGGCCATCACAACTAACTACCGCAATGCTATAGGAAAGCAGAAAGAGGTAGCCAAACTTTGTGGAGAATCTCTCCAAACATTAAAAGTCAGCAATGAGCTTTTCCTCACAGATACAGTTGAAAGGCGCTTGGAACTGGACATCTCCAAGAGCATGGAAGACCTTACATTGACAAGTAAGATACTAGTGCACATATCACGCAACCATAATTGTTTATTAAATGTTTACTCATGCAAATCTTTTCAAATAGGTGATGGTGTTGAATCTGATCACCTTACAGACCTGCCTTTCAGCCAACTGCATAATGCAGAACTTGAAGATGTCCATAACACATCCACAAGCACTTCATCTTTACTGCCAGCTCCATCTTCACAACCAGCTCCAACTGCATCATACTCTATTATTTTTGACAATATAGACTTCTTTGTGAAAACACACCACCAGTCCTCACTACATACCAATAAGTCAATTCACTGGGTTCATCACATAGCTGTTGAGGATCACATTCCAATTAACCATCTCAGTAATGAAAAACCAGTAGTTGATGTTTCAAAGTATGACATCATTCGCTCACTCCCTGAACCTGAAATTCAACATCATACCCGCAGAGAATTCACTGTGTTGGGAAGCCGAATTCTAACAGAGTATTTGGATGCCTTCAAACCCTTGGCAAAAGTTGTGGTGCAACAGATACCACACCAATATTCAGATGAAACAGCGCAGCATTCCACTGATGTAAGTGAACACCAACAAAAAACAACAACACTATCAACACATTTGTAATAGGTTGATGCTAGAGGTACGGACCCGTACCCGTAGCATCTGTACTAGAGGTACGGACGTGTTAAGGTCACTGAAGAGCTGGCGATGGTTAACTACTATTTGCTGCACATTACAGGCAGTTTATATGAATGACTTTGACGGCGAACATTGTATAATTTAACTAAAAATACACCGTCTCCTCTCACACTTTACGTAGACAAAGTAGTTTTTACGCTTTTAGACGCCGTGTCTAAATTGAAGTCCAGTTCCTATTAATTAGTTTACCGCGTTCAGTGGTGGAAGCGGCTGACGAACTCCATTGCAAATGTTCCCATTTAATTTCGGACGCTAATTTACAAGATAAAATTAAGGATGTCGAATATGAAACAAACACTCGTGAATGGTGAGGAGCAGCTCTTTAATTCGGCATGAATTAAAAAAAAACATTTACTCGATTTACTGTGATATTGTGAGATTTGTTTGTGGTTATGTAACTTAGCCATTCAACAGAGTCCGCTAACATTAAAGTGACTGTGACAGGGTCTGTGTTGACAGACGCAGAAAATACGTCAGGGTTTTGTTTAGGTTGTTAATATGTAATAGTCTGTCGCTACTTTTGAAGGTAAAAAAATACTTATAGTTTGCTGGCTGTTAGTTCCGCCATTCATTCCGCAGATTCACCTCGAATCACGGAAGCGCCTTCATCAGCGTCACCGGCTCATTAATATTTATATCCGTCGGATTACCAGCCAATCACGAAGCGCGTTCATCAGCCGGCTCATTAATATTTATGTACGGCTCATTAATATTTATGTTAAGGGAAAGTGCCGTATCCGTAGGCCACAGGCTACGGGTACGGGTCCGTATCTGTAGACACTACCTTTGTAATATAGCTATAACTACTTTAATGGTATTAGTTTGCATCTTCATTTCAGTACCCACTTGGCATTATCTTCAAAAATGAGAATAAAACCACAGAGCTTGTGGATGTGCTACAACATCTGCAAAAAGAGTATGTCTTTTTCTTAAGTCTGCATTGTAGCCAACTATCAATTCTTTTTGTTTTGCTTTATTTCTATATACACTCTGTATTTCTTTCAGATATGTACCACGAGGACCTGATGGAGTTTCTTGTGTATTGGTCGGTGGTGTTACGGCCACCAGTATTGGTGTGCCGTTTGTTCTGAGGTGGTGTTTTGTTGGGCCTTCTGTTTGGGAGAAGTTTGTGTGTGGGTGCAGCTGTGGCTTGTTACAGAGTCTCTTGGAGCCCCAGCTGCCAGCCGTTTCAGCTGACAACCGAGCTGATGACAACCTGCACTCTCGTCTGGTTCTCCCCGCCTTCCGGCCGTCCTCATTGGACCACCCTCCAGCAGCTCCTCCTCCCTGGACCAATCGGAGGCAGCCAAGCACCACACCTGTGGACTATAAAGCCCCACCACGCCATTAGGCTTGGTGGCTGGTGTTTAGACCAGTCCACCCTGGTGCTCTCTTTGTTTTGTGGTTTTGTGTGGTCCTGTGTGGTCATTCGGTCTGGAAGCACTTGTGGTGGGTGTTCCAGACAACTCCGACCTTCTGTTGGCTTTAGTTTAGTGTGGAGACTGAGGCTCCACTTCGTAGTCTGCCAACTCTGTGTAGAAACCACTATGTATGTTGAGCTGTTGTAAACTATGCTCATTATGTACGTCGTTCCAGAGGCACCAGTTCTGTTTAGTTTGTTTGTACACGTTTTGTATTAGTTTCTGTTTCTGGTGGTGGGTGTTGCTTCTGTAGTTCTGTTTGGCTAAGGAGTTTAGTTGTTTTCTTTGTGTTTAGCTTAGTTGTAAACTCTGTTAGCCTTTATGTTTTATTCTGTTCTTTGTTTTAGCAACACCCACCAGTCCTGTGTTTTATTGTCACTCTTTCGTTCCCTTTTACTACTAAGCAATAAATCCCTTACCTAAACCAATAACATCTGGTTATTTTGTTGCATCCAGCCAGCCCCTAGAGGTTGGGTCGTAACAGTGGGGACCGCCTGACGGAAGGCAACTGCCGTAATGTACAATGGGTTTTCGCAGATGCTGCTACCAAGGAGGGACGGTTTGAAGGTCTGGCGTTCAAGTTCGAAGACTGGCACGCTATAAGAAACTTGCTTCAGGTAAAACATTCTTGTCTTTTATTATGCCTCAATTGTTTTATTACAATAATTTATTGCATTATGTGGGTTGCATTGTAGATCCACCAAAAAATATTCTTCAAAAAGGAATCAGTGAAAGATCATGGCACACTCTATGCCAACATGAATGTGCTAAAGTAAAGTATCATAAACTCTCCTGTCTATCTGTCTGTCTAAACTCAACTCGAATCAACTCAACTCAAATAAATTCCACTCAGTTCAATTCAATTAAATTCTATATTTTAGGTGCTCGAATGCCAAACAGGGTCCCAATGCAGCATACAACGAGTACAAAAGCTTTATGAATAAAGATACTGTGGCTCTCTTCCTGGCTGCAGCGATGGAGAACTTCAGCCTCAAAGATATGAAAGGTATAGTCAAGATACATTTTAATTGTATAGAACACTGTTTATTGAACACTGTGAAATTAAAGTAAATAATCTAATTTTTTGTTATTTTGGTCTATAGACACTCCAACAGACTTCATTCCTAAGGCAGTGCTGACAGGAACAGAGGAGGAGAAGAGAGAGTGGTTACATGCAAAGGCTAGAGAAGTTGTTGACACGTTTGTTTTGCTTGATACTATGGTCCAACCAGAAGGTCCAGAAAAGGTGCACTTCACATGTCGTAAAGAAGATTGTGGAAAAAAATACCTTTCTGAGAAAGCAAAGCAAATCCATGAGCGTAAAAAGCACAACCTCGTGTCATCTACTCAGTCATGTCCCCCCATTACCTCCACATCATCCAAAAAGGATCACAAGAAGGAGCACTCTGAGGCAAGACTTGGATTTGGCTTTTTGTTACTTAACATGCAGTCAAAGAAGGAGATGGTGAACGTCTACTTCGCCTCTATAAAGTAGCACTCCTTTACTATAAAGCATATGGCCACAGCCACTATGCTTACAGCACTTTTCTGATGACCGTACAGGTCAATTGCACACTGTCACCTCGAATGGCTCACAGCGTCACTTGGAACCGCTTTTGGAATGGCCGGGGAGGGGAAAAAAAACAACATACCTCTCGACCTTCACCTGGAGCATCTTAATAACTACCTTAAGTCATTTTTGAAGGGGCTTGGTCCAAACTTGAATGAGAAGTCAGCAGACAGAGTGAGTCGGTCAATTGGTGTCCTAAAGGAATTTATGGACAACATAAATGGAGAACTTCGGGTCACAACACCTAGTGGACGGCACCGCACACATTCAGACCTAAATGACATTGAGAGCCTTGTTGACATTTTCATTAAAGCCAAACTCTTCAAGTGCCAACCACACAGGGAGTTTAGATCATTCCCTTCCTTCCAAAACGACCTTCTGGGAAAGTTAAAATACGATTCCCTGTGCCAGTGGATGAAAGACAAACTGAAAGACTGGAGAAATGTTCCCATTTGAAAACATTTCTTTTGAGCATGACTGTAATTTGACCTATGGATCAGTTGTTATAGGTTATTTTACTATTTTGTCATTTTGCACTTTCTTAAAAGTTCTTTGAAATGTAGCGCATATCTTCAGGTGAAGATAAACAAAAAAACATTTTATATTGCTTTGTTTAAACTAATACTGTATTTTGTGAATTTAGAATTTATATTTGTTGTTTTATTATTATGCTAAACATATTTCTACATTATAGGACAACATTTTTTTTCTCATGTTGCAAAATATAACTTACTGTGAATGTTATAAGTAAACAGTGTAATATTATTTTTAGTTATTTATTTAATTTTTTTCATGTTTGCACTTCCTAAAGGTTTCTTAAAAATGTAGCACATATATTCAAATGAAGATAATAAAAAAGTTTACATTCTTTTGTTTTAATTTATATTGTATTTCATAGATTTAAATTTGTTTTTCTTGTCATGCTAAACTTTTCTATATTATAGTTCACCCTTTTTCTTTTAATGTTGGAAAAGAAAACTTATTGTGAAGGTTATGATTATACAGTGAACCCTTGCTATAACACGGTTCACCTTTCACGGCTTCGCTGTTTCACAGATTTTTTTAGCGCGTTTTTTTTAATGCTTTTTTAAAACAGTGTATTGTGTTCTGCATCCTGATTGACTAAGGGACTGACCAACGTGAACAGTCTCTGCGCCTCTGCCATACAGGCCAGCGCTGCCTGCTGTGGAGCGCTGGATCATTTCTCTCCTTGGTCTCCATGTAGTGAGACACCCTGAAAGACGGAGCTGACGGAGCAGCCTTATTCTTTTCCCCCGCCGTCAACCGGACAGTGGACGTGGTCCCCAGCCGTCTCTGGCCACCGCAGCCGCGTTCCCCAGAAGAGCACAGGCGCGAGCCTTCCCCACCCCCGACTGCTCCAGTTGATTCAGCCAGGCCCGCTCTCTGAGGCACAAGTACCGCCGCGGCGCCCACCTGGCTGCGGCTGCAGCGCTCCCCCAAGTGCAGTACTGTATAATAATTGTTAAAAATAAAGCTGACTACTTCACGGATTTCGCCTATCGTGGGTTCTTTTTGGAATGTAACCCCCGCGATAAACGAGGGTTCACTGTACGTGATTTTTTTTAAATTTCTTTCAAATTTTTGCACTTTCTTAGAAGTTGAACCTTCTTAAAAGGTCTTTAAAATGTAGCACATATCTTGATGGGAAGATAATGAAGCTTTTCACGCTTTATCTTGTTTTCTTTATACTGTTTTTTGTCCATTTAAATTGGTTTTGCACTTTCTTAAAAGTTATTATGTTGTACATACCCTCAGGTGAAGAAAAAGCTTTTCGCTCACATTGTTTTGTTTTACTTATACTGTTTTTGGTAGATAGATTGTTTTTTCACCCTTTTTTCATGTTGCAAAAGAAAACTTACTGTGGTTCTTTGTTTAAAAAATAAAGAGCATTCTGATCATTTAAAATGTTTAATATTTATTCATCATGTAGTTCACATCAAAGAAACTTGTAATTCAACATTTAGGGATATATTCAAATGGTTTCGTAAGAAATACAAGTTGTTTTAGACATTATCTGAAAAGGCATGAATGAGAATATCTTCATTCACAGTAATTACAAAAAAAAGTAAATGAAAATCAGTATGAGCATTCCAATGGAGCTATTCCTGACTCTGAACTGCTGAGTGATGACGCACCCTGGGTCTCTTCTACATCAAAGTACCCGCTGTAATTTATATCAGGAATCGAAAAGGAATCAATGTCAGAATCTGCTGGACTTGGACAGTTTTCAATATCCTCAAAAACCTCTTGAACTATTCTGAGAATACCTTCAGCATGCTTGTATGCAAAACTGGAAGGTGTGAAGTTATGTAAGACACATCAAAGATTCTGGAACTGTGCTCTATGATGGTCTCAATGAGTTCTACACCAAAACCAGTGCAAGCAGTTTTACTCGTACAAAGGTGTGTAGTTTCATGAAGCAAATGGTCTTGGTATTGCTCCAGCAAATCTCTTAACAGTACTCTGTCATCATCCGTTACCTCTACTTTTAGTGAATACAGATGCGTCACTTCGGGGTCGCTCATACAAAGGCAAGGGCTCCTTGCACCCGTCAGGGTGGCAGACACATTTTAAGTGACAATATGTACAGCACAAATGTCCTGGAAGAACAGATGAGGGATCTTCATCAAAATGACTGTACAAAGCTTTTCGGATGCTTCTACTCAGGGCTACATTCAGCAGCTCTTTTACTGTGTCATCCACATTTGTATTTTGTTTAATACTGTAAATCACAGCATGTGACTGCGCCCCGTTTCTCCCCGCCCTGCCAATCTCCTGAACAATGACGTCCACATCCTCAGGTACACCGTATAAAACTACATGGGACACATTAGGAAAATTTAATCCCATACCAAGAGCTGTTGTGGCCACCACAACTCTACAATTGCCATTTCCGCTGAAAGAGGATAGCACGTAATTTTTATTTTCTGAAAGCGTTTTACTATGATACATGCCAACAAGCAAGTTCTCAAGTTTGTGCTCCGGATCCCTGTCAACCCAAGAATCCTCACCCAATTCTGCTTTTAAATAGCAGAAGACTCTCCCAACTGCTTTTAATGTCCGACAGTAAATTATTATCGGAGACATCGACAGCCTTTTGTCTTTTAGCTCCTCTACAATCCAGTCCAGACAGTCCAGAGAATCTCCAGAAATACGCTGGACTCCAAGTCTGATGTTCGATCTGTTAGGACTCTGTCAAAACCATTGGGTTGTCCAGAAGTAGCTGCCTTATCACCATTGCTCTCGATTTCAGGTCTGCAGAAGCTGTCAGTGCCAATATTGGTGTACCTGGTGAAAAAAACAAAACAATTTGTAATTCAACTGTAAATATATCATAGCAATGATTTAAAAAAATATGAATACATAACTGGGGGGACATATTGACCTTAACTGTCATTCCTGTAAATTATTGTCATTACTGTCATATTGACATTTTTTAATATATACCTGTATATATATATATATATATTATCATAACTAGGCTAAATTATATAATTGTAACTTGGAACTTAAAATAAGTCACTTGGGCTAAATATTAAACAAGCTCTTGCAATATATTCCTCCATTTTGTAGTGAGGAACTATAGTATTATCATATCCACACCCCGCAAAACGCTCACATAAGTTGGACTAAGACCCTTGGTCTGATTTCCAAAATGCATATGAACATGTTCATTAAGTTGGAGGGGGTCACAGAATAGAGGGTGCTCCAATGTATTACAATGGGACAAGAACTGGTTTGAGCATACTGACTGATTATCTTTAGGGTAATCGGACCAAGGCCAGCATGTGAGTGCAGTGAATGTATCTCAATGGGATAAAAACTGGTTTGACTGGTTTTAATGCGCATACCGATTGAAAATCAAATCTTTTGCATGTGAGTGCAATGAGTATTGCAGCTACCTTTGAGATCACTCTGTTAATGCTTTGTAACTGTTAATAATACAGTAGTCATTTAACAATGTAAAAATAAATCTCACCAGCTTTGACCATGGATCGCAGTTCAGCCAGCCTTGAGAAACTGTCTCTGAAAGCACGCCTGCCCTTTGCAGCTTGGCCCCTGGTGGCAAAAGCATTTATATTAGAATGTTTACATTTTTAGCCTTGGTATTATGGATCAAGTAATTTTGCAGAAACAAAAAATACGTACCATTTGTATGTCAGGTGAACCTCGTCCACTATGACACCAACAAGATCCATTTGGCTAGACAATAAGTTACACCATTTATCATTTAGCAACCATGCCTCCGGACTTCCAAACAACAACTGAGCTTGACCGCTGAAAATGTCTTTGTCACTGCACCAAGCTGCATAGCAGTGACCCCAAATGTACTCGCATCCTTTACTTGTTGTTCCATCAGTGCCACGAGTGGTGAAACAACAACCACGACCAGATTAGCATACAGGCCCATTTTCTTAGCTACGAGTGGAGCAAGCTGATAAATCAGACTTTTTCCAAATCCTGTCGGTAGTGTAGCAAAGAAAAAAGAAAAGCCCTCAAAGCTACTTCTTGCTGTGGTTTTAAGGTCAAATCTAGCTCATTCAAAACAGAAGAAAGAGTGGTGGTAAAAGATCGATGTGTTGCGGTCGCCATCTTGAATGTTGGTGTTTGGTTACGGGAGGTGCGCAGGTGTTTTATGGGTAATCCAGGTGCTGAAGATGACGCAGCATTAACTCCCGCCTCCCGTGCTATGATTGATCGTACCAAACTGTCCTGGGAGGGAAACGCGATTCAGTTCGCCCAATGCCAAACTGATTCTCCTGTATCTCCTAACATGGAGATAGGAGATTACATGGAGATTCAGTTTGGATTTTTCAAGCTAGGTCATGTGAGGTTCAAACAGGAGATCACATACAAGTCGCATTTAATTGGAAATGTGAACGAACTCGCAAAAAAAAAAAATCGGATTTCACAAAAAAAATTGGCATTAAGCCCTGCAGTATGAACGTAGCCTTAGTCTTCTAGTTGTTGTATATCTCCAGCCCTTTAGGGGTCCTTCTTGAGTTTAGTCGTTTTCAATTTTGTCAGTTCTGTTTCGATAAAATACCCTATTTCTGTAATAAATATTTTTGTATTAGAATTCTGTTGTGTCTTCATTGCCTGCACCTGAGTCTCTGCATCAGGAATGTAACAAAATTATGCTTCTGCTTTGCTTACATGAAAGCAATCCATTGAGAAATGGATGGAAATGGATGTTATCTGCTCTAAATGCTAATCTACAAACTGATACTATTAGAAAACAAAAATCTACAGAACCCTCTAAGGGGCAACATATTCATCTAAATGTCGAACTGTGAATGTGAGTATGTATTTATATTTAACTAAGAAGCATCAAGCAGCACTGAATTTGTTCCTCATAAAGGAAGAACATTCAAGAGTTATAACCTCCAGCAAATCAGACAGCCAACCAATTGCTGTTACGTGGTGAGAATTAGTGTATAAAGAAAAACACTTATTAAACCTTTATTACTCAATACAGCTTTTTCATTTTCTACCTGGTATCCATTGCCAGAGCATGGAGGCTGCAAGCCACGAAGGCAGTCCAGATGTTTTCCACAGTAATGTCTTACATTTCCTTCTGTGGTATCCAGATGTCTTGCCAAAGCCAATGAAATAATCCCACGAGCATTTTCTATTCAAGAGTTTTCTACCAGTTCTCTTGACTTAAAGAAAAAGCAGTTCTACTCAGAGCTTCTTGCACAATCTAAGGGCAGTATGGTACTCATGTAAATGAGTATGTGATGGTCCTCATGATGTAAATTTAATCTCCCCAGGCTGCCAGAGTCTGCACAGGAGGCCAAAATTGGCATCTGAGTGGATTATGTCACAAGGGGCAATGGTGCACATACTTAAAAGTATTACGCCTGACTGTCCATATCAGGAACAGAGTCTTCCAAGTACCTTGCTGCTGACAAGTAGTAAAATAGCAACATATACCATCTGTGGTGCCCACAGTTGTCCATGTGCGTATCCACAAGGGAGTGTATTCAAGGCTGAAAGGGTAGGAGTAGGATTCTCTAAGACAGGGGTTCTGAGTTCTTTCAAAAATCTAACCCCCAAAATAACAGTGCCAAAAACTTGTGATCCCCACTATCCCCAGGCTTTTTATGTTTGAAATATAGAAAGCCCTGTTCAAAGCAGTCTATGGTGGAAACACAGGTCTTACAACAACACAAAAACACAACAGCCTAACAACCACAGTACTGTACACAGTACAGTACATCTACAACTGACGCATCATAAACAATCAGGATGTAGAAGCAGCAGACTCACTACATTTTTTTTAATCTTTTGTAACCCAGTAAGGTTAAAATATGCAATTTGTAATATTTTAAAACTTTACCAAATGTATGGAAATCATCTTACCACTCTCCCGTAGTACCTCCACATCCCCTTGGGTACTCCCACTTTGTGAACCACAGCTCAGAGTAAACACAGTAACTATATGGAGGGACCTCATTTTGCCATTTGTATCTACGACCTCATTACCACACAAAACTCCTGACCACAGATGTGGTTTGGAATGTAGATATGCTGGTAAAATGAGAGCATTTCTGGTCCAGCATACCTTGTAAACAACTTACCAACATAGACCTTCCAATACTTGACCTTAGACCAAGATCTGTGCAATAAAAAAATCAGCACACAATCCAATTTTTTTTAAAATTTGTCAACTACACTGAGTTATCGTAAAGAAGTGAGGGGGGGGGGGGTTGACAGAAAAGACAAGTAAAGGTGCATTTCATCTTACCCGGATGTTGTCGAAGGACGCTTTGTTGGTGACGTCATACAGAAGGAGCAGAGCTGAGGAGAGAGGAAAACAAACGTATTTGAAACTGGATTGTATTAAACTGTCATCCTCTGACAAAGAATGTGTCACGCCCCTCTGGCTCCAACGAGCCGGCTCATCAGTGTAATGACAAGCGGCTGTGCTGAGTGCACAGCCGGCGTGAATGAACGATCAGTGCCGTATAAAGCCTGGCTCCATACGCAGCTCGATGCCGGTTCATCGCTCTATCCTCCATGCCACTCGTCTCACTCCACCATACCCTGCACTCCGTTCACCGTCTCCTGCACGCCGGTTCACGGACTCTGTCTTCCCCCCTTGGACTACATTACCTGTTTCCCTGCCCTCGCCACATTCTCTCCATCGGTTCCATCAGTTCTGCCCGCTTCCGCTTTTCAAGCCCTGGACATTCTGTGAGTCTCCCTTCCCCGTAATTTAGTTTTGTTTTATGTTTAGTTTAACTCGGCCTTCGGGTCCGCCTTTAGTTTAGTTTAGTTTATTTTTCTCCTCCCCGTTGTTTCCCTCCTGCCTCCTTATTTAAGAGATTGACTGTTTCGTATTTTTATTTCCATTAAATCATTTTTAATATCACCCACCTGTCTGTGCCTGCTGCTTGGGTTCTACACACCAGTCCGTGATAGAATGTGTCAGAAATCTGATTTCAAATTATCAGCCTACAGTTATATCAACCAGCCTACATTCCCAGACAGGCTTGTATCATTCACTGTTGTATTGGTGCAAATTTTCTGCTGTCATAAAGTGACTGCCATGGACTCAGTCCAGCCTCAGTCAGTGCTGATTGTGGCCACA
This sequence comes from Acanthochromis polyacanthus, assembly GCF_021347895.1. Taxonomy (NCBI): domain Eukaryota; kingdom Metazoa; phylum Chordata; class Actinopteri; family Pomacentridae; genus Acanthochromis; species Acanthochromis polyacanthus. The sequence goes on from NC_067131.1 coordinate 22,999,572, forward strand.
CTCAGAGCTTTTAAACCACTGGATGAGAATAATTTGTCCTTTGCTTCAAAATGAAAGAACAGAGCATCCAGAAAAGAAAAAAAAACTGTGGGAATTACATAAGAACATGAAGGCAGCATGAGCAACCTAAAGAGAACAAGGTTCAAGGTGATGAGGATGATAGTGGTGATAAAGGCAAAACATAAAGACATTAGCTTCTCATATTTTCATGTTAATTACTCTCATGGCATTGTATGTTTTTTCTCTACCTATACACGTTTTTCAAATAAATAAAAAAAATCATCCTTCATCCCTGTCCTTGCTATCTAAACATCTGTCTGAAATAATTTCTTTTCAGTCTTTTCAGCAAGCAGGAATTACTTTGTTGGTAATGATAATGACTTGATGCTTTTATGTGCTCCTTGAAAATGTCAAGGTACATTTACTCTAACAAGACCATACTAAATGAAATTAAACTGCATGCTTTAATCAGGAAGCTTTTCAATAAAAAATAATAATACTCTTATCATTATAGCCTCTTTCTCTCTTGTCTGTCTGTTACCTAACAGGAAATACTTGTAGCACAACGCTAAAGTCACAGTTAAGTAACTGACCCTGGAAAGCATTATTCCCATCCCAGCCGATCAACAGTACACATGGGTTTATTTAACTATTACATCTCTACCTCTGCCTCCAATTCTATTTTCCAGCTGTTTTAGATGGCACAAACAAATAATCTTAACATGAATCACCACTTTCTGTTTGATCGAATTGCAGTTTATTGCATTGGTCACCGTTCTGTACATGTGATGTTGCACAGGTAGGTGAGATCAGGACTTCTTTATTTTTATAATTAAACCAAAGTTCTGCCACAAAGGCCGAAAACTCACAAGAGTGGGAAGGAGGGGGAAAGGGCAGGAGGCTCTGGGGTTCGGCAGTGGAGAGGCACAAGTTGGCGCTGATGGAGTGAGTCGGATCCGGAGTCCGGCAACTGGGGCAGAGCTGGTCGGTGCAGTCCATGGGTGGAGGGATACATCTTCTGTCCGGAGGCCAGTGCGGGTCCAACACTTCTATCAGGATGTTCCACAGAAGGAGGCCAGCAGTTCTGTCATTCAATCCCATAGGCACGCTGAAAATAGCTCTCAGTCTCTCTGCTCCACGCCAACAGTGCTCTCTTGATGAACTGACGGTGTCGACAGTCCAATGCCATGGCTCAAAGCTGTGTGGGGCTCCCTTTTAACGAGCTGGTGATGATGATGAGTCTCAGGTGGGGATCCTCACAGGTGCTCTCCCTCTGCGCTGATCACCAGCCATGCAGAGCACCGCTGTTCATGACAGTACCCCTTTCTCAAGGTGCGCCTCTTGGTGCACCAGGCAGTGCATCATGGTGCCAGAACACACCAAACTTCAACTTCAGGTGTCCCACAAGTACAGGGGATGCGGCTCAATGTACGCCTATTCAAAAAGTCCAACCACACAAAAAGTCCAATCCTGCCAACAAGTTGGCCACAGGAACTGGCTTGGATGGACAGACGGCCGCATAGTGCCCTCCCTCGCCACAGAGGAGGCAGCCATTGGTGCAACAGCGCCGATTCCTCACCTCAGGTGTGACCCAGGCTCCTCTGATTTGCATCGGCTCCTCTTCTGCCAGGGCTGCATATGGCTGGGACACACATGGTGGATTGGCGATGGGCTTCTGTGGCTGAGGTGAGACTCGGACTGTGGAGGCCGCGCCCCTCTCTCCTGGCGGCGTTTCAGGATGTGATTGTCTAGCCGGATAGAGAGGGCAATGAGTTGATCGAGGGTGACCGGTTCCTCTCTGGAGACCAGTTCATCTTTTATCCTCTCACTCAAGCCATTCCTGAAGACTCACTGCAGGGCCTTGTCACCCCAGCCACTGTCTGCCACTAGAGTACAGAACTGCGCCACATACTCCGCCGAACTTCGAGAACCCTGGCGGAGAGAGAGGAGGCGTCGTCCTGCGTCTCTGCCCCGGACCGGATGATCAAACACCCTCCTCATCTCCTGGACAAAGGCTGTGTAGTCATCATAGACATCCAACTGTGGTTCCCACACTGCCGCTCCCCAGTCGCGAGCCACCCCGGTAAGCAGACCGAGGAGGTACGCTATGCGGGAACGATCAGTGCAATACATAAGGGGCTGCTGTTCGAACACTAGAGAGACCCGCATCAAAAAGCCTTGGCAGGCCCCCATGTCTCCCGCTTATCACTCGGGAACCGGTACCACTGGTTCCCGTACTACCAGGGAATTCAGGTCAGCTTCCCCAGAATCTGAAACTAAGTCTACCAGCAAGCTGCTGCTCCGACCCGGCCGTAGAGGCTGCTGAGCAGGACATGCAGACACCTCCGCCACCCTCTCAGTCAATTTATCCACCTGTGCCAGCAAATCATGATTTACCTCACTCAGCTGCATAAGGAGTTGATCGTGGTGACCTAAAAGCTGGCTACAGCCTGATGGAATTGCGGGGGTCTGGCAAAGGTTCAGAATCAGTCTCTGGGTCAGTTCTCTGGGTTCATTTGGTAGGATTGTTCTGTTAAGTGAGACGGTGGAATTTAAGAAGCCAAAGTGAGAACTCACAGGCAGGTACACAGGTAGGTGCGATCAGGACTTCTTTATTTTTAAAATTAAACCAAAGGTCTACCACAAAGGCCGAAAACTCACATGAGTGGGAAGGGGGAGAGGGAAAGGGCAGCAGGCTCTGGGGCTCGTCAGTGGAGAGGCACAAGTCGGCACTGACTGTGTGAGTCGGATCCGGAGTCCGGCAACTGGGGCAGAGCTGGTCGATGCAGTTCGTGGGTGGAGGGGCACGTCCTCTGTCCGAAAGGCCAGTGCGAGTCCAAAACCTCTATCAGGAGGTTCCACAGAAGGAGGCCATCAGCTCTGTCAATCAATCCTGTAGGCACACTCAAAACAGCTCTCAGTCTCTCTAGTCTCTCTGCTCCGCGCCAACGGTGCTCTCTTGAACTGATGGTGCCAACAGTATGATCCCATGCCTCAAAGCTGTGTGGGGCTCCCTTTTAACGAGTTGGTGATGATGATGATGAGCCTCAGGTGGGGACCCTCGCAGGTGCTCTACCTTTGCGCAGAGGGAGAGAGACAGAAGCCGATGACCCAACCCAGAAGGGGGAGGAGTAGGGGGTGTGGTGGGGGGCTGTCTATGATAATAAATGCTTTTGCTTTTTCTTGTAAATGTCCGCATTTAAAGAAACTGAAATTTGGTGCATGCATACCATTATTGTGAATTACTACCTTTACATTGACACATCTTCTGGACTGACATGCAAATTTCAATGAGTGCAGCCATTGTGGAGGGTTCAGTTATTATTTTCTCTCAAAAAATAACCATATTGCTACATAAATTTATAACGAAGTCATTGTAGGTGAATTAAATAAAAAAAAAAAAACAACAACAAGAACTCAGGTACTCTTGAAAGACAAAAGAACAAAAGAAAAGCACTCAGAGAGCACAGTACTATGTCAAGCTGCTCAGTCCTTGAATCATTTCTGTTGCCCGAAATCTTGAAAAAAAATAATGGCAGAAATCACAGCACCATAGAATATGGCCATTTAATATACACTACCAGTGACCAAAAACAAAATGATGGTGCTCTGAGCACAGGCACGTGTTATGCATGTGTATGTTATGTATGGACACCAAATCATGTGGCCTAAATATTTACCGGACAGCATGAATTGATGGGACTCGGAAACACCCCCACAATTCAATCAATTGTTCCTTGTATCATTTCCGACAGATAAGTCCCGAACAGTCTGCAGCAGTTGATTTGTAGTGGGATCACAATCATGTGATCTTCAGCAGGCAGCTGACGTAGTGTTCACTTGTAGTTATAGTTACAGTGACACCATGCCTTCATCGTCCAATGATACAGAAATCTTAAACAAATCCATGCATCCAGACTATAAGCCTCATCACTACCAAAATCTAATCAGTTGGTCCTTGTGTCATTTCTGACCTTCCCTGAAAATTTCATCCAAATCTACAGCATTAGTCCTTTTTTGAGTAATGTTGCTAACAGACAGACAGACAAACAAACAGAAAATCCAATATCGATCATCACATAACTCTGCCAAGGCTCCGCCTCCTTGGTGGAGTAAAAATGTAGGGCATCAACAGTCACTTTCAGCGATATATTTTATAGTTTTTTTTTTCCAACCACTGTTTAACGCTAAGCAACGCTATTTAGATTTTGAAAAATGCAAATGCTTCAAGAAAAACTTCTAAAATAGCTCCTACTGTTATATGCTAGTGCTTAGATCTGCTATTAATCACAGCATTAGCATTATACTTGACAACATAACCGCACTTGTGAATTCTAATTACTTCCAGCTGCACTGTGCTGCCTAAGAGGATAATATCACCTCAGGTATTCTTCAGCACAAGCTGGAGGGTATGTGTTATGCTGCTCTGTCGGACCCCAAAAAATCATTACACCTACGAGGGCAATTCTAGCTCATTTTCTCAGCTGGATCAACCTTCACTTGGAAGAATTAGCCTGAGCTAATTACCTCCACAGCACCTCTCCTCTTCTGATTCCTTGTAATCCCTCCAGTCATCCCCTCCGTTACTTATATGCTCATTCTTGCACTTTTTTCTTCATCCATCCCTCATGTATCTCTCCTCTTCACATTTCAGTCATAACTATATTTTTTGCCTATCTATTTTGGATTAGATCCTTTGTTTGTTTATTCCAGCCTGACAAGTGCATGAAGGGTGTTTAATGAGTTGTAATCACCGTGAGCATGGTCTGTGAAAAACCCAGCGAGGGCGCGAAAAAGGAGAGAAGCGCAAAAAAAAGAGACAGAAGGAGGGAGAGAGGTGATGTGCCCCGAGAGTTAATTTTCTCTCGTTGTTGATTTGCCGCTAGAAGACCAGAGTAAACCACAAGGAGTTGCTTTCCTTCACCCTCACCCTAATCCAATTACATCTTGCCAAAAGCAAGACAGATGAAGTTGGAGAACTTTCTCACAGCGGCAGAGTTTTGTTATCACAGGTTGCAACATAATCGGCACAAGAAAGAAATAAGAACTGTGAAAGATGGAAGAAGCTAAAGGGCAAAGGAAGAGAATGAAATAAAGTTAGTTCACTGGGGAGGCAAAACTGTCTTAATTTATACACTACCAATCAAAAGTTTGGACACATCTTCTCATTTAATAGTTTTTATTTAATTATTTTCTACATTGTCGATTAATACTGACATCAAAACTACAAAAGAATACATATGGAATTATGTTTTAAGCAAAAAGTGTTTTTCTTCAGTACTAATCAACAATGTAGAAAACAACATAAATAAATAAAAAGCATTGAATGAAAAGGTGTGTCCAAACATTTGACTGGTAATGTATGTGCGGACTCTGATTTGTGAATGTGTGAAAAATTAAAAAAATAATTTTATATGTGTACTGAGATTGGCGTAGTATGCATGCAAATGTGCAAATGCCTGAATGATTCAGACAAGAATCTGCAAATACATGCACCGAGAAATCAAAAGTAAATTAACTTCCATTATAAATGACTTCATATATTCAGTTTCAAGAGCTGGAGGAGCAGATCTTTTTTCATTCACACCTCAGGTCTGCCTCTGTTGGTTGGGTTTTGCTACACTACCATCATCACTTATACATTGCAGTATCATGAACTGTCCAAACGAATAGCATGGACCCTAACCCTAACTCAAATGGAGGCAAAACCAGGACACTGTCAAGGCCAAAGAAGTGGTAGAGATGAAGCCCGAATTTACAGCATTTAACAATCTGTCCATTTCTGTGGTGGAAATGATGTTTTTTGCTGTGTAATGTGAGTTCTGAACTTTTGGTGCAGAGTTATTAAATTTCCCAATGATATCTAAAATGCACTAACCTGACCATGCACTGGACAGCTGTGTTATTCAGGCAAATTTAGGAATTTAAGGATTTGATCTGGTCTGGACAACAACATTAAAAGTGTTGAATTGAGACCAGAGAAACTTACCAGATCATCCTTAGTACACATTGTAAACTGAAATCCTATGTGAGCACAGATACATTCTGCACAGTGACGCTAAAACATGAAAATGAAACAACAAAAAGCATATTTGAGCAAAGGGGAACTTTTGTACAGACAATTAGTGGTTAGTTTGTCCATGTTGAAGACTTTAATGACTCCAAGCTTTGTTTTTGCATCACGATTACCATGATGTCAACACTTTTGATCTTAAGTGAAATATTTCCACAACTACTGAACCGACTGTGATAAAATGCACATTAAACTAAGTAAACTACAGTGGTATGAAAAAGTATCTGAACCTTTTGGAATTTCTCACATTTCTGCATAAAATCCCCATCAAATGTGATCTGATCTTTGTCAAAATCACACAGATGAAAAAACAGTGTCTGCTTTAACTAAAACCACCCAAACATTTATAGGTTGTCATATTTTAACGAGGATAGCATGCAAACAATGACAGAAGGGGGAGGAATAAGTAACTGAACCCTCTGCCTAAGGAGACTTAAAGAGCTATTGAAACCAATTTCTACCAAACAATTTAAGTCAGGTGTGTGCCCAATCACTGATGAGTGGCTTAAAGCTGCCCTGCCCAATATAAAACACACACCTGGTAAGAATTGTCTTGATGAGAAGCGTTGTCCGATGTGCACCATGGCTCGCTCAAAGGAGCTGTCTGAAGACCTGCGATCAAGAATTGCAGATTTGTATAAAGCTGGGAAAGGATACAAAACCATCTCTAAAAGTCTGGATGTTCATCAATCGACAGTCAGAGAAGTTGTCTACAAATGGAGAGAGTTTGGCACTGTTGCTTCTCTCCCAAGGAGTGGCCGTCCACCAAAGTTGACGCCAAGAGTTCAGCGCAGAATACTCAGAGAGGTAAAAAAGAACCCTAGAGTGTCTGCTAAAGACTTACAGAAATCACTGGCACAGTCCAATATCTCTGTGCACACATCAACTATATGTAAAACAATGGCCAAGAATGGTGTTCATGGGAGGACTCCACGGAGGAAGCCACTGCTGTCTAAAAAAACATTGTTGCTCGTTTAATGTTCGCAAAAAGGCACTTGGACACTCCACAGAAGTTTTGGCAAAATACGTTGTGGACTGATGAAACCAAAGTTGAATTGTTTGGGAGGAACACACAACGTCATGTGTGGAGGAAAAATGGAACAGCTCACCAACATCAACACCTCATCCCCACCTTGAAGCATGGTGGAGGGTGCATCATGGTTTGGGACTGTTTTACTGTCTCAGGGCCTGGACAACTTGCAATCATTAATGGAAAAATGAATTCAAAAGTTTATCAGGATGTTTTGCAGGAAAACCTGAGGCCGTCTGTCAGACAGTTGAAGCTAAAAAGAGGATGGATGCTGGAACAAGACAATGATCCAAAACACAGAAGTAAATCAACTTCAGAATGGTTTCAGAAGAACAAAATGCACGTTCTGGAGTGGCCAAGTCAAAGTCCAGACTTGAACCCCATTGAGATGCTGTGGCATGACCTCAAGACAGCGATTCATGCCAGACATCCCAGGAATCTGACTGAACTACAGCAGTTTTGTAAAGAAGAATGGGCCAAGATTAGTCCTGCTCGATGTGCCAGACTGATCTGCAGCTACAGGAAGCGTCTGGTTGAAGTTATTGCTGCCAAAGGGGGGGCCACAAAATATTAAATGGAATGGTTCAGTTACTTATTCCTCCCCCTTCTGTCATTGTTTGCATGCTATCCTCATTAAAATATGAAAACCTATAAATGTTTGGGTGGTTTTAGTTAAAGCAGACACTGTTTTTTCATCTGTGTGATTTTGACAAAGATCAGATCACATTTGATGGTGATTTTATGCAGAAATGTGAGAAGTTCCAAAAGGTTCAGATACTTTTTCATACCACTGTAGCTCAAACCACATGCCTAAGTACACACTCTCAAAGTCAGAAGTCTGGCTAAAATATTTTACAAAGTGACGATTGATATTCAGTAAGTTTAATTAAATTGTAATAAAATTTATCCTTGAAACAATATTGTCTTCCATTGGATGCTCTGTCTGTCATGAATCTTAGTATGCTGCAACAACACACATTTCACCTCCACACATGACCCCAGTGCAAATCATCAGCAAACTAATATAACACACACCACAGCTATTTGACTTTGCTGGATGCCATCGCCTTGACGATTAAACTACTGTCGCCGCAGGAAACCTTGAGCAGAAAGAGATGGAGTGTGATAGAGTGAAGTGATCCACAAAGAGCGCTGTCATCCATCAGATCATAATCTACGTCAGTAATCACTCACTGACCTTGCCTGCTCTCCTTCCTTTGAATATACATCACATAAGCAAACAGTATACACAAACATATGTATACATAAATGCAAACAGATAAACATGTCAACTAAACACTCGGGATTTATAACTACTGAATTTTGATTTTTTTTTTTTTTTTTTTTTTACAGTAATGATCCTAAAAGCATGTTTTCCTTAGGTACCTAACTATAGCTACAATATTTAGGCAGTGGTTTCACTTGGTTGGAATTCCAATTACCTTTAATTCGAGACATAGACCAGTCCTGAATTTATGAATGTTTGAGGGGGGAGGGGAGAGGGGGGCATTTTGGGGCTTTATTTGATAGAGTGACACCATAGAGGCAGGAAATACACATTCAGAATGGACGATGCAACAGGATCTTCTACCCACTGACACCTGAACTGATTTACAATTAAGTAAAAAACGTTTTTTGTGTGTTTTTGCATTCCAGCTGATGCTAAAATAAGTGGCGATTGTTAGTTTGTCTATTACACAGAGAACATATATACATAGATATATAATAATGATAATAATAATAATAACAGATATATAATAATTAGGTCGCACTCTGACCCTCCTATGAGAAACAACTGCTTGTGAAAGGTTCTGATGTACATATTGAATGTGTACAAACTGGCATTGGGGAATGGATACGCTATATCGGCTGCAGTCCGAATGAAAGTGGTATGTTGCGAATTCACAACAATAGGCATCAAGGGGTTAACTAGCCAACAAAGAATGGGCCATCATATTTTAAAATAAGAAGCACTAAAGGAAATTCAGCCAAATTTTATTAGAAAAGCACTCAGTGAGCACAGTACTCTGCCAAGGCTGCTCAGTTGTTGTGTCATTTCCAACGGCTGAAATCTTGAAAAAAATCATGCCCCCATAGAAGGTGGACATTTAATATAGATGTACCCACAAACACAATGACTTTGCGCTGAGCACAAGCGTGTTTCATGCATGTTTACAGTATGGACAGATACCAAATCATTTGACCTAAATATGCAGCAGGTTGCAGGAATTGATGGGACTCAAAAACACCCCCACAATTTAATCAACTGTTTGTTGTATCATTTCCAATGAATAAGTCCCAATAAGTCCGGAATGGTCGGTGTGTAGTAGGATCGCAACCATGTGATCGTCAGCAGGCAGCTGACATAGTGTTCACTTGTAGTCATAGTTACAGTGTTATCCTTACAATGATAACACAGCGTTCCTTGGCGGAATAAAAAAAAATGATGATGTGACTAGAGCTACTCAATGATCACAGCTTGACTGGAAACCATGCTTGAGATGACAGATACTTGACTCTCCAGCCTTGACACAGTACTAAATTGCAGAGTGGAGATGATATGTAAGAGGAGGATGTATTCATGGAGTCTGTGTTGTGATTGGAGCCAGTCATTTGATGATGCTAGCCATCTCCATTTCGAAGTTAATGGTAGCTAGTGTTGCTCGCTGTTGAAGCTGTAAAATAATGGGATTGAATTTTGGTCCACAAGCTGAACATGCCAACCAAGAAGGGTGGGGAGGTCTCATTTTTTACATTATATATTTTAATCCCAAACCCACACAGGGAATAAAAATGGATTCATAAACAGTCCAATTTACAGTGTTATGAGTGACCATGGCGCTCATCATGGTCATGTGTGAGCAGTGACTGTTATCAGACAGGAGATTATGTGACAACATGCTATAATCATCTGGACCTGTGTTACATGTATTTTTTAATTACTGTTTAGTGCACATTGGCAATTTCTTCACGGAGCACAAACTAGAGCAGTCAAGAGAACATTTCTGTGTCAATCAATTCAACTGTCATGTGGAGGATCATCTCTGGTGATCAAAGCTGGATCTGCAGCTACCACCAAAAGAAGAAACAACAGTTTTCACAGTAAAAGAAGTGGAGTTTTCAAAAGTGGTCGCATCAGGTCAGGAACAGAAGAAGTAGGCTTGTTGTTTTACATGTCATTCATGTGGTTGTGCTTTAGGAAATAATTCCCCAGGATCAGAACGTCAAGGCAGAGTTCTACTGCAATGTCTTGTACATTTGGCACAAATGATCTGAACTGTGGCACAATGGCATATGGGTGCTCTGATGTTGTGTGCGTCTGGTCTCAGTGGTGATTCCTCATTACAAAAACACTGTTCAACGTATGAGTGTAGTTTTAATTCTGGCCAGATCACCTTGGCCTTTTGTTAAGTGTTGCTATAATAGATGGGATCAGGCTTTTGCCTACTCATGCTCATCTGCATCTCTGTGTTCTGTATCTACGTTCTGAGGGGATGGAGGTCTTCCTTGCCTTCTCTCCTGTTCTATGATGTTTTCAGTTTGTGAAATGGCCCTGTTGTTTAATTCTGTGAGGTTCATTGTGGGAAGACCGATTATTTTGGAGGCTGTAGTGGTTATATGTGTGAGCTCGGTTTTGTTCATAACAGTGAGTATGTTGTAGAAGCAAGTGGAGCAGTACAGGAAGATAGACTGGATGATGCTTTGATACAGCAACAGAAGGAATTGGGTGGCAACATAAAATCCTTTAGGTTTAAAGATGTCTGAAAGTCCCTGGTGGCTTCTTTTTTGGATGTCCATGGTGTGCTGATCAAAGGGAAATTTATGGTCGAGTGTAAACCCAAGGTATTTAAAACTGTCCACTGTTTGGTTATTGATGAGGATGTGCTGCTGGCTACACACAGCAACAACAACACAACTGTTCCTCCCCAACTGCCCTGCTCACTAGACTTAGCTCCCTGCAACTTCATTTTCTTCCCCAAAAACAAATTTAAGTTGAAGAATTGCTGTTTTGACACAGTTTAGGCGATTCAGCGTTTATCGCAGTTTGTGCTTGACATGTTTACATTACAGAACTTCCAGGAGTCATTACAAGTGTTGCAGAAGTGCTGGAAGTAATATATCACTGCACAAAGTGATTAAAGCTAAAATAAATCACAAATAGTAGTTAATTTATATGTACATAGTCTTGGAGCTTCCAGACTGTACCTTGTTAAAACACATCTAATATGAGACTGTCAAACTAGCCAGTAGTATAATGTTAAAATTAGCAACACATCAACATGAAATTGCTGTGTAAAAATAACTTCATCAATAATATTGACTATCACTGTGATTAATAGCTCAGTACTTTAAAATGTTACTTTCTGCATGGGTATTTTAACTTTTGAGAGTTTGGATTAGGACAGTAATAGCTCCACATTTAAGAAAATTGCTCATTTGCTTTCTTGCCAAGAAATACATGAGAAGATCTTGTCCGTATCTTAAACAGGAAGCTACAGCAATGGGATGGTTCCTTAGCTTAACATTAATACCAGAAGTAGGTGTATTTGTGCTGCGAGCCTAACTAAATCACACCACACAACTTCAAATGAAACTGTTCATTTTCACACTTGGGTTTTCCAGCCATCCATTCATACTTGCTGTATCCTTTTGAGGAGTAGCTGAAGCTGGAGCCTATCGCAAAGAACATTAGTCCAGAAACAGGATACACTCTGGACAGGTCACCAGTTCATTAAAGGACTGACAAAAAAGAGACACGCAGCGATGCACACTGACACTCACACCAAGTTTAGAATCACCACTTAACCTGCCAGGCATGTCTTTGGTCTATGTGAGAAAGCTGGAGCACCTCAAGAAGCATGAACACTTGGGTTTTTGTATGGATTAAACAAATTAAGATACCAAATTCTAATCAGTATATTTAGAGGTGTTGTAATCAGGTATATAAATGTAGTCAGGTGAGCTCTTTCCCTTGTGCTATTAGTCTTTATGCTAAGCATCTACTCTCTTTATGTTCTGTATTTAGTGTAGAATGGTATGAATCTTCTTATCTAACTCTTTGCACAAACAAATCATATTTAACTAATTGTTGAAATGCTCTTAAGTGCATTGTTTACAATGCCTGTACCTCAATCATTTTTGAAAATAATGAAGTACATTTACAAGGTTGTATTTCTACTCAAGTAAATGATATAAGTGCAATTCTGGCACGGTTTGTAGACGCCCAAATTTGTGTTGGTTCCCCTCAAGCTGCTAAAAATTCTGATAAATAACGCCATGGACTCAGAACCTGTGGGGGTGTCCTATGTTGTCTTGCAGTAGAACTTTGGCAGTGGAACATTTGGGTCCCGTATGCTCTAGAGTTGGGCCTCCGTAAATCATCTAGACATTCCTCAAATATTTGACTGGACTGAACACTGGAGTATTTGGAGGCTGGCTCAGTGCCTAAGGCTCTTTGTCTTGTGCCTCAAGTTGTTCCTGAACAGTTTTTGCTGAGGTGTGCTGTCATGTGCCACTGCTATACGGGAGTGTCATTGCAATGGTTATGGTTGGTTAGGACCAATGTTTAGGTGAATGGTACGTGTCAAAATAACACATGAATGGAGGACCCAAAAAGTCCTTGTAGACCGTTGTATTTTAATAACATGATCAATGTTATTCACTTCACTAACCATTCACTCACCCATCAGTGCGATCAGCCATAAGTATGCAGGTATTATGACAGTCTTCAAGTTTAAAATGAGTTTCAAGGGTGACTTTTACAGACTGAACTAATTTGCATGTACATTGTTAGAACATTTCCATCAACTTGCAAATTGCAGCAACTAAGTACCATCATTCACTTATAGTCCATTACTAAGCTGAAAATTGAAGAGCACACCTATGATTATTCCACAATGAAGACACCTGCTAATGAATAAGCCACGTGTCTTTGTGTGTGTGATATTTCTGACTGACGAGTTTCACTTTATCCCTTCAGGCAAGTTGCTGCCTAGTCACTGATGTTACTGTATAATGAAATGAGAGCCAGCATGTGAAACTGCAACCAGCGTCCCCTCCTTCTATCACCTTCATTATTCCTCTGACAGTTCGAGCAGCATTTGTCATCTCTACCTCTTCTCTTAGCTAACAGAGCACAGCCCATGGGGCTCCAATCTATGGCATCCATTTTAGAAAGAGGGAGATCAATCATGACAGCAAGCGATTACTAAATTCCCAAGGTGTTGCAACAGCTGAATCTATTAATATGTGGAGGCAGCCTTTTTACAAAAATGGTGAAGAGTAAGTATGTGGAACACGACAGCTGGTTCAATAGCTGAAGACGATTAAGAGTCAAGGCCTATCATAGACAATCAGTTCAGTGGAGAGGATAAGCAGGCAGATACTTTCATGAGCACATAGACGCACACTTTTGAGTTTCTTCTTACCTCCCTTCACACAAAAGGCAAAGAATGAAATCTCAAAAACGCCTTTGACTGTGACCTTGAATGTCCATTTTAATATGCAACGAGCTATAGAGTGTGAATCGCTGTGTGTGTTTTCTATGTGCATAAGAAAAAGACACACAGGGAGTTTGATGATGGATTGCACAGCTCACGGCTTCCCCTGTAGTGCAGCAATACCCTCAATGTTTTGCTTCCAATTGCTATTTCCCTGTTCTCCATCCATTTCCTTTTATTCTTCCTATTCTTTCTTTTACCATCTTTTCTCTTCAGCCTTTCCTTTATTTCCCTTTTTTCTTTTTTCTTCTTTTTTTGTCTGCAAATCCGCTCAGAAATGATACCAACCACCCATGGCGTCATCACTTAAGCTTCATGCAATTTTTTTTTTCTTTGTGACTGTGACCATCACCTGCCCTCATGGCAAATTAACCTATCATGTTTATTTCAAGCTGTTTCCTACATTATGCCATTGAGGGCTGTGCACATCCAAGTGAAACATTAAACAAACACAGGACAGACAGAAAGGTGAGGCATAGACTGTGTTCTAAGAGAAAAGGTGCATTCTATTTGTTTGTGCTCTTTAATTCACACCTTGAAACCAGTTACAAATCTAAGACCCTTCACAAACACTAGATACAACAGAATCTCAACTGGATCAATCATGAAGATGTCAGGAGACCACAAGAAGGATAGATAAAGCAGAGTGAGATCCACAGACACTAATCCAGCAACCTCCACTGACTCAGCGACCGGAGGAACAAACTCTATTGAGTTTTGGTAAGTGCCAGTGTGGTGGGTCTGGCATGCATGAAAACCTCCACCAAAAGGAGGGAACTGTCTCCTCCAGCCCAAGGAGGTCCACACAGCCCCCCCCGCAGGAGCCACTGAGCGGAGAGCCAGCCCAGGAGCCCGGAGCGACCCCCGCCGACACAGCCAGAGCCCCAAGGCCCGCGCAGCAGAATGGGCCATAGCAGGCCCCCACGGTGCCTCACCGGCCCACAGCTCCACTTCCCCCACGACCAGATCACCAGAGGCCCACCAGGCCGGAACCGCAACCGCTAGCCCAAGAGCAACAGGCCATACCAGAACAGCGCCGCCCCGAGCCCCGCGGGCAACACCCCTGCACAGCACCCCCCGCGGGCACCGGGAGATGGCTGAGACGCATACATGACCCAGCAGAGACCCGGGGGGCAGCGCCCGATCCAGACAGCCGCCAGGCCGCCGCGAGCGCTGGGAACCACGGGAGGCCGACGACACCACACAAAGCGGCCGCCCCCACAAAGAAAGCACGACAGGCGGCCCAGCCCGACCGGGCGCCCAACCCAGACGGCCGCCAGGCCGCCACCCGCGACGTTTTTAGTCGCAAATGGTGACCAAACCGAGCACCCGACCCAGCCGAACCGCCCACCACGCCCCCCCACAATGCCACCAACCCCCCACGACCCTGGCGCCTGCGGCGACCGCCCAAACCGAGCGCCACCCGGGGAACAAAGCCAACCACGTCGAGCCACAGGGGACAGCACCTAGAAAGTTAGCCAAGCATGCAGTGACACCAAGCCAGCCATTCATGCATATAGATAGAGGATTCTGAGGAGTTGATGGCTGTAAGGTGTCGTCGATACGGCCCGCTCGGTCCTGCTGACAGCGACTGGGTTCCTAACTGAAGACAATCATTAGTTACACAATGCCAACATACATAAGCAGCAACATATATTGGGGTTATGTGGTGGTGTGGTGGCTCTCGCTAACAGGCAGAGTCAGGTTACCAGGTTTACATTAAGGGAGTTAATATACGGTGACCATGTTTGTATAAAATTTAACAACTGATTTTTATTTGAAGCAGAGATTTTCTCCATTGAAATGGGATTTATTAGAAGGTTCAACCAGAGGTTGATGTTCAGAGATTGCTTATTTTTCCAGTTAACAAGGAATGTTTTTTTGGCGATGGTGAGGGCTACAAGTAAGGATTGAGATTGTTTGCGTGGGAGGTCCGTTGTTAAGTCACCGAGTAAACAGAGACTTGGAGATAAAGGAATCCTGCAGTTCAGGATAGCGGAAAGCTTTTCTGAGACGTTAGTCCAAAAATTTTTTACGGGGGTGCATAGCCATAGAGCATGAAAATAAGTATCAGCAGTGTTCTGGGAGCACTGGAGACAGATGTCGGAGTCGGAGAATCCCATTTTCTTCATCATGTATTGAGTAATATGTGTTCTATGGAGGATTTTGTATTGGATGAGTTGTAAGTTTGTGTGTTTTGTCATTTTAAATGCATTATCGCAAATTTGAGTCCAGAAGTCTGGTTCCGGAGATATAGATAGGTCTGACTCCCATTTAGAGATGGGTAAATATATTGTATCAGTGCTTGAGAGTAGCTTGTATATTTTAGAGAGGGTTTTAGTTGTTGTCGGAGAAAGCTTTATGATTGCTTCAGCTAGTGCAGGCGGCTGGAACTTGCCTTGAAGTGTTGGGATTCTTTTCGTAATAATATTTTTAACTTGTAGATAATGTAAGAAATTCCCATTTTTAGTTTGTATTTTTGAAGCAAGTTTGTATATGACATGAACGTATTATCTGAAAAGAGGTGGTGGAGATGTGTGATTCCATTCTGCTCCCAAACAACTAAATGAAGCGGCTGATTGTTAACCTGAAAGTCAGGGTTATGCCAAATGGGGGAGAACTTACAGTGCTCCAATTTGGAGTTTGTAATTTCTAATGCCTTTCACCAAGCGGTCAAGGTGGAGGATATCATTGGGTTTTTAAAACAGCAGTGTCGTTTGATGGATGTTGTAATAAAGAGTATGTCTGAAAGTCTGATGCTGTTGCAATCCTTCTGTTCTAATTCTAACCAACAGTTGGTATCTCCATTAGGTTGTGTCCATAGAATAAGATATTGTAGCTGGTTAGCTAAATAATAATGCATAAAATTTGGTGCCTCTAGACCTCCTTCGGATTTTCTTCTCTGAAGAGTAGATAGACTGATTTTTGCTTTTTTATTATTCCAGTAGAATTTTGTGATAGCTGAGTCCAGCAACTGAAACCAGTTGGACGTTGGTTTAAATGGAATCACTGAAAAGAAGTAATTTATTTTTGGTAGGATTTTCATTTTAATAGTAGCTATTCGTCCCAGAAGAGATTTAGGAAGATTGTTCCAGCGCTGTAGTTCCCTGCTGATATTATCCAGCAGTGGGGCAAAATTTAAGTGAGTTAATTCAGATAATTTAGGTGAAATTTTTATGCCTTTTATGCCTCTCTTCTACCTTTCCCCTCAACGCCTCATACCTCCACTGTGGATCTCTTGATAATCGATTGTACCACTGTCCATCCAGGCAGCCTCACTTGGAGTATGTTTCGTCCCCACAAGCTGCTGCTGCTGATTGAAGCCTTCAGTTGCTCATTAGCAGTGAGAGTAGTGGTCCAAGAAGACGGAATAGAGGGAATAAAAAATTATGCAAGATGGGATGAGGCACAGCAGAGTGGCAGCATAATGAGGTAATGATTTAATATAAAATAGATGTGGCCTCTGTACGTTCAACAGCTGTCATTTGTCACTACTATTTTCTTGTGTCCTTTCTGTTACAGCTCATTGCAGCCATGTTGGTAGCATTTTGACACTGAGACAAGCCATCAGAGAAAAGACTAGCTATTTCATTACCTTTCTAATTATTATTTCATTTTATGCAGCAGTACAACATCACCTTTTGATACAGTAGCTAGTCCCCAGTAATGAAACAGATGTTACCAGAGTGCTTCAGAGAGTTGGGCTATGGGGTACAACTAAAGCTAATTCCAATTTATTGCAACCTGGTATATCTTCCATTGCTGTGGCTATTGTGACCCTATGGTTCATGCTAACTTTGCACTCTCTACCTCTATTGTAGAGTTTCAGGGAAATGAGGAGTATTTAGATGAATGAATAAACATTTTGACTGAAGTTAAATGGAAAAAAAAGCTGCCTGGAATGAACGGTTTGCTAATTGCATTAGGGACCTGCATTTGGGGATACTTGCCCACTGACCTTATCACTGGCATATTTCATCTGTACATGCTGGTTTGTTCATGTGTGAGGCTGACTTTCACCATTGGAATGGAAGCAGAAAGACAACATGCCCCAAAAGACAATTTACAGCAAAAAATGGTGAAGTTTCTGCATTCATTGCTCTGCTGCCAAATGTCAAGGAAAGTGTTGCAGAAAAAATGGGAGCTGTCAGAGTCAGCCTTTTACATGGATGAGAGAAATCCTGCCTGTGGAATAACAGCTAATGCATCTACAGCTTTGATAGACATTGTTAGCCTGGAAACAACCTTTCACATACCCAAAATCAACTGGAGGAAAAGACCAAACAGTAACTCTTCATACTTTAAGAAAAAGCTAGAAAAATTCCCACTCCAGGTGGTTAATTTCTGTGTTTATTTTCAGTTGGACTCCAAAACAAGTCATTAAAATTAAAGTTTCTCATGTAAAAAAAATAAATTTCCTCTGGAAAGCTGCAGGAAACTCCTGCTAATTGCTTCTTGCTGAACATGCTTTTCTCCAAATCTCTTGAACGGAAGCGAAGAGTGAAAAGTTCCTGTTTGTAATGTACCCATGGATATACAGACAATCAGCAGTGGATCCCTTTGATCCTTCAAAACTTAAAAAGATGAAGATAGTGGGAGTGTCTTCTGTGATTTTTAGCAAGTTTATGAATATTTCATCATATTGGGGAATAACAATGAAGACATTCATGGAAAATGTAAGAGCCAATCAGTCTAAAAATATTGATATCTTATATGTGTTCAAATCTCGGTTATGACCCTACAAGTTTTGATGCATATTGAAATGCTGGTTACAGTTTTACCCCAAATTTTCTTCATGGGTGTCACAGCCACTGTTGCAGTACAAACAGCTGATCTGTTTATAAGCAGACCAAATCAGCCAGCAAAACTATGATAACTAACTTCCCATTGGTGTCTCACATTTGCCCTTTCATGCCACCACTTCACTATTCACACACCCCTCATGGGAGGGAAGCCGCAAAACTGTCTGAAATGGACCAGCTAAATGAGATACTGAAATATTAAACAACAGACCTGGTGCATTTTTATGACTCCCTTATTCAATAAATTACTATAACTTTCCTTTTTAGACAAATGTGTTTATGCAGTCCCCGGTACAGGTTCAGGTTCAGGTTCAGGTTACTTTATTTGTACCCGTAGGTAGATTTGTTTTGCAGTCTATGAGATTGCACCACCCATACATGAAACAATAAAGACAAGAAAAAAACAAAATTTAAAAATTGAGACAAACATTTAACAATACACATTAAATATGAAATATTAAAGAATTAAAGTATTAATGTATTAAAGTGCTCCAGGTTCTATCATCACAGCAAACATAGGCATAAAGGACATAAAAAGCATAAAAAAGGGGGTACACGTACACGTATTGGTTGCAGAGACAGTCTTCATTAACATCAAAATTAAAAGAATTTAAAAATCTAAAAGGGTGAGTAAAAGTGTAAGTAAAACAAAGTGCAAATGCATGAGCAGATAAATACTTGTGTGCAAATAGACTATGATTTATTTAGCTCAGCAATAGCGGCAGGGACAAAACTATTCTTATACCGCTTCGTTCTACATTTTGGAACGAGGTACCTCCGTCCAGAGGGGAGAAGCTGGAGTTCACTGGGAAGCAAGTGGGAGCCATCATTTAAAGCAGAGTTTGCAATCCTCTGTAACTGGTTAGTGTACAGGGATACTGGATAGAGCTGAGGCTCCCCAATGAGACAACTCATCCACTTTACTACCAGACTCAAGGAATTTCTGTCTTTTAAAGACGTTTGATTGAACCAAGCCACCAAGGGAAAAGACAGGACCTATTCAATAAAAGCGCGACAGAACTTTCCTGGGGACCAGACAGCCTTTATATTGTGTATTACAAATACACATAAAGTCAGTCTGGAACTGCTCCATTGAACCAAATCTAGCCCAGAGGCGGGACTACCGATCACAGCTTGAATTGGAGAGAGCCAATCAGCGTAACACATGTGTGACGCAATCACTAAGCGACCTAACAATTGCCTTTCCGCCATGATGTTTTGTAGTTTTAACAGCTTCCTTCGCCGTACAGGGGTCCTGAGGAAAATCTAAGCTCTCCCTTTCAACAGTGGAGGGCAGCATTACGCATTCTATCGTACAGCCTGCTGGAATTAAAAGAAGAAGAAGAAGTAGTCCAAACAGTTATGCAAAACAGAGGAAAGCGCACGAGAGAAACCTCGCTCTGTTGCGGTCGCCATTTCGTTTGTATGCGGGAGGTGCACAGGTGTTAGATGGGTAGTCTCGGCCCTGAAGATGATGCATCGTTAACTCCCGCCTCTGGTGCTCTGATTGGTTCGGTCTGATCTGCTCGGAGCTTGAAAACCTGTCAAAATGTGTCAATGGAGGAGGGCTAGACCGTATTCCCGTATATCCCTTATAACGGGAATACAGTCTAGCTAAGCTAGGCTATGATAGAACATAACCATAAGTGTTCTATCAACATGAAAGTGCGACAGTTTCCTTAAATAATATAAACGCTCATACCAAGCAACAAAATCATTAACAATTGGGCCATGGCTAAGCTCTCCCCTTTAAGTAAACTTACAATAATAGAGTCGTCCACATACTTTATGATTGCTCTGTTTTCATATATGTTTTGACACGCATTTGTGTACGGAATGAACAGTAGAGGAGAGAGCACACACCCTTGTGGTGACCCTGTGGATGTGTGTTTTAGGTCAGACAGAACATTGTTAACCCTGACCCTTTGTGTCCTGTCAGTTAAAAAATTAAGAATCCAGCCCACCAGGCTGTTACTTAAATTGAACTGCAGTAACAGCCTTTCTATCAAGATGTGGGGCTGGATGGTGTTAAAAGCAGAAGAAAAGTCCACAAATAAGAGCCTGGCATGAGTCCCATTCTCATCCAAGTGTTTAAAAATCATGTTAAGCAGTGTTAGGGTTGCATCCTCCACTCCTCTACTGTGTCTATAAGCGAACTGCATTGGGTCCAGGGCACCTTCTGTTGTCCTTAGGATCTCAGACCTAACTAATTTCTCCAAAGTCTTCATTAAAATTGAGGTAAGGGCAACAGGTCTAAAATCATTTAAAGTCTTAGGACAAGTCAGATGCTGATCCATTTTTAAAAGCCATAGTTTTCCTCTGTATGCAGGATTTAACAGATGCTGAGACCTATGATTTATTGTTCGGGTATATTTTCACACACTTGCAAGGGATAATCATGTCCCTGCAAAATGCCATATATGCGCAGGTAACATCCACTAATGCGTCCAAAACATCTCCACAAGACTGAGCAAAGACGTTCCAGTCAGTACAGTTGAAGCACTCCTGAAGAGAAAGTACTGAATCCTCTGACCAGACTTTAACGTCCTTGGTCCTCGTTTTTGCCCTCTTTAAAACAGTCTTGTATGAGGGAAGCAAGTAAACACAGTTATGATCTGCAGAGCCAAGTGGGGCAAGTGGAACTGACTTGTAGGCATCCTTTACCGACCCATAACAGCGGTCCAGTATCTTGTTACGTCTGGTAAAACAGGTGACATACTGGTGAAAGTTCTTGAGTACCTTTTTAAGACAGACATGATTAAAATCTCCCATTATAAAGTGGGGCGCATCAGGTGAAACAGCCTGTAGTTTCTGCACAACCTCGAAGACGGTGTTGGTGGCAGAGGCAGCGTCTGCTTTCGGATGAATATATACAACAGTTATAAAAAGTTGGGGGAACTCATGGGGCAAGTAAAAAGATGATGATACCTTTAAAAGTTCCATGTGTGGCATGCAGATGTGCTCTCTTACAGTCACAGAGCTACAGTATTGTTCACATGAACACACACCCCGCCACCCTGAGACTTCCCTGCTACCTCTGCGAGTTGATCCAGACGGAAAGGAGCCCAAAAATCATCGATAGTCAGATCGATGTCCCGGTCGTGCTCACTGAGCCACGTCTCGGTGAATGCTATGACGCAACAGTTCATAAAATCCTTCTGGAAACGAACATTTCCCTGAGTTCATCCATTTTGTTTCTCAGAGACTGCACGTTCCCCATTATAACAGAGGGCAGAGGAATCCGGCTTAGTCGCTGTTTCTTCAGGCGTTGTCTGAGGCCTCCACGTTTACCCCGCTTCCTCTTCTTGAATATACTAGTCCCACTTGCTTCATTGATGTTTCTGAGGATACAATCCGGTATTTTAAACTTTAGGTCAACCGGCTGGGCTAACGTGACTATGTTTAGCTCCAGCAGTACATCCCTGGTGTATTGAGTCCTCACGGTTCTCACCTGGCACGCTGTCATGCCGGTGTTGCAGGTGAGCAGCCAGAGTAAAAGAAGCCACAGCGAGACTATATAAAAAAGATCCATTGCCGGTAAATAAAACAAGGAGCACTAAAACATCCAAGGTAAAGAGAAAGACGATAAAATCACCACAAAAGACACTAAAAAAAACCCACTAAAAACACTAAAACACAAAGACAAAGATGCCGAGCTCTCATTCACTGCCGGTCGCTGCGTGCGCATGCGCCCAATGTGATGTCTCACTCAGAAGGGTTACCTTCTCCACAGAAGGCCACAGCTGAAAATTTTGACAGTTTCTAGTGGCCTCTACATTTCAGGATGATCAGTTTAAGTGTTTTGCAACACATAACAAGATGAAGTAGTTGTTTAACCCTTACAAGGCCATGTTTCTGTAGAAGTACATATACTAAAACATATACTAAAACCACCTAATCCATAAAAATATCGATCAAGTCTTGCGAGGTCGCATTGTCGTAGACGTTCGCCATATTGAATTTCGGCCAGTGCGCGGCCCGATAAGAGCTTCGTAATTGCGGCTTCGTTAAAATGGCTTATACGGCTTTATTGTCTGAAACAAGCAAATTTGGGGCCAATGTTTATATCTTACCATTGGTCGACTTAAACATACGGGTGTGTGCATACTTTATGTTAATTAGCAATCATAAACAAGTCACACGTGTTGAGCCGAGAATGTTCGGTTTTGGCTGTGTGTACGAGTAAGCGGGAACGAGTATACTTGGTCCCGGATTTTTAAGGGTTAAGTTGAGAGTGCAGATTAAATTTGTCATGACCTTTGGGTTGGTCATCAGCTTAGTCTCTGAGAAATCATGTTCAGTGGTTGGCAGCTTGGTCAGTCACTTCACCACTTTGGTTCAGAGAGAAATGTGTCAACAATGAAATATATGTTGCACAGAAGAGTAGTAATGGCTTTGGAAATCTCATGACACTTTGTTTTGAAGTTCAGTATGAAATTTCACAAACCTCATTTGCAACTTTGTCCAGACATTTATGATAAAGTTGATGAACCACAAATATCCTCCAAAATTTTGTCTTGTATTTAAGATTATGACTTCTTTTCTGTCATTTCCATCAGCCCTAACTGTGCTGTATATTTAGTGCTAAAAGTGCCCAATGGGATAAAGAATGTACCATTCTGCTTATACCATGCTCACAAAACATGTCTTAGCACTTTAATGCTCACAACATGATGCAGTCTGTGGCCAATTATTACATTTACTTCACTGTGACAGCAAAAAAGATATCTAGACGTCTGTCCTGACAAGAGAAACCCCCAATTATTGTGGCAAATGCTTCAAAATGACATGTTAACATTCAAGTGAAAAGGCTTCATGTGGCTGAGTAATGATGACTGAACCAAAAAAGTACAAACTCAGTACAGAGATGAGATCTAGGGGGGATGGATGGGTCAGCAAAATATTAGACTCTGAGACTGGATCACCACTAATTATACCAAAAAATTAAGACTTCATTTGACACCTTCAAATCTCACCAGTAGAATAAGAGATTAGACTGTAGACAGAAACCAATAAGGATTTTTTTTAAAAATTGTTTTTCCCTGAGGACCTTCTGTAAATATGTCAGTTGTGTTATAGATGCAAGTGCAGAGGTCCAATAGCTAATGAGGGGGAAAGACTTTTAGCCTCTACATCCTTGCAACAGGGAGAATGTGGCACTTTATTTGAAATTTTAAAAAAAACAGCAAGACTTACAAATTAGGTTACAGGGATCAGTTTTGAAAGGAAATTCATATTGAACATAATTACATAGCTACACCTCTGCAGAATATTAACTGGTGCGTGTTTGACTGAGATGTGGCTTCAAAACCATTACCCTCCTTCCTTACAACATAGGAAACAAAGAAAAAGCAATGAAGGCTGTTACGGGGAAATGAAGCAGTCAAAGCACCTCGTTCCGATTACTGCAGCCTGAACAACCCTTTCAATCTCAAAGCACCATTTGGATGTGTCATCTGTAATGCAGCCATTACCTGTTCCACAAAAACTATTAACTCAGTATTCTGTCTACTTAAATTCGTCAAGTTGGTGCATTAAGGTGATGGGAAAGGATACTTATGGAGTTTCACTTCTGAAATGTCTGTCATTGTCAAAGTGACTAATCACCCCCAGACACAGTGATAGTTTATTTCTCTTTTTTAATTTTTTAATTTGTTTTAATAAGAAACAGGGATCTTTTAAGATTGCAATAAAAGTAAAATGCATGAAGGGGGCTGGAGCAACATGACTCACTTGAAACTCTTGAGCTCCATTCTTGACTTCCTCTGTACTTGTTTTAGCGTGTTTGATTAAGGGACAATACCACTTTATTGCAGGACGAGCCTCTATCAAAAGCTCTACAGTGTTTTCAGGATACCATTTTATTCATCCTGCTAGCTTCCTTTTGTCTCAGAAGTGCTTCTTGGATCAGTGAATCTGGAGTGTTGAAAGCTAGTTGTTTGTATATTTGAATGATTCTCACAACTTTGTTCTTTTGGGCATCTTGTTTTGCTTTACCCAACAAGTCTCCATTTTTTTTACCCTCTTGCTATTTTTCAGTTTTTTATCCAACCTCTTTTTTTTAGATGTCTGTGTAGGTTCTCATTCATCCAGGTCATGGTTATCCAAAGTTGTTTAAATCAATCCACTGGACTTTAAGAAAGTTCCTTGAGGACGTTTCACCTCTCATCCAAGAGGCTTTTTCAGTTCTGGTGGTGGTTGGTGTTGCCTTAGCTTTTAAACCTCTGTGAGGTGTGTCCAGGGCTATTATTCCAACGACCAATACCAAAACTCATCTGACTACTCAACGATGGTTGTTGTGAGTATTGGTGAGAGTCATTGAAATGCACAGATGTCACCGAGCCCTCGTGTGCTATGGTGGTCATTAGCATGAGTGTGCTGAGTACTGTAGTTCTTTTGGGGAATTTTGAAAGGACCTGATTGTAAACTGGTGAAAGATGCTGTTGCAGGACCCCCCCTTCAGAGATGGTTTCTCTACTTTTGACATGGATGGCTTCTTTCACTCCTCTCTCAAACCATCTGTCCTCCCTGTCCAAAATCTGAACATTGGTGTCCTGAAACGAGTGTCCTTCTTCCTTAAGATGAAGGAAGACTGCCGAATCCTGTCCTGAGGAACTGGCTCTCCTGTGTTGAGCCATGTGCTTGTTAAGTGGCCGTTTGGTTTCCCCTACACACGTGGACAAAATTGTTGGTACCCCTCAGTTAAAGAAGGAAAAACCCACAATTCTCACTGAAATCACTTGAAACTCACAAAAGTAACAATAAATAAAAATTTATTGAAAATTAAATAATCAAAATCAGCCATCACTTTTGAATTGTTGATTAACATAATTATTTAAAAAAACAAACTAATGAAATAGGGCTGGACAAAAATGATGGTACCCATGACTTAATATTTTGTTGCACAACCTTTTGAGGCCATCACTGCAATTAAACGATTTCTGTATTTGTCAATGAGCGTTCTGCAGCTGTCAACAGGTATTTTTGGCCCACTCCTCATGAGCAAACAGCTCCAGTTGTCTCAGGTTTGATGGGTGTCTTCTCCAAATGGCATGTTTCAGCTCCTTCCACATATGTTCAATGGGATTCAGATCTGGGCTCATAGAAGGCCACTTTAGAATAGTCCAACGCTTTTCTCTCAGCCATTCTTGGGTGTTTTTGGCTGTGTGTTTTGGATCGTTGTCCTGTTGGAAGACCCATGACCTGCGACTGAGACCAAGCTTTCTGACACTAGGCAGCACATTTCTCTCCAGAATGCCTTGATAGTCTTCAGATTTCATCGTACCTTGCACACTTTCAAGACACCCTGTGCCAGATGCAGCAAAGCAGCCCCAAAACATTACTGAGCCTCCTCCATGTTTCACCGTAGGGACAGTGTTCTTTTCTTCGTATGCTTGGTTTTTGAGTCTATGAACATAGAGTTGATGTGCCTTACCAAAAAGCTCCAGTTTGGTCTCATCTGTCCAAAGGACATTCTCCCAGAAGCTTTGTGGCTTGTCAACATGCATTTTTGCAAATTTCAGTCTCGCTTTTTTATGAGTTTTTTTCAGCAGTGGTGTCCTCCTTGGTCGTCTCCCATGAAGTCCACTTTGGCTCAAACAACGACGAATGGTGCGATCTGACACTGATGTACCTTGGCCTTGGAGTTCACCTTTAATTTCTTTGGAGGTTGCTCTGGGCTCTTTGGATACAATTCCAACGATCCGTCTCTTCAATTTCTCATCAATTTTCCTCTTGCGGCCACGTCCAGGGAGGTTGGCTACTGTCCCGTGGGTCTTGAACTTCTGAATAATATGAGCCACTGTTGTCACAGGAACTTCAAGCTGTTTGGAGATGGTCTTATAGCCTTTACCTTTAAGATGTTTGTCTATCATTTTTTTTCGGATGTCCTGGGACAATTCTCTCCTTCGCTTTCTGTTGTCCATGTTCAGTGTGGTACACACCTTTTCACCAAACAGCAGGGTGACTACTTGTCTCCCTTTAAATAGGCAGACTGACTGATTATGAGTTTGGAAACACCTATGATGTCAATTAAATGACACACCTGAGTTAATCATGTCACTCTGGTCAAATAGTTTTCAATCTTTTATAGAGGTACCATCATTTTTGTCCAGGCCTGTTTCATTAGTTTGTTTTTTTAAATAATTATGTTAATCAACAATTCAAAAGTAATGGCTGTTTTTGATTATTTAATTTTCAATACATTTTTATTTATTGTTACTTTTGTGAGTTTCAAGTGATTTCAGTGAGAATTGTGGGTTTTTCCTTCTTTAACTGAGGGGTACCAACAATTTTGTCCACGTGTGTATGTAGAGATCTGAGCATTCCTCGCTGCATTTAACTGCATACACCAGGTTGCTCTTCTGGCTGTGTGGTGTGGGGTCTTTTGGGTGGACTAGTCTTTGCCTGAGGGTGTAATTTGGCTTAAAAAAGATTGGGATCTGGTGTTTGTTGAAAATCCTTCTCAGTTTTTCAGACACACCAGACACATGAGATCACTATATTGTTGCGCCTGCTCTCCTTCTCCTCTGTCTTCACTGGGTTGTTCTCCTTTCTGAATCTTGTGTGAGCCTTCACAAAAGTCCAGTCAGGGTTTCCACAAGTTTTCAGTACCCCTTTCAGGTGTTTGTGTTCTTTTTCCTGGCCTTGGGTACTTGTGGGTAACTTGTCAGCCCTGTGTTGCAGGGTCCTGATGACTCCTAGCTTGTGCTCCAGTGGATGGTGAGAGTCAAAAAGCAGGTACTGGTCCGTGTGTGTTGGTTTCCTGTATGCCCCAACACCCAACACTCCTTTTTAAACCCCTTAAACTTCAGTGTACCGCCTGCGGTACACCTACTAATTTGCATAGGAATTTCAAGAATGTCCGACGGCTGCAAACGCAATTATATAAACAATATACGCCGATGGAAAGCTTAGATTCTCATGAATCCGCCGGTATAAACCACTTTCAGATGTGATTACCACAGCGGGTGAGAAAAACACATTTGTCCGACAGAAACGAATATCCATCCATCCGTTCTCTATACACAGCTTCAACGCACACAGCGTGACTCACATTTCCGGGTTCATTATTACACACAGATGAAAATATTCCAAAAAAACGGCCATAATCCAACCTTTTACATCCAGATGACACAAGCCAGTAAACTATTTTGTCCAAAACATGTCCTGAAGTCGGTATAAAATCCACGAATCGGTCGTTTTCAAGGAAATGCATCTCGCGATGCGCGTCCAATATTCCCTGTATTTTTCGTCATTTTTTTAATTTAAAAATAGAATATTAGCGATTTTTTTGTACTGAAAATGACTGGAATTGACTGCAGCTTAAAGGGTTAAGCACCCTGTGGTTACACTCCATGCTGTAGAGATGACAAATTGTGAACTCTATTGGGAGAGAAGTTGAAAAAAAAGAGTCGACTGCTGGTTTCTGGACCCAGATGGACCTTTGCGGTGCCCTCTACACCAGATGGGCCCAGCAGATTGCACTGGGCTCACTCCAGCCATCAGCTCATTTGCATTGATTGTCTGGATCTTCTTGTTCTTTCATTACAACCTTAATGACAGTGAGAGATCAGGGCCAAAGCTGAATAAAATAAACATCAATAGGTGTCCAAGGGGCAAAGAAGCACTTTGAAACATGCCCTATTTTCCCAAAAGAACTACTGAGCCGTCTCAAGGCCAGTAAAAATATATAGTCAGCACTTACCGGGCTTTGCAAAAGTTCTGTTACACGGTTTCATGATCTTTAGAGACGTTTACATGTCGGAGTGAAAAATTCCATTAAATAAACTGAAAGTTCTACCTTATAGGCAGGTGTCCTAATACATTTTCTCCGGTGAAGTTGTATCAAGATGGAAGTCAAAAGAGTTGAGATATCTGCTCTCCTTCATGCTGGCCACAACAAGTCTGACAGAGCCAAGCAGTTGAACATCAGCCGGATGACCGTCCACAGAGTCGCGGAGAGGCTCAAGAATGGTGAAGATCTTTCAGTGATCTTTCAGGAATGGTGAAGACCTGAAAGATCTTCACCATTCTTTAGCCTCTCCACAACTCTGTGGACGGTCATCCGGCTGATGTTCAGCACAAAGGAGAGCAGATATCTCAAGTCTTTTGACTTCCATCTTGATACAACTTCACCGGAGAAAAAAATTTGTATTAAGGACACCTGCCTGTAAGGTAGAACTTTCAGTTTATTTAATGGAATTTTTCACTCCGACATGTAAACGTCTCTAAAGATCATGAAACCGAGTGTAACAGAACTTTTGCAAAGCCCAGTATGTATAGCGGCTTTTCACCAGCTAAAGCGCTATACAATAAGTTCTTATTCAACCATTCAGACACTCATGCTAATGGTGGTGAGGCTGCTGTGGAAGGTGCTCAAATGGTATTAAGTGCAACTTGGAGGTCAGCATCTTGCCAAAGAACACTTAGGCATGTGTAGGAGGCCAAACTAGCATGATGCAAATAGAGGACAAAATCCTCCACTGTGGTTTCATAAGTATTTTTCATTGACAACTGGGGGACTTCTATGCATTTTTGCAGGGGCCACTGACGCAAAGTTCAATAAACTATGAAAAAATACAAAATAAGCAGAGCTGTTTAACATTTCAGTCATGCATGATGGATCAAGGAAAAATGATCAAAATGGATACAACAGCACCAGAGATATTGAATTTTCAATTCCATACATTCTGCCATGTCCAAATCTGGAGCCTGCATTACCCAAAATGTAACATGACACATTGAGAATTGTGTGTTGTGATATTTCAAATGGAAAAAAATATGTGCATATAGTTACGTTAACTTAGAAAAGTTCATCTGTAAAGCCGTGTCTTTACAATTGTTCATCTTAGCAAGTAATAGGTTGAGTAAGTTGCAATAGCAGAAATTACCCAGATTAAATGCAACTGGAACTTTTCCTTTATTTCCTAAATTGCAAGAAGTTTTTTCTAGTTGGTTTACATTTTTGCAGGCAAGCTTTCAAATGCAGTGGATTTATGCCAAGTATGGCTTAAGAACTACGGGGTGACAAAACACAAATGACAAAGAACTCTGACTCGCTATAGATCATGTAGTGACATAACCTGCAGTGTGGATATGTTCTTGTTGTCTGAAAAATACTGTCAGTCTGTTCATTTGACATTTTTGTGGAGACTTTTCAATCTGACACCTTATGTGCTCAAATCAGCAGATGGCTATAGAATTGCTCAGTGAAACATTGGCTATAGTGAAGACCTCCAAAGACATCTGTAATCTGTAACTGATTGTGATGCAGAGCATATGTGCTCACTAATCATCCTTGTGGAGACAGAAAAGAAAATATTCAAGAAATATAAATTGCAAAATTTTACTGGACATATTTCTTGTGTTTTAGGTGCAATTAAACATACATATGGCATACACTGGTCTTATAGATTTATGTAAAAAAAAAAAACTTAATTGGTGCAACTGCAACTTTGTGTTCGTAAAGTTGTAGTTTTTTAACAATGAACTTGAACTGGTCATGCTCTGGAAAGCAGACCTCCCATGGAGGCACTACTGTACGATTGTTAACTTTAGACTTAGTTCTACCTGTCAATGTTCAGACACTAGGAAGGGTCAGTTGACTATCTTATCTTCACATTTCAAAGTTTTAGTCCTAGAAAACTGTCCGTTAGTCCACAGGATTCGACAGCTTTAATGACAGCTGCATTTGGGCTTCATCCTCTTTCCTGCTCCTGCCTGTCAGACTGAATGAGCTTTATTTAAAAGTCAGTAACAGACGGAGAACTCGGAGGAGCTGCTTCCAGGCTCCCTGGATGCCTTGTTAAAGATCAGTGGGGGTAAACTGTTGCACTGACAGATCAGAGTAATGCCGGGCAACTGGCCAGCGATGCACACACAAACCTCCACCTTCACATTCTCAAGAAAAATCCACCACATAGTTATAGATAGCATGAGCATAGATCGCATGCAGTTCCATACAAACCTGTTCACATACGCAATCCAGGATAAGAGACAGAAATAGGTAGCATTTTCAACCACTCTCTATTGCAATGCTATTTTGTATGCTGCAGATTTATGTATGAGATAATGCCTCTACAGCAGAATGTGTGTGTGTGTGTGTGTGTGTGTGAGTGTGTGTGTGTGTGTGTTCCATCACACCTGCTCATTCAGGTTGGCCTGAGGCACACTGCTATCTGTACTCAGTGGAGTTGTTCAAGATATAACTGCTACACATACACACACACACTCACGAACACACACATAGAAATAGCTCATAGCTGTCACACCCCCCACTGTGTGAGAGGCAGGCTCATTTTCCCACTCAGTGGTTAGCCTCTCGCTTAAGGGAACCTGCACAGAGCACCAAGCCTCCAGCAAATGCCTGCACACACACACAGACACACAGCTATGTGTCCATCACTTTGGAGGATATTACACTGAGTTACTGTCACAGACCACGGCGGGTGAACCCATGAAACAGGCAAACAGGCCAGCAGGCAGGTAAATTAATAATGGATTTTAATAATAACATAAAGTTACTCCACAGGGGAGGCACAGAGGCACAGACAGGAAGAGGGGTGAAACTAAACTAAACAGTACCCCCCCCCTTGAGGTGTGCCTCCTGGCGCACACTGGACCGGACGGGGTGGAGGTAGGTGTCTTCGGGACCCAGCGGGATCCAATCGGAGGGGCTGCTCCGGGGGGCGGCCCGAGGGACGGGCAGGTTGGGGCCGAGCGGGTGGGAGGGTGGGAGGGACAACTCCACAGGATTGCCTGTGCAGGACAGGCCAGGGCTGGACAGGTTGAAGGGACCGCTCTGGAGGACGGCCTGGGGGCTGGACAGGGAATCGATGGCCGGGCCGACGGAGGTCCTCAGGAGGCCGGACTGGGAACTGGCAGCTGGACCGACGGGAAACCTCCAGGGGCCGGACTGGGAAACGGCAGCTGTACCGACAGGGACCTTCCAAAGACCAGGCTGGGAACCGGCAGCTGGACCGACAGGGACCCTCCAGAGACTGGGCTGGGAACCGGCAGCTGGACCAACGGGGACCCTCCGGAGGCCGGACTGGGAACTGGCAGCTGGACTGATGGGAAACCTCCGGGGGCCGGACTGGGAACCGGCAGTTGGCCCGACGGGGACCCTCTGGAGGCCGGACTAGAAACTGGCAGCTGGACCGATATGGACCCTCCGGAAGCTGGACTGGGAACCGATGGCGGCAGGATCCCTCCAGAGGCCAGACTGGGAACCGGCAGCTGATCCAACAAGGACCTTCCGTAGGCTGGACTGGGAACCGGCGATGGCGGGATCCCTCGGGTGTCCGGACTGGGAAACGGCAGCTGATCTGACGTGGACATTCTGAAGGCCGCGCTGGAATCTGGCAGCAGCAGGACCCCTCCAGGGGTCAGACTGGTGGGCGGGCTGGGAGCTGGTGGTGGCGGGACCCCTCCGGGGGCCGGACCGGGAACCGGCAGCTGATCCAATGGGGACCCCTCCGGGGGCCGGGCTGGAGGCCGGACTGGGAACCAGTGGTGGCGGGACCCCTCCAGGGGCAGAAATGGAGTGGGAGCTGATCCGATGAGACTCCTCAGGGGGCCGGACTGGAAACCGGCAGATGGACCGATGAGGACTCTCTGGGGGCCAGACTCGGACTGGCAGATGGACCGATGGGGATCCTCCGTAGGCCGGACTGGGAACCGGCGGTGGTGGGACCCCTCAGAACAGGATCCGGAGTCGGGGATCCCTCCGGGGGCCGAGCTGGAGCCGAGGACCCCTCTGGGGGCAGAGCTGGAGCCGAGGGACCCTCCGGGGGCAGAGCTGGAGCCAAGGGACCCTCCGGGGGCAGAGTTGGAGCCGAGGGCCCCTCCGAGGGCAAAGCTAGAGCCAAGGGATGGTCCGGGGGCAGGACTGAGGACAGGACTGAATTCAGAACTGGGGACCCCTTGGGGGCAGGACTGGACACAAGATTGGGGATTCCGTGGGAAGCCGGATTGGGGACAGGACTGGACTCGGGATTGGGGAGCCCTTGGAGGGCAGGACAGCGGACATGACTGGGGCGCTCTCAGGGAGCCGGACTGGGGACTGAACTCGACCCGGGACTGGGGACAGAACTGGACGAGGGATTGGGGACCCCTGAGGGAACAGGACAGGGGACAGGACTGGACACGGGACTAAGGACGAGACTAGATTCGGGACAGGGGACCCTTCGGGGGACCGGACTAGAGCTGGGGATTCTTCGGGGGAAGAGACTGAGGACTGAACAAAACAAAGAGCTGGGGACTGAACTAAACCAAGACCGGGGGACCTTTTGGGGAGCAGGATTGGACTCTGAGCTGGATATGGAATGGAGGACCCTTTGGGGAACAGGACTGGATTTGGGACTGGGGAACTCTCGGGGAGCAGGTCTGGGGATAGGGCTGGACTCGGGATTAAGGAGACCACTCCTGCAGGAGGACCAATTGGGGGGATCACTGCAGGGGCGCCACATGGTGTTGGGGTGGTGTCTGTCCTTTTCAGGGCTGGAAGGAAGGCGCTATGCCTCCTCAAGGCTGCCGAAGAGGACTATGCCCCCTCAAGGCTGCCAAGGAGGCGCTATGCCTCTTTAAAGTTTCAGGGGAGGCGTTATGCCTCTTCAGGGCTCAGGGGGAGGTGCTACTCTTCTTCAAGGCTGCCGAGGAGGAGTTATACCCCCTCAAGGCTGCCGAGAAGGCGCTACGCCTCTTCAAGGGTTCAGGGGGGACATGACCCTGCCTCAAGGCCGCCGAGGAGGCTCTGCTCCTTCTCAAGGCGGCCAAGGAGGTGCCACACCCCTTCAAGGGCTCAGGGGAGGCATTTTGCCACATCAAAGCTGCGGAGGAGGCGGGAAGCCTCATCAACGCTGCCGGGGAGGCGGCAAGCCTCCTTAAGGCTGCGGGGGAGGTGTTTCGCCTCATGAAGGACTTGGGGGAGGCGTTTTGCCTCATCAAGGACTCGGGGGACGCGTTTCGCCTCTTTGACGTTGCAGAGGAGGCGGGAAGCCTCTTCAAGACTACAGGGGAAACCTTTAGCTCTTTTAGAGCTGCAGGAGGTTCCTTTTGCTCCTCTGGGGAGACAGGGAACCTCTTTAAGGCCACGGGGGGAGCGTAAAGCTCCTCTAAAGCTGCCAGGGAGGCAGGGAACCTCTTTTAGGCCGCGGGGGGAGCGTTAAGCTCCTCTACGGCTGCGGGGGGGGAGCGTTTAGCTCCTCTAAGGCCGCGGGGCCCATAAGGGCCGGAGTCGGGGCGATGGCTCCCACAAGGACAGGAGACGGGGCGATGGCCCCCACAAGGACAGGAGACGGGGCGATGGCCCCCCACAAGGACAGGAGACGGGGCGATGGCCCCCACAAGGACAGGAGATGGGCCAATGGGCCCCTCATGGACAGAAGGTGGGCCAATGGGCCCCTCAAGGACAGAAGGCGGGGCAATGGGCCCTACAGGAACCAAAGATGGGAGTGAGGCGGCTCTGGGCCTCTCCTCAGCCAGAGGGAGTGGAATGGCATGGGGCCTCTCCTCAACCGGGAGGCAGGCGGCACGGGGCCTCTCCTCAGCGGCGACTACAACCCGCTCGGGAGTTGTGGGGGTGTAGAGCCCCTCCGGGGCTGGAACCAGGGAGCCACAGTGCCTCCTGACGCCGTGCCCTCGGTGACCAGGTTTCTTTATGGGAGGGGCTACGGCTGGCGGGGAAAAAGGAACAGGTTGGCTAAAGGGTGGATTGCTAGAGATAATGGAGTCAGCTAGTTCGGGAGCAGGCAGACTGACAGACTGGGGACAGGTATGGTGAGAGGCTGGTACAGGAAGGGTGACGTATGGCAAGGGAGTGTTTAAAAATCCTGAATATAATCTGGTAGGTGACAGATTAACCAGGGTTTCTGGGTGGCTAACCTGCGACCAAGGGTCACGGTTATATCTTTACGGTCCTCCTTCCAATCCCAATACAGATCGCTCAAAGCATAAAAATATTCACTATTTTCTGTGCAGGTAAAAAGAAGATTTCTAGTGACGAGTTCTGCGATCTGGTTGGGGCACCTGCTGGGTTCGAGGGTGGCTGGATCATTCTGTCACAGACCACAGCGGGTGAACCCATGAAGCCGGTAAACAGGCCGGCAGTTAGGTAAATTAATAATGATTTTAATAATAACATAAAATTACTCCACAGGGGAGGCACAGAGACACAGACAGGAAGAGGGGCGAAACTAAACTGAATTAAACTGAGGGCGGACCAGAAGGCTGAGGTGAAAAGCTAAACATAAAACTAACTAACAAGGGAGGACACACACTGATAATCTGGGGAACGGGAGACGAGGTGGGGAGCTGAGCTGAGGGAGCCGATGGTGGATGTGGCGAGGACAGAAGCAGGCAGACCAAGAGCAGACAGAGGAGGGATGCATGGCAGAGTGGGGGTTTCCGGGGTGAGGAAAGAAGACGGAGCCGGCAGGGTAATCCAACGTGAGCTGAGTCCATATAGCGGCGTGTGTTTGGGAATGACGGCGTGTGGCGTGTGGCATGAGGCATGAAACAATGATCCAGTATTGGAACAGTCGGCGGAGCCAGGCTTTATACGGCGCTGATTGTTCATTTGTGCTGGCTGTGCTGGAAGCACAGGAGCGAGAGGGGGCGTGACAGTTACATTGATTTTCGAACCACAGCTGTAATGATTGCATGCCTAACTTTACCTTAACCTTTGGTTAAATGAACTCTTCATGGTAAATTTTAGTGATTTAGGGAGCCTTGCTTTTTGTCCCTAGAAAGAAAGACAAGCCCCCACAGTGTGACTGTGCAGACACATTAAAGTCCCCACAACATGAGTAACAAAGGAACACACAGACACACACACACACACACACCACTCTATCAAATCAGCTGCAACTTCAGTGTTTTTGCGATCCCAACAGGCGAGAAGAAGCAACAGGGAGCAAGAGCTGATGTCAATCATGCATTGGAAGAAAACAAAGGCATTGAAATGTCAGTCAGAACAGTTTGACTGTCAAGAGAAAATGGAAGATAAAAGGAAGCATGTCAGTCACAATCAAAGTTGCACACAAACACAGAAATCGTACCATGAGCATCGCGGTAGTAAGCGTGTGTGACGCTCCGGAAACGCTCCTGACCAGCAGTGTCCCAAATCTGACAGGAAAGAAGGAAGCAAGAGGTGGCATTAAAATCACATCAGTTACCACACTGTAGTATTGACAATGTCTATGGTAACCAGCATCATACAAAAACTCATTAATTCTCTCAAACCCTCCCATGCACAGCTATAGCTTAGCGAAATAGCAGTTTCGGAAGTGTAGCCAAAGCAGCAGGGACAGGGGCCACAGTAGGAAAGATTCTGTGTGTATTGTGGAGCATGGTGTGTTCTTTAGAACACAAAAGTAAAGGGGTAAAAAATGTATTTAAAAGTGTGTTTTTCTGCTCAAATGTGAGCTGCAACTAAAGTGTTTATTTAAAAAAAAAAAAAAAACGTCGTAGTGTCCATGGCATCACACTTTAGTTTGTGGACTATGTTGTGAAGCCTCTGGGCTGGAATTTGGGTGGATCTGACTGAAAATTTAAGGACATTATACAAAGTCATACAGTGGCTACCTGTCAATCACATGTTAGCTCTACCTTGTTACATATCAAATGTGCTGTGAACATTAATTAGAAATCACTCATGTTACATGACTTAAAATACATTGATTTATCTGCCTTTTAAACTCACAACATGTCAGCAATATCTTGAAGCAATTGGAGAGTGGAAAATAGGCTATAAAGGTCATGAATGCTGAACAGATTTATGGTTCAATATTATTGTAAAATAAAACAAAATAGTGACTTGCATTGTTATGCAATAACACTGGTGTTCCTGGAAATAACTGTCATGCACATGAATTTGTCAAGAAGTGCCTGGAGGCTTTTATTGGATGTCAGAATACTGGCATGAATTATTCTATAATTGTAACAGATTTAATTTGATTGTACACACAGGTGACAAATTAAAAGAAAAACCTGAACAACTGAGTCCTACAGTGAGGGGATTTCATAGCTCTTCTCTGCTGTAGGACACATTTTGCTGGCATGGTACTTGCCCCTTTAGAAGGAAGGGTCACTGCAAATCAGTACAGAGCAGTTCTGAGCCTTTATCACCTTGTCACCTTTATTTTGTGATGAAACATTTTAATCCTGATGAGAATGGTCTCTTCAAGGATGACAATGTTTCCGTGTATAGGACAAAAAGAGTCGCTGAATGGTTTGATGAAAATATTATGATTTATAGACCACGGCCTCCACAGTCACCAGATGTCAAACCAACTGAACACCTATGGAAGATTTTGGATTCAAGTCTTGGACAGCATTCTCCACCTCCATCATCAAAGCACCAAATGAGGTAACATCTTTTGGAAGAATGATGTCCATCCTTCTATTAGAGCTCAGAGACTTTCAGAATGAATGTCAAAGAGCACTGAAGATGGTCTGGCAGCATGTGATGGCCCTGACTGAGACATTATATGTTTAACTTGTCATCCGGCTGTAAATATAGTGCACTATAAAGTAAATAAGGAATTATCACAGACACATCACTCCTCTTTAATATATTTTCTGAAAGCTTGCACATCACACCAGTCAAAACCCAAATTTTAGCATCAGTCTTTTGGTATGTAGTCATTTGTGCAGAATTTTTTACAAGCTACTTATTTTTTGAACTCATGAAGTTGCATATGCTTCATGACATATCTATCTATAGCCAACAAAATCTGCCAGCAACTGGTTAGAAATGAGAAGTCTGTTTTTGCTTACTTCTGTGAGAAATTAAGTACCGCTTAATTGAAAAACATGAGGACAATCAAGTTGTAAATCAATTAGATATTGTAAACTGCAGATGTGTTATGTGAGAAGAGAACTGAAAAAACATGGTCTTTTGAACTAACTTCATTTTCTGTGCATATTTTCAGGTTTGTACCACACACAAAAGGACTCTGACAAAATGCATTGTCTTGCAAAGCAGAGTAATTTTTTACCTCCACCAGACCTCTAGATGTGCTTTGATTTTTCTTGAAACTGTTTCAAACAATATTTTGACAACAATAATAGATTAAATAAATGACTTTGTGCAATGTGAAAGGACTCACTAATAGTAATAAATCATCACTGACCTTCAGATTTTCTCTCAGCTGTATTTTGTTTAAGCTCAGTGTTTTGGTTTTACAGCCTGCAACTTTATTGTTTTTTGTTCATCTTATGGCTCTCGTTGGTTTCCACATATTTCTCTTAGCTTTACAAAAACGGTAAGATAAATCCATTATCTTATTTCTGCCCAGTGTTTGACAGTTGATCAACAAAATCATTGTCTAAATGAAGCATCAACAAGCACAAAAGAAAAACTTTTCTTTCAGAAGTCGGTGGAGAACAAAATGGAGGTAAAAGAAGAGTCAACACTGAACTTGCTTTTAGAAACATGGCTTCAAGTAAGGACTAGTGTACCCTGTGAGTGCCAAATACATTAAGAGGCAACAGCTTGTAAACAGGGTACTTAAGAGTAACTTAAGAGGGTGACAACTGTGTCTATAGCCTGCTGTCTTGCCTCCAAATGACAGGTAGAAAGCATCACTTTGACATATTCACTCTGACGCTTTTGAAATTGCAAGACTTGGCAGTGACATTTCCACTTAAACTGAATTGTTGTAATTACACCATTAAGTGGTACACTCATTTAGAAGTTTAAAAGAGCACAGATGCCTGCAAGTTTCATTAAACTCAGTTCTGAGATATCATCTAAAATGCCACGTTTGACTGATAGTGGAACATAGGTCGATTAAAGGAGAGAAAGATGAAGGTAGCTAAAGCGTGAGCATTATGTAATTGAGGTGGAAGACTCATCAGACAGTATCTAATGCCAGTTTTGAACGACGAGGATCCTTCTGCACCTCTGCCTGCCTGTGTCTCTCTCTGATAACTTCCAGGGTTGATAATCTGATGGAAAGTCCGCTATTCCCTCCAGTGTCTTCAGTCAGGCAGACCAGCAGGCTAATTGACTGATCGAGATTAACCGAGGCCTCATTAAGTCATCGTTTGTGCTTCTTCACCCTCCCACAGCAGGAAATGAAGATGTATAGGAGTTGGTGGCGATTTGCTATTAAAAAGAACTCACACATACACGTTAACAGGAAGGAAAGATTCAAAAAGATACTTTTGGCTCTTACCTGCAGTTTGACCTTCACAGCATCAATAGTCATGACTTTATTCTGGAAGAGAATAAGGGGAAAAAATGTAAACACAATAGCAAATAGAAAACAAAAATGAGAAAAGAGAAAAAAGCTCCAAAACTGATGAGGCCATGTGACACAAGTGAGTAAAAGCCACAGTTCAGAGCAAAACAAAGGCATTGGGATAAGACTAAATGATGCTTTCATGCACTGCTAAAGGGGAGAGATGTTTTCTAAAAGGAAAAAGAGTTTGGAAAGTGAATCCAGACGTGTATGCAGAGGGTGATGTATTATGGTTGGCTTTTTGTGACCACAGTTGGTGTAATAAGGGCTCGGCCTCTGCTGTGAGGCTCTCTTTTATCAATGCGATGTTGTCAGCATGCTGTGCTATCTATAGTTCTATGGCAATCCACACACACACACAAACTCACACACAAACATACACCTTTCGTAATGATGAAGCCTTTTATTTCAGGGAGTTGCATCATTTACCTACACCACGATTGTCAAGCAGTTTAGCATAGTGCACAAACACATCCACAAAATCTTTTCAATACCTCTGCTTTGTCACGTCACGAGGAAAAATAATTGGTTGTTGGTTTGGGTTTTTCGCAAAGATACCAAGTTAATGGTCACAGATTGCAGCAGCTCCAGCATTATTTTCTATTATTCTATTAGATAAGCAGACAGCAGATCTAACTTTGCCATCTATTATTACAGGGGATGTGAAAATGCTGGCAAACAAGATGGATGAACGCACAGCTTCGGTCAGGACACAGTGGGAATATCAGCCACCCTGTCTAATGTGCCTCAGGGAGATACAGGCAAAAGCGCTTCAAGGCAGCATTTCCAACTGGTGCAAAACCTGAAAAACATAACATTTTCTCTTCATTTTAAACAAATCTTTTCACCCCATTGTGAATGGGATATTCTGGCACATCATTTCCCACCAAACGCTGAGCCTTGATGATGATCCCCACGCTCTTTATGCATTTGCTCCATTCTGACAGTCATCCCATACTTGTCCCTAAGGACAAAGGAGAGTAGGCTGCTAGAATTTCTGAATGCAAATGCTAAAAGCGCACACTCTGTACACTGTGCCTTTGTTGATGAGCCCACAGAATTTAGTATTCAACGACATACTTTGAGGTCTCTGCAGAGGGGAACCTCTGAGATTTCTCCTTGTGCAGAAATAGAGTCGGATGTGTCTACGGCAGAAAATATAAATCCAACAAAAACAATTTACAAAGTAAATTATTGAGGGCCTGAAATCATTAAAAAAAACAGAAGTGGATGACTTTCAGAACTTTCTCAGCAGCTGTTAAAGCACGACAAGAGAAATAAACTCAGGAGGAAAAGTGTGAGGCCCGAATTAAGTGTGTTTATCTGCTTGTTCAAGGTCAAGAAACATGAGACTGAATGTGAACATACCTCCTGCAGATTGGAAGCCATATTTGAATAATAATAATAATAATACAGTGTAAAAGGAAACGAGTATCAGGTTTATTCAGCTGCAAATATTTCACAGATTGTTTCAAATCACAACTGCAATATAAATGGAATCTTATTCTGACAGATTCTTCCAGAGATTGGGGCAGAAACATGCTTCCCTGTAAGTATATCTTTGACCCTGATGGTGTTTGTCATGTCAAGTTTTTAAAGCCTCTCTCCATTCACTGATTAAACTCTTACAAATTTGTCTCTGTGTATCAAAGTTACATATTTAATTTATTTCCCACACCAACTCACCTACAATTCTGTTCAAAAAGTGTAAAACTACTCTTCACTGCACAAGTTGTAATATTGAGGTGATTCATCTATACTTTCAAAACAGAAACAAATTTTGAGGTTTGTTAGTGTGAAACCCTGGAAGCCCCAATCTGTGATTTTGAGACTATCATTGGTACACTCCAAGTTTAAGGTGAAAATGCACAGCCATATTGCTGACAGCTTATTTTGTTCATGCTATGTTGTTTTAGCAGCCTGTCCTCAAACAAAAAACGACCACATAGGTCGTCTGTACATGCCCGTATTACGACCCAGTGTTACGTTTTGACGTATGCGACCTCTGGCGGTTGAGTAAATATCGACACTCTGGAGTCGCAGGTGAAATGTCATCATGAAAAAACTTTTATCTAACACTATCCCTGTCCCTATCCCTAACCCTAACCTTAACCATAACCCTAAAAACGTGTTGGGAAAGTGAGAAAAAAGCCGTTTTGTGACGGAAAAGCCGTTTCGCAAATTAAATCCCGTAATGCGTTTGCTTTCCCCGTAGGGGCGCAAACGTTCATACGACCACATAGGTCGTATTCCGGTGCACGGTGCAAATGACCGATGTGGTCGTATAAATATGAGGACTTGTTGCGTTTTAGCTCATAAAAAAACAACTTATGTCAACAAGGGGGGTGGGGGACTTGATTTTCACCAGAGAGGTTCTTTTCAAGGAGAATAATATACCAGAGACTGTGTTTGAAGTTCTTAACAAGAAATTCTGTTTATTCTGGGCTCAACTACTGAACTCCAGAACTTTTCTTCCTTTTGAAAGAGACAGATAATTTTGGCTTATCCAACAGCTAACCAGATTCCACTAAGGCACTGTAGACTATTTTAAGAACAGTCTACAACAATTGCACAGTTGGTCTCATATGAGAGAGTGACATACTTTCTACTGAACAGACTTCATCAACATGTTGATGTGGCATACAACTGGCTGTAAATCTGTAAGTCATAGGTCAATGTATCGTACATTACTTTGTATATTTAGTTTTGATTGATCTCCATTTAAATAAATGGATTACTTTGTGTCCAATATCTGTGTTTAGACTTGTAATTAAAGGCTAATTGCCACAAAAAGAGTGTTTTTGGACTTATTTCTTCATAAAAAAGTTGAGAATTTGAGGAGGCACATATATCACCTTTATCACTATAACATCAATCATGACAAAAACGTAAATATATGTGAATACCTGAAATGTGACAACAAAGAAGTTTATAAGTGTAGCAACAGGTTAATGTTAGGGTTGAAGCTGCACATTCAATACATGAGTTAACAACTTTAAACCACCTGGACCATTAGAGTGTGTGACAAAGGATGACAGGACCAGGCAAGCTTAATAGACAATTAAGCCATTAGCCAATCAGAGGCCACTATGCTCTGCCGCTCCGCAGAAGAGCACTCTCTTTCCGTGTTCGTAGAAGATTCAGAAGAGAGTGTTTGTAAAGATTGTTCACATGTATATTTGGTGTATTCACTTTGCTTCTGTGTGTGTGAATTTTATAGTTTGGTGAATATGCTCTTTGTTTAAGTCCATAATGATAGTTGCTGGAACATTGTTTATGTAGTTATCCGTTGTTGCTGCAAATGGCCCGGTGGGCTATGTGATTAGATTTCTTTGGTTTGTAGAGTCATGGCAATGTAGAGTCAGAGAGTGTTGTGATACTGGATACTTATTATAAACTTCTGTCTGTTTATTTCTTGTTTGTAGACACATACTGATGCTGGCATATGTGCAACATTTGTTACATCTGTTACTTGTCTTGCATTCTAACCGATGACCCCTGGCGGCCATGACCCTATTGACAGGTGGAAATGTATACAGTCTTTGTAATCGCCAAACCAGAGTGTATATTTAAACTTTTTCTGCATATATGTTCATCTGCTTGAGGACAGAAAACTTACACACGTGGACAAAATTGTTGGTACCCCTCAGTTAAAGAAGGAAAAACCCACAATTCTCACTGAAATCACTTGAAACTCACAAAAGTAACAATAAATAAAAATTTATTGAAAATTAAATAATCAAAAACAGCCATTACTTTTGAATTGTTGATTAACATAATTATTTAAAAAAACAAACTAATGAAACAGGCCTGGACAAAAATGATGGTACCTCTATAAAAGATTGAAAACTATTTGACCAGAGTGACATGATTAACTCAGGTGTGTCATTTAATTGACATCACAGGTGTTTCCAAACTCATAATCAGTCAGTCTGCCTATTTAAAGGGAGACAAGTAGTCACCCTGCTGTTTGGTGAAAAGGTGTGTACCACACTGAACATGGACAACAGAAAGCCAAGGAGAGAATCGTCCCAGGACATCCGAAAAAAAATTATAGACAAACATCTTAAAGGTAAAGGCTATAAGACCATCTCTAAACAGCTTGAAGTTCCTGTGACAACAGTGGCTCATATTATTCAGAAGTTCAAGACCCACGGGACAGTAGCCAACCTCCCTGGACGTGGCCGCAAGAGGAAAATTGATGACAAATTGAAGAGACGGATTGTTCGAATTGTATCCAAAGAGCCCAGAGCAACCTCCAAAGAAATTAAAGGTGAACTCCAAGGCCAAGGTACATCAGTGTCAGATCGCACCATTCGTCGTTGTTTGAGCCAAAGTGGACTTCATGGGAGACGACCAAGGAGGACACCACTGCTGAAAAAAACTCATAAAAAAGCCAGACTGGAATTTGCAAAAATGCATGTTGACAAGCCACAAAGCTTCTGGGAGAATGTCCTTTGGACAGATGAGACCAAACTGGAGCTTTTTGGTAAGGCACATCAACTCTATGTTCATAGACTCAAAAACCAAGCATACGAAGAAAAGAACACTGTCCCTACGGTGAAACATGGAGGAGGCTCAGTAATGTTTTGGGGCTGCTTTGCTGCATCTGGCACAGGGTGTCTTGAAAGTGTGCAAGGTACGATGAAATCTGAAGACTATCAAGGCATTCTGGAGAGAAATGTGCTGCCAAGTGTCAGAAAGCTTGGTCTCAGTCGCAGGTCATGGGTCTTCCAACAGGACAACGATCCAAAACACACAGCCAAAAACACCCAAGAATGGCTGAGAGAAAAGCGTTGGACTATTCTAAAGTGGCCTTCTATGAGCCCAGATCTGAATCCCATTGAACATATGTGGAAGGAGCTGAAACATGCCATTTGGAGAAGACACCCATCAAACCTGAGACAACTGGAGCTGTTTGCTCATGAGGAGTGGGCCAAAATACCTGTTGACAGCTGCAGAACGCTCATTGACAAATACAGAAATTGTTTAATTGCAGTGATTGCCTCAAAAGGTTGTGCAACAAAATATTAAGTTATGGGTACCATCATTTTTGTCCAGCCCTATTTCATTAGTTTGTTTTTTAAAATAATTATGTTAATCAACAATTCAAAAGTGATGGCTGATTTTGATTATTTAATTTTCAATAAATTTTTATTTATTGTTACTTTTGTGAGTTTCAAGTGATTTCAGTGAGAATTGTGGGTTTTTCCTTCTTTAACTGAGGGGTACCAACAATTTTGTCCACGTGTGTAGTTGCATTTTATCTTCAAGTCCTGAGAGGCCCAGAGAGGCTGATAGTGCCCATTTGCTGATCCATAAATGCTCATGTACTTTTAAAGGCCGAGATAGGGACACAAGGACAAAGTGTAAACTAAGATTTTTGCTTTCAGTGGAGCGACCACCACAACAAGAAAAACATTAATACAAGAAGAAGAAGAGGGAAAAAAAACGGTCAGTTTGACCAAAGTGCTGGTTGGTCAAAATACGGCGTCAAAACCTCAGATGAAGAGCTAAAGGACACATCATTTGAGCCTCTAAAGAAACAGGATAGGAGCTGGCAGCTGAAAGGTCTGATCTGTTCCCCCAGTTTTAGTGGCAGTGAAATTGAAGTTATGATTGCTTTTCACCCATAGATGAAAAAGCCTTTT
Organism: Acanthochromis polyacanthus; assembly: GCF_021347895.1. Lineage (NCBI taxonomy): Eukaryota > Metazoa > Chordata > Actinopteri > Pomacentridae > Acanthochromis > Acanthochromis polyacanthus. The sequence goes on from NC_067131.1 coordinate 23,043,877, forward strand.
TTCATTGAGGCAGCATCTCCTGATTCTCAAGCACAGCTAACCAGAGTGGGCAGGCTGCCATGTCAGACAGCAACAAGACCTGCCAAGTAATGAAAGAGAACTGCTGAATGCAGGAGGCAGCAAGCTGTCTCGTGTGTTAAAAGCATGTCAATATACATACAGTGACTATAAAAAGTATTCACCGCCCCTTGGAAGTTTTTCTATTTTATTGCTTTGGAAAATTGAATCAAGGTAGATTAAATTTGGCTTTTTCTTTTAAAAAAAAAAAGTGACACATTTCCTCAAAGTAATTCCAATAAATTAAAAATATAAAATGTAAAATAAGTGATTGCAAGTTTTCACCCTCTTCAAGTTAGCTGATGTATCTTTTGACAACAATTACAGCATTGAGCCAGTGTGGACAGATCTCAATCACTTTTGCACATCAGGACACTGCAACTCCTCCCATTCTTCACTGCTCAAGCTGTGTCAGGCTGCACAGGGATTGTGGATGTAAGTATGAGTAGCCTCTTTCAGGTCCAACCGCAACTTTTAATAGGACTGAGGTTTGGAATCTGACTCAGTCACTTAAAACATTGAAATTGTTTTCCTTGTTTTCCTTGTTGTCTTAACTAGCCTAGCCGTGCTAGACAACCCAAGGCAACGAATTTAATTCTCTGCCAGGGTGGGTCGAGTTACCCTCCATAAGGCTTGAGGCTGGATTCTCCTAAAACTGGCCGGACCAATCACCATGAAGTGTAGAGTCAGAAGGCGGGCGTAACGAAGTGACGACAGAGGCGTGACGATTCTGACAGAAACAACCGGCGCACAATAAACAGTTATCTTTCGACTCGGCTTTGGCCACAGCCCTTAAAGATTTGAAGCTAAAATTCAACTTGAAAGATAAACAAAGGACGGCACTTAAGTGTTTCATTGAGAAGAAAGACGTATTTGGACTTATGCCGACGGGATATGGCAAATCCTTAATATACCAGTTGGCTCCGCGGCTCCGTGGCTCCGCTGGTTGGGAAGCTAACGGGACTTAGCCACAATCCGCCGGTGCTCTCGGAACTACGTCAGCCTATTCATTGCGTTGATTGGTTGTATACCTACCCAATTGCTGCAGAGGGATTTGATAGACAACCTTTTAGCCCGCCTCCCTCCCTGTCGAGCTTCCCTAGACCCTTGTGCCATCAGAAAGATGGGTGTAGCATGGCTAGGCTATGTCTTAACACCATTTGTTAAGTTTTGCCTCCATGTTTCAGGTCACTGTCTTGCTGGTGAACAAATCTTCTCCCAAGTAGCAATTCTTTTGCAGACTCCATTACATTGTTCTCCAGAATTTTCCTGTACTGCATTCATTTTACCTTCTTCCTTTACAAGCCTCCAGGGGACTGCTGCTGTGAAGCATTCCGACATTATGATGCCGTCACCACTATGCTTCGTGGTGGGGATGGTGTGTCTGTGATGATGTGCAGTATTTGGTGTCAGCCAAACATAGTTTCTATTCTAATGGCCCCAAAGTTCAAATATGTTCTCTTTAGACCAAAGAACCTTCTTCCAGTCACATTGGCTTTCCGTTTGCTACTCTCCTATAAAGCTTTGACTGTTGAATAACAGAGGAGTCATAGGTGTCTTGGTGGCCCCGTGAGCAGTCTCTTTCTGTCACTCAGTTTTTGAAAAGGTCCTGCTCTAGGTGGATTTTAGAGTGCTTAAGGGATGTACTAATCAGCTATGTGGGATTTTCCATCATATCATCAACTTGAACCTGAGCCTAAGCCAGATGGTTGTTCCTGAGCAGTGGAAAAACTCATGCCCGGTTCCTGTGCCCAAGAAGAATTGCAACACGCAGAGTAATTACTAGCCCTGACTTCACATGTTATGAAGTCACTGGAGAGGCTCATTCTCAGGCACCTCAGCACAGTTGTTGGATCATCACTGGACCCCCTGCAGTTCGCATACCAGTCCCATATTGGAGCGGAAGATGTCATCATCTTCCTGTTACATAGAGCTTATTCCCACATAGAGAAGGTAGGGAGCACTGTGAGATTCATGTTCTCTGACTTCTCCAGTGCATTCACCATCATCCTGGGGGTTAAACCGGAGTCTGTAGTGGAGGTCTCAGGGAGGAGGATGTCGAGGAAGCTGCTCAGCATCATGGACAATACCTCTCATCCCTGAAATGCATGTCACATTGACTTCCGGTCAGAACACATTCAGTCATAGACCAAGACCATCAAGGTACACCACAGAACGCCACAGGAGGTCTTTCCTACCTGTGGCAATTACGCTGTACAAGTCCTTCCCCTTCTGCAGGAGGGTTACATGATCAGTAGATGTTTATTTCATGTGCCATATTATCAGACTTTCCTAAATAGCTTACAGTTCTGTACTATCATTGCTCAAGTGCAATATCTCCAGTGCAACACATCTGTTTACTGTGCAATATATCTGCTTACTTTCAATTAACTTTTGGTGCAATATGTCTGTTTACTCCTTCCTTTCAGCTCACTTTTTGTTCATCTGTTTCTTTATATTAGTGTAAATTACATTTTCTACTTGTGCTATTTTATTTAAGTTATGTCTATTTTTAGACACTATTCCTTGTCATCCACTTAGATACTTTACACACTTTGACACTTCACACAAACACTTAGACATTTTGAAAAACCTTTTTACGGAGTAGTTTGGAGTGTTTTTTGTGCTAATGAGGTAGTTATAGCCAGACGTACTGATTCAACAGTGGACCTTTCAGATACAGTTTTCTATACTACTTCTGTATCATTTGAGCTACATTCACTGAAATCAGATGATATCCATTTTACTTCAGTTGTGTGACTTCTTGCACCAACTGGCTGCATCTGTGTTGAAAGTGAAAGTAACAAAAGGGGAATACTTTTATAGGCACGTTATGAGTGATACACATTCATCTTAAAAGAACTGAGTATCTCCTGAGTGAGTCAATATGATAAGGGAATGAGTCACATCTGACTTCAGTGAGTGGCTAACCAGTGTGTGTGTGTGTGTGTGTGTGTGTGTGTGTGTGTGTGTGTGTGTGTGTGTGTGTGTGTGTGTGTGTGTGAAAATACAGTGCTGTGAAAAAGCTTTGGCCAACAAATTTCTTCTATTTTTACCTGTTTGTCACACTTAAATATTTCAGAGCATCAAACTCATTTTAATATAAGACAAAGACACCTCAAGCGAACACAAAATACAGGTTTTAAATGATGGTTTAGTTAATTGAAAGAAAAACACCGTCCAACTCTATTTTGCCCTATTTTTTTTTTTTAAAAAGTAATTGCCCTCTTAACTACCAGTCTACCAAATGACCAAATTCATTTGGCAATTGGGTTCAATTTCACCAGCCACACTCATGCATGATTACTGACAAGGTTCTTGAATCTAGACATCACAAAATAGAACATCTCTGGCATTGTGAAGTCGCTAAAGGGTCTCAAAAAGCAGCACATGATGCCACATTCTAAAGAGATTCAAGAACAGATGTGAATCAAAGTCACTGAGATTTATCAGTCTGGAAGGTTACAAAGCCATTGCTAAGGCTCTGGGACTCCACAGAACCATAGTGAGAGAAATTATTAAGAAATGGAGAAACAGTGGTGAACCTTCCCAGGAGTGGTCAGCCTACCAATATTTCTCCAAGAGCACGTCAAAATCTAATCCAGGAGTCACAAAAGAACCCAGATGAACATCAAAAGAACTGCAAGCCTCATTTGCCTCAGTTAAGGTCCCTCTACATCAGGGGTGTCCAAACTACGGCCCGTGCGCCAACTGCGGCCCGGAGTCCATTTTTAATTGGCCCACAAGAAATTTTATAAATAGAAAAGAATATGGCCCTCACTTCAACTTTTGCCTGAGTGTATTGCACTTCTTAGTTTTAACACCAGGGGGAGCTACTGTTGATCAAGGCAGTTGCTCCACCAAAAAGGACAATCACAGAAGAAATTTACCCCAAGTTACTAAACGTGGCAGAACCAAAGAAGCGAAAAATAGAAAGTGAGTGCAGAAAATTTCAGACACGGTGGGAGAGTGAATATTTCTTCAAAGAATTCAAGGGGAAGTGTATCTGTTTGATCTCCACTGAAACTGTGGCAGTTATGAAAGAGTATAATGTACGACGTCATTATGAAACCAAACATCAGGCCTATGCATTCTACACTGGTGCTGAGCGAGAGCAGAAAGTAAAGCAAATGGTATCCTGCAGGGTCAGCATCAGTATTTTTTTCGTGCTCAAAAATTCCAGAAAAAGGCTACAAAACACAGTGGTCTGTGTTTGTTTTTGATCTTTTTACAGTTCTGTTTTTCTTTTAATAATTGCCCTTGTTTTTTCTGACTTCTGTTTTTGATCTTTTTACTGTTCTGACTTTTTTTTTAATGATTTCATAAATGTTTTCTTTTGTTTTTCTTTTAATAATCATCATCCTCTGTTCTTAATGTCTTTGTAAAGCACTTTGAATCGCCTCGTTGTTGAAATGTGCTATATAAATAAATTTGCCTTGCCTTGCCTTACAATAGCCAGCTACGACGTCGCCCAACTCATCGCAAGACATGGCAAGCCTTTTTCAGATGGAGACCTCATAAAACACTGCCTCGTTAAAGTCGCCGAAATAATGTGCCCTGAAAAAGTGCAGGACTTCAACAACGTCAGCATGTCCAGAAATACGGTTGTGCGACGCATTGAAGATTTGTCAGCCAACATTAAAACTGCAACTGTCTAATAAAGCTTGTGCTTTTGATTTTTACTCCATCGCATGCGATGAGAGCACTGATGCCACAGACACCCACACAGCTGCTAATTTTTTTGCGGGGAGTGGACGAGAACTTTGGAGTTCCAGAAGAGCTGGTCTATCTTAAGAGTCTAAAAGGCACAACAATGGATATCGATATTTTTGAAGCTGTGTCAGACTCAATTGACAAAATGGGACTTAAATGTGACAAGCTGTGTGGAGTTACAACAGACAGAATAAGCATGCATGTGCAGGTACACATGCGACAAAGCATCAATTCTGTTACTACCCTGCTTTTACGCACCACTTTCTTATATGCGTTTTTCTTGTTAACACAGAGTACACACCGCTGTGCACAGCGCACACACTGCACACGCAAAGTCAGCTGATCTCATCTGATGCAGATTTGCTCCTTGATCAGTGACATTTGTCCGGATTTTTGGCACGAGTGGCGTCGGATTACCACCGCAGCTGGATGGCCCGATTTACATACCCAGCGCAGCTGATACAAGAATAATTTACTAAAATTATATGCACTCCAAGTCCAGTTCAGTCTGTTAATGTTGATAACCGTTTCAAACAAATGTTAATAGGTGTGTTGCTAAGCCTAGTAACTTAAATAACAAGCTTGAAATTTACCTGTCCCATTTTCCCCTTTATTATTTTTTCTCTGTACTGTAAATCTTCTGTCTAAGAATAAATCTGAGGCTGCTGTTCTGAGAATGAGCTACTAAAACTTTTTCTGAATAAATCAATAAAGATCCATTTATGGAAAGCTGTGATGAAAGCAGTTTTGTCTTTAATTATATTCAACAATATAACATATTTGACCACTTTTAATTGATTTTTCTAACTTTAATAAGGCTATATACCTAATTTCTAGTAAGTGGCCCAGCCTCTCCTATATGTTTATGTATGAGGCCCTCAGTGAAAAAAGTGGACAATAAGACACTGCAAAGACACTGGTCAAAAATGGCATCATGGGAAAGTTGCAAGGTGCAAACTATCACTGACCAAAAAGAACATAAAACTTTGTCTGGCATTTGCAAAAGAAATATCTGGAAGAGCTCCAACACTTTCGAGATAACATCATGTTGACTGATGAGTCAAAGGTGGAATTTTTTTCCAAAGACATGGGTCTGTTACAACTGGTGTAAAGCCAGTACTGCATTCTACAAGAACATGATACAAACAGTGAAATATGGTGGCAGTAGTGTGATGGGTGGAAGACCTGGACGACTTGTCATAATTGATGGAGCCATGAATTCTGCTCTCTATCAGAAAATCGTCCTGGAGAATATCCACCGTACGTTCATGACCTAAAGCTTAAGCACAAATGGGTTTTGCAGCATGACATTGACTCCAAGCACACAAGCAAGTCCATTTGTGAATGGCTTAAAAAGAACAAAATCAAGGTTTTGGAGTGGTCGAGTCAAAGTCATAATTACTTTTTTACAGGTTTGATATAGGTTGTCAACAAATATTCAATAAATCATAATTTAAAAGCAGCATTTTGTGTTTTGTGGGTTATCGCTGCTTAACATTCAATCAATATAAATATTAAGTTCATGATCTGGAACATAAATTTGTGACAAATATGCAAAACAGAAGAGATTAGCAAATACTTTTTCACAGCACTGTAAGCTTATCACAAGAACAAAGAATATATTTGGTTATTCTACTTATTGCTGCATCACACGTGTCAAAGGTTACTTTGCTTTGCAATTAAATTGTCAACTTAATGCTGTGTTAGTGGGGGTTGGAAGTCTTAAGCAGTTTTCCCATTTACCAACAACATACTTTCCCTCATTCTTAATGCAATTCATCCATATTGCATGGGATACTGTGAGTTAAAGGTAGTTTACTTCACGAATGGGAAACACTTAGCAGTTCCTAAGCCTCATTTTGATTGCAGTAAAGAGTATTTATGCCTGGAAAGAGTTACTGCTCAAGGAAAGCCTCTGGAAACAAACAATGCGGTGACACAGAACAGTTTGTGCACATAGAACCTTGGGAAAAGTTTTCTAAGGCTGACTTGTGCTAGCAGAGAAATGCAGATTGTAACCTCAATTACTTATCTAACCAATTCTCAGGGCCTACTTATTTATTGCTGCACAGCAGTACACTGAAATTTACATGTACTTTTTCCCTACCAAGGGGGGTTCCATCAATCTGTCCTGGCAACAGCTGTATAAAGGATGAATTCTGGTAGGTTTCCAGGAACAAAGTATAGTTATCTGAGCAATGCATAACCTGCTCAATACATAATATTAAGACTTAAGACAACAGTAAAGTGACAAAGTACCCCACTCATTATCTGGGTGGGACCACTTCATTGAGGCAGCTAGAGAGCAAATATAAAGTATAAAGGGATCCCACAAATAAAACACTTGTCTGAGAATAATTTATACTACGAGCCAAATGTTTGGACACATCTAATCATTTAATGGTCTTTCTTTATTTTCATTACTATTTATATTATAGATTCTCACTGAAGGCATCAAAACTATGAATGAACACATCTGGAATTATGTAGTAAACAAAAAAGCGCAAAGTAAGTCAAAACATGTTTTATATTTTAGATTCTTCAAAATAGTCACCTTTGAAGACAGCTTTGCACATTTTTGGATTCTCTCGATGAGGTTCATAAGGTAGTCACCTGATACGGTTTTCACTTCACAGGTGTGCCTGTCAAGGTAATTTGTGGAATTTCTTGCTTTCTGAGTGGGGTTGGGACCATCAGTTTGACTGGTAGTGAACATGCAAAACCACATTATTCATTCCTAAGGGGTTCATTTGTAACATTAAAGCCATGTCTGGAATGTTTAAGTAACAAAAGACTACAACAAAACTAAACAAAGATTGTTGCTGTGATATGTTTCCTCAAGCCATCACAAATCTCTTTGCAGTGTTTTGGCATAAAACTTTGCACTCATGAATCTCCTTGGGGAAGACACTGAACCCCAGGTTTCTCCTAATGGCAGGTATCGACACTTCACTGCCACTGGTGTGCGAGTGTGTTTGAATGAGAAACATACGGCAAAAAGCACTCTGTAGACCCTAGATAGGCAATATATATGTGCAGTCCATTTTACATTTAAATCACTCTATGTCTGACTGGCTGCAAAAGTGAGCCCATTATAGCCATGTTTGAACATAAAAAACAGAACAGGTTGGAGGTACGAGGTCTAAGGGATGCCTAGCAATGAGCAAGATAAAATGGATTCTGTAAGCCTCAGTTGCAGCTCTTAAGGTGGCCAGAATAAAAAGCTTGGTGACATTTAGTCATGAACTCGGACTGAGGAGCAGCCAGGAGGGTCCTGCATTAGGATCTTTACTTGTACTGTGCTTCACAAAGGAGACACAGTTAGATAAGTGGATATACACCATGCAGTTTTGAAAGCAGTCTGTAAAAAGGCAAAATCTACTGTAAAACTGACCATTAGTAACCACTGGTAACCACTGGAGTGGGAGCACCTGTGCCTTTGAATTGAATAAAAGCTGAGCAGCTGGGGTTTGTACTAGCTGAAGGAACACTAATGTTTTTCTGTTGCTGTTTGTTTCCGCTTCTAGCTGAATATAGTGAACTGCAACAATCGAGGTGAGAATATGAGTGCAGGTAAGAAAATACCTAATTTTAGAGTTACTCCTCAGGTGGAGGAAGCAATATTGAAAGACTTGTACGTCAAAGGAAAGGTCACTATGAAAACCCACATTCAAGGCATCCAGCTGGTGGTTTGATATTACCAACAAAGGACCAGGAGTATTCTGCAGTGGGTAATGAATGTTGAGAACCAAATGCAGTTATTTCTGATTTATCCTAATTTGATGGAAGGAAGTGAAGGAACATCTCATGCCAGTTCTCCAATTATCTTAGAATTAGATTTGGTGATTATTAAGGACAGACTGTACTTACCAATCTCCAATTATCTTAGATTTAGATTTGGTGATTATTAAGGACAGACTGTACTTACCACCCTAGTCTTTCTTTACTTCTTATTGCAGTGCATAGCCCACTGACAACCTTAACAGCGAAACTCTGATGTACTTGATGATACCTGATCTTGCTACTACAAATCATCTTTAATTCAGTAAAATTAAACTGGGCTCATTTAGTCAGTAGTTTTACCAGTATTGATAATGAAAAAGCACAAGAACCACTGGGACAAACATCCATCCATCCATCCATTCTCTATACACCGCTTTATCCTCACTAGGGTCGCGGGGGGTGCTGGAGCCTATCCCAGCTGACTCGGGCGAAGGCCGGGGACACCCTGGACAGGTCTCCAGTCTGTCGCAGGGCTACATATACAGACAAACAATCACACTCACATGCACACCTACGGGCAATTTAGAGTAATCAATTAACCTCAGCATTTTATTTTTTTTTTGGACTGTGGGATTAAGCCGGAGTGCCCTGAGAAAACCCACGCATGCACAAGGAAAACATGCAAACTCCATGCAGAAAGATCCCAGGGGATCTTCTTGCTGCAAGACCAAAGTGCTAACCACTACTCCACTGTGCAGCCCTGGGACAAACAAACATCTTAAAATTGAAAAGGTATAATGTAGATCAAAATGTTGCAGTACTTTCAATGTTTCATTCTGATTCCACGAGTAGAAAAAATAATATTCACTTTTGCTGCATTGCACGACAATATAAAAATGCCACATGAGGTAAGATGTACAGGTGCAGTCATTCTAAATCCATTTGCTGGGACACTTCAGCTCCACCAGGTGCTATAATTATAACGCTATAGTTCACTGTTCAGCTTTCTAGGAGCAGATGTTAACAATAATTAAAAGTAACCACTTATGTCTGTATGGAGTCAGTAGAACTTTGTTGCAAAGTGCATTTTATTTGATGTTGTATTCCAAAAGCCACAACAGATACGTCTGTATTAATGTCTCATCGCTGCAAGACTAACAGGGATTGAAGCAGTAATGTGACTCACGGTGTTACTAATGTTTTTATTTTTTACTTTACTGGAGTAAAGATGTTTGCGGCACGATGTGTGGGCTGGGTGTTTACATAACTGTGAGTCCAGAACACCATCCAGCAGAATGCTTTGACTCTGATGTGAAATCTGAAAGCTGCAGCTTCCATGGAGGAAATAAATAATTAGGGATGTTTTAAACATTTTGTTTATATGTTTTTTTTAATATCAAACATTTTTTGGAGATGGAACTCTTCAGCCAAAGCTCAGAAAGGTAATGTAGAATTATTACCCAGTCGGCTCGAAAGACATAAATGCACTTTGATATTACTGTTTGTACAGTCATGAATCCATTGATCAGCATCAATCCTGAGGAGAATCACTGGTCATAAAACTAAAACAACAAGTGAAAAAAGTCTGACACTCTTCAGAGAGCTGCAGGGCGTCCAGTAATAAAAGGGTTTTCCCTACATCATTACATACCTTGACGTTTTATAAAAGAAGTAATTTAAAGGGGAACTTCAGTTTTTTTCAACCTAGGGTCTGTTTTCATATGTCATTTCATACATGTGAGTGATGGAGAAATGAATTTTCGGCATAGCTCCAGTATTTAGCCAGGCAGGCAGCTTCGCAGCTCAGCTAGCGAAAAGTATAGGGGAACTTGCCCCCTAGAGAGAAGTAAACAAAAACCGAGCTATCGCGCGATTTCGGAACGAGATTTGCTTTCTAGCATCCTGACATTTGGATACAGACCACAACAAATAGCAATCGCCAAGTAATCTGGCGGTTTTTGTTCACTTTTCATCTCTAGTATGTTGTGGGACACTTGTTGAGACTATCCGAGCCAGTCAGTGTAGGACAAAAAGCACGTTAGGACGGACTTTGACATGGGGGGGCAAGTTTGCTCCATACTTTTCGCTAGCTGAGCTGCGAAGCTGCCTGTCTGCCTAAATACTGGAGCTATGTCAAAAATTAATTTCTCCATCACTCACATGTATGAAATGACATGTGAAAACAGACCCCAGGTTGAAAAAAACGAAGTTCCCCTTTAATGTCTGTATTATGCTACTTTACGTAAGTAACTTCATGTTGTATCTCCGCTCTTGTTCAACACAGATGACCTCCAGATGTTTGAAGGAAGAACACTAATTGCCCCAAGGTTGAGAATTTCCTCAAGGAGAGCAGCTTTTGTATTGCAACCAAATGCTGCAATTTAAAACCAACCGCACAGCAGCTGTCAAGGTCAACAGGAACCTGAAATTGTGCAACAGGCAATACTGGAAATTTCCATCCTGAAGCAGTTGCTCTATTTCAATCCAGACACCTACAACATCATGAAGTGGAACAGCTTGTTCTGTTACGGGAAACATATCTATTTAATTCTTGAACTCCTTGATCAAAGCCTACAAATACATAACTGGTTAAAAGTTTCAGAACGCCTCAATTTTTCCACTTTTTTTTAACTGAAATTCAAGTAGTGCAAGTCCAATGAATAGTTTGAAATGGTACAAAGGTAAGTGGTGAACTACCAGAAGTTAAAAAAAGATAAGGCTACCCAAAACTGAAAAATGATGTACATTTCAGTATTATACAAAAAGGCCTTTTTCAGGATACAAGAAATGGGTTAACAACTTAAAGCTGTTCAACCAATGGAGGATGATCAAGCCTTGAAAGTTAGTGCTACCAAATCCTACAGATGTCCCAACATTTCTTGATTACTTACAACCCCCTCTGTCTGCATAAAAGTAGTGTTGGAACACATGGTGGCGCACCATACCCTCAAGAGTATTATTTGAACAGTACTGTGCTCTCGAAAGCAGAATAAGAAAAATAGGCTTGCCTGGGCCATGAAACACCACCACTGGACTACTGAAGAATGGAAGAAGGTATTATGGACTGATGAATCAAAAATTGAAATCTTTGGTTCATCATACAAGATTTTTGTATGCCGTCAAGTAGGTGAAAGGATGGTTCCTCAGTGTGTGACATCTAGTGTCAAACATGGAGGAGGAAGCATGATGGTCTGGGGCTATTTTGCTGGATCCAGGGTCAGTGACTTGTACAGAGTGAGAGGTACCCTGAACCAAAATGGCTACCATTACCCTCTGGTATGTGCCTAGTTGATCAGGGCCTTCATCCTAAAGCAAGATAATGACCCAAAATATAAGTCCAAGCTATGCCAGAACTACCTTAGGAAAAAAGATGGTAAGCTTGAAAACATGGAGTGGCCAGCACAGTCTCCAGACTTAAACCCCATGAAGCTGGTTTGGAGTGAACTGGACAGAAGAGTGAAAGCAAAGCAACCTACAAGTGCTACACACTTATGGGAACTTCTGCAACAGAGTTTGGAAGAACTTTCTGAAGAATATTTGCTTTACAATTGTGGAAAGAACACGATGGAAATGAAAAAAGAACAATTGTGTTCAGCTGTTATATCTATGGCTACTTTGATGAGTCAAAAGTTTAGAATACATTTTGGTTTGTAAACTTTTTTTTTCTTCATTTGTTTACTTGCTCTATACCTTCATTTCAGTGTACAATGAGACACGAATATGCATAATTTTCAATAAAAAAAACTGGAAACCACCAAGATCTTCCCATGTGAGACATGAGGCCAGGCCAGGTGTACCAGTTTACAACAGCCCTGTTAAGCCTGATGTCCACGGGAGCATTACTACTTCTATTAGATTATCAGTGCTTTCAATTATTAAACTGGTGCATGAATAAACATGTAAACCTCTTTAAATGAAAGAAATGTTGTTTCTTACAGCTTTCTTCCAACAAAATCTGAATATATTTGGCCAAAAGCAGCCATGCTGCTGTGTTTTAACTCAGTTTGTAATTACACATGCCTGACTTGAAGGAAAAACATATTTTTATGCTTCTTTCATTTCTTTGAGTGTCACTGTGCTGCTTGCCTTGTTTATTCTGTTTTCTTGTTCTATTTCTGCAGGGCTGGACCTTAAGCAGCTGCAACTAGCTTGACTGTGGATTAAAGTATCCGAACTGTGACTTTTGTTGTTCAATGAAAGACCCCTTCAGAAGACCCTTACAAAAGTGTTGTTTTTTTATGAAAAAAGTGTTTTATCTGCATTGTGGAGTTGTGACTATTCAGATGTTTCTATCACTTCAGTTATTGAATGGAGGAAAATGAGAACACTGGTTTTTCAAAAGCACACAAGAAGTGTAATTTGTTTTATCTTACGTGAACAGAAAGTGTGTATCCTCAAAACATCCTCAATAAAATGCCTGTCAACATCTCTGGACAAGGAAACTGATTCAGGGATTCTCTTAATGCACAAAGGTATCAATGATCTCATTATCATTAATAACTTAGAACCAAACCATTGTCCCCAGCTATGTCCTCCTGGTCCATCTCATGTGAATATAAAGTCCTTCTCAAACATTCATGCTTGGTCTTCCGAACACATTTGCATCCCAAGCTATCAGCTCCACTGCTGGATGAAGAGTCTATGCTCAAGACACATCTCTCTCCTCCTCACCTGCATACCACAATCAATGTTTCTGCCAACTTCCTTGCTTCCCTTCGGCAGTCTGAGTTTGCTCCTGCATTCATCAAATTCTTCCACCTCACCATCGCTGCATTTTAGACCTTTAGCTTATTTTGATAGAGTACCATGCTATCTTGTTAAATGAGCAAATCAATCAGCAATTTGCTTCGAGGTTCTATTCCAGACTAAAGCCACATGTAACAATTCCTTGCAGGCTTTCGCTGCATTGCATGTAATCCAAATGCCAAGGTGTCTCTCTATCACACCAACTGATCGAGACTGTCCGACTGCCTGCACAACACCTCTGCGTGGTGTCTCACCTCTCATCTGAATACATCCACAGTCTAATGAAAAAAACATTTTCCACTCACTTCCTGCTTACTGAAGCTGGCAAATCAACTGCCAACCACGAAGTCCCAATTACTGGGCCAGACAGCCAACTGTACACCTGTACTGGATGTCAACACCTGCATAATGATCAGCTGTCTTTTTATCATCAAGAAGACTTTCGAAGGTCAGCTGAAGAGGAAATTAATTGTGATCCAATCTAAAGCCTTTTCTGCACCAGCCATTATGCAGCTCCTTGGTTCCCGTAAGCCATTCCCATCCATGAAACACGTACTGCTCATTCAATATTCAAGAATTCATTTGCATCTCACCTAATAGTGTGAAAGTAGCTTTCAACAACATAACACTGAAAGTAAGTTAGATTGCAGTTCTGTCATATGATCTATATTTGCATGCATGCTCTGCCGCCTTTATATCATCTTTTCATCATCTTTTTAATCATGTTTATTATCAATGATTTGTCTCGATGCTGTTATTAGAGCATTGAATTGAATAGGATCATTTAAAAGGCATTCATTTCAAGCATAAAATATCTCTTTGGCTCAGCACACAGAACTGAAATCTCATTATGTTGACTTGGAAAACAGTTCGGTCTGTATTTATCAGGCGGAAGAATTATATCAACTCTCTAAATTTAGCAAATCAGTCCTATCTATGTCAATACTTAACAGAGCTTAGATGGAGATGCTATCCTGGCAGAAATTTGCACACACATTCTATGTGAAGAAAAATATTAATTAATGACACTGAGCTCACTTATTTACAGCCTACAGTTTTGGCTGGTTTGATTGCCCTCATCACTCCTCTGCAGAGAGAAGCTCTAATTTTATGCATATAGTACTGTTTATTTTCTCAGGCCAGTGTTTGTAACGAGTAACCAAGTAAACTAATTTAGGCTATATATCAGTTATGACAACATATTTTTGCAATTTATAACATACATCTGGGAGAAAACTAAGCCATGATAATTTTCAATTTGAGGCTAAGTGAGTCATAAATCTCTCTAATGTGTTGCCTTTCTCCTAGAATGTGAATATCAGCCTTACATTCTGCATTCTCCTCTCCTTCCACTCTCTCCATAGCCTAGCATGCTACACCCATGTTTCTGACGGCACAAGGGTCTAGGGAAGCTCGACAGGGAGGGAGGCGGGCTAAAAGGTTGTCTATCAAATCCCTCTGCAGCAATTGGGTAGGTATACAACCAATCAACGCAACGAATAGGCTGACGTAGTTCCGAGAGTACCGGCGGATTGTGGCTAAGTCCCATTAGCTTCCAAACCAGCGGAGCTGCGGACCCGCTGAGCCGCGGAGCCAACTGGTATATTAAGGATTTGCCATATCCCGTCGGCATAAGTCCAAATACGTCTTTTTTCTCAATGAAACACTTAAGTGCCGTCCTTTGTTTATCTTTCAAGTTGAATTTTAGCTTCAAATCTTTAAGGGCTGTCGCCAAAGCCGAGTTGAAAGATAACTGTTTATTGTGCGCTGGTTGTTTCTGTCAGAATCGTTACGCCCGCCTTCTGACTCTACACTTCATGGTGATTGGTCCGGCCAGTTTTAGGAGAATCCAGCCTCGAGCCTTATGGAGGGTAACTAGACCCTCCCTGGCAGAGAATTAAATTCTTTGCCGTGGGTTGTCTAGCGCGGCTAGGCTACTCTCTCCATGTTTCTATTTGCAACCTACACACTGAAAAAAGCAATTTTCATCAAGATTTGGACTGTGTTGTAAGGTAGGTTTGATTGGTTCTTTCACTGAATTAGCCATTTTAATGGTAGTGCTCACCTTTCTGCTGATGCACCACAAAAGTAATTCCATCCGATACTTTTTTGAAGGAACACTATCACTGCATCCTGGGCTTCACACCACGCAAGACAACTGTGACTGGTTTAAAGAAATTCAAACAAGCTGCAGAATTGTTTTCCTCTCGAGGAGCAGTGTGTCCCACAGGGATTTTCACCACACACTGGGGGAGTTTACAGCCAAGTGTGCAGCAGCCTTGATGAAAGTCAGTATCTCCAAGTCCTAAGTCATGGTTCTCCACCAGAAACCAACAGATTGGTCCCTCTGAGTTGAGGGGTAAGGAGCTGCCCCATGGGAAGGAATTTTGGGATCTTGCTCACAAGTGAGATGGACAAATAGACTGGTGAAGCCTCAGCAGTCGTGTTGGTGTTGTACCAGACCATCATAGTGGAGAGGGAGCTGAGCGGCAAGCCAAAGCTCTAAATTTACCAGTCAATCTACATTCCAACCCTCATGTATGGTAATAAGCTCTGGGTAGTGACCAAAAGAATGGGACTATGGACACAAGCATCTAAAATTGTTTTTCTCTGTACGGTTGCTGGGCTCTGCTTAGAGACAGAATGAGGAGCATAGACGAGAGTTGCTGCTTCTTTATATCAAAAAGAGCAAGCTGATGACTACAATTCTCCTAGGCCGTTTTCCATATATGTCCTAGTAGGAGGGCATGCCAGTGTATGGATTACATTTTTCATCTCACCTTGGAAATCATTGATCATCCAGGAGGAACTGGAAAACACTGCTGAAGAATGAATGAATGGTGTTGTGATGCGTCTTCAACTGAAGAAGTTTGGCTGTTTGCTTTGGTATCAACGTCATTTCCCATGCTTTGGTTTTTGTGTTTATGTTTTTGCTGTATTAGTTTAGTTTTAATGAATTAAATAAATATATTATGTGGATTTCCTCCCTGCGACCCGAGTGATGATAAAGCGGTGTATAGAGAATGGATGGATGGATGTGGATTTCCTACTTGTTAAATTCTTTAAGCCACTTTGTGACAGTGCATTGAAGAGCAATTAACAGAAAGAGTTCTTTAAAGACCCGCCGTCAAATCGCCACTTTATCGCGGTGGAGGGGTTTGAGTGTCTCGGTGATCCTAGGAGCTATGTTGTCCGGGGCATAAACCCCTGGTAGGGTCTCCCAAGGCAAACTGGTCCTGGGTGAGAGACCAGACTAAGAGCGATTCAGAAAGCCCTGACGAGAACAGAAAATGGTGAAGCCGCTACCTCGCCCGGGTTAGGGCCTTCCCCTGGAGCCAGGCCTGGGGCGGAGCTCGTAGAAGAGTGTCTGGTGGCCAAGCCTTTGGGTCCCATGGGGCTTGGTCGGGCACAGCCTGAAGAAGAAACACGGGGCCACCGCCCAGTAGGGCCACCACCTACAGGGCAGGAAGTCGGGGTCGGGTGCTATGTCCACCGGGCAGTAGGCAGGAGCGGGCGCCTAGGCGTGCTGCCCCCTGGTGGCGTTGACTAGCTCTGGGGACATGGAACGTCACCTCACTGGCGGGGAAGGAACCTGAGTTGGTGCGGGAGGTGGAGCAATACCGGCTAGATATGGTTGGGCTCACCTCCATGCACAGCAAGGGTTCTGGAACCAGAATCCTGGAGAGGGGTTGGACTCTCTCCTACTCCAGAGTTACCCAAAGTGAGAGACGCCGGGCGGGTGTGGGGATACTCACAAGCCCCTGACTGAGCACCGCTTTGTTGGAGTTTTCCCCGGAGAACGAGAGGTTCGCCTCTCTGCGACTTCGTGTTGCAGAGGGGAAAACTCTGACTGTTGTCTACGCTTATGCACCGAACAGCAGTTCAGAGTATTCAGCCTTCTTGGAGTCTCTGGGTGGTGTCCTGGAAGGGGTACCACCCGGGGATTCCATAGTTCTCCTGGGAGACTTCAACACTCACGTGGGCAACGATGGACAAACCTGGAGGGGGGTGATTGGGAGGAATGGCCTGCCTGATCTGAACCCGAGTGGTGTTTTGTTATTGGACTTCTGTGCTAGTCATAGATTGTCCATAACAAACACCATGTTCGAGCATAAGGTTGCTCATAAGTGTACTTGGTACCAGAGCACCTTAGGCCAAAGGTCGATGATCGACTTTATAGTCGTATCGTCAGACCTGCGGCCGTATGTCTTGGACACTCGGGTGAAGAGGGGTGCAGAGCTGTCAACTGATCACCACCTGGTGGTGAGTTGGATCCGATGTCGGGGAAGACTGCCAGACAGACCTGGTAAACCCAAACATGTAGTGCAGGTGAACTGGGAACGTCTGGCGGAGGACCCTGTCCGTAGGGTTTTTAACTCCCACCTCCAGAAGAGTTTCTCCTGCATCCCGGGGGAGGTTGGGGACATGGAGTCCGAGTGGTCCATGTTCAAAGCAGCCATTGCAGAAACAACTGCTAGGAGCTGTAGTCTGAAGGTCACTGGGGCCTGTCGCGGCGGCAATCCAAAGACCCGCTGGTGGACACCGGCGGTGAGGGAGGCCGTCAGGCTGAAAAAGGAGGCTTTTCGAGCCTGGTTGGCTCGGGGGTCTCCCGAAGCAGCTGACAGATACCAGCTGGCCAAAAGGGCGGCAGCTGTGGCAGTTGTGGAAGCTAAAACTCGGGTGTGGGAGGAGTTCGGGGAGGCCATGGAGAAGGACTTTCGGTCGGCCTCGGGGAAGTTCTGGCAAACCGTTCGACGCCTCAGGAAGGGGAGGCAGGGCTTCGCTTAGGCTGTGTACAGTCCGGGTGGAGAACTGTTGACCCGCACTGGGGATATCGTTGAGCGGTGGAAAGAGCACTTTGAGGAACTCCTGAACCCGGTAAACACGTCCTCTATGGAGGAGGCAGAGCCTGAAGACTCAGAGGGATCTTTGTCCATATCCGTGGCAGAGGTCGTTGAGGTAGTTAAGAAGCTCCTCGGTGGCAAGGCGCCAGGTGTGGACGAGATTCATCCTGAGATGCTGAAGGCTCTGGACATTGTTGGACTGTCTTGGTTGACACGTCTATACAATGTCGCGTGGGCATTGGGTACAGTACCTGTGAAGTGGCAGACCGGGGTGGTGGTCCCTATTTTCAAAAAGGGGGACCAGAGAGTGTCTGCCAACTACCGGGGCATCACACTTCTCAGCCTCCCCGGCAAAGTTTACTCTATGGTGCTATGGTGCTGGAAGGGAGGCTCCAACCGATAGTCGAACCTCGGATTCAGGAGGAGCAATGCGGATTTCGTCCCGGTCATGGAACAGTGAACCAGCTCTTTACCCTCGTGGAGCTGCTGAGGGGGTCATTGGAGTATGACCTGCCAGTCTAAATGTGTTTTGTGGATCTGGAGAAGGCCTATGACCGTGTCCCCCGAGGGGCTTTGTGGGAGGCACTGCGGTAGTATGGGGTCCTGGGCTCGTTGCTACGAGCTGTTTGGTCCCTGTACGACCAAAGTGAGAGCTGTGTCCGCATACTCGCCACTAAGTCAGACACGTTTCCAGTGGGTGTTGGACTCCACCAGGGCTGCCCCTTGTCTCCAATCCCGTTTGTGGTTTTCATGGACAGGATTTCAAGGCGCAGTCGTGGTGGGGAGGGTTTTCAGTTTGGGGGCCTCAGGATCGTATCTCTGCTTTTTTGCGGATGATGTGGTTTTGTTGGCATCCTCAGACCGTGACCTCCAGCATGCACTGGAGTGGTTTGCAGCCGAGTGTGAAGCAGCAGGGATGCGGATCAGCACCTCCAAGTCCGAGGCCATGATTCTCTGCTGGAAACCGGTGGATTGCTCCCTCTGGGTTGGGGGGGAGTTTCTTCCCCAAGTGAAGGAGTTCAAGTATCTCGGGATCTTGTTCACGAGTGATGGGAAAATGGAGCGAGAGATGGACAGGCGAATTGGTGTGGCGTCAGAAGTAATGCGGGCGTTGTACTGAACCATCGTGGTGAAGAGGGAGCTGAGCCATAAAGCGAAGCTGTCGATTTACCAGTCCATCTATGTTTCAACCCTCACCTATGGTCATGAGCTTTGGGTAGTGATCGAAAGAACAAGATCACGGATACAAACGGCCGAAATGAGCTTCCTCCGTAGGGTGGCTGGACTCAGCCTTAGAGATTGGGTGAGCAGCTCAGACATCCGGAGGGAGCTCGGAGTAGAGCCGCTGCTCCTTCGCATCGAAAGGAGCCAGTTGAGGTGGTTTTGCCATCTGATTTGGATGCCTCCAGGGAGACTTCCTTTGGAGGTTTTCCGAGCACGTCCGCCTGGGAAGAGACCCTGGGGTAGACCCAGAACTCGCTGGAGGGATTATTTATCTCATCTGGCCTGGGAACGCCTCGGGATCCCCCAGGAAGAGCTGGAAAACGTTGCTGGGGGGAGGGACGTCTGGAACAACCTGCTTCGCCTGCTGCCTCCACGACCCGGCCCCGGATAAGCGGAAGAAAATGGACGGAAGGAGTTCTTTAACCCTTTACACTTCAGTGCGTCGTAGGTGTACCGCCGGCGGTACACCTACTAATTTGCATAGGAATTTCAAGAATGTCCGACGGCTGCAACCCCGATTATACAAACACTATACGCCGATGGAAAGCTTAGATTCTCATGAATCCGCCGGTATAAACCACTTTCAGATGTGATTACCACAGCGGGTGAGAAAAACACATTTGTCCGACAAAAACAAATATTCATCCATCCGTTCTCTATACACGGCTTCAACGTACACAGCGCGACTCACATTTCCGGGTTCATTATTACACACAGAAAAAAAGATTCCACAAAAAACGGCCATAATCCAACCTTTTACATCCAGACAACACAAGCCAGTAAACTATTTTGTCCAAAACATGTCCTGAAGTCGGTATAAAATCCCCGAATCGGTCGTTTTCAAGGAAATGCACCTCGCCATGTGTGTCCAATATTCCCTGTATTTTTCGTCATTTTTTTATTTAAAAATAGAATATTAGCAATTTTTTTGTACTGAAAACGGCTGGAATTGACTGAAGCTTAAAGGGTTAAAGAACTATCCAAAAATGACACAATTAACAGTTCATCTATCTCATCAATCTAAAGTGTTGCCATAAACCTCCAAAAATTTAACAGTATAGTCTATGCAAGTGCTACACCTGCAAGACATTAACATTAAATCAGAAGCTTTATTGTCATTGTAAGGGTAAAATGAAATTCTGTATATAGCCATATTCCATCATGGCTGCCCAACGGCAGAACTCCAAACCCTCAAACAAAAGGGAATGACTTAAATTACACTTTCACTTTTGTTCTACTGGTAATCAGTTTTAAATTTTAATTGTATTCAATATTCATTTACTCTTCATTAAACTGCAAATTGTACTGTACAAAAAGTGAAAACAAGCCAAATTGGAATCCCTTTTTGAACAAAATGCGCAAACTGTGAAGAAGCAAAGTTCAAACCAAAAATATAATACACACTGTGTTTCATTCTTCTTATGCTTTTCTTGTACATTTAAGCAATAATCTGTGTCAGCGCACTGGTAATGATTTTCCAATAACCCGAGGCTCTAGCTCCATCACATCTCCAGTCCTCACTCTTTCTGTCATTGTCCCCCTGACCTCTTCACTTATTCTGTTTCTCGTTCTCCCGTCTTGCCACTTTGATTTTCTTATGTTGTGATGAGGTCTGCCAAGCTGCTCATTAACCCAACCAGGGGAAGTAGAAACCAGAGGAGAGAAAAGCAAAGCTCTGAAGAAGTTAAAAAAAAAGGTGTAAAAGAAGAATTTATTGTGTGTGATTAAGTGAGCTTGTCACTCCTTTTCTCTCCATGTGCGATATCACTGTTCACAGTATTGCTTCTTCTTTGCAACTTCAATACTTTTGTGGCACAAACTGCCATCTGTTACAGAAGAAAATTACAGTCTCTGAGGGTCATTTTTGGAGGAACATCCACATAACTCAGATGATAACAAGCCCTCTCCAGTCAGATGACAAAAAAACAGTGAGAGCGCTTAAAGACCATAGCCGAGCCTACATGCACCTTGAACCAAATCCAAATTAGATTACACTGGGTCAAAGCGAGCAAATTCATTAGAATAAAAAGAGCAGTGTTATTCGGATTCATTAAGGATTTGTTTTTTGTGTTGTTGCTAAATCTGTGCCTGCTTCATGCTGTTTAACTGCACTAAAAATCATTTTAGAGGAAAAAATTAAGACTGATATAAAGATCATTGAATTACCCAATACTATACAAAAGTTTTAACAATAAAATGTAGGTGGGAGAAAGCGAAAGAGTAGCATGCAAACCACTCAAACTGAGCTGCCCTTGAGCAAGCAATATTCAACACTTATGGAGGAGATTTAGCACTTTTGCAAAAGAATGACAATAGGATGTTTTAGGGGTGATAGCAGCATTAGATAAAGGATTTTCTCCAAATCTCTATTTATCTATCCCTGTCGCCCCTCCTGGGACATAGGCCACCGACAAGCCGTCTCTGTCCTGGGCCAGTCTCTCCAGCTGTCCCCAGGTGTAGCCCGTCTTTTTGGCGTCGGCGCCAAGGTTGCGTCGCCAGGTGTTTCGTGGCCTACCTCTCTTCCTTTTTCCTTGGGGGTTCCATCTGTGGGCTTGCCTTGTGATGTTGGTGGCTGGCTTCCGTAGTGTGTGGCCTTCTCCAAAGACACTCCTGATTCATACCATTTATGCTTGCTTCATTTTGCTGCTCAGTTTTCAGTCACTGGTTAGGTTTGGGTAAACACCAAGAATAACTTGATTTAGTTTACAGGAAAAAAAAATTATGGATTGGGTTTGAAAACAAGCAAACAAACAAAAAACAATGACAACACCAGCAGACAACATTTGGCTAACAACTCTAAGCACACTAAAAATGCACTATCTCCACCATAAAGCAAGGAGGTGGCCGCATCATTATGTAGGGATGCTTCCCAGCAGCAGGCTCTGTAAGACTTATAAAGGGAGAGGGTAAAATGAATGGGGAATATTACAGGACAGCTTGATGCAGTCTGTAAGAGTAGTGCAATCTGGGAGAACATTTGAGGGGATTAAAAGCAGAGTGGTCTTATCCACAAAAAATCCAAATTGAGTTTTAGATCATTTCTGTCATATTTTATGGTCTAGTTTTTAGTGGTCTAACCCATCATCCAAATGTAGTGTTACAGTGGTGCTTTGAACATTAGGCTGTCAAAGATGTATCTTAAAAACTGAAAAATTTTAACCTAATTTTTTCAAAAACTACAAAATGTGGGTTAGACCATTGCGCATGCATATAGCCAAAGCTACACAGAAATGGTATGAACACAAAATGGTTAATGTTCTGGAGTGGCTGAGTCAGAGCCGAGACCTCAGTCCAGCTGACAATTTGTGGCTGGACTTGAAAAGGTTGTTCACGTACAGTCACCTTGCAACCTAACAGAGCTTGAGCAGTTTTGTAAAGAAGAACAGGGTAAAATTGCAATGTCCAAATGTGAAGACTGACTGAGACCTATCTGTAATGGCTCAATGCTATAATGCTGTAAAAGATGTATCTACTAAGTAGTGACTCAAAAAGGTGAATACTTATTGTCACTTATTTGACGATTTATTAATTTTTTCGAAATCGCTTTGTAGAAATCTGTTGTCATTTCGACATTAAAGAATCTTTGCAAATTCTTGTCAAAAAAGCCTTAATGAAATGACTGTAATTCAATGTTTAATTTGGCTACCAAATTTCAACACAGAATGAAAAGCAGTAAAAAGGAATACCTTCCAGCTGGGAGTGAAAACTATTAATCGGCACTTTAATGCCCATACCAATGGTTGGCATTTTTCTGTCCTTATCAACAAACAATATGTTTCTGGGACAATGATAAGACATATTTTGAATAGTTAGTTACAGCCACTATGCATATTTTCCATCATGCAGTTTGTTTATAAAATGTCAGCTTTCTTAAATGGTGTGCCCATTTTGCCTTCGCTGTCTTATCCCCATAAATAAGCTAGAAAGGTTCAGCAGTGAGCAGTGGAAATCAATGTTAAAAGTTGACACAAAAAAGGTCTTAAGTCTCATTTTCTAAGGTGCCACTGATAAGTACAGCAGCATGAAAGTGGCACATTTTGGTATGGGCTTTGACAGACTGACACATTTTTAGCATGCAGAGCATTGTAGACACCCACACACTGCCACACAAACACATACTCAGAAGGAATATGCACATCAAACATCGGGGAATAAGGAAGACTGCCACACACGTTAAACAACAGCTACACATACCGAACACAAAGACAAAAAACACTTGACAGTTACAAACACATGAAAGGGCAATTCACTCATGCACACAGGCTAAGAATCAAACACCTACACGCAATGCTGAGTTATTGACAAATGACCATTATTATTCAGCAGCAGCCATAAGAAGGAGATGGCCCTAAGCTATCTGTCAATCACGCTGCCTGGCTGCTCAGGCCCTGCTTTGAATATATATGAGCAGTCAGTACTTTCAGGAAGTCCTCCAACAGAAGAAAAGGAAAACACAGCCAAAGCTCTGCCACATATGGACTGATCAATAAAAAACATCTGACATTTCAACAAGAGCTTCCACTCTTATTGTTCTACTTAGAATATATTCATGTTAACAGAAAAGAGCAGAAGCACTGATCTGAACAGTGCTGCAGTGTAACTTGTATTCAAAACAACATGTCAGTTTTTACCTGCAGTCTCTGTTTGCTTCCTTGTAAAACCACATCAAAACAATAACATTGCCAAAAATACTGTTGCAGGGCCAACTGTGTTCCTTTGTGTCTATGCATGTGGTGTGTACCTGGCATTTACAAAACACAGCAGACAGGCTTCACATATTTATTCAAATCATTCACTTGTTTTGTTCCTAAAACACCAGCAGCGAGGTCTGAAAACCAGAAATCTCAGCAACGTGCCAATTAATAAGTCAGTCCGCTATTGATGAATCCATTTTAAAAGCTGCACTGCTGGACACTAGATGGCTCTATTCCAATCGGCATTACTTTGGTGAATTTTTCAGACGTATTTGATGTGATACAATTAGTGCTGCAAATAATCACACTTCTGATGGTTTGTCAGACATTCAATTTATTGTTTAGTCTATTGAAGGCCAGATGAAAGCAATGGAAGTGTCTACTACAAATAAGGCAGAAAAATGAATTGGTTTCAAATTGCAATTTAAAACAACACAATTAGCAAATCACAAAGACTGCAGTTTAGGATAAACATTGTGCAGCATGTCTGACCCAGAGCATTTCATGTGGTATTGGTTCATACTGAACTGTGACAATTAGATATTTTCCCACATTGTTCAGCCCAGATCACCATCATCCAAGGTTATGTTTTCAAATGTCAGCTTTGTCTAACCCATTGTCCACTCTCCAAAGATGCTCTATTTTCAATGACTCAACCCAGATAAACAAGTAAAAATAAGCAGGGCTGGGACTTTAATGTGTCAATTCCGATTAATTTGTTATACAAAAAAAATATTGCGTTACAAAAAATAACGCATTTAATCACACCTTTCTCAGTTCCCAAATTTGTGGCACACCAGTAACACTGATACACACTCCAGCCCAGTAGGTGGAGGTAATGAATCTAAAGTCTGTTTGCCAATCGCAAAGATGATGTACAGGATGCACTGAGTGAGGTCAATGCAGACATGTCGGACCAACATGGCAGCTTGATCGCGAACTTTCTCTTTTATTACATAAACTGTTTCGCAAAAGAGTTTCTGAAGGCATTGGAGGCAACAAGCTGCTGAATCTGTCCTCGTTTTAGTTTAACGACAGCTAGTTTAGACGGTTGACGAAAGTTTCACGATGCATCAAACCTCTGCTCCCTGCACTGCACTTGCATAAAAAAGCTACTCTATGCAAACGAGCTCCAGGGCGACGCACCATATATTAGCTACGACAGTCCTGGTACCAGTAAATGGTATAGCCTGCCCACTTTTCAAGACACTATAATTGGACTTTGAGTTTGTGGTAATCTGTGAATATAGTAGACAGATAATACATGCAGATAAATACAAATGGTCATTCATCGATTCGGTCATCAATCAAAATTTATTTGCATTGAAAAACTTTGCTTATTTTGTCAAATATTGCTATTTAACAAAGATTACAAAGTCTAGAATTAATTAGATTCATTTCTTTAATCATGTTGCACTCCTAAAAATAACTCTGATTATATAAGCTGCAATCAGCAAACCTGTCTCCTAGAAATTATGTTGTCACACAACTAAACTGTAACAGCAAATATGGTTTTGAAGGAAATGCAACTCACCATGGTAGGTTTACTTTCAGCCTAATGAGGATATTTAGTTAATTAATGTATTTGGTTAGATATCAGAAATATATTCACTGATGCTTCTTTTGTTTCCACCAAACTACCCCAAATTTGAAGAATAACCATGTTGAAACTTTTTCATCTTATGTTAAAATGTTCAAAGCTCTCACTCAGTGTTAGGAAAAGATTGTGAACTGATTTAATACAGAAAGAAATCCACTGTGATTTGAGACACAGTGTCTTCATTTGCATGTAATCAAAATCACAATAATTTCCTGACCTTATCCAAAGTGAAAGACTAGATTACCAAAAAAAATGGGGTCCCAAAACCCAAAGGTTCAGCCTACTGGTTTTAGCAGCCTTAGTAGCGACAAAGATGTCATATATGTGTTATTTACAATATTAAAACACATTCCCCAAGATAAACCCTGTATTAATAGTAAATTATTTTGCACTGTCATAGTAATTTAAGTAAAAGACATTGTCCTCATGTGGAGCATATTCCTAAATAAAGTTCTGTTGAATCAAATTGCAACAGTCCAGAACATATTAGATATTGTTACACCAACTGAAGTGTAGTTTCAGGACTTCATGGGAACTTGGTCCATATTCAGAAGGCCATACAGTAGGTGGGAAGTCAACAAGGGCCCATCTCAAATTTTTGCACAGAGGCCCCTAAAATGTCATTCCAGTCACTTCAAAGTGTTTGTGTTGCGCAAACCTGAACAACACACAGGATTCTGCATGTAAACCTAGGCCTCTGTTGCAAATTTGAGATGTTTGTATGCCCACCATCAATCCCAAGCACCTCCTGCCAGCAACAGAGCACTTGATATATGTGGCACTTCGTTTGAAAAAAAAAAACAATCTTCTGAAAGTATTCCAACCAGCAATTATGTTGCACCACAAAGCAATTGGAAAAAAACTGCTCAATTCTCAAGTAACTTAGCTTGAAGGAGACAGGGTTGGCAAGTAAATTATGTTTGTGGTGTAAAAAAATACTATAAGGATTAATCCCTTAGTAAAACAGTTCCAATTCAGTTTGTGTTGATCAGTCAATGATTTTTCTTTCCGTTTCAGTTACAGTGTATTAGATTAAAGTGCTCTTCAACTAAATCTAAATTTTAATTAACTATGACAAAATAGTAAACAAAAGAAATAAAAGTGAACATAATTTTCACTTCAATGAAATTTCTGAATTGTTGCTAAATCCAAAAATCAATAAATGAGGACACACAGACCGAAGACTTAAAGCATAAAGTTGGTCACTGGGACTGCCGTTAAAGGGATTATACAGCCAGCATCGACTGCTTTATTCTCTCATCCCACTTCATTGTGTTTTTGTCTGGGTTAGGACTTTAAAATGAATCCGCCAAATTGATATTCAGAACAAAAGAAAAGCCAGGTGCTTCTCCTACAAAGTAACAGATCAGACAAACTTCCCAGACACAACAGAACTGTCAGTGTTTGGTTTTCACCTGCCGTTAATTCTCTCCCCAGCTTCTGCTTCACTGTCGGGAGGTAAACAGTGAAACAGCCGGCGAACTCCGACAAGCTCTCACAAAAACACACACACGTGCTTCTCCCATGAA
This sequence comes from Acanthochromis polyacanthus, assembly GCF_021347895.1. Classification (NCBI taxonomy): domain Eukaryota; kingdom Metazoa; phylum Chordata; class Actinopteri; family Pomacentridae; genus Acanthochromis; species Acanthochromis polyacanthus. The sequence continues at coordinate 23,071,007 of NC_067131.1, forward strand.
TGTTTCAGCAGCACTCTGTCTAATTAGCACAGACATAATGAGAGTTAATTATTGCAGTTTGCGGGCTCTTCAAAGTTTCCAGGAGAAAAAGAGTGCTCCGGTTTGACAAATTAAGAAGAAATTTGTGCTCCTACGAGAGATGAATACAGAAACTACTGTAGGCACTCATTTGACAATGACTGATGTGCTCTATAACAGTTACTGAAATCACAAGTTCAGAAGGAAATAAAAGAAAGTCATTTCCTTTCACTGGCCTTGGGTTCAAATAAAGCACTATAGCGTGAACACCCACTTTGCAGTGCTGTCAAAGAAACCAGTCCCGACAAAGACTGCACAGAAATAAGCCTAATGAAGGACCTGTTTTACAGACGAGAGGAAAATGAAATCAATGAATCCGTCTTGCACACAGTGTAATCAGCATAATACGGCCTGCTGATTTTGGCTGGGAACAGACGGTCATGGAGGGACTTTGTTCTCTAACTGCTTCTGTCACATCAAAGTTTATAAAAATGTAACTTACCTTATCTTTATAATATTCCACTTGGTTTTTGCTCATTGAAAATCAGATTTAAAAATGGTCAGACTTTCAGTTTCAAGTTCAAGTTGCAAGACACTGAATGAATCAAGTATAACCACATAAAACTGTAGGTTTGCTGTCAAGTATTACAACTCTCCAAGGTCATCTTTGCAGGGTGTTAGCAGCATTTATTGATCTTTTTTAGCCAACTGGGGGCAGGAAAGCCAGCTGAAAATACAAATTCCATATTTTTTTTTTAGGTGAACACATTACCAGCTAAAAGTTTTGGATAGACATAAATCGAACTCAGAGCAACAGTACTATTAGACTGAATCTGTGTATTCTCTGACTTACATCTAACATTTACTCTCCTTTTGACCTTGCTTGTGTCTCAACTGTCTCCTGAGCAACATGTGGGGTCCTCAGATAAATGCTCCACTATCTACCAGCTACCAGCTATTCAACAACTTATCACTGGACAGGTCGTGTACAGTGGGTACAGGTGATAAAGGTGGATGGAGTTACTGCAATGTCACTTAATGGTTTGTGGACTGCTGAAGGCTGGAATGTCCCCATCTTGGTCTTTTTAAAGTGGACGTGACGGGCTAGGGGTGTAACTGAGAACCCAAGGAAACTATGTGTGCTCAGATAGTAGTGACTTGTCAATTACAAAATAGCAACGCTCTAAAGCTCACCCTGCTGTATTGTCTATTTTACTAGAAATAGAAATAATTCACAAAATGAACATCATGTTGTCTTGATGGAGACTTGAAACTAGCTGCTGAGACCATATACTAATTGGGAAAATGTTTACTAGGGTAACAAATCAAGTGGGAAGTAGTGTAATTTTCTCAAAGACTTCTACACAGTCATACCTCTTTTTATAACTAGTGGAGTGTCCCCCTGCTGGCTGGTTCAAAGAATACAGTTTTGATACATTTTTGCATTGGGCTTTCAAACCCAGAGGCTATGTTCATCTTTAATATAGTCTATGATCATAGCTTTATTGCTGAAGCCAGCTATTGCTGTTGTTGGAAATAATTGTTGAATAAACAACACTGAAAATCTATAGGTCCCTAAATCAGAACCAAGGGCTGAACACTGCTAAAAATCTCCAGAGAGTCACAGAGAACTTTAGAGGTGGTTGACAACAATCTGGGGGGTTATCATTACAAAAGAAAAAAACATCACTTTAAATAACTTTTAAACCAGAGTTAACATAAAAAAAATTGATGTTACCTGAGTTCATCAATATGCAAATTTATTGATTAATATAGAAAACTGTAATAAAATCTGACCTGCTAGAAATGATAAAATAGCCTTTTTTAAAGTTTAACATGTACAGAGAGAAGAAGGTAAGGGAAAGAAAACTACTAGTGAGACTGCTATAATGCTATTTTAAAAGAATATTCTGAGGAAAACAGAACATCAGAGGCATTTTTGTAATTGATTTGGGTCACAGTGTCTACTTTAATCTTTTTTGTTGTTATTTTATTTTTTACAGTTGACCTTTTAAATACTTCTGTGCTGCTGATCTTTTGTGTCTCTAACTACACTTCCTCATGTACTCTACTTTTGGCCACACACAGACAAACACCTCAAACCCACTGAGCTCCCTGCCATGTTAGCTTAGTCTGGACAAAACACCCATTAAGTTCTTGATTAAAAGAACAACACAGCCAGTCCTCTAAAGTCAATACGAAATTCCACTTAAACCAAAGGAATTCTGTGAAACATAAAGCACTAGAGGCATTTCAACTTATGTTTGTTTTGTTGTTCATTATTAACTGAAGACTGTGTATCGTGGAGCAGCAGCTGACAAGAAGTTAAAGGAATTCTTCATACTGTTGACGTGTTTGATGCTTTGTTGCTGTGATATTTTTGTGTTGTATTTTTCAAGGTTCAGTGTCTTCAATATTGAGATGCTTTTTTCTTTGACTTTTGAATGTGGTAGTACTCTCTTTTTTTTTTTTTTTTTAAATTGCCATTGCTCAAATGATAACAAATCACGTTTTTCAGACATTTATCATTCAGTGATAAGATTTGTTGGACTGGATTTGTCAATCCTGGTCAACAAATACGAGAAGCATTGCCAGACTTTGCACAGTTGTGATCCCTAGCAGATGCATCATAATGATGTTGTTAATCCTCTAACTTTTTCTGTGGCACCATCAGTGTATTGGCAATACAGGCATCTAGGTTAAAATGTTCAGTTATGAAATGACATATCTCCATAGTGGATTGACACCAATTTTTCAACAGGTACTAGTGGTGTCCAGAGAATAAATCCTAATGACTTTAGCAACATCCTAAAGTATTTTCTTTTAGTGTAGAATGTTTTGACATCTTGTGGGTGACTACCATGAAACTGTGCACAAACGGGGATTTTAAAGATCTGTACATTGTTTAACTGACTCCACTATCCAAAATGTTGTCCAGTACTTGTACTTTGTGTTTAACACTTACTAAAACACACTGAGTCATGATGGCAATCACAGGAAACATTATATCTGCTAGACATTTGTCAAGCTAACCAATGCTAATAGAAGCAACTTTAAATACACTTCATCACCTTGGATACAAGCCAAATAAATAGCCACTACCAGTGCAATAGACTCTGTGATTGAGCAGAAAAGCAAATGTCACATTCTGTGTCAGCCTGCAACTGTTTTGATCCAAACTTCATGTAGAGGATCATCATTTATGACGTGAGATGGGTCTGTAGCTACCATCAACAGCAGACACAGTGGAAGCGCTTGTAGCCTTCACAACTGGAGAGGGTCCTGGGCATGAGTGTACCAGGAGAAAGCTTGTTTTCTTCAACATTCAGTTGGTTGTACATCGGGCATTAGTTCCCCAGATCGTCAAGTTTTAATGTGACGCCATGAGACATATGAGCAAAAACATTGGCTGCAAATAACCTAACTCAGGTGTGATTTGAAGTTGAGGATCACTATTTTGATGAAGTATAGAAGATTCAGCACCTATTGCAGATGATGCTCAACATGTTCACAAACATGTTCACATAACAAGACTTCCAGTGAGCATCCCAAGTGTTGCTGAAGTGTTGGGAGCGCTGCATCACTGCCAGTGTTGGGCACGTTACTTTAAAAAAGTAATTAGTTATAGTTACTCGTTACTTCTCCAAAAAAGTAACTGAGTTAGTAATTGAGTTACTCCACTATGAAAGTAACTAGTTACCAGGGAAAGTAATTATTACATTACTTTTTTCTTTTAAGTTCATAAACAAAGAATTCACACACACACACACCCCACCCCCACCCCCACCCCCACCCCACCCAGAGCGGGTTTCATAAGCCAGGTGCACAGAATGGAACAGCAAAAACATCGGCAGCATGTTTTCAACAACATAACGGCCTATCAGTTCGTAAAGTTCCATTTGTGTCACAAGTTTCTGTGGAGCTGGGGCGGAAAAATCCAGCTTTGGACGCGTGGCTCCGTGTCTTTCGTTGACGGAGCTCACGTTAACAGCACCTGGCTTGCCATCATTAGCGGGGTCAATGGTGTTTTTAGCCACTAGCGTAGTAGAAGCGTGTGCAGTCGAGAGGTGCTTCATTAAATTTGAGTTGCTTGTATTGGACGTTGACAAACTCATTACTCTGGGACGACATAATGTACACTCAACATGTACATTTTTGCCTTTTACCTCGATGAGGTTGAAGTAGTGTCTGTATTTCCATCTTGAAAACGCCGTCTTTCCTCTCAACTCCGGACTCGCCATCTCATCATAGTTTGTGTGTGTATGTGTCCTGCTATGTGCTGCTGGGTTTGTGTGTAAAGCAGCACCCGCCCACCTGATGTCTCTGGTTGGCTGAACATGAAATCTTACTCTACCTTAGCCAATCATCATTACGAAGGCAGTTATCGCGCCCCTCCCTTCCCACCATCACCAAAGGAGGGAAAAAAAAGATGAGTCAGATGACAGCTTCAAAAAAGTACCGCATAAACGGCGTGTTGGTAACAGTAACGGCGTTGTAACGGTAGAGAAAGTAATCAGTTAGATTACCCGTTACTGAAAAAAGTAACGCCGTTAGTAACGGCGATTATTTTAACGCCGTTATTCCCATCACTGATCACTGCACAAAGTGGCAGTTTTTGATATATTTATAGATATAGTTTTCAAACAGTTTGATCACACCTTATATAAAAAAGTAAAATGAGACGGTATTAAGCTGGGGAAATAATGCACTCATCAAACTGCTGCAGATTCCTGTATACAGCTAGTATATAAATCATTTACAAAGTGATGCCCAATCTACATATATGCCAGAATTGGTTAAAGATTGCGCCAGTAGGCTGCAAACCAATTTTGGTCTAAATGCACTAATAGCACACCAATCTCAGGTAAAATGCACACATTTGTTGGCTTTGTAAAACAAAGTATCTTCTCTGCCTCTTCCGCTTCACTCATGTTGCAGTGGTTTGGCCCAGAATGGCTATAACCCTGCATCTGGCAATAAGACCAGCTAATCCTGGATTTGTCACCCTCTATGACTCTCTGCTTTCTCCTCTCTTCTATATCCATCTGTTTCTTTTCTATATGTGCCTTTTAACTTGGCTTTTCATGAAGCCCTCCCCACCCCCAGTTTCTCTTTGAAAACTCCACATTTCTCTTCTCAGCCTCTATACTTCATCCCTTTCTCAGTTTTTTGCTCCCTGATGCTCTGCTCCACTTTGACCTCTGTGATTTCTGCACAGCTACACTTGTCGATCAAGTTTTGAAATCTTTAACCTCGTGTTCCTTTTCCCATATCAAACTTCGGCGACAAGATTCTCCCCTGTCCCTTTTCTTTATCCTTCTTTTCCCACATTACAATCCATGTCATCCATCCTTCTTCTGCTTTTCACTGTGCTGACTAGTAGCTGCTTCTAACATGAGATACATTCCTCTGTCTCTGAGAAGTCTGGTGTAAGGTTTGGATAGCTACGGACTCATGGGAGCTCTTCTTTGTTCTCTTTTCCTTTTTGTCTCACTGTCACAAATCTCAGTAAAGATTTAGATTAGGGAGCAGCCAATCACAGTGGGTTTGATTTGTCCACTTTAAAACTTGTAACGCTTGTCTTCTTTTTCCACATCAGGAGAAAGACTTAAAATTCTCCAAACCACTGTTTTTAAAACAGCTTCCCACGAGAAAACACTCACTGTTACAATAAAAGGATCTGAAAGGGGACTTGCATCATGATATTCAATAGTTTTTTGTTGTTTTGTTGTTTTTTTGATTGGCCTCCACAGCATTTATTCTGGTCATTACAAATAAGTAACAATAAGTAGTCTGTGCCTTTGTTCTCACATAAAAGAATGTATTAAAAATTCAGCCTGTACAACTTTTTTATGAGTAATGATTCATAATCAGAAAAAAGCATCAATGCTTTCTGATTATCTGCTAACATTATGCATCTGATCATGTCCTATTCTGTCAATAGTATTGTGTCTTTTTTTTCTCTTATACTCGTTCAGCAATATCCCAGAATGTTCATTCTCAGGAGTCTTGACCCTCAAAAAAAGAGTTTCTCCCTATGTTAGAATTAACTGTAACAGTGGTATTCCAACTTGCCGAGCCCTACTAATTCAAAAAATTATACAATACAAGGATGTCTTATTTAATGCAATCAGTAGATCGGGCCAGTAGTGGTTAATTGATTTGTGAGATGTACTCAATAAAAGACCATGGAATTGGGTTTCAGTTTTGATATGGAGAATTTTGTTGCCACAGAGGTCACTATGACCTGTGGAGTTCCACAAGGATCAATACTTGTTCCACTTCTTTTTATTTCTCCTATTGTATTGTATTGTATTGTATTTATTCTGAACTCCATTAGCTGCAACATGTGCAGCTACTATTCCTGGAGTCAGTCCAACAGCATTACAAAGAAAACATTTTACACCTGTTTTTCACCACATAATACCAACATAAAAGTGACCCCCCACCCCCCAACCATTCACACACATTCACACCCACACACACCTACTTAAAGATCTTAAAAAAGACTAACAAAACAAATACCTTTGGACCAAAAATTAATATAACAAAAGATGCCTTTTTAAAAGAAATTTAAACTGCCGTTTACTGTTTGCATGAGTGACGTCACTTGGCAAAGAGTTCCAATTTATCATAACCCTGTACATTACACTACTTGTTCCCATATTTCCTTTTACTGAAGGTAATTTAAATTTGCCCTCTGTGGCATGTCTTGTTTCATAACAATGAACAACGGAACTGAAATCTAATCTTTGATAGAGTATATTTGGTAATTTGGATTCAATAATATTTCTTGTCAAATTTAGCAGCGATGCTTTGAATCTCTCATTTACCTTTAGCCAAGACAACACATTATGCATCCAGTTTACATTCGTTCTAAAAGGACATCTAAGAGCACATCTAGCTGCTCTGTTTTGAATTATTTGTAAAACGTTTAAATCTGATGCAGCGGCACATGACCAAATTTCAGAACAGTAATCTAATTGTGACAGCACAAGTGTTTTTATAACATCTGTGGTCGTGTTCAGAGGTAACATGTGAGAACATCTTCTAACTGTTGAGAGACCTCTGCCCATCTTACGGGCCACAGTTCTAATATGTTTAGACCAGGATAGCTTATTATCAATCCCAACACCAAGAAGTTTTATCTCCATGACCTGCTCAACAGTTGTATCTTTGACCACCAAATTTAGTTTGGGTTCATTCAACAACATATTTCTGGTTCCAAACACAATGCTCTTTGTCTTACCAATGTTTAAAGCAAGCTTGTTATTTGTAACCCACTCGTCTATAGATCTTAAATCAGTCATTAAAACATTTTGAAGTTCTTCTATTTTAATTTCTGATGAATAGATTGTTGAATCATCAGCATACATTGCTATTTTTGCTTTTTTTAATACTAATGGCAAGTCATTTGTGTATATAGAGAACAGGAGTGGTCCTAGGCAGCTTCCCTGCGGTATACCACAGGAAACATTATTTTCATTTGAGAAGCTTCCATTAAAGACTACTTTTTGGCTCCTATTTCCTAAATAACTCTGAAGCCTATAATTAGTCAGATTAAAAAAGACATATTCAAACAATTCAAACATTTATGCAGATACTATGAAATGTGCACATCTTTTTCACAAAGTGACTATGATGTCTTTTTGTATGTCTCAAACATCACAGAATTCAAAAAATATTTTCCTTTTGTTTTTGACATAACTGATCCATTTGTTCACCATGTTCTGAACCACTGAACAGTCACTTTTATTGATTCCTGACAACTGTAAAAATCCACAAACAAGAAACTGCAGGCGGGTGACATATACTGTTATACAAGTCCTTGAGGAAGCCTCTAAAAAGCTAATGTGATGATGAAATGATGATGAAAGGTTTAAAACTCCATGAAGACTGACTGGACTTATTTACTCTTTCCACAGGTGCAGCTCATTGTTAACTGAGCATACTATGTGTAGTCTTCTTTTGCTGAAAGACATGCAGTGTTATCATTATAAATAATATGCTGTGTTAGATAATTTGCTGCCAAAATCCAGCAGATATGAAGTTACACTAGTATCCTTTTGTGGTCTTGCCTCATTTGGTAAGTCTAAGGTCAACATTTGCTCTGTTTTGGTTTCCACCTACTCCATAGAAAAATACTGAACCCTTCTGATGCTCATTGTGGTACTTTGTTCATCAGCTGGTCACTAGCTTTGTCTTGATGCAAAAAGACAAATGCATATTTATCAGTTCCATTTTGCTGACATTACAACCAAAAACAATAAACTAAAACCTTTGGGTTTATGTTTTCTGCAAAATCGAGGGATCGTCTCATTAATTGATATCTTTCACATTACAAATAACTATTTTATAATGTTGATTAGTGCAGCTTTAAGGTTCACTTGGACAACCATAAAGTTCTATCAGTTATTCAAAAAAGAATTTATCCTCAAGGAATTTATCGCATATTTTCTGCAGGGCACCATAAGGTGGTTACTGTCTGAGTATTAGAGCCAGCTTTAGACAAATTCTTATTTTAAGTGTGCAGCATGTAATGCCCCCCTAAACCATCCAATCCTTGCCCAGACATGATAGCATTATCCAAACAATAGGCCAGAAATCCTATTAGAGCATGTCGTGTTCTTCCAATAAGTCTTACTAGGCTTTAAAACTTAAGCCCAAGTGTTATCTCTCCATATTTAAAGGACACTGTGGGCAAGCTCTTCTTTAAAGTTTTCAGTGTGCACCGTGTGATATTGCAGCATTTTGTTGAGGCTTTGGTATTGTTAAGTAAAGAAAGTAGAGGCTGACAGCTTGATGAACAGCTACTGTGTATGTCTGTAGTTTGTCAAAGATGGGGCAGCTTTCTAAAGGCTGCTGTTTTCAAGATGCAGCCCTTCTTGGCTTGTATGTGTAGGAGGGAATGTGTTTGTGTCTGATAATCAAAAGCTGGAGAGTGAATTAGTTTCACATCTTGGTAGTTGTTGCCTTACTTCATCCACTCCACTTTTGTTTTCTTGGGATATGGAATTTGATTAAAGTGATTACAGAGATGTGCTGGCATTTGTCATGGCACTGTAGAAGATGGAACAAGGAACAGGTGGGAGAGAAGAGATATATAGCTTGAAAGATAGCAAACATGTGCATGTATATGTGTGTTTACTTTCTTGTGGGCTTACATGTGTGCATATATGGTGTGCACGCACACACATCCCCCCTCCGTTCTGTTGTTCATCCATCACTCTCCAGGGTCAGTAGTGCACTAGTACACTGTGATAAAGGAATAGTAGCAGTAGCATTGCACAGTCAACATGGACATGAACCTGCACAATTTGTCTCATACAACCACACTACTTTTGCTAGTGCACGTTTTCCAAATCCAATGTAGTATGATGCATTTCCTATATAGATTCCCCTATAGATATGGGGTCTGCCTGAAATGCTATTCACAAATAGAACTTATCTGCTTAGCGACATATATAAATAAATAAATTGAAATGAATTCCTTTTAAAGTTATTTTGAGATGGTATGTGTCAAAGCGCACCATAAGCGAGTTCCTCCCTTATAACTTCTTTATTATAATCAGCATTACGATTTTCAGCACTTTGTGCATCACCTCTTCTGTGGGATTCAACCACAAGAGTCCATTTTTTCACCTCGCAGGCATCAGTGAGCTTTGGGTGACCATGCCCCTGTCACCAGCTCACAAGTTATCATTCCTTGGATCACTACTGCTATGCACTAAGCACTCCATACCTGCCATTATATGCTCTGACTCATTCATCCAGCCTTCCCAATTTGGTCCTTGTTAAAGTCGCTCAGATCCTCACGCTGCTCATTTCTCCTGCTTCCAAGACAAAAACTTCAAGACACGACTGTTCACCTGCTGCCTTCAACATCCCACCTCTTGAGAGGTGTCACTGTTATGAGATAATTAATGCTATTCACCTCCCCTGTCAGGGGTTTTCATGTTGCAGCTGCTGTATGAAACATAAATTGAAGGGTCTATGCAATGTTGCTGCAGCCTCAGAGCACAGGAATAGTGATTTGCTGAGCACTGACAGACTTCTGTGTTGTATTAGCCTTGAAATAGCTACAACACAGAGCAAACTATTTTCAGCAGGATGCTGATGTGCTTGTCAGAGCTTACGGCTCTAGTCCTCATTGCTCAGATCAAATACGTCTCTTTCTTTATCCTGTGTCCATGAGTTGTAGCCACACATGGTAGTTATGAATTCTTCTTCGTGTCTTTTACCTGTCAGAGAATACCCATATGTTTCTACTGATTTTTTTCACTCATGATACTGTTAAGTCTTTTTCTTTAAAATTTCGGAACAAAAAATCAGCTTTCGGTGTTATGGAAGACTACAATGATCATACTGTTTGATAGGACTCAGGATAATACCATGAAATTATGGACATTAAGTCAGACAGGAGGTTGTAATAATTCTTAAATGTTTCATTTTCTTGAATCTCTCCAACATGCTGTTCTCTTCTAATCAGTGTCAGCGACACTTCAAACATTGCATTATAACCTATTTCCTGCTACCTGATCCTATTATTCTAGGATCAAAACCTTGGAGGATGTCATATCCTGACACAGACATTTGAAAGGTAACAATAAATGAATTATTCTGACAGCAATGCCTTAAAATTCAATTAAACATAGGAATTGCATCCCATTCTTTAAAAGAAATAGTCTAACATGCTGAAATGATTCAACCTGGTGTTTGCTCAATTTATGTAAAAACATGGGATGGCTATGCTCCAATATCTTTACTTCTGTAATATCCAGCAGGCCAGAGATGGATTTAGTGTGTCCCAATAAATAGTATGTCAAACGTATGTTAAACACTGATGTCTTACTACATTTGGTCGGAACTATGGAAGCCAGCATGCTTTTCTGGCCATTCTGAACCACAATCCTTTGAGCTGTCATATCACATATATGTCATATATAATTAAGACAAAGTAGTATGTCACAGTTATGTACATGCTGCATTAAACTGCATGTACTTTATGCAGGCAGCTATAGTACGTAATGTCAAGTAATGTTAGGTTTTCTTATTTCTAATATTTTTATTAAATGTACTGGTGGCTTATTACTGATTTACATATTGCTTTTATGTGTTAAATAACAGAGTTGTACTGATCTGTGAATAAATAAAAGTGACTCAGGCATCTATCCCAGGCCCTGAAGGACAGAATAACTGAAGATTGAACCGGATCAGATAGAAGGAAATGCAGCTGCTTACACTCGTGACACACCAACATACATAGCTGTACATTTTTTAAAAAAGTGTGTGATTGGGAACACAGCCATGGCAAGAAGTTGAAAATATTAATGAATATTTTTAGCAAAATGAAAAACAGGTACACAGATTTACAGCCGTGATCACAAACACATACATAGATACCAAAAAGTAAACACACACAGCACTGAAAACTGAAATATTTAGTGGCAACCTTTCCTCCATCATGAAATGAAAGTAACTTCTGACAGCATGAGTAAAGCTGTGGCAATCTTCATAGAGCCTAAATAACAATGTCAAAACAAAATAAATAAATTAACAAAGAAACTAATCGCAAGTCTTACTCAGAAATTCACATACATCTGTGGAATTACACATTGTGGTTCCTTATTAGCAGAATAGCATGGTTTTCCAACAAAATCTATGTCCTCTTCAAGATCAAATTTAGCTGCTTTACCAGATGCACTAATAAGGATCATCTAGCATTTAAGATATATTAAATCTCTGACAGCCTTCTTAGCTAAAATTAATAAATGTTGGAAGATAAAAGAGACAGATAAAGCATGCCAACATAAACCATGCAAATTGGTAAGCTCAAATACATATAACTGCAGATCTGAAGAAAATATTCCGTCAATAAATAAAGAAAACCCGAGAGGACCTGAGAAAGTGCAGTGGAGACTGCACTCTAATAAAGACAGACAGATCTGAAGTTAAAAAAAAAAACTTTAGATCTGTCAGCATGGTGTAAGAAATGTAAACCACAGCACAAGCAGCTAAAGATACAGCATCCGAACAACACTGTTTACTGTTTGTTCTCCACTCAAACATGATACAGACTATAAGGATTATGATCATATGGAATGTTTTCTGATAGAGGTATCTTTTTTTTTTTTTTTTAAATTGATCTTCTGAATGTACAAAATCTCGGCATCATCTCTTCGCCTTTTTCATATTTTCTAAACAATCATGTACGAGTAAGAAAATGGCTCACACTGCCATAGCAAAAAACAGTAAATCATTTCATTTCAGTTTATTCTCCTCCACCAGTAATTATTTTAACTACACAGCAACGAAACGAATCCACGCTCAAACCAACACTGTATATTTAACGTACTTGAAACTGTAGATATTATAATATAACTTCTTGCCTGTCAAGCGGTCTCCCCTTGTTGCTTGGTTTTAGCATTTCTCTCATTAGAACACCTCAAAGTAGCAACATTTTCTACTATTTTAAATGTATGTAGTTCAAAATGTATGAAGTATCTACACGAATGTACACCACCTGTCAAACGTTTGGACACAACTCCTCATTTAATGGTTTTTCTATATTTTCATTACTATTTACATTGTAGATTCTCACTGAAGGCATCAGAACTATGAGCAAACACATGTGGAATTATATAGTGAACAAAAAAGTGTGAAATAAATCAAAATATGCTTTATATTTTAGATTCTTAAAAGAGCCACATTTTGCTTTGATTACTACGTTGCACACTCTTGCCATTCTCTTCATGAGCTTCATGAGGTAGTCACCTGAAATGGTTTTCACTTCACAGGTGTGCCTTGTCAGGGTTCATTTGTGTAATTTCTTGCCTTCTTAATGGGTTTGGGACCATCAGTAGCGTTGTGCAGAAGTCAGGTTGCTACACAGTTGACAGCCCTATTTCACAACTGTTACAATCCATATTATGGCAAGAAACAATCAGCTAAGGAAAGAGAAATGACAGCCCAAGATTACTTTAAGAACAGAAGGTCAGTCAGTCCAAAAAACTGCAAAGACCTTTTATACATCCCCAAGTGCGGTCGCAAAAACCATCAAGCACTACAAACTGGCTCACAAAGGAAGACCACAAGTCACCTCTACTGTTGAGGACAAGTTCATCCAAGTCACCAGCCTCAGAAATGGCAAGTTAACAGCCCCTCAGATTAGAGCCCAGATAAATGCCACACAGAGTTCGAGTAGCAGAAACGTATCTACATCAACTGTTCAGAGGAGACTGTGCCAATCAGGCATTTATTGTCAAATAGCTGCTAAGAAACCCCTACTAAGGAAAAACAACAAGCAGAAGAGATTTGTTTGGGCCAAGAAATACAAGGAATGGACATTAGACCAGAGGAAATCTGTGCTTTGGAGTGATGAATCCAAATTTGAGATTTTGGGTTCCATCCACGGTGTATTTGTGTAATGCAGAAAAGGTGAACGGATGGTCTCTGCATGCATGATTCCCACCGTGACGCATGGAGGAGGAGATGTGATGGTGTGGGGGTGTTTTGCTGGTGAGTGATTCAAAATTGCAGGCACACTGAACCAGCATGGCTACTATAGCATCCTGTAGCGACATGCCATCCTATCTGGTTTGCGTTTGGTTGGACTATCATTTATTTTTCAACAGGGCAATCACAGCAAACACACCTCCAGGCTGTGTAAGCGCTATTTCACCAAAAAGGAGAGTGATGAGGTGCTGCGTCAGATGACCTGTGCAAGTGCTCAGCATCTCTATGAACTGCTTCAAGACTGTTGGAAAACTACTTTAGGTGACTACCTTATGAAGCTCATCGAGATAATGTCAAGAGCATGTTCAAAGCAGTAAAAGGGTGGCTATTTTAAAAAATCTAAAATATAAAACATGTTTTGATTTACTTCACAGTTTTGTGTTTACTATGCAATTCCATATGTGTTCATTCATAGTGTTGATGCCTTCAGTGAGAATCTACAACGTAAATAGTCATGAAAATATAGAAAAAACATTCAATGAGAAGGTGTGTCCAAACTTTTGACTGGTATTGTGCATTAAGTATCTACAGGTACATATATCTAATTTAATTTTTGCTCACAAAACAACAATTAAATAAATAGAATGTGTCCAAAAGAGGACACTTTGTACATGCACATGTAGAATTCTTCTACACCAAGGTACTGCAAACCAAGCATCACTATGGTTTTCTTCCATAATGAACCATGTGGTTGTGCGTGTGTGCAAAGTGAAATTAAAAATTCAGTCTGCGGCAATTTCAGGATCACCTTCACATTAATATAAGATATACGACCTCTGTGCCGTCCTCTGCAGAGCCTGTGTGCTGCTTTGATTTGTGAACATCATTGTTATGGGATTATGGCAGATTCATTACTGTAGGGACATGCAAATAGAGAAGAGACTATATTATTTCCACAGGACGCCTCGCAGGAAAATTAATTGATCACCTTGGTACCATCTTGCCCTTCCACCACTTTAATAAGAATTAAATATGAGGAAAGTTGATCTGTGACATGAAAAAAAGCAAGAATGTAGGAACAACACGCTCTTAACTTCCTCTTACTTTGCATTTAAATAATCTCATGGTAGTGACCTGAAATCCAAGTACAGTATCATTTTTCAGATCTCATTAATCAGTGGATATTGGGAGTGCTGCACAATCCATCCATCTACACACGTGGACAAAATTGTTGGTACCCCTCAGTTAAAGAAGGAAAAACCCACAATTCTCACTGAAATCACTTGAAACTCACAAAAGTAACAATAAATAAAAATTTATTGAAAATTAAATAATCAAAATCAGCCATCACTTTTGAATTGTTGATTAACATAATTATTGAAAAAAACAAACTAATGAAATAGGGCTGGACAAAAATGATGGTACCCATAACTTAATATTTTGTTGCACAACCTTTTGAGGCAATCACTGCAATTAAACGATTTCTGTATTTGTCAATGAGCGTTCTGCAGCTGTCAACAGGTATTTTGGCCCACTCCTCATGAGCAAACAGCTCCAGTTGTCTCAGGTTTGATGGGTGTCTTCTCCAAATGGCATGTTTCAGCTCCTTCCACATATGTTCAATGGGATTCAGATCTGGGCTCATAGAAGGCCACTTTAGAATAGTCCAACGCTTTTCTCTCAGCCATTCTTGGGTGTTTTTGGCTGTGTGTTTTGGATCGTTGTCCTGTTGGAAGACCCATGACCTGTGACTGAGACCAAGCTTTCTGACACTAGGCAGCACATTTCTCTCCAGAATGCCTTGATAGTCTTCAGATTTCATCGTACCTTGCACACTTTCAAGACACCCTGTGCCAGATGCAGCAAAGCAGCCCCAAAACATTACTGAGCCTCCTCCATGTTTCACCGTAGGGACAGTGTTCTTTTCTTCGTATGCTTGGTTTTTGAGTCTATGAACATAGAGTTGATGTGCCTTACCAAAAAGCTCCAGTTTGGTCTCATCTGTCCAAAGGACATTCTCCCAGAAGCTTTGTGGCTTGTCAACATGCATTTTTGCAAATTCCAGTCTCGCTTTTTTATGAGTTTTTTTCAGCAGTGGTGTCCTCCTTGGTCGTCTCCCATGAAGTCCACTTTGGCTCAAACAACGACGAATGGTGCGATGTGACACTGATGTACCTTGGCCTTGGAGTTCACCTTTAATTTCTTTGGAGGTTGCTCTGGGCTCTTTGGATACAATTCCAACGATCCGTCTCTTCAATTTGTCAGCAATTTTCCTCTTGCGGCCACGTCCAGGGAGGTTGGCTACTGTCCCGTGGGTCTTGAACTTCTGAATAATATGAGCCACTGTTGTCACAGGAACTTCAAGCTGTTTAGGGATGGTCTTATAGCCTTTACCTTTAAGATGTTTGTCTATAATTTTTTTTCGGATGTCCTGGGACAATTCTCTCCTTCGCTTTCTGTTGTCCATGTTCAGTGTGGTACACACCTTTTCACCAAACAGCAGGGTGACTACTTGTCTCCCTTTAAATAGGCAGACTGACTGATTATGAGTTTGGAAACACCTGTGATGTCAATTAAATGACACACCTGAGTTAATCATGTCACTCTGGTCAAATAGTTTTCAATCTTTTATAGAGGTACCATCATTTTTGTCCAGGCCTGTTTCATTAGTTTGTTTTTTAAAATAATTATGTTAATCAACAATTCAAAAGTAATGTCTGTTTTTGATTATTTAATTTTCAATAAATTTTTATTTATTGTTACTTTTGTGAGTTTCAAGTGATTTCAGTGAGAATTGTGGGTTTTTCCTTCTTTAACTGAGGGGTACCAACAATTTTGTCCACGTGTGTATTTTCTATACACCACTTTATCCTCACTAGGGTCGCGTGGGGTGCTGGAGCCTATCGCTGCACAATCCATGCATGCAAAAAAAGGAAAAAGACTTTCAAACAGGAGTTTGGCAACAGATGATGCTGCTAATTAACTTTTCTCAATTTTAAAGCCTGAAACATCTGTTGCTGTAAATCTATAAATATGCATGATTGTCATATGTAGATTCCTGCTTATGGGTCTGTGAATATGTTTACTTTAACATGCATTACAAAATCAGTCAAAACTGTGGATTCTCACAATCTTAAGTTTGAGAGATTGGAGAAATTCATTTGAAGAGTTTATATGAGAAGGGTCTGAAGGTTCCTCTGACTTTCTGATCAGAAGAAAAACTAAAGGTTCTTTGAAGCCGCTGTTCCACAAGGCCAGTGAGCAAATGAAACGTTCGCTAACTCTTGTAACTATTTGTGGACTGTGATGAAGTACATGGCCAGTAGGGGTTTTCTCTCTGCATTGAATATGTAATTTTTTCCACCAAAGTGCATATCTGACACAAGTTGGTGGTTCTTTTATGGGGGTTGCAATAATGTACCGTGTCCAGTGTGACCAGAATTGAAAAAATTGTTTCATTTTTCCTTAAAAATCTTGCTCATATAAAAAATAACAGTGCAAAATCATCCAAAAATTGCTAGACAACAGCTGGAAAATGCTCGTGTTTTTGTAAATGGTTGTGGGTCGTGCAAAGGACAATGAAAATGCAACAGTTAACTTCTTCCTCATCTTTTTAACTAAAACTGGTAAACTGCTTGTCCAATAACCCATTACAGTTTCTTACAGTCTCTCACTCACCACTGTATTCTCCATGATTTGGTTGGTTGGACACAAGTCAGCTGCGTAGCCAACAAAACGGGTTTATGTTCATCTATAAAGCTCAGCACCTTCTCACCTCCAGCTTTAGTAGTTACCATCTGCACACCTCCAAGTGGTTCCTTTTGAATGTTCCCTGGATTTTATTTTTGTATCATGTATGTTTTATACAACTTTTAAATGTTTGTATGACTGCTACCTTGCCCAGGTCTCCCTTGTAAAAGACATTTGTAATCTCAATGCGACTTCTTTATTCTTTATTCTTCTTCTTTATTTAAATAAATAAATAAATAAATACAGTGTGCTTTGCTAACTTGCTCATGGAAGAGCTGGCATTGTGGGTGGGTGAACATTTGATCTGATCAGACTTTGGACATCATGAAACAAGACCGATATCCGCTGACAGGAAATATTAATTAGAACTTCAACAACTGGACAAAAGATACAAAAAAATCTGCCACAGAGGGCTAAGACTACTGGTTTGGGGGTTTTTTGTTCAGTTTTTTTCCTTCTTCATCAGGCATTTTAACGGTTGTCAGCACGTGATTTTGTTTCAATTTTTCTACTCTTTAAATTACAGCCATGTAACATAGCATATACTGCCACCTTCTGGTGACACGATGCAGCCTAGCCTATTAGCTCCAAAGCAGGTAATGGAAAGACCAGCAGTTTTATATTTTTCCATTTTTGCAACATTTCAAAAGTTTGCTTCATATTGGTTTGACAATTACATACAAACACCTAATATCTGAATAAGAGAAAGTTTGCATTACAATTCTATGCTGAAATTATTCCACTAGCTTAAATGGTTGATATATATTACTTACAGGTTAAACATTATTTCAGATATTTTCCACTTTAATGCTTTCGATAAGACTCATTGCCACTGAATCATGATAGAAAGTTTGCACTTTCAAAGTACACTGATCACACATAACTTCATGACCACCTTCCCAATATTGTGTTGGTCCCCTTTATGCTGCTAAAACTCCTCTGACCCAGTGGGGCATGAACACAGGACGTCCGGGGATGTCCTGTGGCATCAGGATGGTGGCAGTGATCTGTGGGTCCTGTTAGTTGCAGGGTGAGATCTACCTAGATCAGTCTTATCCTGACACATCCCATAGATGCTCAATAAGGTTTAGATCTGGGGAGTCTGGAACTCGGGTGAACAGCTTAGCTCTGTCATGTTCCCCGGGCAACTTCTGAGCAGTTTTTGTGGTGTGTCGGGGGGTTGGGGTTGCTTGGCCTGCGATGCTCAGGTGGGTGCTACTGTACATGTCAAACATCCACTTGAATGTCAGGACTCAAGGTTTCCCAGCAGAATGTTGCATTATAACAAGACATGTTTTTTACTTCACCTGTCAGTGCTCATAATGTTGTGACTGATCAGTGTAAATGACACAAATGTTGGGTCTTCAAACCTGGAACCCAAAACAGAGGTACAGACAATACTGGGAATTCTCCATACATACCCTGCAGTGTTTAATACACATATATATTTTTATGCATTAAACCTACTCAGACTGCACATTGGATTGGTGGTTAGCACTTTCACCTTGCAGTGAGATGATCCCCAGTTCGTATCCCAGCTTTCCCAGGATCTTTCTGCATGGAGCTTGCATGTTCTCCCTGTGCATACGTGGGTTTTCTCCGGGTTCTCTGGGTTCCTCTCACAGTCCAAAAACATGCTGAGGTTAATTGGTAACTCCAAATTGTCTGTATAGGTGTGAATGTGAGTGTGACTGTTTGTCTGTATGTCTAGCCCTGTGATAGACTGGCGACCTGTCCAGGGTGTCCTCTGCCTTCACCCGTCAGCTGGGATAGACTCCAGCTCACCCCAACCCTAATGAGGATTAAGCGATGTATAGATAATGGATGGATGAATGGAACCCTACTAACATGTCTTGCTGCTCCTGCAATTACACATTCCCTTTGGGGGAAAGGTTTAGTAGACAAACACCATTACCACACTGATGTACACCTGCAGTGCAAAGAGTGAGAGTCTACTAATTTAAAAGGAATACCAGTCAGAACATACACCAGCTACCCTGCTCAATTCAAGCAACAAATTAGTGTATACTTCTCAACCACAGGGCATGGACAACATATACTTAACATACAGCAGAGCAGCCAGCAGGTGTTATTTGCTGGTAACATTTTTTTTTCTCTGTAGCATCGTTATCTTGGTAACCATTGATGGCGCAATAAACCTTGACTGCTAAGACAGATCCATGCTTTAGAGTGGCGCCGGCAAATGTCTTCCTCTCCATTTAAAAGATATATCTCGCTCTAATCACTTCACTGCATGTTTCCTGGCTGTTGCACTTATGTACTGAGCTTATGGTCAGGACACAGAAACCCATTTTACCATTTTTCCTGTCATTTCTTAATAATCCAAAATGGATTCAGTTTCATTTTATCTAGCATTTGTCACTTGTACATCTGACATTCTATCTAAATATTATACCGCAGTTCTATCAATGTAAATAATATGTTTAAACAAAGCAAAGGCACTGTTGTGTAAAATTGTGTTCTAGTGACTCACAGCGATAAATTCAGATGAGCTATAAATCCATATGGACAGAACAGAAGAGAATACAGCTGTGTTATGATTTCTGCTTTCTGTGACAAATTACAGACAGTGACTAATTCTTTCCTCACACAGTTTGAAATGAAGGAATTTGTTAACGATCCTTTCTGGCCATCCATCTTGCATTAATTCACTTACTGACACACACACACGCACAAACAAACCTAATTCCTCACAGTGAAACATCATCTGTCATCTCTGAGCAGAGCAAGTGCCAGACAATTCTGCTCACTCAATGCTGTTTGGAAATAAGAAGGCTATTCTTTTGATTTATCCTCCAACTCCACCTTCTTACTATGAACATTCTAATTATAAATCTCATCCCTGCTAGTGACGACAATAACTTGAAGATTGGCCTTAGACCGCTTAAAGTCAAAAGCAGATTTATTTATAAAAACACATTTGAATATGTTGTTCAAAGATGGCACAAAGCAAATAAAAACGCCGACTCATAGCAGCATTGAAGTTGCCAGTTTGGGGCCCTGAAAAGGTGGATGGGGAAAAGGGAGCAAACACTGTGCTTCTCTGCTTCAACAATAATGGCTGGGGTGTGTTTCATACCTCCCACTTGTGCTGCTCAGCGTCAGACTGTGAATATGTGAATAGCAGAGCAGTTCAGTTTTTCGTTTAGCTTTTGTGGTTACTTATGATAAAGTGTTGTTTTGAAAGAGCCAGACAAAAGATTGTGATGAAGGGCTGCTGGATAGTGTTGTGCTATACAATCACATCCCAAGTCATAGCTGTGTTGACCTTTGTTGTAATTTACCCATGAACAAAACCTATCTCCTAGATGTAATTAAGGAAAAAAAAAACTTTAGTGCCTTCAGTTTAACCATACTTTGCCAGACTGGATCAAAGCTGCACTGTATGTACTTGAACTTAAAGCTGCAAAAATTAATATTTTGCTTATTTTAAAGATACACTACCAAATATTTACTTTAATTTAAACTGCAATATTATATATACCAATTTTAAAGTAGCATTAATAAATATTTATTTCAATGTTAAGCAGCAATAATGAACATTTTGTCTATTCTAAAGTTTCACTAACAAATATTTTCACAATAACAATGAGTGATAAATAATGTGAATTGTGTCATCACTTTAAAAAAATAGAAAACCACTCAGAGAGCGCAGTACTCCACCAAGGCTGTTCATTCCTCAATACGGAATTCTCAGAAATTAAGCTTTTTTGTTTTGTTTTTTTTTAGAAATGCAGAATTTCTTTATTAGTTATTGATGATCAGAAATCACAGCAGCATAGAATTTGGCCCTTTAATATAGATGTACCGTAAAACGGGGCTATAAGGGACAGCGGGGTAATAAGGGACATTTTTCCGGAAAATGTTTTAAATGTAATTCTGCGGTTTTTACCTAGATTTCTTTAAGAATTCATGGATAATTGATAAAAAACAACACAAAAGCGCATCCTGCTCAACATAAAAACCGCAGAATTACATTTAAAACATTTTCCGGAAAAATGTCCCTTATTACCCCGCTGTCCCTTATAGCCTCATTTTACGGTACTCACAAACAAAATGGCCTTGTGCTGAGCGCAGGTGTGTGTTATGCATGTGTATGTTACGTACGGACATTAAATTCCATCACCTAAATATGTAGCGGACCGTGGGAATTAATAGGACTCGGAAACAGTCCCACAATTTAATCAATTGTTTCCTGTATGATTTTTGAAGGATAAGTCCTGAAAAGTCCGCAACAGTCGATTTGTTGTACAATCGCAATCATGTGATCGTCAGCAGGCAGCTGACGTAGTGTTCACTTGTAGTCATAGTTACAGTGACGCTGTGTCGCTATCTTGCAATGATACAGAAATCTTTAACAAATCCATGGATCCAGACTACAAACCGCATCACTGCCAAAATCTAATCACTTGGTCCTTGTGTCATTTCTGACCTGTCCTAAAAATTTCATCCAAAACCGTGGGTCTGTTTGAGTATTGTAGCTAACAGACAGACAAACAGTTAAACAGTTAAACTAAAGAATTGCGGAGGTCTTCCGCATCTTGTCTTGTGTTTACGCAACGAAATGAAGCCTGACGTCAGAGTCGACAGCAACCTGGCCATTTGGGTGGTGGTAACAAACACGAATGGATGAGCCAAGATGAGCCCAACAGGGCGGGATGAGTCGAAGTGGCCCGAAGGCGAAAGGAAAAGACAAGCTCCGAATATTTTCGTCTGGGGGGAGGAAGGGGTGATCCCATAGACACGACGAGATGAGCCGATATGAGCCGATGTGGGCCGAAGGCGGAGGGAAGGCAGTAACGCCGTATATTCTTTCCGCTCGGTAATGTCCGGGGGGGGTACCAAAATTAATATCCGGATACCGCCGTAGCGAACGAATATTCGGATATTTGGGATATTCGGGTCCAGCCCTATGCAAAACTTATTTTTTTACTGGCCGGAATACTGATATAATCGTATTCAAAAACCTATTTAATTTCACAACCTTCACATTCAGAGAAACAATACTAAGGATGTCTTTTGTATTCTGAAAAACAGTCGTGCCTGATATTACCAACTATTTCATCTCGTGAGCAGAATATTGATTGCTTTTCACTGAAATAAATCAGTTTTCCAGGTGAAATCTTGTGTGGTGCTCACATCAACACTTTAACCCAGACTTGCTCCAGTGGAGCTTTTCAGCGGCATTCAATAGACGGCTGTGATTGAATTGGAATGCTTCCAATTGTGAGAGTAATCAACTGTGAAAGTGTGAAGTAAAACGTTTCTTGAGTCAACCTGCTGAGACTGAATACTGTCTAAAAGCCCCATCTGTAAATGTGTCACTATATGCAGATTTTGGACATGACGCTGCTTCGTGGCTACAACAACAACAACGACAACTAAACTCTCCCTCTGCCCAGCTGAGGACATCAGTCAACCCTGAAGCTCAAAAAAACCTAAACACCATCTGTCAGCCAAATGAGCAGAATCTGGTCGAAGCAGTTTCCACACGTTCATTGCCTTCCTTTGTTGTCACGGTTACTGGTCCATAACAACGGTCTCCTGGGAACCCAACAATCACTTGAGGAGTCATGTAACGCAAAAGGAAAAAGGTAAAACCAAGCAGACCAACATAACCAGACTCTGTAACTGTCTTTCATCTGCTATGTTTCTGTCAGCAGATCTTCAGGTCTACTGGTGAAAAACCTCACTCGTATCTCATCACAGGAATAATTCACCAGACTTATAAAGGAGAGACAAGGTGAATGTAAATGAAAACCTTCAGCAGAAAGGATGGAACACAGAGAAGAAGAGCAGGTTATATAAGAGGGAAAAAAAAACTGTGGCTTTGAGTTTGTGCTCTTCCTGATGCTGTTGTCCCGTGGCGGCTTATTAGCATGGTGTGTTTCATCATTTTGCTTATTCATGAATACTGAAGTGCATCTACATATGGTTTATTTTCAGCCGACACTGCAGCATAACAGCAGACCAAGTGCTGTAGTACTGACTGATGATACTGATGATCCATTTAAATTCTATCTATAGTTATTTATCTTCGATTTTTCCTAAACAGCAGCATGGTTACTAAATAAATTTTTTCATTTGGAGAAAGGGGGAAGTTTAGTTGGATTAGGTTCATTTTGTCGTTATATACTATACGATAGTGTTGCTTATTTAAACCGACAGTTCAGAAAAGTTATATTACCTTGCTGACATGTTTCGACAGCCTCTGCTGTCTTCTTCAGAGCGTCATCTGATGTTTGGTGACGTGTCCTTTTCATCACGTGGTCGGTTTGACAGATCTGTCAGAATCTGTCAAACCGACCACACCTCCCGCCATCCGGTGGTCTCTGGAGGATGGTGTCCCAGGTATGCGAGAGGATGTAGGCCCCCTCTTCCCGGTAAATGGTGCAGCTCGCCCGCTTCCTGATTTCGATGGCTTCCTTCATCCATCCATGATGGATCATGGAAGCCATCACAAGGAACCAAACGTCAGATGACACTCTGAAGAAGACAGCAGAGGCTGTCGAAACATGTCAGCAAGATAATACAACTTTTCTGAATTGTCGGTTTAAATAAGCAACACTATCATAAGGGGGAAGTTTAACAGAAAATGATGATGAAGATAAAATTAATCCTCTAAATCTCTTTTTAAAAAGTGTCAAAATTACACCACTTATCAGTTACAATTTGGAAAAACTGAATAAATGGTCAGATTTTCACCTTTCCAGTGATCCTTGAACAAATCCTGCGTGATGTGTGGTTCAATCAGAAAAAAGCTTAAAACAGTGTGTTGATGACATTTTTAATGACATTTCTTTTTCTCTGGTCTTCCTCTAGTCATTTTGACATAAAAATAGGTAAATATAGCATAGCGATTATGATTTCAGAGGAATTGCTGTTGTAAAAATACTCAAAATGCATTTGAAAATGGCATTTCATTCACTAATTAAGTTAATTAAGTAATTAAAATAGTATGTGTTTGTATTTTCATAGGCATAATGTACATTGAATTACAAAAACGGTGTATGACAATTCATGAAAAAAGTACGTTATAATCCTGTTGTATCATATATGATACAGACATTTTAACATGGTTTAACTGAAATAGAAACAATGAATTACTTAGTAAATATGCATTCTTTCAATGCAGAAAACACTGTAAAAAATGAGTCACAATTTAGATGTTATTTTTACCTTTACTTCTTGAAAATTAGCAATGATTTTCCTGAAATACGTGGATGGATGATTTCATGAAAGTAGCCACTTTGAAAAAATATGACTTCAGCTGCCAGTAGTGGAATGATAATCCACAAGTAGGCAGAAAACATGTATCAGGTTACATACAAAAGGTTTTTAAGAAAACTATTTATCATGTTAATGAGATAGAGATCTCAGAAACTCATGTATCATATATGATACAAATGGCTTTACAGGGTCAACAACAACCTGTGGGCACTTGAAAGAATTTTGTAAATACACTTTTCTGAGTGCTTTCGACTTCTTTTCATGGTTGTCCTGTTTCCATAGAGATCTTGGGCTTTACATTACAGTGAAAAATTAATCCATAGGAAGAAAAAATGTGACAGGAACAAAAAATGTTTAGAAACTGCTTGAGGGTTCACAGGGTTAATACTAGTTACAATCAACTACATTTTCATATGATGATTAAAAAAAAAAACATCATTTATACCAAACATTGTTCACTTCATCTGAACTGAAGAATCCTTTTAAATGAGAAGTGAAACACCTTCAACAAGAAGAGCACCCAGAAAGTGCAGTACCACACCGAGGCTGTTCACTCCCCCATATAGCATTGTCAGAAATGCAGCATTTGTTTTTAGAAATGCAGCATTCGTGTATTACTTATTGATCAGAATTCTCGTCAACATAGAATGGGGCAATTTAATATAACCAAATGATCTTGCGTTGAGCACAGGCATGTGTTATGTATGTGTACGTTATGTACAGATACCAAATCGCATGACCTAAATATGTAGCGAGCAGCGGGAATTGATGGAACATGTAAACATCCCCACAATTTCCTTGTATCATTTCCAATGGATACGTTTCGAAAAGTCCGCAGCGGTCGATTTGTAGTAGGATCACAATCATGTGATCGTCAGCAGGTCGCTGCCGCAGCGTTCACTTGCCATAGTTACAGTGACGCTGTGCCATTATCTCGCAATACAGAAATCTTGAACAAATCCATGGATCCAGACAATAAGCCACATCACTGCCACAATCTAATCACTTGGTCCTTGTGTCATTTCTGACCTTCCCTGACAATTTCATCGCAATACGTTAGTCCGTTTTTGAGTAATGTTGTGAACAGACAGATAGTCAAACGCCAATTTACACATAACTCCGCTGCATTCCTTGGCGAAGTAACAATAGAAAAAAGTTGAATAGAAACCTATCTATGGGAGATTTCTTTAATGCTAAAGATGGTTGTCATTTCCTTCATTTTAGCACTAAAATCTACCACCAACTATGTAACTGACAGTCTTCACAGAAACATAAAAAGCACTTTTATTGAAATAAGGCTAAAGTCTGCATCAACATCAACTCAGACAGCTCTAATTTATCAGATCTGCATTATTTCGCTCTTACAGCACTGCTGAGAGCTCACAGCGTTACATAAACTGACAAGGTTAAGTGTCCTTCTGTCAAGACTTCTGTGTGAGAAGATTCTGAGTAAATCAGGTCATTGACAACAGCATACAAAGCCCAAAATGCACTCTTCCATAGAATATGGATGCACAAGAAGGCTCTGGAGAGCTATATGGTGTGGTTCTCTTGATGTATGCATGTAATTTAACTTGTGCGCACGTGTCTGTCAGTGTGTATGTTGTTGCTGTGTGTGAATGAGGTGCATGCATTATGCAGACTGCCTCTCACTCTTTTCATATTGCGCACAGAAAATTGCCTTTTGTGTACCTGTGCATTGTCACCATGACAACCAATATTGTCCAGTGTGGTCAGTTGTAAATTACAAAGCAGACAGTCAAGCATAAAGATAGTATATTCTGTTTAAACCCTGTGACTTTCCTGCAGTCTGAATTTTCCAGTCTTCACCAGGGAAATTAAGATTCACAGCCATAAGGAAATGAAAGCATCCCAGAATCGATGGACAATGTCTGGTCGCCTGAAGAGTAAGTAAGAGACTGTAATTGTCATCAGCTCTCCTCTGACTGATTGTAGCCTCTCTATGTGGGCAGGAACACACACATATACCTCTACCGCTGCATGCATTAAAAGGCACAATGCAATTCATTCTACACTTGATCTACCTTCAGCTTGATGGTTTGGAGCAAAACAAAAGTTATCTCTCTAGGGAGCGCATGCAGAAAGATAGAATTTGCAAAAATTTAATTCACTGATTTAATTACAGAGATCATAGCCAGGAGATGTAGCTTCTATCTCACACCGGCAGCACTGCCAGCTCTAAAATTACATTTCCCATGAACAACTGTTGCTTCCCAGTCTTGTAAAGCAGGCTTAATCTCACAAGCTTAATGCTCACTGCTACATTTGAGGCTGGAAAACATCCACTAAAAGTCTGCTGGAGCCAGCAGCCAGACTATTTTAAAAGCTATGGATGATGACAACAACGGGCAACTGAATCCTCTCATGACTCATAAATGTCTTAAAAACTACTAAACTCAGCGTGGTAGACGTCAAATGAATTATGTCCTTTTTTGTGCCTAAATATTGCCAGAAAACAGTTTGAGTCAGAATGTTCAGAAGAATTGTGATATTTCAAAAGCCGCCTGTCATAAAGAGCTTTTCCTCTTTGTTTTCACTGAGGAAGCAAAAGTGATTTCTTGGTTTTTCTTTCACCCCAACCGCTATATGAACCTCGTCACACACTCATAAAAATGCAAGCTTTATTTACTCTGGGGGAACAGCAGCTTCTTTAAGATTTGTGCCATCAAGCAACCACAGAGTAAAATGCAGAGTACTTCATTGCCACATCAAATTTTAGCTCAGCATGTTTGCTCCACAGGAACAGGATGCTCATCCAGTTTTGTGCCATAAAGTAGTTCACAAAGCACACAATCAGACCTCCTTGTCACAGATTTCTATTCTGGTGACTACTTTCACAGAAGTAGGATATCTCTAGAGTAGCTGCCATGTTTGCATTTAATGAGCCAAAAAGCAAAACAGAGTGGTTAGGCACCGCCTTCCAGTCCCATAGAAGAAAGGTTCATATTACTGCAAGTGTCTTCCTTTTTTCTATTCTCCCATAAAGCTTTGACTGATGAAGAACCAGCAACAGTTGTTGTATGCACAGTCTCAGCTGCTGAAGCGTGAAACTTTTTATGAGGAGTCATGTGTCTTGATAGTGTCCCTCTCTAATCTCTTTCTTGTAACTCCTTCAGAGGAATCATAGGTGTCTTGGTGACCTCCCCAGTGTTTCCCCTCCTATATGACCGACGAGGCAGGTCGCCTCGCTGGTATAGGCCACCGCCTCATTACAATTTTGCCGACATTGCCACCTCACTGGTCCGCGCTAAAAAAAAAAAAAAAAAAAAAAGTAATGCTAAATATTAGAAAGCATTGACACATAAGTCCGGTATATTCGCCGCTGAAATCAACAAGCCAGAATGGCAGCCTTTTCTCGCCGTGGCTGAAGACAGCAGGCACATCCCCATTGCGGACAAGAAGCAGCAGCGCTCTATGGTTTCATTTTTCGAGGTTAAAAGCAGGTGTGTATCACTGACATATGTCAAATTAAGTATCAAAACTATCGCATGTCATCAAAATAAAGTGAGCAACGCAGTGTAGGCATCGATCTCGCTTCCTTTACTGAGTTTGCTTACTGTTTTGTTGTCCGCGGCGATATGAATTGACAGTGACTGCAAAAATGGCTCCCGTTAAAACATTTAGGCACGACAAAACCCGTTCTCATGAACAAGACGAATGATTTCAACGGAATATAAAGTTCCTAGTTTCTTTTGATAAAATGATTTATTGAGTGCCTGAAATTATATCATTCAATGGCAAAACAAATTCTGTAATTTCAATGGTTCAGCGGCCCACGGGCGGGCCGTTTTGATATCTGCATAAGCATTTTTCAAAATAGAACGACACTGCCAACGTGATTATAGAAACACTATACACCCATGGAAAGCTTAGATTGATCAACATTAATCCCCACTTATATTTGATTTGTCTCATGTAATAAAGAGAGCATGTGTTCAAATTTGGTGTTTGTGTTTTCAAGAATGTTTACTTAAAGTCTTTAATTCAGCTGCCTGACACATATCACAGTGCAAAATTATGTATTCTAACTCAAGGTTAACAACTTCTAAAGAAGTTATTTCTTTGTTCAAAAAGGTAACAGTTTTGAAAACAGAACTAACTCCTTCAGAAAACCAGTTGTTAACCCAGAGTTAAAGTTTTCTTTCACATTTTTAAGTAAAATGAAGGTCATGACATAACCTTTTTATTATAAATAAAAATGAAGTGGGAATTTGGTACCTAACATGTAGTTGTTTTTAGAAAAAAAGTAAAAGTCACCACTTGATTCCAGATTCAAGTCCTTTGTCATCTTTTTCAAATTTGTAATAAGAACTGATGTGGCATTTTGGAATGGCTTGTGGAAATCTGACCAGAATATAATAGAATGGACTAGTTGACATGTTTTGATCGCAAGGACAAGTGGGTTTATATTTGTCATATTTTCTCCCTATCACTAATTTCTAGAAAAGAAACATGAAATTTTTTTTTAATTTAGTTTTTGGAAATGGCTACAAATACAACAAAATGTGCTCCAAATTGTGCCTGAATGCCCCATTTTGCATCTTGATTTTCAAAATGCGGGGGGGGGCGCGGCGGCGGCGGAGATGGGCCGAATATTCGGATCCGTTCATCTGGTCTCCTGGGTCCACATTTTGCCCTCGTTTAGTCTTTAGTTAAACTGAAGAATTCCCAAACACCGGCCTTCAGCATCTTGTGTTTATGCAACGAAGTGAAGCGTGGCTTCAGACTCGAAGAACACGGTGGGATGAGCCGAAATGGGCCGAAGGCGCAGAGAAGAGACGAGCTCCGAATATTTTCGTCTGGGGGAGGAGGGGGTGATCACATCGACATATGTGTATATGTTATAGACATATGTGTATATGTTTATGTGATCACAGGACGAGATGAGCCGATGTGGGCCGAAGGGGGACGGAAGACAGTAACGCTGCATATTCTTTCCGCCCGGTGACGTCCGACGGCGGGGGGGGGGGGATATTCGGATACCAAAATGAATATCCGGATAGTGCCGTAGCGAACGAATATTCGGATATTTGGGATATTCGGGTCCAGCCCTAGAATATTTATGTAATCACTGATGTTACAGTTTATATTTTAAATTAGAAGGCATTACTTTGTTGAAATCTGTTTTGACTTCGACACAAAAGAATCTTTTTAGTTGTAAATTCTTGTCACAAAGCCAAAATAAAGTGACCATGATTCAATACAGAAAAATAATAAAAAGGAAAAACTTCCAAGGGTGACAAATGCAAGCAGTGCGTACCGTGGTGAATGCAAACCCAGAGCATGTATTGCATTTTTGTTGCTAAGTAATGCATTTTCTGTTACTTGTTACTAGAAGAGAGGATAAACACAGTGGAAGTTATTTCTGCTGCTTCTTTTCGGTTCGTTCATCATTTGCTATTAATATCATTTTGAAATCCTTAGCTGTATTTTGTTTCTGAAAGAATTGCAATATCTTTTGGATTTTGTGCCATAAAGCAATACAGCAATTTCCCCTCATATCCAGCTCACTGCCTGACAAATGAAAACTGACAAGTATTCAGATCAGCTACTGTATTAAAGCACATCTATTATGTAATGAAAAAATGTACAGTTTATGTCAATTTATACTACTTCTAACACATGCTGACATTTTATTAACACTAATGCGGATGAGTTATGATTTCAATACTGAGGCTTGACAAGCAAATTTACAGCAGGAATTTAAAAACAATAAAAACATCAACAAATGATGCATTCAGGGACCAGCTACTTAACATTTTTCTCAGGGAAGACACTACTAAATGTGATTCCGGCCAGCTGTTTTCCACATCCGTTCCTGCCATACAGGTGACGGTGCTCTCACACGCAAGTAAATAATCTCGTACGTGAACCACGTCACATGGCAATTAGCTGTGAGAGGGCGGTGAGGGTGGACAACATTATCCTCCTGTCATACTCCGGCAGACTGTTGCTCCTTCCAGGCACCGCACACTGAAAACCATCTGTGTCTGTGCGAGCTGTGCAGCAGTTTGCTTAATGATTAACCACTCCGGTGCTGTGCAGCATCGTTTCAAGCCAAGTGAAAGGGTGGTGAAAGGGAGAGAGAGAGAAAAAAAAGCCACGATATGGAAATGAGAGGGAGCACACGTAATCAAATGCGCACATGTAATGGACAGCAGGGAGGGGACACAAGAGCAAAACCCGCAATTCTGCCACAGTGTGAACCAAAAACAATCTCATCAAACAGGAGAGTTTCATTTCTGACTCATCATTATAAATAGATAGCTAGAAAAAGCAGGCAGAAGTCAGCTTGTGTCCTCCAAAAACACCTTTTCCTGTGGGTTACTGACTCCTATTCCTCTTTAAAGGTCACACTGCTGCACATTCCTGACAGTGCTGAAAAGTGTACGTTTTTGACACTCACTGGTGAAATATAGCAACTTTTAACTCACTAGAACATTACAACACCTTTATTTCAATGTTCCTGTTCTTTTGTGTTACAGTGCTACAATTGTTTTTAAAAAGAAATGTGTGACGGGCACAAAAGCTGCAACTCTTACAACTATGAGCCCATATTTACACTTCTCGCCTAAGTGATAAGAAGCTTTTTTTTGCTGCCGTACAGATATGATTTTGTGTTTCTGGACTTTTATCACTTTAAATCAAAGCTTCTCTGTTAGAATAAAGTGCATAAAAACTCAGCAAAGTAACTTAACACTAAAAGAAGGAGCAAATTCAACTGTTAATCCATAACTGCACATCCTAATTGAGGTGCGTTCCGCAACTAAAGCATCAAGCAACACATTTGCCATGCCGACTTTGAACCAGATCATCTGACTTATCCATATGAGCAGTTCAACTCTGAAATAAGTTTTCATTTTCAATTAATCATGGGGTGAATGTCGTGGTGTTCTCTGCTGCACTGAGTCAGTTGCCAAATATTAATTACATCTCTTCAAATATCACTGCACTCTTTCAATTAAATATATTCAGTGAGCTTTTAGGGATATTTGCCCTCTGATACCCATGAGGTTATGAGAAAAGAGGCACCAGAATTATCCAGGTGTCCTTGTAGATAACAAGCTCTGGGGCTCAGTGGTAATATTTTAACAGAAACTGATAGCATTATCCAGATAGGAGGGGTTAAGTAAAAGACAATTTGGTAATGGAAATAGCATTCATGAACATAAATGAGGAGACTCTTTCAGTTTGTGGTGATTCTGAGCTGAGGTTAGGTCATTTACTCTACCATTCAAAAGATTGGGATCATCCAGACAATTTCATGTTCTCCATGAAAACTCACACTTTTATTCATGTTCTAACATAATTGCACAAAGGTGTTCTAATCATCAATGAGCCTTTCAACACCATTAGCTAACACAATGTAGCATGAGAACACAGGAGTGATGGTTGCTGGAAATGTTCCTCAGTACCCCTATGAAGATATTTCATTAAAAATCAGCAGTTTCCAGCTAGAATAGTCATTTACAACATTAACAATGTCTAGACTGTATTTTTGATTATTTAATGTTATCTTCATTGAAAAAAAATGCTATTTTTTTCAAAAATAAGGACATTTCTAAGTGACCTCAAACTTTTGAACAGTAGTGTACATGACAAAAGTCCGAGTGTGGCAAAAATGTACAGTAATTTCAATGTGTTGTGTTGCAGTCTTCACCTATTTTCCTGCATTTCCTTTTGAAAGAAACACATAAAAGGTTTTGCTCTTTGAAGTGTGCGTTGTTTTTCAGTTCATATCATGTCACATTTTTCAAAAGGCCTACAAAACATAGCACACATGTAAGTGCTAACCACACATACAAATGATCTTTATGTCTATATCAACACTATGTGTGTGATTCAATAAGATGACAAAAGAGACACATTTCAAAAGCCCGCGTGACAGCGTTTCTGTCCGTCTTCAACAGAGACAATCAAGCTGCTAATAATAACTGAAATCTGTCCCCGAGTGCTCTAGACTTCAAAAACATATAAACAAAGCAGGAGACTAAAGAGATGAGGGATTGAGTGAGCACACTGATGAGGAGCAGCAGTTAGCGTGAGTGTGTGTGGGTGTGTTTGTGATAGAAGGACAAGTTACCTGGTTGTCACCTTTTTCTAAAAAGTGAGATAGCAAGGTTAAAAGGGTTCATGGAACAGCATTGCATTTAGGTATTCATGGTTGTTTTCTTTCTTACCACGAGAGAAATTTCATATCCTAATGGCAAATATAAAGCTACTGAACGCAGATGTTAGCTCAGCATTAAGACTGTAAACAAGTGCATGTAGACATGAGGGTAGTTTCAATCTTAAAGACCATCCTGGCAAAAATATATTTATTTACCTTGATAGCAGGCCCATATGGTGTTTTTATGTTACAAGACACATTATGAGTGAGGTAAATAGTCTTCAACATGGCCTAGCATTTGCATCAAAAACACAGACTTCCAGGGTTCCATCTGTATCAAACCTAGAGAACCAGTCCTGATGGTGGAGCTTTGTTTATCATTCTTCTACTTTAGAATCTGTTTCCAGTTCTAACACATGAGGCTGAATTCCTCCAGTTGTGCAGCTTACTATTGTGTAGCATGAAGTAGTTTAACAGAATTTGAGCAGAACTGAAGGTGAGCTGGTGTTCTGAGCTGCAGCGAGTGTGGATGGATGGGTGGAGACAGAGGCAAAAACTTCATCAATCAATCAATAAAAATATATTTATAGAGCACCTTACAACAACATAAGACTGTTCATGGACCTGTACATTGAAGAGGAAGAGTTACTGTACATCTAAACCACTTTAAGGTAGGAAGAAATATCTGTAGAGAAAAAAAATGAATATATAGCTTTGATATACAGACCCGAGTTTTAGTTTTAATCAACATCAACTTTAACCTTCAGAAAGAAACTACTTATAGAAAGCTGTAAAGCTAGGCTAGCTATTCATACTAAGCTGAGCTATGC
Organism: Acanthochromis polyacanthus; assembly: GCF_021347895.1. NCBI lineage: Eukaryota > Metazoa > Chordata > Actinopteri > Pomacentridae > Acanthochromis > Acanthochromis polyacanthus. The sequence continues at coordinate 23,104,442 of NC_067131.1, forward strand.
TAACAATCTCCTAAATCTTACCTCATGTTTGGCTTACAGACAAGAAAGTGGTATCAATCTTTTCTTCTGAATACCAGAGGCATATTGCACACAACTAAGGATGCACAACAATATAGCATCATAGCCATTGGCTGATAAAGGCATGAAAGTGAAATAGCAACATTTGCCCAAAGCTAACATCGACAGGAAGGATAATGGTTTCCACATCCCTTTATATTGAGCAATGTGGACTCTGTAAGTGGACAGTGAGCATACACTCAGTTCTGTTTGTACTTCAATACAGGGGGTACGGTGGCCGACAGGTGCAAACGCGCTGCAAATGGCAAAAGCGCTGCAAACACAGAAACCAAAAACGTTAAATGGTCTGTATTTATATAGCACTTTACTATACCTGCAGGGTACCCAAAGCACTTTACAAGATACATCACATTCACCCATTCACAGCAGGAGCTGCCATGCAAGGCGCTAACCACGACCCATCAGGAGCAATTAGGGGTTCAGTGTCTTGCTCAGGGACACCTCGACATGAGCACGACAGGTGGAGGATCGAACCAGCAAACCTTCGGTTGCAAGACGGCCACTCTACCCACTGAACCATACCGCCCCATGAAGAAGAAGAAGAAGGAGAAGGCGTGCAATTTCTTTCAGTGTGAAAAGGTACGTTTTCCTTTATGTTTTATGTTTTCTTCTTCTCCTTCGTGTCTGGTGCACTTCCATTGTGGATTGAATTTGCAGCGCTTTTCTCTTGCGGTTGTTCTGGGGGTTTGTGTGTGTTTTTATGTATTTGCAGCATTCTTCATTTCCATCTGTTTTGTGATTTTGTAAGTCTTTGCTTCTGCATCGTTTCTGTGATTGCTGCATGTTTCTCTTGCAGCAATTTTGTCTTGCATGTGTTTTATGTGTTTTTATGAGTTTTTGGTTTTGGATCATTTCTGTGTTTGCAGCGCTTTTGCCGTTTGCAGCGCGTTTGCACCTGTCGGCCACCGTAAGGGGGTCCTTGACCTACATCTGAATTCCATTCATACAACATACACATATTTAAGTACCATTTTATTGTATCTAATTTCACTTACATGGAGATGGCTTTACTTTTCTTGGAAGCACTACCATCAGAAGAGTCTGACTTATGCTTGGGAGCCAAATGAAGGGTAAAAAGTTTCCAAAAAAATAACACAAACGAAAGAAAGTGAATAGCACAATCCAATGGTGCGTACAACCGGCGAATGTAAACAAAGCCGTCTCCCTTGTATAGCGCCGTGTGATGACGTTCACCCCTCACCAACTAGTTCCTGCGCAAAATGTGTTTAAACGTCGCAAATGGCATACGTTGGAATAATGGAACAAGACTTTCTTCATAAATTTATGGGAGAAGGCAACACAACCATGAAACACCATAGGTGGAGGACATCATAGAATGAGGACCTGGTGTAGCTACATTTCTATCTGGTAGGCAGACAGGTTCCTTGTCTCTGATATCGAATACAAAAAAAACGCATATGATTCCCATGGGTGTTTCTACAAGACTGACTAAAATGGTGCATTTTCACAGGATACAGTAGCTAGCTACAGATTGTGCTTTGGCTCTGTGATCATTATTCCTGAGGTGTACCAAGCATTGTTGAGAAGAACTTCCTACTATGTTTAGGCTCTGTTGATGGAAAGCATGATCAAATCAAACCACTTCCAAAATCCAGCAGTGAATACTTCAGTTACAACTCTTTTACGATAGAGAAGGGAATGAGGATGACAAAGAATTTCCCGTCTCAATTCATAACCATTTTATTCTCTGATCCCTGTGCATGTTGAAAGTCAGCAGTCAGCATTTCGAGTGTCGAAAGTCCACAGGGGTCACAAATTTTGGACTGCACAAGGACATTTACAGAGATGATGCAAATTTACACACAGATCCCTGCTGATGCTGAAAATATAAACAGGACTTTAAAAATGGCAGCTTTGTTGATGCAATTTGAGGTCTTCTTTTTTGTCCAGCATATGTGTACTTTGAAAAGCACTGTATTTTATGCCTGCGCCTGCCAGTGAGCCAGCATGATAAGAGCTGGTATAATAATATGTTAATTCCAACTGCAGGAGGGACCTGATGTTCTCTGCAATTAGGTGGAAAAAATATGTGCATATATCGGAATCAGCAATCAGTCAAAAATGAGTTGGAAAATACTGGATATCAGCAAAAATCAAGTAGAGTGCATCCCTACATGTCACTATTCCTTTACAGTTTATTTAAAGGTGGTTGTCATGGGTATGGATGGGAATGGAAACACAATCACAAGAGGGGTTTTTACAAATGTGTGTGTAAGCTCCAATGTGTGTTCACACTTGGCCAATGTGCAAAAGCAGAAAATAATTACCTAAATAGAAAGAGAAACCTGAGCAATCACAGATATGTAGTGTGAATAGTGAGGCTTTGAAAAAAACCAATGAACTATTCATCACAATAATCAGTTCACACTGTCACCTCTCAGCACGAGGAGACACAGCTCCATGGGACACAAGCGATAATGAGAGCTGAAACAGACCAAGCACACTGTAGCAATTGCCCGCCTTTGCCAGGGAAACAATTAAGTTTTTGATGAAGAATCTGTAAGTCTTGAATTTGGCTCTGTCTTCCATTTGTTTAGGGAAGTGATAATGACCAATTCTCCCTGCTGCACGAACTTTCTTCTATGGATGCAGATAAAAAAGACTTTTATCTATTTTTACTTTCGTTGCTTATATGAGAAGACTGCTCTGTTTGTCTCAGTCTGAAACTCTGTTATTCTACACCAGTGTCCTATTTTGCAGTTTTTGCCGCAGGGAAGCAACATTTGGTTCAAAGTTGGTTGGTAAACCATGCTGATCTTACTTTTATTTCATCGGCTGATGTGTACCTTCACAGTTTGGCTTCAAAGGTGAGGAATCAGGTAAAACAGCAACCTAAAGACTTAATATGCAGAGTGGCTCTGTTAACTCACCACACAGCTTGTTTTCAATTCACAAGAGGGCTGTCAGTTATTACACATCACAAGACATCTTGCTGAGCTGAGTGTGTTTTTAGCTTGTGTGCTCGTTCCTCCCATTTCCTATAATATAATGGATTTTAACCTCTTTCCGCTGTTGCACTTGTTCATCTGGAAGCCGCTCTGGCTGACAGCATCAGTGAAACAGGCCTCAGAATGGTTCCTGAGGGGAAGCCTTTTCCAAACAGCTGTGTCAGACTCTCCGCTTACTGGGATTTTGCTGGGGGAGCAACAAGACAGTAAAAAGACTGAAACAGGTCACTGCTTCTAGTCAGCGACACACAAGTGTGGCCGACTCTTTACTGCCACTGGAACCCTTGTCTGTAATTACTCTCAAGGTATGATGGGCAGAAACTGAGTTAGCCATTAGGAGCAAAAATATAAAAAAAGATTAATTTATCAATGTATAACCCTACTTTAAATTACTTTTTTAATTTAGCTTCACTCACATCAAATGTGTTGATTCCCATCAGGGGCATGTGGGTCACAGGCAGAGTTAAAACACCTTCTATCCTCTCATTTACCACCATCTTCAACTTTTAAAAATAAAAAATAAAATCCTTTCAGTCTGTCTCATTTGCTGCTGCTGTCCTTGATAATCAATTCACTGCACAGTGGAAGTGTTCACACTTTAAGTGGGACTATTTTACACATGAAGGCCAGTCCACTCCCCATGGAGAGCTCCATGATCCTGTGAAAACGGCAATACTGCATCCTCACAGTGTCCTCTGTGGTGCTGGAAAACTGTCCTAATGATGATACCATGATTTAGACTTCATGTAATATTTGACAGAAAGCCCGTTGTATAAAGTTATAATATTAAATATTCATATTAGTTTACATTTACCAGGCATGTTGCATTGTGGAAAATGTAGGATCATGTGGCTTTAATGCCGCCATTCTATCTTGTGTACATCCAGATTAGATTTCTGCTGCACCATTAAAGAAACATTCTCAGATTTTTATATTTCAGTTGCTTTAACTGTAGATCATATGGACATTTTGGCTATATTTAGGAATGCTACAATACAAGATGTATCACTGAAAATTCACAGTCCTCCATGCCAAAGAAAATACATCAATCAAATAAATATATTTCAACATAAAGTATAATATTTAAAACAAACTGTTGTATGTACAATGCACTAACACACACATGCATAACGTTATACTTTGACTGGTAATGATGGTATTCTAGAGCACTCACGTTAATAGCAGCATCCAGTTTATGGCATATTGCTGTATTAGTCTAAACACGCTAATGTTAGTCTTTGTGAATGCTCTGTATGGGGCAATGCTACACGAGAACCAGCTGTTATAGCTCAGAAGCAAAAAGGAACATTTCAGGATGTGAAAATCCTAAAATCATATAAGCTAATATAAAATAACATCTGGCACTACAGTACCTGCAGTGCTTGTTTTCCTAGTATCAAGTGGTTCGAGTTGTGACATCCCTAATCTGACTTGCTGATTGTAGACTATGGGCATAAGTCAGACATTTCACATGATACTCTCTGGCCTTGTTGCTATCCATGTGCTGCTGTTTTCAAAATTCTCTCCATTGTGAGAAACAACAACCTCCAAGTTGCAACCTACCACAATGAAAATAGCAAATTTTGACAAACATTTTCATCAAAAGACAGGCCTATGGAGCTAATTTCTTCAAAAATGTAACAAAAAAACTGTTTCAAATTGACTTACTCAAAAACACAAAGATCAGTAAGAATCTAATGCATTTTGTTCTGCACATGCAAAGTATATAATTATATCCAACGGTTACAAAACACAGTTCCAACTTGTCACATCAAAGATGAAAAATATCCCTCGATTTTTGCTGCAATCTGTCCCTAATGATTGCGTATGAATCCTTCGTAATTTTACTCCACAACAGCAGGTGCAATATGATATAAAAATTTGTCCAGTTCTCCAACCTGAGCTTAGCACTGCCCAGGAGGATTGTGATTGGTTTAAACCTTGTGTTGTCCTGCGGGTCAAAATTGACCCGTTTCAAAGTTTGAAAATGTGGAAAAAAATAAATATTTTCACAGTGACACTTCTGATGTTTTCATTTTCAACATTTTTGAGAAATCTTTGAACATTTTTTGGTGGGAAAAAAGATGCTAAAAATGGTTCTTAAGAACATTCACATAAAAATCTGCCAAAATCCAGCAAATTTTGCTGGATTTTGGTTGATTTTTATGTGAATGTTCTAAATAAAATATTATAAGTTTTATTGATGTATATGTAATTACTTTAGATATTTTTAGGGTTTTTTTGGAAGATTTTTTAAAAATAAAACTTTTAAGGGAAACTTAAGGAATTACTGGAATTCTCTTCCTGAAGGTTTTGCAAATTTTCAGAAATGTGGGGATTTTTTTGCAGAATTTTTAGATTTTTTTTTTCAGACAAGAAAACAATGTTTTTGTTGCCCATAAATGAGGACAAAAGGAGGGTTAAATAAATACTAACAAGCCAGAGGGTTTTTCATTGTTAGTTTGTTTGTTTTGTTTTGTTTTTGCCCCTATAGCAGAATTCCCCTGGCTGGCACAGCACTGTGGAAAATGGTCTGGCTATGTTAGACTATGACATCTCTAATTATCTCGGTCCACTTCTGTTGAAGTAGACTCAGGCTATAGATGACAAAAAACTGTTAGTAATAAATAATTAAGTCTAAATCTGACCCCTCTCCCAACTACAGTTTATTGTAATTGTTTGCATTTCCTGCTGTTCTGTTAGTGTCACTTCGTCTGATATCAGCAAACCTGACTCGCAGCCTAAGTCATCTGAGTCTCCAGTGTGTCTCTCTGTGTCTGCCTCCTCATCCTCTTTCGATTTCACTGAACTTCCACAACGATAACATCCAAACACCTTAGTTTAACACTGAACTATGGCACACTTTTGTTCGTATGTATGTATTAGTGCTTACCCTGAAGTCGATGCCCACAGTGGAGATGAAGCTCCCAGCTAGAAAGGCTCCATCTTTGAAGCGAACCAGCAGACAGGTCTTTCCCACACCTGAATCCCCCACCAGCATCACCTGAGACAGACACACAGACAGAGAGAGTGGGAGAAAGTCTATTGGCAGATAAAATTCAAAGTGTTTTGTTAGTCTGAGTGTATGTGTGGGAAGGTATTTGAGGTAGGAGAGGGAAAGAGTTCAGGTGAAAACTTATCTGCAAATACACAGGAGTTTAGGCAATGTACTCACATATTTATATGCACACACTCAAAACTCATATCTACAGAGGACACAGCATTTCTGCTCACTCCAGTTAGAAAGGACAGACTGTACAGATCAGTGGACAACCAAAGATTGTTCTTTTTGCCTCAATGGGCAACACAAAACTCTGTACACCTTTGTTTTATTTGACATGTTTTTATTTTTATATATGTTTTAATATCTAAGTTAATCGAGTTTGATGTACTGTGATTAGAAGTGAAAGACTATGGAACTGTTACATCTGTGTGTATCGTACAAAGTCAAAGTCAGACAGGGACTTTGGGTGGTCTGCCATATGAACAGTTGTTAATGAGGGCGCAAAATTAATACCAGCTGCCACCCACATCATGAGAATTATGATTTGCATATGCTCAGTGCAGATCATCATTAGTCCCTTTCATCCCCATTTCATTATTTTAATTATGTATGCCCCTTGTCAATGCAGTGCCATTATCACTTCGCTGATAAAAGCTCTTCAAATGTGTTATTCTGTTAGAACGACACCTAAAAACTCCAAATACTTTCCATTCAGAACAGAAAATCAGCAAAAATTTGACTGTTTTTTTTTGAAGAGATTAACAAAAATCTTGATATATTTTACTGAAAATTCATACTATGCACCTGATACTGATATTAGAAAGGTTAGGATACATTTCAGCCATTTAAGGAATTAAAGGATCAATTTAATTAATTTTGTTTTTTATAACTGCAGTTTCAAAAGTCTATTGGAGCAGTATGTGCAGCTTCAGTTCAGTATTTTGTCAACCCCACTCCAGCTAAACAAAAAGCCTCCTGCCGTGCTGCCATTAATTGATCTCATTAATAATACAAACCCCTCCCCATCATCTCCACTTTGTTATTGCACTGGACTACTGCTGTGCTGCACAACACTTAATGTTGGTGTTCGAAACTTTTGCACTTGAATGGAGCCACACTGGGTAGAATTTCATCTATGTGAGAGGAGTTTGGGAGTTACACGTGATGAAATTGCAGCCACGGGACACAAGCACAGCAATGTGAACACAACAGCCCTAATTATGTTTTCTGCAATTACATGTTCTTAGGGAAATATTGTTAAAATGAATTTCTGCAAGCATCGCATTATAGATTTTTTTTCATTTCAGCTATAGTGTAAAAAATTGTTTTCAGGGTCACGTGATATATGTGTGGAAACCCTTTTTTAAAAAAGATGAAAAATTGTCTAACATACATACATAAAACCACTCACAGCCAGTGGAAAGGACAAGACACCAACTTGGAATACATAAATACATTTGGGTGACAAGTTATAGGAAAAACGGGAACTCTTGACCCTGACAGTGAGAGAAGTTGGTGACTCTGGGGGTACGTTGCTGGAGTGATTTAGGTTCACTAGCCCCTTAGAGGGAAGAGTCACTGCAAATAAATGCAAAGTTATTCTGAGCGATCACCTTTATCTTATGAAAAATTTCTCTCTTGGTGAAAGCAGTCTCTTCCAGAATGACAATGTCCGCTTCCGTAGGACACAATGAATCATTGAGTGGTTTGATCAAATTTACATAAATCCTATACTCTAAACCTAGTTGAACACCGGTGGGAGATTTTGGACCTACATTTTCCACCACCATCATCAAAACACCAGGTGAAGGACTATGTTTTTGAAAAATGCTGCTCATCCTCCCAGTCGAGATCCAGAGACCTGGAGAATAAATACCAAGATGACTGGAAGCTGATGTGATGGCACAATGTCGCCTAACACTTTAAAAAGACATTTTGCGTTGGATTTTACTTCAACTTTACTCGTAATGTGTCATGAGGAAATTGTGTTTGTCAACAAAAGACAAATATACACAACAACAGCAGACAAATGACATTATTGAGTAAACAAGCAAAAGTAATATAGTACTAAAGGCGCAAAATACAGAGAAATAAATGAATACTTGTTCAAACTAAAGCTTCAATCAGTTTATGGTTTCATCCTGCTGCACATTCTCAAAAATCTCTGCTTCTTTTAGACTGAAAACGGCACAAAGTGATTCTAATTTAGAGTGCTGAACACTGTGTGATCTACCTGATGTGACAGCTCACACTTGGAACACAGAATAAAAGATGGATCCAAAGTGAATAGGAAATACTATCACACCTGGCTTTAAAAACCGACATCTGTCATTTACCAAAAGAAAATTCTGAGACATTGTGCCGTATGTATTTCAGGAAGCGAAAATTTGAAATAAATCAAAAATCTTCACCAACAAAGTCACAATTTTGAATAACTTTTCATGTTTTTTAGTATAAACTGGTTTCCATACTTGCCATAACACATCCACCTGAAAACACTGTAAGAAAGTTGATAATATCAAACGGAATCATACATTTCTTGAAAAGTCCAGTGAAAAATTCTCCTGATTCAATCATTTTCTACAATTCAGCTCTGCACACATGGACTCTGATGCTCAGAAAATCTTACATATCCACTGCACAATTATACTTCAAAGAAAGAAGATGTGATCACCAGTATACTTTTTAAAGTTTTTTTGATTGACTGCTCACTAACGTCTTTATTTGGATACAGGTCAGTGCAGGAGTAGTGACATCCTGAGCTCACCTTAAAGGCGATGTCATAGAACTCTCCGCTGTTGCTGATGGACGGTCTGCTGGGGTAAACCAGACCGGAGGACGGAGCAGCAGCGGCGGCCAGACCCTTCCCCGTCCTCCCGCTGCTCGGAGACGCCTTGGGGCTCTTGGAGCTCCCTTTGCTCTTCACTGTCTTCTTCCTGGACATGGCTCTGAGCACCTGTTCAGCTTCGAGCAACTAACACCGGAGGAGAGCGTGAAACAAACGAGATGGGCTTGCCTTCGGTATCCAAACACTTTTTCCTTGTTGTGGTCGAGGCGCGTCGAGGAGAGAAGTTCACCTGTGCGTCAAAATCATGACTGTGCGTAACGCGTAATTTGGCGAAGGCTCAGCGGACGGAAAGCGGCTGTGAAGAGAAGCAGCTGTTGTCCCGGTAGTGTAGCTGGATGAGTGTAAAGCTGAGGTCTGTTCTCAGGGTAAACAGCACTCTCTCCCCGCCTCTCTCTCTCTCTCCCTCCCTCCCTCTCTCTGGCGGTGAGATGTTGGGAGCGGATGTAGGCAGCTCGTTACGGCGCGTTTAAAGGGAAAATCCATCATCACACTAATATATCACAGTACACTTCTCGGACAGATGCAGGCTCCCTAAACTGGAGATGAGAAATATACAAAGACTGCAGCTGACACAAAACGCTGCTGCAAGGCTTTTAACAAAGAATCACATTACACTATAAGATTTAGAGCTGATATTAAGGGTTTATTAGCTGCCAGTTTTTAAGGCGTGAAGGATCTGCATTCTGCAATACAGTGGCTGTAAAAATAATTCACCTCTTTGGAAGTTTTTATTCTTTTATTGCTGGTGTTTTTGGCAGGAATTTATGTCAAAGTAAAAAAGGATTTCTACAAGGTAATGTCGATTAAGTAAGAATAGTAGAAATAGTAGAAATGATGGCATACATATTCACCCCGTGTAAAATGGAAGTGGTCTACACTAACACTACTGTTTAAAAGTTTGAGGTCACCCAGACAATTTCATGTTTTCGATAAAAACTCACACTTTTATTCATATGCATAATTGCACAAAGGTTTTCTAATCATAAATGATCCTTTCAACAGGATTAGCTAACACAATGAAGCATTAGAACAGAGGAGTGATGGTTCCTGGAAATGGGTCTCTGTACCCCTATGGAGATATTCCATTAAAAATCAACTGTTTCCAGCTAGAATAGTCATTTACCACATTAACAATGTCTAGACTGTATTTCTAAATAATGTAATCTCATCTTCATTGGAAAACATGGTGTTTCTTTCAAGGATAAGGACATTTCTAAGTGACCCCAAAATTTTGAACGGTAGTGTATATAGCACCATTCTGCCTTTGTGGTACTCAAAGCGCTTTAGAATGCTTCTCATTCACCCATTCACACACACACTGACACACCACAGGCGACAGAGCTTCCATACACAGTGCCTTCCTGCCATCAGGAGCAGCTTAGGGTTCAGTGTTTTGCCCAAGACATCAACCTTGTGGTCAGAGGACAATCCGCTCTTCCACCTGAGCCACAGCCGCCCAAAATATCTCACCTAAGGGTCAGCCAAGGCTCAGGTGGTAGACCAGGCTGTGCCAAAGTCTCCTCGGGCAAGATGCTGAACTCCAAGTTGCTCCCCAGGCAGAGCTCTGCCAAAACTGGAGTGTGAGTGGGTGAATGAGAAACACTGTAAAATGCATTGTAGGACATAGCAAAGGTTAAAAAGGTGTTATGGATCGTTCCAGAATTGGAGGACATTTTACATTCCATCTATCAAATTTTAATAATCCATATACAAAATACTAAAACATGCAGTTGATGTGTAAATTTACTTGTCCTGAGACCAAATCTGAAAAAAACTAAGATAAAAGAATGTTTGAAAACATTATTTAAATACCAAATAAGTCTGGAATTTCCCCTAAAATGCCATTTTTCCCTTGTCCCACTCCTATGATCACCAAATTGAATCTCAAGTAAAACAGTTAAAATGTAATTTAAATCTCCTTTTTTTTTGGTATTTTCTTTTCCATTGATGTCTCTTTTAATTGTGGGAATATTTTTTAATCAACATAATATTTTAAATGATAATTATTAAGCATGGAACGTGTGTCCCACAACAACCCTATTAGTATTTTAACTGGTAGAAGAAGAAACCAGTGAATCACATGAAACGCTGGAATTAACATCATCCAACAGTTTTCCAGAAGAATGGGTAGAGCAAAAGTATGTCCTCTCTTCTATTTTTCATATTTCAGAACATTGTCAGCCTTGACTGAAAGTCTCACTCTACCTCATGCAACCTGCATATTATCAGGATGAGACAAATTATTTTTACCCTTTTCTTTACTGTATTACATAATTCATTTTATCCTCTTGGTCAGCGGTAACAGCTAGTTAAATATCTAGCTTCTACTCCTGAGAAAAAGCTAACATTAGCATGGATTAGCAACCCTGTTATTGTAATTAGAGTAGGGTTAGCAAACAACAAATAAAACATGAAATAAAAATTTTGCCATTGATGTTTAAGCTGAGGCAATCAAGCCTTTGATAGCTTATTATCTATTACCGATGAATATGTAGCAGAAAATAAGAGAAGCTAAAAGAGAGGGTATATTTTTCAAAAATTTTGAAGCCCAAATGGCCTCCAGTTCTGGAAGTGTGGGTCATTTTCCATTTACCATTGAATTCAACCCAGCTGCAGCCAACTGGGGCTAGAAATTACACAGTGAGTGAAACTGAGATCATCTGAGTGTAGCAAATGTGTCTCAGTGATTGTGGTATGAACACACTTGTATCTGGGTACACCTGGTTAAAACTATACCATGAAGACAAAACGATACTCCAAGCAACTCTGTAAAAGAGTTATTGAAACGCATAAGTCTGGTAATGGATACAAGAAAATTCCAATTCATTGTAACCCCTGGAGAACAGCTATCAGTATGAAGACACAGAATTGATATTGCACATGTGAAGCACGGTGGTGGCAGCATCATGATGTGGTGACTCTTCTCAGCAGCAGACAGTGGAGCACATGCAAAGGTAGAAGGTAAACCGAATGCAGCAAAGTGCAAAGCAGTGATCCAAGACATACAGCCAAAGCTACGCAGAAATGACGTGACGACAACAAGGTGAATGTTCTGGAGTGACCGAGTCAGAGCCCAGACCTCAATAGAACTGAGACTTGGTAGCTGGACTGAACCATCCCTGTGCAACCTGACAATTTTAGAGAAAGTAATGGGGTAAAAGACTGATTGAGACCAATTAACACAGGCTCAATCCTGGAATTACAGCTTGTAGTACATGTACTAAATACTGACATTAAGAAGGTGAATACTTATGCAAAAACTTATTTTATGGCTTAAGTTTTTGAGAGTATGAAAGATATATATATACTTAAGAATTTTTGTCTGACTCAAACTAAATTGGCCATGATTTATTGTTAAAGAAACAATACAAAGACAAAACCTCTAAAGAAGGTGAATAATTATAACAGGCATTGTGTATGTGGTCTGTTGGCACCCTAGGAGTCTGATCATTGTTTAAGATCCACTGATGGGAAACTTGCTAATGGTTCCTGATTCTCCTTCTGTAACCAAATGTGACAGGGACTTTGTCTGGCCCCCTCAGCTGTGTGTAAAACTCAATATCATCTTTTAAATGGCTGTAAGTTCTTATTCATTTTAATGAATGTTTAACTGTAAAGAACATTGTAACTGAGTTTTTTTTTTAAAGATGCTGTATAAATATAGTTATTGTTATTATTGAAGCATTCCTCAAATTGAGGTAAATTGGTGGTAACTGTAGTGACAAGCTCTGGTCTTTTATATAGTCTTAGTCCTCAGATCTATTCGAATGCAGGGCTCAGAGATAGGAATCAATATAACATCACTATATCAGCTCAGAGACAAGCTTTATAGGCCCTAATCCTTTGTCTATAGAGCAGCTCGGGGTGGATCTGGACATCTCTTGGCTGCCCTTTGTTGCATTCCTGTTCAGATAAAGGAAAGACTGAGTCCAGTTTGTGGGTCTAATGCAAAACCAGAGATGCACAGTGCAGCAGAGAGGACATTTAAATTCTCTTTTGAGGTGTATTTTTCTTCTGAAAGTGCAGTTTGGTATTCGCACTGATTCAGGCTTTGGATCCGTGTGACAGCTTGTAATAAGAAACTTCGCTTTTCTCCACAGAGTCTTTCAAATTCAAGGCTGTATCACTCTAGTGTCCAATACTATTCAGACACCTCAGTGCACAAGTCCAGCAGACGTTCAGCAGGCATGATGTGAAATGTTACACTTAAGGTTGCCAGCATGTGCCTGTATATGAGCATGTGCTCTCACAGTGTTGCCAGAAGGTGCATGTTTTCCATAAAGCATTGGTTATGTTAAACCTTTGTGGCTAAAGGTAATGTGAGTGGTGAAAGAGTCACCAGTGATCCATGCTGACTTATGTTACATGAAATTGCAGACTCCCAGTGGCATCAAAATTAAAATTGTAAATTCAAGCATTGCTGAAGTTTTGACAACAGTGCAGAGGAAAGAAAGGTGATGCATAAGGTACTAATCACCACTATAGCCCGAAACACATGTCAAACAAACAACAATGCAGATAGCCAGACAAACCTTCCAGCAGCTCTCAGGTAGAGAGTTGTTATTGGGCCACTGCTTACCTCCAGAGTACATGTCAGTTTAATTATTTTCCTGAACCCAGAGAGCTTTTGAGTAAAGCCAAGTGGCAAAAAATTGACTGGAAACAACTGTTAGTGAACAAGTTTGCTGTGTTTAAAAGTTGTTAGAGCAGCCGCCTCATGGGCTTTGAAGGCTGGTTTTATGCTTTCTGTTTCCATGAGTATGGCACTGTCAGAATGATGTAAATTCATCATCTAACAAGGTCTACATTTGTTGGTGTAAGCAAAACAAAGCATGAATTATACTCCTTTGCTGACACTATGGAGGCATAACTATTAAATTACATTACTCTCTAGTCCGCTGTTATGTACACAGGTGATTGTGTGTCACCTTGTTTCTGAGGTGGATTTCTTTTGGGCCTTTGTATGGTCATGTGTAGGCCCAAGTGCAGCTTAATTTAATTAATTCTGTGCACTAGTCACTAGTTTGTATTGGTTTCTGTTGTTTGTGGTGGGTGTTGTCATTGTGTTTAGGTTTGACTAAAAAGTTCAGTTGCTTTGGGTTTTTTAAAACTAGTTATAAAACTCTGTTAGTCTGTGTTTGTTTTTTTTATTGTGCTTCAATTTAACATCCACTAGTCTTGTTTTTCTTTGTTTGATCACTTTTACGTTACATTTGTCACTGAACAACACCTTGCTTTACCTAAACCAACGACAACTGGTTGTTTTTTGTTACACCAAGCTGACCTTAGCGGTTGGGTAGTAACATCCACCTTGGAGGACTTGTTCCATACATGTCCAGCGGACTGAGGTCTATATATTCCGTGTATGCACACTGTTGCTGCATTAATCCAAACTTTGGGTCTGCAGCCAGTCATCTGTAGGTGGAAATTTTAAAGCACATGGACCTTAACATAGGCTCAGGTACTTGCAGGTTTAAAATATAAGGCCAGTTTTATACTTTCTGTGTCCACGAGTCTGCTGTGGTCCAAATGACACAGGTTTTACCATCTCCCCAAGTCTGCAAGGGTCTGCATGGATTGCAATTGAGTATTTCAGGAGACTGCTTACTGGAAAAGCTAGAAAACAGCTACGACTTAACACTGGCCTAGTATTTGGTTTATTCAAAGGGTATCCTGCTCGGTTCTGCTGAGGTCTAGCTGACGTAAATTTTGTCATCTGTCAAGAGTCTACAGATGTCCAGTCCAAACTTTGTGTCCACACAAATAGTCCACATGGCCACTGTGCCACAAGGTCAGTGCAAATGTGTGCTAGTTGTGTGTATGTGCTGATTACATAGATGCCGATCTACTGCTTATGTATGAGAACACATCCTTCAAGCAGACAAGAAAGTAGCATGGAGAATAATCAAGGCTTAAAACTGGCCTCAGAGGATCTGCATATTAAGTCATCTCCATGTTAGCATATTTATAGAAGAGGCAGAAGAAATGAAATAGTTGAATTTTGATTATCTGTGTATGTGCCAACTCAGTAATGTATTCCAACACCAATGTTCTCGCCTACAAAATGTATACATTTATGTCATCTGACAGGGTTAATTCAAACTAAGCATTCTGTGTTTACCTACAGGCAGAATGTCTATGATGATCATGAGTTCTTGAAAAAGTAGGCCCCTCCACTTCCAAATTCCCCACTGGTAATTCTTATTAGATTGACTGATTTGACTCTATTCACTGACACTGAACCTTTTCAGTTTACACTATATGTGTGTCTCTGCTCTCAGGGGCAGCACTATAACTACCAGGTTACATGAATACAGGCTACCACATGACTCAGTCCTTTATACTCAGTGGTGCTCTATAGCTTTTAGCAAGCAGTCACTTTCCTAGGATTAACTGTGATGATATACTCCATAAAGCATTTTACGTAACCATGAACAATCGTGGTTCTGTCCCCTGCACTGGTGACTCATGTGCTGCGATGTACACTATTAATGGCGGTTTCTTTCAGAGAAGCTTTGCTGAGCATCTTGTTCGACAAAAAACCTTCACAGATGACAGCTGCCTAGTGCAACCAACAGAGAGTAGACAGCTCTACTTTACATAATCTTACTATTGATGCATCCATGATGTGATTCATTCACTTCTTGTAGACAGATCTTCCCAGCAGGGAGTCGACCCTACAACCCACATTCCTTTTGGCCGTACGCAGTCTTTTAGCATCGCTGCCGCCTCCACTTTAATATTATATCAGAGGACAACTGGGAAAATGCCAAACTAGAGCTGTGGATATGTATCAGATACATGTCCCTGCTGTGTGTTGCACAATCAGAGCGCAGAATGGACGGCAGTGTGATCCGGTCTGCAATCTGTAAGTTAACCATCAAAGTCACATAAAACTGCAAGAAAGGCTGCGAAAGTGATTCCGCAGGGAAATTTATTTGTGTCCTAGAGGTAAGGGACACAACAGCCAGGATGCAGATGCATTTGATAAGGAGGCTATTAAAAATACCCATGCTGTGCGAGTGGTGCACTGTCAAAACCAATGAGCTGCAAACTGCAAAGGAGGAGCACAAATCTAGTGCTGATGTTGTAATTGAGTTCCAATCTACAGCCACACTGATTGAAGAAAGTGCTGAGCTGCTTATTTATCTCCTGTACGTAGATTGTTGCTTCATATCCTTCCTGGTCAGGGGAAAAATTGGGATTGCTAAGGTAGTAGCATCTGTAGTTTCAGAGTTGCCATGACTGTGCAGAAACAAAAGCAACAGGTTAAACGTTTCTACATACAGAAGTTTACGTTTGAATTAAAAACTATAGATGTTAAAGAGTTGGCCTATGACTGATAGACTGTACAGAGACTATAACAATGTGTGCTGATAACACTCTCCTCTCATTGTAGTAGTATGCAAAACAGTCAGCTGATAAATGCAATCAGTCATCTGCAATCATTGAAAAGATTTCTGTCCAACTTGATCCAAACTTGCTCTGTTTAACGAGATCAAAGCAGCTGCTGTTTTTGGAGGCATAGATGCTCTTCGGCAGCTGCATGGCCTCAGGGCATGATGGGAAACACCTTGCTCCTGCCTGATCTAATAGTCGATCAGTTTAGATGTTGATTAAAAAATATGATATTACATTAGAAATTTTTCATTCTTTGCCTTGGATGAATTGAGGTTTATTTTGTTGACAGAATACATGCTAAGAGGATGGGGATGTTTATCAGTCAGAGAGGTTGAATACACTCAGATTATTCCAGCTACTCTTTCTACTAGATCACATTAGCGGGTTATTAAACATGTCACTCTCTTTTGATATGTAGCACAAGAGACATGGAAGAAATTGGACATTAATGTATATAGTTAAGATGCATTGCACATTCTGGAAAAGTACAGCATGAGTCAGGCAGCTCTTTGAAAAATATCTCCAGTAGACGAGCGGACTCTAGGGACAAAAAATGTTCAATTAAATTCACCGACACTCAGAACATTTAGACAAATTATGAACACTTTTGGTGTCATTAGCAGCTTGATGATTGCACTGCATAAAGGCACTGTACTGATTTAATTCTTGAAGTATTAACAGAGTTAATGTTTGAAAAGATTAAAAAGTAACAATGTAAAAATGTTGGAAACCAGGGAATGAGATCACCCTAACAAAACTTGTGGCAAACCTGTGGACTTCAGTGTCTAAATCTAATTTATCCTTCAGGGTTGGATTCTATCCCAGCTGACAGTGGATGAAAAGTGAGGTACACACTAGACAGGTTGCCAGTTTATTACAGGGACGATACAAAGAAAGTCATGCTTACTTTTATACCTATGTAGAACCAATGTAGAACCACCAATTAGCTGTCTATTCATGTCTGAACTGTGGGGTGAAGAAAGACCATCCAAAGAAACAACCACAGGTATCATGCAAGTCGTGAATATCAGTTTTCATTGATATGACTCATCCCAGTTTCCAAAAAGTTAGTCAGTACTGACCCAAAACTTCACTGCAAATCTAATTTGTAAATATATAACACTTGCAGTAATTTTGCCAAAGATAAACTAGCAGAAATCTTGAAAATATTAATACTATTATTGCCAGAAAGGCCTGCACAGTTGTTTGGTTAGCACTTTCACCTTGCATGTAGAAGATCCCCACTTCCCATCTCAGCCTTCCCAGGATCCTTCTGCGTGGAGTTTGTATGTTTTCCCTGTGCATGTGTAGGTTTTCTCCAGGTAAACTCAGCTTCCTAACACGGTCCAAAAACATGGTGAGGTTAATTTGTAACTCTAAATTGTCCGTTGGTGTGAATGCGAGTGTGATTGTTTGTCTTTATATGTGTAGCCCTGTGATAGACTGGGGACTTGTCCAGGGTGCTCCCTGCCTTCACCCTAAGTTGGCTGGGATAGGCTCAAGCCCTCTCATGACCGTAATGAAGATTAAGCAGTGCATAGATGATGGATGGATGGATTACTACCAGAAATGCTACAGATGGAAAACTAAACCATGACATGTTTGTGACTAATGTCAATGTTTGCTACAAGTTTTGCACTACTGGTAAACCGTGGTGGTTAGTACTGACAAACTTCTTATTTTTACCTGGATGTTACTGGAACTTTGTCACAAGTGGCAAATACGGGCAAACTTGTGTTAATATTTTTTTTGGCAAACTAACACTTTTTCTGCAATTTAGATAAACATTTGCTGTATATTTATCACAAACATTTGCTTTTGTAAGGTCGAAAACTATACCAAAGTTATTCTGAATCAATCAGATGATGCTGCGTGAAGAACGCCTTAAACCAAATATGAATTGTCCTTTCCTTTCATTAATCACAACAAAGCTGCCCTTCCTGCCACTGTAGCCAACTAACTAGCAAAAATATGCTTTAAACTTAAACTCAGCATTAATGTAGAGCTATTGTTAGCAGTGTTAGCATATCTGTTACCTAGAGTTGCGTGTCTTTCTCTGTGGAATATCTTTAGAATGAAACACGCAAAATAAGCACCGTATTGCTGTTGCACACTATATTTACCCTAATTTATTGTTTCATTTGAGTTTACAAACACAGTATTATAGAAGTGCTACTGTAGGAGGGAGTAAGGGAGTGTTTTTCAGTTTAATGTTGGATAATAATACTAGTTTGCATTTCAGCCCAGCTTCATGGTAGACTGTATACATAAGATGGACAAACAATGATCAGGCATAACATGATGATCACCTACCTATTATTGTGTTGGTCCCCCATATGTGGTCAAAATATTCTGAGCCACTGGGCCTGGACAAGAGGACCTCTTAGGGTGTACTATGGGGTCTGGCACCAGGATATTGGCAGTGGATCCTTTGGGTACTTGTGGTTGTGCAGTGGGGCCTCTGTGAATCAAACTTGTTCCACTGCACCCTGTTTATGCGTGATCACAATGGGGTCTTGGAAGTCTGGAGGCCATATGAACATCTTGGGTAATTGTCATGTTCCTCAAGATGTTCTTGATTATTTGATGTTTTTTGTAATGTGGTGGAGTGCATTTTCCTGAGGTGGTAGGTTAGTGGCATTCAGGATTGCCATTTCCATGAGGGAGTGAGCTTGTTCTGGGACAATGTTTATTTGGGTGTCTAAGTCTCATCAACATGGAGGCCAAAATCCAAGGTTTTGCACATAGTACCAATACGATCAATGTTATTCATTTCATCTGTTAGTGGTCAGAATTTTGTGGCTGATTGGTGTAGCTTGCATTCTTTCTAACAACCAGTAGGGGGCGACTCCCCTGGTCAGATTGTATACAAGTCTATGAGAAAATGACTCTACTCACTTGATTTATTACTTCAATAGACATTTTCCTAATGAGTTTGTGGTCTCAAACACTGGACCTAAGTCTCTTTCAACACATCATGCCATTTATTTTGTAAATCATGGCTCTATTTCGAGAAAAATAGATGATAAAGCACAGTATATTTGAGGACAGTGCTCTGTTGCAATTGACGGGTCACTACTGCACTGACTTGTGTGGTGTCCTTGGGTTCTCAATAAGATCCATCTGGTGCTCATTATGTTTGATTTAAAAAAAAAAAAGCAAGATATCAACAGCTAAATTCCAAACTCAAGGCCTCAAACAGCATTCTACAAACCAATATAACATCACACTGGCTACCGCCATCATTTTGTGTCTAAAAAACTGTAAATAAAAGGTAACACTGTTAACACTGACAAGTTTGTTCTTTTCATAACTTCTTTTTTTATTTACGGGGCTCCACAGACTAACAGTAGTCGAAGTGAATGTTCATTCTCCAGAGAACTTATTCACTATATTATACCTCCATCATAATGCCAGGGTAACAGAGTATTTATCTAAGAGTCAAGTAAGATAGAAATAATTTTGTCAGCCACTCATTCTTCAAAAAAATAGAACTATTGGGTCACATCAACAGAAACAAATCACTATTTGCACTTGCTTCCTGTTTTTATATTATCAGCTCAGACAGATGGTTTGTTGTGCTTCACATGGTTGGACCTGGAACTGAGGCAAACAGTGATGAATTTGCAGAATGTCTTTCCAACTACTCTCTCTACTAGATCACAGTGGCACATGGACAGGTTAATAAATGTGCCGTGCTCGCTTTGTTTGACACATGGCACAAGAGACACGGAAGAAATTGGACAAGAATGTTCATATTTGAAATGTACTGTGCATCCTGAGTCGGTACAGTATGAGTCAGGCAGCTCTTAGAAAAAAAATCTTCAACAGATGAGCAGAATCCAAGGACAAAGAATGTTCAATTAAACTCACAGACACTCAGCAGTCAGAGAGGATTTTGAAAATCTATGAACACTATTGCTGTCATTAGCAGATTGATGATTGCACTGTCCAACAAAAGGTATAGCAACAATGATCAGTCCTTGCTATTGTGCTGATGTATTTTCTAAAAAAAAAATAGTAAGAGACAAGACAAATGATGTTATTGGCTCAGTGTCATAAAGCTTACACACCTCAATGTAGGTGAGACATGGTTCACTTGGAGGAAAGTGCTGTTGAAGGGGTGAATCTGCGAGAATAAACCAGAGCCCACAGGCATCAGCTACCTGGAGAACAGCACCATCTGATGGCCTCTTTATGTTAATGTAACTCCTACAAAACTCCACCACAAAAACTTGAGTTTTTGCGTTTACATTAGAAGTCAACAAAAGACATTTTCGCACGTTTTCTCTTTACAAAGTAAAATATATTCTTCAGGTTTGAGTTCTCTTTCATCTCATGTTTGGTTCATTCACAGATCATATTCATGCTACAATGCAGAGTTACAGATTTTCTATAACTATCTTTTTCGCCAGCTGTTGGTTCCAGACAAACTTGTGATTTCATGCACACTTCCCCCTGTAAAACAACATTTGGATGCAAAATGTGTCTTTGAAATTCATCTAAATAGATTATAATGACATTTATTGAAGACTTGTCAGTGTAAATTATTGTTTTGCTGAGAAAAATCCCCGAGTGCCACCGTTTCAATGATAATAAAAGATATGAAAACTTGGTTTTAAACAATAATTCAACCAGAAAATAACACATTGAGGCCAATGTTTTCAATAATTTGTGGTTTCATATGAATAACAAAATGTTGTATAGAGTTTTAGATAAAATCAAATAAACAGTGTTTTAAATAAACATTTAAATGAGCTGAAATATGAAAATACATTTTACAGGCAGCGATAAGAAAATGTGACTAGAATATAAAGGTTGAAATCAAACGCTATCAGATGCTTTAGCAGAGGTGGGACTGATACAGAGAAATCGAACAATTCTCTGCTTGCGTATCAATCAAAGATTATGTATTTTCTTCTTCACGAAATAATGTATCTGATAGTGTATTTACTCTTTTGCAAGTATAGAAATAAAATACAGTCCAACAGGGCCTTGTATTCATTTAGCGAGATACTAATTTATCTTTTGGCTAAATGGCTACGAAAATGAACCTGAAAAACCTGACATCCTATAGAGTTAATAGAGTTATAATAAAAACACATGAGTTTGTTCCATCTCTCACACCGGTGTAACTGTTGGAATAAAATCAAACAGAAACATAAACAAATGAAAAAAATAATTGTGAAATAATTCCCCCTTTTTGTCCAGTCATCCTTCAGCCATCTTATCCTTTAGCTCACCTCCTCTTTTTTTAATTGGCCACTTTCTCCAAAAGGTATTTCAAGGAACCGATTCCACTACTTAATTAAGCATATGGTTTCAAGATTTAAAAAAGGAAAAAAAAATCCAATTTACTGAACTCATTAAGATACAAACATTATTTTTAATTGGTTGTGTTGGTAACTGCAGCAACCTCATGTTGTGTGTAAACCCAAATTTCTGCATTAGGCGAATTAAAACTAAATTGAAGTTGAGGTAACTTAATAAAATTGGCTTGGTCTCTTATCTTAACATGTCTGGGCAACTTTAGAGGGTTAAGACTGGTAATTAAAAACACCACTGATAGAGGTAGAGGAAACACTAATTCCCCTAACTTAACATAGTTTCTTGGTTAAACATACACTACCATTCAAAAGTTTGGGGTCACTTAGAAATGTCCTTGTTTCTATGAATATCTACATAGAAGTACAGAGGAACATTTCCAGCAACATCACACCTGTGTTCTAATGCTACATTGTGTTAGCTAATGGTGTTGAAAGGCTAATTGATGATTAGAAAACCCTTGTGCAATTACGTTAGCATGAATTACATGAATAAAATTGTGGAAAACATGAAACTGTCTGGGGCTGCACAGTGGAGTAGGGGTTAGCACTTTCGCCTTGCAGCAAGAAGATCCCCAGTTCAAATCCCGGGGTGGGCCTGGGATCTTTCTGCATGGAGTTTGCATGTTCTCCCTGTGCATGCGTGGGTTTTCTCCGGGCACTCCGGCTTCCTCCCACAGTCCAAAAAATATGCTGAGGTTAATTGGTTACTCTAAATTGCCCATAGGTGTGATTGTTTGTCTGTATATGTAGCCCTGTGACAGACCGGCGACCTGTTCAGGGTGTCCCCTGCCTTCGCCCGAGTCAGCTGAGATAGTCTCCAGCGACCCTAGTTAGGATAAAGCGGTGTATAGAGAATGGATGGATGAAACTGTCTGGGTGACCCCAAACTTTTGAATGGTAACTTGAGAAGAAGCTGTTTCTAACTCAAAAATATTGATGCAAATGTTATTTTTTTAGAGTGTAGCTTGCTTTCCTCTTAATCCTCTCCTCTTAGGAGTGGATCCTTCCTGTGTTTCATGGATTACAGATTACCTGACAGGAAGGCCGCAGTTTGTCAGGCTGGGGAGCTGTTTCTGGGACATTAATAAGTAGTACTGGGGCTCCACAAGGAACAGTCCTGGCTCCATTCTTGTTCACTCTGTATACATCTGACTTCAAATACAGCACTGAGTCCTGCCACATTCAGAAATATTCTGATGACACTGCTATTGTGGCACATATCAGAAATGGACATGAAGCTGAATACAGAGATCTGATAAGTGCCTTCAGTGACTAGAGTCACAAAAACTGTCTGCTACTCAACGCCTCAAAGACAAAGGAAATGATCATAGATTTGCGCAGATCCAAACCCCCTCTTCTTCCAGTGAACACTTGTGGCGTGGACATCGAGATGGTGACATCATATAAATATTCAGGTGTCCACCTTGATAATAAGTTAGACTGGTCTACAAACGTAGACTGATCTACAAAAAGGGCCAGAGCCGACTTTATTGCCTCAGAAGACTTCGATCTTTAGACATCTGCAGTAAGATGCTGCAGATGTTTTATCAGTCTGTGGTAGCAAGTGTCCTGTTTTATGCTGCGGTCTGCTGGGGAGGCAGCATAAAACAGAAGGATGCAAGGCGTCCGAACAAACTGATTAAAAAAGCTGGCTCTGTGGTTGGAATCGGATTGAACACATTGGAGGTTGAGGTGAAGAGACGGGCACTGAGCAAGATGGAGGCCATTCTGACCAACATGGATCATCCACTTCACATCTGCCTCAATGAACAATGAAACATCAGTGGACGGCTCCTATCCCTGCGCTGCAAGACCGAAAGATTTAGGAAATCTTTCTTGCCATCAGCAGTCAGGCTATTCAATTCAAAATTAAACATATAAGAACCCTGACAACTGAATTTCCCTTCCGTGATGAATAAAGTGATTCTGATTCTGATTCTTGCTCATGCTATTTTCTTTCCCACTTCCTCCCTGAGCTCCCCATTCCTGTGTGAGAGGATGAACACTTGTTGTGTGACGTCCAATAATCAGAACAAGATCATACTGAGAAAGCTAGAGAGAGCGAGCTGCCCTGTCAGAAAACCAAAGAACCCAGTGATATTTGTAGTGTTTCAGCCCTCAAACACCCAGTGAACCAACAGTGATAATAACCTACCTTGAGCTGAAGTTGGGATAAACCTGAGGTGCTGTGGTCTTTTAAAATCGAACAAAGGATAAAATTCGACAAAGTGGGATGTGTGGATCAAATGTAAGAGCTAACAAAGATGGGGAGACCCAACAGGTCAACTTCGAAGTTATGAGTACACTCAATAATCCTGTGTACAGCGGCAACCCGGCAGAACCCTATGGAAGCCCATATAAGGCATGTCCTCTCTGAAGTTAATGTCCTCTCTTTGTCTGCGCTCATGAGTTGAAACTCAGGGCACGCTGAGCTAAGCAGAAAAATGCCAACCAAAGAGAAATAAAAAGAGGAGGGGGTCCAACTTTGAATACGATTACTTCATGTGCATCTTGATTGGGTCTTGGTACGATGGGTTGTGGGTTGTGGCTTTCCAGGGTGGAAGATGGTGTGTTTAGAAGGAATTTGCATAGATATAAAAGACGATGCAATGCTTTGTTTCGGCAGTGAAAATCTCGAGATTTTGCTCATGTTTGTTCTTATAGCTTCTGTATTGAATCAACATTATTCGCATAAGACTCTGAAGACTGCTTGAAGACTCTTTAAAACTTTTTGAAGACTCCAGGTTTTGATCCAGAATTGATATTTGACTACATGTTGGATGAAGCTGCTGATCCTTACTGGCCATTAGCAGGTGGACTGAGTGACAACAGAGGGCCCTAATTATAGATAGACACAGGCAGTTAATTGTTTTTCATCCAATTTGATGTGATCAGAATTTCCTGTAAATGCTCTTCTTGGACAAAAGATGAATAAAAAAATGGAGAGAGACAGCATATGTGTGTGTGCCCACACAAAATCAATTCCTGCCACCCGTTACATATTTAAATCACACAATTCGGTATCTGTACATAACGTACACATGCACAACACACCTGTGCTCACCCCTCAAGGCAATTTTTTATTAAAGATTTCATCTCTCGGAAATGATAAAACAACTGAGCAGCCTTGGCAGAGTACTGCGTTCTCTGAGTGCTTTTCTTGTCTTAAATTATGTTGTTGCCAATAGGAAAAAGAATAATAATAAAGCATGGACAATAGACCCTTTAATGACCCACGTCACGAATGACGTCACAGCTTTAGCTGGAGGCAAAAGAGGAAGCCCGCGGCCGTGACCGAAAGGCGAAAGACTGAGGGACTAGGCTCTATTAACTTTTCTAAAATGTCGTCCTGCTGTGTTTTTGGATGCAAGAATAGGAGGAATGACATTGGCGAACGGAAATTCAAGTTTTATAGGATTCCACCGAACACTCGTGCTCAGAGGGAACGAAGACAGTTGTGGTTAAATGCACTGAGGCGAAAAGACTGGACAGAGACGATCAGCTGCAGTCAATTCCAGCCATTTTCAGTATAAAAAATCGCTAATATTCTATTTGTAAATAAAAAATATGACGAGAAATACAGGGAATATTGGACGCGCATCGCAAGGTGCATTTCCTTGAAAACGACCGATTCGTGGATTTTATACCGACTTCAAGACATGTTTTGGACAAAATAGTTTACTGGCTTGTTTCGTCTGGATGTCCAAGGTTGGATTATGGCCGTTTTTTGTGGAATATTTTCATCTGTGTGTAATAATGAACCCGGAAATGTGAGTCGCGCTGTGTACGTTAAAACCGTGTACAGAGAAAGGATGGATGGATATTCGTTGTTTGTCGGACAAATGTGTTTATATTATCCGCTGTGGTAATCATATCTGAAAGTGGTTTATACCGGCGGATTCATGAGAATCTAAGCTTTCCATCAGCGTATAGTGTTTATATAATCGCGTTTGCAGCCTTCGGACATTCTTTAAATTCCTATGCAAATTACTAAGTGTACCGCCGGCGGTAAATTGAAGTTTAACGGGTTAAAAGTGCTCGAGTTTGCAGCGCAAACTCCCAGCGCAAACTAAATACTCCCAGTCCCGCTTGACTTCTCGCTCCGCTTTTGCCTCCAGTATAAGCCCCGCCCACAAAAAAGTCACAATGTTTGTAAACAAATAAAGGGTCTATAGGTGTAAAAGTGATTCCACATATGCTATTTTTTTTTATAACAGAATATGTATAAGGACCTAACAATGTGACCAGATGAAAGAAGAGTCCTAATGAGGAAAAAGGAGAAAGCATATGAAACTTTGCTAGATGTGTATCCATGTGTATCAAAGTTGCATATTTAGATGATTTTTTCATGAAAATAATACCTTTATTTGTTATATTAACTTGGATGTAACTCTACACTCTTTTTACTAATAATACTACCCTGAAATTATGTGACTGCATGCACTTAAAAAGTAAGAAGTAATTCATGACTTCTTTGTTTATAACTTTCCTGGTGGTAAGACAGATTTTCAGAATTTACAGGACAAACACAATGGATCCTTGGAACATCCAGATAGAGATAAGCTTTTTAATATTTGGCCTTTAATGTGGTCATTTCAAAAGATACAAAAGGGAGGAACTCACCATCATATTTATGATCACTGAAGTAACATCTCTGATTGAAACCTTAAAACCATCACATTGTTGGGGAATAAATGTATCAAGTAAATGTTCACGAAGCCTGATTCCATCCTTTGTGTTTGTGTTAAACTCCAGCAGCACCAAAATGAAACTGACCTTGAAATGGCCCGTTTCAAACCACTCCTGATTCCTCTGGTTTTCTCTTGTCAGTCCAGTCTGAGGTCGCATCAGAGGACATGACTTTAGCTCCTTTGTGTCGGTATGTGTGGATGAGGCCAGTTTCTGGACTGGAAGTAGCCTCTAAGTCCTTCCAGGTCCACAGCAGGAAAATAGGGTCCGATACGTTTTCTCAACCACCACTTGCCCTGTGCAGCACTGGCGCTGCCCGGCTGGCTGAACTTGTATCTGAAATGTTCCCCTCGAACCCACCTGAGAAAAGACGACACAGAAAACAGTGAGCTCACATAAAGCAAATATTTCTACTGTTTGTGAATGACAGACAGTTTCTAACCATTTACTTTGTCATTTCAGATGTTTCTGCCTCAGTTCCAACAGAGATGAGTAGCAGAAAGAACACAGAGAGCAGTAACTCTCAGTCTCTTTTTGGTACCGCAAGTATCATGGAGATGTCATGAACGTCTCCCACATAGAAAAGTACAGGCCTGTATTTGTAAAAGTGCTAAAAGCACAGTTTTGCACTTGAGTGACAGATAAAAGTGAAATTTTATTTTAACTGCAACTCACAAATTTAGGTGTGAATGTAAGTGTGATTGTTTGTCTCTATACGTAGCCCTGTGATAGACTGGTAGCCTGTCCAGGGTGTCCCCTGCCTTTAGCCTAAGTCAGCTGGGATAGACTCCAGCCCCCCATGACCTGAATGAGGATTAAGTGGTTTATAGATAATGGATGGATGGATGGATACTCTAAAAACTGCTGTACAGAAAAAAGAGTTGAATAAACCACTGATTGCTGGCTAAAGCAACAGAATTCAAAAGTGCCAATTGAACACTGATGGACATTCAAATTGTCTACATATAAAAGTATCCGGTAACAAATATTCGACCCTCAGCTCCAGTCTGGTGTCAACTCAGAATTGACTGTCAAGTGTGGATGACAAAGAATTCATTTTATGTGCAAATTCTTAATTCTTTTGGTGCCTGTGATGCTACTTGATATCATTCTTCTAACTGTCTCATTTGTTTGTTGCTTTAATGGATTGGCTGGGTGGGACAAAAACAGCCTAAAAGGTTTTGTGAAATTTGCTATAAGATAACTGAAGTCAGGCAAAGAAACTCATGCTTCCTTTGGGAGAAGCAGGTGGCCTAGAAAGTAAAAAGAATTATCGGCCCGTCTGATCATGTTCTGTCCAGCAACTTCCCTTTAAGGTCAACAGGGCAGAGAATTAATTAATTCTTTTGAGGAGAACAAACCACTGTTCTAGATCATTCCTTCCTTCTGCAGTTGGGTTATTAAACACTTACAGTAGTCATTTTAAAATATTTTGATACCGTACTCTTTTGAACTTGGGTATTTATTTATTTACATGAATCATTGCTTATATGAACCATAACAGATGTTTGTTTCGTATCTGCTGCTGCTTGGTGTTCCCTTATTGCTTCTTACATGTAACTATCTTTCCTTTATGTGTTGAAGTTTTGCACGTGACTTGGGAAAGCCACAAATTAATTTCAGGGTTCAGTAGCATAGTCTAATCCCAAATCTGATTAGAATGTTTTTCTTTTTTGGTTTTCTGATATTTATCAGGGGTACATGCCAAAAATAGAAAAAAAAACAGTCAGTGTGACATTAAAAGTTCCTCTCATGATTTCTCTGATGTACTGTGTGACAGCAGCAGAACGTCTTGCAGCAGACTTCTGTTTCCTCTTATTTCATCCCTATTTATATATGAAGTTCTAGCTTTCACAGTATTTAACAGAATTTAATTGACTGATCTTTGAGTTTATATGTGTGATCAGTCATGTGATTATTTTCACACTTTGATGTATGTCGCAGTACCTCATTTGTTGAAAAGATCTTACTGTTCTACTAGAGCAGTCTTTGGTGTAATTCTTAGAATTCTGACAAATACATGACTTATAAAATATTTAGGAATTTCCCATATAATCTACAGTCCCTCATAGTTCACCTCATATTGATCACTAGCAGCTGAAATGACTTTGCATTCTCTAACAGAGAGATGACAGGCTCCTGAGATGTAGAGAACTCAAATCATACTATTATTATTTTTTAATATTAATCTTTATTTAACCAGGAGAAATCTCATTGAGATTAACAACCTCTTTTGCAAGGCAGTCCTGGCCAAGATAGAGAGCAGCAAATACAAAACACAGCAACAAAATTACACAGTCAGTTATAATTAAAATACCAGCAAAAAACAAATAAAAATTTAAATTTACAACCAAGTTATGGGAAAAACAAGTGCATGCTGTGGAGTCGGCCTAAAGAACTCGCAGTTTGGATTCAAAAGCACTCAGGGTTAGGGTTTAGTGTCCAGTTTTTCTGCAACATATAACATGCAAAAGGTGCAGGGTAAACAAAAGCCTTTTTATCCAATTCAGTACGACCATATGGAATAGAAAGCAACAAATGATCTTGTGAACAGAGAAGGTGGTATGCATACACTCTATTACTTATCCAGATTATTATAGGTATATATAATCCTGACAAAAGCACTGTGAGACAGTGCATGTCTCTGTATTATTTTGTTTTTGTATTTTAGCAAAGAAGTATTTTATCTGCTCTTTGCTTCACCAGAGGGGGCTGCAGGACAGAGAAAAATTACTTGTGGGAGGTTGGGATTGGAATTTTACTGATCCATGCAACACTTATCAAATGACAGAATGATAAACTTTACTATTCTGTCAAATAGGACGACTATACTGTGTGGTATTTCTGCCAAAAAGAATAAGTTCAGTGAACTTTAAACTTAGCAATCTGGTGAGGATTTTGAAGATGTTGATGTCGACTGTGTGCTCCGTGTTTACCTGGGTGGGTCTCTGCCATGGAAAGGGTTGTGGTCGAGCAGTGAGAGGACGGTGCTGTCGTTGGACAGCAGACGTCCCGCTATATGGATCACCCATTCACTCTGTTCATAGGTCTGTATAAACACATGGAAAGAAGTTAGAAGCTAACAGAAAACAAGGGCAAGAAAAAATAACAAAGGGATAGGAAGAGACATAAATATGGGGAAGGAGGAGTTTTAAAGAGACAGATTGGAAATCAGAAAAAAAAATAGGGACCTCGAGGAGATTTGTACAAAAAAATGAAGATGAAGAATCAAAGGTGAAGAAACAGGTTTGATAGTGAGACAAAAGAAGAAACAGAGAAACACAGTCAGCAAAACATGAACAGATAGAGGCTGAAGAAGACACATTTTGCCAAAAGTAGAGTAAATACATGGAACTGCTGCCCCCTAGTGTCTCACACAGCAGGCTGAAGTTTTTCCACAGTAATAAAATAAAAAATGCATGCAAAAAGCCAGAAAAGTAAAGTTTCCATCCAGATGGCAGTTAGTTACCAAAAAATACTGGGTTAACATGCTCCCACTCTGGTCTTGTGTGTGTTCATAAACCTGCAGCTGCTCTGCATCTCACCTGAAAGGCAGCAAACCACATGAGCCAGTCCAGCCGGTAGTGATACGGTGATATGAGGCACGGCCGCTGGTAAAGGTCTCCTGGTTTACACAGGAACTGATACTCCTCCCACACTGCCTCAGGGTCCTTGGGATCCAGGCTCAGGGTGCCCTGGAAGATCACCTCGGTACGTTCTTTAGTGATGCTGGTCAGAAGAGAGCAGAATCAGGGCAGATTGGAAAGCAAAATTAAACACGCTCTGTCATTTGACATGAAAGATCTGATAATGGAGGTAGAATATGCCTCAAAAAACATATAGGCAAAATGTATTTATGTATTTCAGACACATATTAAAACAGAATCAGCTCAGTTTGTGTAACGAAATGCAGATAGTATCTGACCTGACATACACACACTACCATATCGCTTAAGTTTTACATTCTGTACACCAAAAGGACACTGACTATTGAACTGACTGACATTAACAGAATATCATGTAGAATATCCCCAGCACCCAGAGCTCTTTTCTTTACTGTAGAAAGCAAAATGTTTTCAGAATTTTTGTACTTTTATGAGATTCTGATAGCTACAAGGTCCAAAATAAACTTTAAATCTCATCTTTTAAGCCAAAATGGACGAGAAGTCCTTAAAACAAAAGTCAAAATTTGAACAATTATAATTTCACAACAACTGGAAATCTTCATCAGCTTTGGAAAACCTTGCTTATATTATGAAAAGCTCCAGGGCAGGACAGATATTTAGCAAATATTTTGTTTCAAGCAAGCAAAAAAAGGCTGTTCTGAGAGAATTTCTGAGTGAAAATTCAGAAGTAAAAAAACAAGACAGCCCAGTTGAGATTAATGACAAAAAGATATGAATCCCTGCATAGAAAATGCACAGAAGTGTAAACAAGGAAATACATTCCAATTATTGAATGTACTTAGTGTAGTGGAAAGTCCCCTGTGACTCAGATTTTTTTTAAAATATATTATTAGATTAGAGAATTGATTAGTTAAAGCATTAATGCGTAAGCAGCTTTCAACTACTGCCTTTGCTCGATTTGGAAGTAATCTTTGTATTTTCAATATGATTGCACTGAACTGGCAGTATAATACAACAGTCCTGTGCTAAATCTAACCTTTCATGAAGGCAGCAGTGGTTAGTTTTCATTGAAACTGCTTTATTATGATGGGTGGATGGTCATGAAGGCTGCAGTTTTGGAGGATGTTGAACTGCACTGCATCAAACTGGTACTTTGTGTGTCTAATGTTTTGCCCCCTCCATTTATTTCAATGGAGATAGGAATAAATTAAAGAAACTCTGTGTAATAAGTTTAAGAGCACCACAAATAGAATATTAAATTCAGAGACCAAAGCGACAATATCGCAATGCTTGTTATTTGTCCTCACATTAAAATTATTAACAAAAATAGACTATTGAGAGAGAGAGAGAGAGAGAGAGAGAGAGAGAGAGAGAGAGAGAGAGAGAGAGACAGCCCTCCTGTTTTAGAATCTGGAATCATAAAAATTAGGGATATTTTGCATGAAAAATAACTAACAAATGCAAATTTGTATCCCTGTTCCAGACCCTGTTCCTCTCCTTCCTTCTCAATCCTTTCTCCTTTCTTCCCGTCTCAGTCTCTTCCTTGTCTCTCTCTCTCTCTCCTATATCTCTCCCTCACTCCTTGGCTTGTCCCCCTTGCTCTCTCAAGCTGCGTGTCCATTAGATACGATTTTCCCGCACGGCCACGCACCGCATCTGAAAATCGCACAGAGATTGTCACATGACAGTCCGACAGACGAGTCTGTGGCTCGGCCGCAAACTTTCCCTTTTGTTTCGACAACACTAACGGTTACGATGCGTGCGCAGATACAGCTGTTATAAGCTCGTCCTCCACGGCGAACTGTGTTCAACACCTTCTTTAAGCACCTTGCCTGCCCCTGACTGGACAAACGCATCGACTCAGGGGCTGGTCTGCTCCTGGATTTCAAGCCGGACCAACATGGCGGCTCGACCACAAACTTTGTCTAATATTACAAAAACACTTCAGTGAAAAGTATTTCTATAAGCATTTGAGGCGAGAAATAAGCTGTGCAGTAGCTGTGAATCTGTCCTTGTTTGTCCACGGCTAGTTTAGATGTTTGAGGACAGCTTCACGATGCATGGAATCTGCACGCCAGAGTCGAGTCTACTTTATGCAAATGAGCTGCGGCCCACTCCAGGTAGACACACGGGATCGCAGCTGGAAACACACCGTATGTGGCATGCTGGTCCGGTTGTGGTGCGCGTCCAGCTACGATCCGGTGTGTTTACCCAGAGTGGACCGCAGCTCATTTGTATAAAGTAGACTGGGCTTCTACTTTATGTAAATTCGATGCAGCATGCAGAGATTCCATGCATCTCGAAACTGTCTTCAAACATCTAAACTAGCCGTCGATGAAATAAAACGAGGACACATTCAGGTGCTGCACAGCTGATTTCTCGCCTCAAATGCTTTCAGAAATACTTGTCGCTGAAGTGTTTTCGAAATAAAAGGGAAAGGTTGCGGCCAAGCCGCTGTGTTTATCCAACATGTCTGCCAGACCCAACTCACCTGTTCACAATCACACCTCCTCCTATATAAGCACAGTTCAGTCACTCACTAGCTGCCGGACTATAGATTATCAGATCCCTGCTTTTCTCCAGACTTGGATCTCCTCATGGACCCTGTTTCGCCACCAATCCCAGTTTGTCATACCTCACCTGGACTCTCGTCAGCCCCCATCTCTGGATACCCACCGGTCCCCTCTGTGTCTTCAGTCTGTTGACTTGTCTTATTTCCCCGCCAGCTCGCGGATTCTTCGTGTCTGCCTATCTTGCCCCTTTAGTTTCGCTCCCCTGGTTTGTGAGTAATTAGTTTTTTTTCCTTGGTCTTCGTTGTTGGATTTAATAGTTAGTTTTCTTTGAGTTTTGCATATTTTGATTTAGTTTGATTTAGTTTCCCCGCAGTTCATATTATCTCTAATAAAGCCCTTCCTTAGTTTCCTCCTGTCTCCCCTTTTGTCTGCGCCTGGGTTCTCTGCCTCATTCCTGTGTTCCTTGGCAGAGAAAGTACTAAGGATGCAGAGCACTAACACTCATATACAATACAAACAAATCTGCAGCATAAAAAGACTCATCTCCAACTCCATGACCTCTGTGACCCCTGTACCCTCTGACTGTACCTGCCGAAGGCCCCGTAGGTGTTGACAATCCGCAACGGGTCAAAGGAGGTGTTCATGACCTGCCTGGAACTGAGCAGGTTCATCACCACAGGGACACTCAGGAAGCCAATCAGAACGCCCAAAGAAATGTTCACCACTCGACGAATTAACATACCTGACACACAGACACATACACAAAACGAGAAAAAGAAAGGACTGCTATTTGCATTTTAATAACATTATGAGGCCACTGGGTTGTTTGTGAGTTTCAGTGTTATTCTGTAAGTCATTCACTTTATCTGGACATCGCTTTGAGCCAAAATTTAATGAAACAGCACACAGTGATGCATACCGTTGCTTATGTTTAGCCTACAGGAGCTGCTGCACTCTTTGCTTACTTGTTAAATGTTGTTGATTTTACGAGAAATAATGCATCTCAAGGCAAAATTCTGGGATTTCAAAATGAAACTACCGTATTTTCACGACTATAAGGCGCACATAAAAGTCTTAGATTTTCTTCAAATTGTGCGGCGCGCCCTATGGTGCAGTGCGTCCTCTGTGTGTTGTTGTTGTTGTAAGGCGGACGTAGACCAGGTGGTTTTTTCCACGCATCACCATCGCTGTTGATCTGTGACTCTATGCGTGCCCATCTCACAGCCGATGTGAAAAAACAAGTGAAGCAAATGAACTCTGAGCTTGCTGTCATTCCGGGAGGCCTGACAAAGGAACTCCAACCGCTGGACATCGGTGTGAACCGGCCGTTCAAAGTAAGGCTGCGAGCGGCGTGGGAGCGATGGATGACCGATGGAGACCACAGTTTCACTAAGAGTGGAAGGCAGCGCCGGGCGAGTTACGCCACAATTTGCGAATGGATTGTAAATGCTTGGGCTAACGTGTCTGCTGGCACTGTTGTTCGAGCTTTCGCAAAAGCCGGCATCATTTCCGAGGCGCCGCACGGCACGGAAAGTGACTCTGACAGTGAAGAAAGTGAACCTGGCATGTTTGATGGAGGTTTAGCGCAGCTGTTCAATTCAGAAACAGAGGATGAGGACTTCCATGGGTTTGATTGATGACGATTACCGGTAAAAAAAAAATGTGAATACCAAACTCAGTTTTGCTCCCGCTCTATTTTTAAATACGCACACTTGTGTGCTTGTTTTATCTGTGTTTTACCATGCCCGCGCCTATTGATGATTAAAAAAAAGTTAGTACTTTGTAATCAATACGTAAATAAAGCACAACCAAACTCAGTTTTGCTCCGGCTCTATTTTTAAATGCGCACACTTGTATGCTTGTGTGTGTGTTGTTGTTGTAAGGCCGACGTAGTAGAGGACACCATGAGAACGTTAAAGGGGGAAGTGTGGGCGTGGATTGTATATAAAACCCTCGCCATATAATCAGGTGCGCCTTATGTGTGTTTTAAATACAGTAATGGCACACATAACTGAGACTGCGCCTTTTGGTACAGTGCGACTTTTGGTCGTGAAAATACGGTAAGCAGCTGGAGGAAAAATTGTGATTGCAGACTAAATCAAGGTGACATAGTTAGTAGTGTCTGGCTGAAAGAAACAGGGCAGGGAGGGGCGTGTCAGTTTTCAACAGTGTGAGTCAAAATGTGTGTGTGTGATCACTTCAACACATCGGAGATGGAAAAAGGTCTGGACTGTTAGATCATGGGATTCCTGGTACTGACAAATGTTGGCTGAGTCTGCGTCAGTTCCTTCCTACCTGTGCCTGCCTGCTTATCCCATGCATGTTAAACACATCAGCATAATCCAAATAAAACTTTTCTCACCAGGACCCACTCTCTGGGTCTGTTCAAATGATTAAAACATATTCATGCTAAAGCTACGACGCTATTTTATATTCAACATCCTACAATAAAGTATAGACACTAATGGGACCAATGAGACCAATTAGGGAGGGGCCACTCTTCCACTTTTACTACATTTTAAACGGTCGATATAGTAAAAATATAAGCGACAT
Source organism: Acanthochromis polyacanthus (assembly GCF_021347895.1). Taxonomy (NCBI): domain Eukaryota; kingdom Metazoa; phylum Chordata; class Actinopteri; family Pomacentridae; genus Acanthochromis; species Acanthochromis polyacanthus. The sequence continues at coordinate 23,139,450 of NC_067131.1, forward strand.
GACTTTAAAAATTCCAATAAACCATATGTCATACATTTCCCAACTACTCAGCTCTCCAAGTGCTAATTCTTCATATTCCGATAATTCCCTCTCCAGTAGGACCAGACCATCTACCATCTTGGCCCATTAGCTTCTAGTGTGCATATTGTTGCATCATAACTATATTCAGCACACTGAGTGTCAACCTGTGTTGTGAATCTAATGACTCATTTCAAACTAAAATACATAACAGAAACGGTTTTACAATAGAGTGGATTGCACAGAATCTGAATACCTTTGTTAGGTTTTAGGGTGCGTCCAGCTGCATCCTCATTCTGTATCTCCAGCACTGTCTTCTTGGCTCCCGCCCCAGAGCGAAACAAGAATCCCAGTGAGGCGTCATCGAAACAGGCCAAACTGGGAACAATGGTCAGCCAGTTTAGAAAACTCAGGTTCCCACTGACTATCAAAACCACCTGCAGAAACAAAAGGCAAAGCAGAAACAAAACACAGAGTTGTAATAATACAGATAAACTTCCATCCATCCATCCATTATCTCCTTCATAATCCTCATTAGGGTCACAGGGGGCACTGAAGCCTATCCAGCTGACTTAGGGTGAAGGCAGGAGACACCCTGGACAGGTCACCAGTCTATCACAGGGCTACATATACAGACAAACAATCACACTCAAATTCACACCTACGGACAATTTAGAGTTATCAATTAACCTCAGCATGTTTTTGGACTGTGGGAGGAAGCCAGAGTACCCGGAGAAAACCCACTCATGCACAGGGAGAACATGCAAACTCCATGCAGAAAGATCCCAGAAAGGCCGGGATGCAAACCAGGGATCTTTTAGATGCAAGGCAAAAGTGCTAACCACCAAGCCACTGTGCAGCCCTAAAAGTAAACTTATTTTATTCATTTAATATATGGCACTTTTTAAAAGTGTTTCAATGTGCAATGAAATTAATGAAGTCCAGATCAGGCGGATAAATTGAGGAAAATGCCAAGGCAGACAAGCACAGAGGAAGTAGAAACAGTGAAATGAACAAAAGATTTCCCAAAGAGAAAATCTGGAAGAACAGAATAAAAAGACACCATAGATTTAAAGTGTCTGAGCTCTGCATGCAGTGTTTTACATAGAGTAGGAGCTCAAATGGCAAATACCCGATCACCCTTTGTCACTATTTGTAGCCTGGGAATAACCTGCAGGGTTCTGTCTGCAGGTCTCAGTGATCAAGCAGCCACATATCAGGTTAATAAATCATGATCTACTTAGGAATGACGTATTCAGATGCAATAAAACTTTAAAATCAGTATAAAATCCAACAGGGAGCCTGTGTAGGGAGGTACCAACAGGAGAGAGTGGAGAGAGCGCTAGCTATTTCCTGAGAGGGTCAACCTCAGAATAAATAAAGTCACGTGCAACTGTTTGTAGTTCAGCAGTTACTACAGAGAAGAGAGCTACAAAAATCAAGTCATATAAAATAGGGACTTTTTTGGAACCAGGCTAATTCAACATGCATGAGCTTGGACATCCATGGCACATGATGCACAAATTCAATTTAAGTGTACAGCGACAGATAATGCTGATAAATGCAATAAAACATCCTTTACATAAGCAAATAAATCTGTTAATGTAATAATAATGTTCTGAGCTGTGTGCCCCTGTCTTTGATGTTTTTCGATAGCAGTGTCGCTGTAAAGTGGAAAAAATCTGGAGTCTATATCTGGAGGATATTTTGACTGTTTTGATTGAACAGATGTTTAGTTAAGAGTTTTAAAAATAATACAGAGTACACATTGCCCCTCACACTAAAAACAGAAAAACACACAAGGCTCCTGCAGATGTTTCCAAAAATTTGGCTGTGATATTGCACTTTTTAGGCAACGGGATATAGCAGCTAGTTACAGATTGGCCTGTAGCAGCATGTCAGTGATTATTCCTGAAGTGTGCCAAGTGCTGCGGAGTAGCCTGGTTGCTGCCTTCTCAACCAAAGCACAGTTGGTGGATGTAGAACAGGATACTTGGAGAATTTAACACTTCCTACTGTATTTGGGCTCAGTCAATGGAAGGCAAGGAAGACTCAAAGCAAGTCTGGAAGAAGCAACTTCAATTAAAGCTGCAAGCAGCATTGGACGGGTCCTCACATCCTTGCTGGTGAGCAAATTCATACATGTCCACCAGGCAGCGCTGCAACTGAGAGTGTATTTTTGGTCGATGAGGGTTGGAGTGTTGATATGCTAAGGTTGCCAAATATGCAATTCAAAAGACGGTAAAAAATTTTTTTTAAAAACAAACAAACCCAAAGGTTTCAATAGGGTCTTTGCATCATTCGGTGCTCAGACCCTAATTACAGCTCTGATAATGATGATGTCCATGTGGACCTTGGTGATATGCAGATAATCAAATTTACATCACATGTAACCTCACAAACACGCAGACATGAAAGGCATGAACTGGACTCAAGTGCATTTCCATTAAGTCTCTGACTTCTTATGTCTGTCTTTATAAGCAGTTTCAATTTGCCCATAAAAACCTGAAGTGTAGGTTTATATGTGCAAACTGGACTTTGAGAGAAAAAAATCTACACCACTGTTCAAACGTTTTGGATCACTTTGAAATGTACTTATTTTTTAAAGAAAAGCATTTTTTTTCACTGAAGATAACATTTAATGAATCAGAAATACAGTGTAGAAAATGTCAATGTGGCTATTGTAGCTGGAAATAACTGATTTTTAATGGAATATGTACATAGGGGTACAGAGGAACATTTCCAGCAACCATCACTCCTGTGTTCTAATGCTACATTGTGTTAGCTAATCATGTTGAAAGGCTAACTGATGGTTAGAAAACCCTTGTGCAATTATATTGGTACATAAATAAAAGTGTGAGTTTTCATGGAAAACATGAAATTGTCTGGGTGACTCCAAAATTTTGAACGGTAGTCTACAAATCTTTTGTATAAAGTTTTGCAAAGAGAAACATGGAATTTCAGTGGTATTGGTACAAACAACCAAATTTCTGCCACCTTGACTTCTCTAATCCATCATCAAGTTTTTGAGAGCTTTCGTTTGTCAGTCAGTATTCTAGACTGTCTGTACAAACTTTGATGCAAATCTATCATGTAGATGTTTCACCAGTTAGGTAAACCTGGAGGTGGCAGTAAAATAAGATTAGATTTGTAGATTTGTTTTTTCTCTAGTACTAACTAATAATTAAACAATCAGAACTGTTTCTATATTTCCACCATATGCCACTTTAGGACTACTATGATTCGTTGGCAAAATCTGTGACATCGACGCTGAAAATCAATGCATGTTTTTCAGTTTACTTTAGTTCAGGGTAGCGTTTTTCTTCTGTATTACTAAGTAATGTCTGAGCCATGACATCAGTCATTTTTGGCTAAAATTATTAGCTGGGTACAATAAGCACTACAGTTTAAGCAAAGTCTGACTCAATCCAGTTTAAAGTTTCCACAGAACCAAATGATGACAAAAAAAGGTGGTTTGTACACTGTGTACAGTTTTGATGGCGTATCATAGCAGCACTCACACCTGAAGAGGAAACACACATGTTCCACTCTTGAAGATGCACCAGAAGAAATGGCGAAACCACCTTAAGTGTTGTCAGTTCATTAGTAGGAAGAGCTTTTCCATATATGTATGCTGACGTAACAGCTTAATGCATACATCCATATACAGTGGTGGAAAAAGTTTTCAGACACTCTTAAATTTTTACACAATGTCAAATATTATCAAGAAATATGTGTTGAAAAATCTTTTTTGTGTTTCAAAAGGGATCATCTTGTCCTATTCTTCCTGAATTGCTGTTTTTAATTTTTCTGAATCCTTTGGGTTACGCTTTGAAACGGACCTTTTTTGTTTTAAATTGTGTCTTTTAATGAAAAGCACGATCTTTATTGGTGGATCACTGGTACCAAATGACCCAATAATCAAAATTTCTGATGTATTTTTATGGAACCAATCAATTTTAAGTTTTTAATAGCTTTTTTTAGGATTTGTCTATTATTTTGGCTGTGACTATGCTAAAAGAAATTATACTTGAAGACTGAAGAGTGATTCTTGCTGCGATATTTCACAAAGGCATGGGGTGTCCAAAAACCTTTTTCCACTGCTGTATCTTAAAGCTCAGAAATCCAATCAACGTACACTAAACAAGTAATCAGTAAAACAGCAGACAAATTAATAGATCGAAAAATAATCATTGGTGTCCTGAGCCACATACAGTTTATTCTTAATGAATCAACTCCTAATCGATAATTTATTAAACATCATTATCAGTGTCTGTTATTAAGTTTCATGCCGATGGCGTGGTCACCTGGAAAAGGATCTGGAGCGCTCCGTTCACCATACACATCCGCCTGCCGAGAAAGGTGAAGAATGGGACGATAAGCTCGATGAAGTGGTTGGACAATGTCTCGAAGCGATGGAACCACCAGGGAGAGCGATGCATGTAGTACGACATGGGGTTAGGAACTGGCTGGGTCTGCAGAGAAATAAAGGAAAAGAGTTGTCTAGATTATCATGATCTTTAATTTGTGGATTATTCTGCAAAAGTACGCATAGCAATGAAGTTTGATTATGTGCACTGTCTGCTCTGCACAAAACAGTTTCAAAACCTGCTTCTAGTGCTGAAAATGGAAGATTTCTCTGCTTTACTTTGGCACCAACTCTTGTCTCAGAGCGGGATGGAGAGTAATTTATGGTGCCACACCTTGAGGGAAACGTTTCCATGTCTAAATAATGATGGAACTTCATTTAAATAAGCCCGACCTACGCACACTCAGAGGTTTCATACAGCACTGTGCACTGTTTGTGTACGTATGATTGAGTGTGTATATGTGTGTGGGTGTGTGTGTGTGTGTGAGGTGGCTGCATGCAAACCGTGTAATAGCTGAACATGCAAACAGTGTCAGGTAAGGTGGTGAAAAATAAATACAGCACAGAAATAGGTGGAGCAACAAAGAAAACAGGACAGCTGGCAACCTAATCTATACTCTAATTGTTTTCATGGAATAGAAAGGGGAAAAACATGAGGTTATTTGACGTGTAGCGTACCAAAACACACCTGGAAATCCAAGGGAAGGGAGCCTGCAACCTCAGACGACCAAACAACCCCACATGGTCTGCAAACTAGCTGCATTACAACAAACAGACTGAGGCAAACAAAACGGCAACTATGCCGAGACACGCCCACACAGCCCCCTGAGAGTCGGGACAGGCGGAGATCTGCAGTTCCTCTGGAGATTTGAAAGGGAGCAGTGTGTCAGCGGGGGTTATTAAGGCTTCACCTGGCGCCAGTGGCTTCCGGTGCGCTGTGTGTGCCTGTAAGTCTCCATTAGTCTCTAAGCTGTTGACAGCTGAAATTGGACCTGGTCAGGGAAACTGACCCAGCACGGAATAAGCTCCACATTGTAAGATGATTTGTAAGGTGACAACACATTTTCTGGTACACTAACCAAAAATACATGTCAGCATGCTACTAAAGAATCCCCACTGCAGGCGTTTATTTCTCCCATTTCAGAGCTGAATTCAGAGTGTAGTTAAAGCAGGAGTCTGCAGCTTTTGTTAGCCACTGTGGCCACACAGCAATTCCAGCATAAAAATAAAAGCTGTTGAAACACTGTAGTGTAAGGACATGTGTCCAAAAGCAGCGGCTGGGCACTGCGAACAGGACAACCTATTTTAACAACATATTGCCACTTTAACTGCCGTCATATGATAAACTAGAATCGCTTTGTTATAAAGACACATGACCAGAAACAGCTTCTCCTGCATTTTCTTTCCTTTTCAGGGCGACAAACCTGGCTGATATATTTGATGCCTGAAAAGGAGCAAAAACCAGGACTTTTCTGAAAATTTCAGGGATTTTCAACGAGAAGTTATCAAAATGGCCGCAGCAAAGAGTGAACTGCTGCAATTAAACTTGTCTGATTCAGCTCTAGAAAATATTACATTACTCTTTAAGATAGCTATGCATAGCTTTATCTATCTTGGCATCACTGTGACAAGAAATTTTTGTAATCTTTTTAAAAACAACTTTGCCAAAGTACAAGTTAAGGTTCAGCAGGACTTCTCTAAATGGTCACTCATTTCACTTTCTCAAAATGTCTGTGCTACCCCGATACTTGTATTTGTTTCAGAGCCTCCCTGTGTTCATCTCCAAGGCTTACTTTAAAAACTTGATTCAATTATTTCATCTTTTATATGGAATGGCAAAAAGCCACACCTCCTTAACGAACACTTGCAGAAATCTAAGCAAGATGGTGGCCTAGCTCTCCCAAACTTTCAGCACTACTATTGAGCAGCCAATCTATGTTGTTCATCCTTCTGGGTATATATTGTCATTCTGACAACAGTGGGCCAGCGTGGGTTGAGTTGGAGAAACTTTCCTGTAGTTCTTTGTCTTTACCGACTGTAATTGGTGCATCGGTTCCACTGCTTCCAAATTGAACTAATAATAACCCTATAGTTCATAATTCAACTAAAATATGCTCACAATTTCAAAAAACATTTTGTTCTCCAAAATATGAGTCTATTTAGTCCAATAATGTCTAATAATTTTTTTCCTCCTTCGTTGCAGGATAGCACGGTTTGTATGTGGTGCAGACAGGGGCTGAAAAGCTTCAATGGCCTTTTTCAAACATAACCGATTTGCTTCCTTTGAACAGCTGTCTGTCAAATACCATTTACATCCTCCTAATTTTTGTCGATACTTACAGGTGAGACACTTTGTTTCAGGTTCCATTCCGGGGTTCCCAGACAAACCTCCCAATAATGTAATCGATGAACTGATGTCTTTTAACCCAACAAAAAAGAAAGTTATTTCTTCAATGCTGCGCTTGATTTCTCATTTGGATGTCCTCTCTATGTCTGTTATCAAGGGAGCGTGGGAGCAGGATATCCAGATGAATATTAGTGAAGTAGAACTGGTTGATATTCTTAGGAAAATTCATTCATCTTCAATGTGTGCAAGACACTCTCGTATTCAGTTCAAAGTGGTTCATCGAACACATCTCCATAAGTCTAAACTGGCTGGGATTTATCCCCACATTGACCCGAAGTGTGATAGATACAAATCGGCAGACGCCACATGTTTTGGTCCTGTCCTAAAATACAACAATGTTGAGAAGGTATGTGAAGCACTTTCTTGTACACTAGGAGTCCGTTTAAACCTGAATCCGCTTTTGTTTGTTTTTGGGTATAGTGATGTGGACTTAGGACTTCCTGCTGGGGATTGGAAACATATTGCCTTTGTAACCTTGCTAGTATGCCGTCTAATTCTTCTCAAATGGAAGGATGCTGCTCCACCCACAGTATCACACTGGATTAAAGATGTATTGTTTTATCTTAAGTTGGAAAAAATATGATTTGTGATGAGGGGCTCTGAGAAAAAAATGGCCAGGTGTAGAGGCCATTTTTGATTTTTTTCAGCAAACCATCAACAATGGTACGAGAATGACTAGGCTCAGTAGTCTGGTTGATCTGCTTACTGATGGTCTGAATGTTTTGTGTTTTAAACTGTGTTTTGTTTTCTGTAAGTAGCAGTAGATTGATCAGTTTGTTTTGGGTGTTTTTTTTCTACTTTTGTTTATGTTATTTATATTGTTAAAGTGTCAATAAGATATTAAACACCAAAATGGCAGTAGCAAAAGGCTGAGCACTTTGAAAAAAGACGCTGGGGGCAGCTTTTTTTTTTTCTCTCTCTCTGGCTAGTCTCATACCTCTCTCCTCATGGGGAATAATTAAAACAGGACACTGGTGCTCAACAAAATCTGCTATGTCGACGCTCAGCCCAGCAGGACTGGGGCAAAGTCAGTGAATTATTGTTGCACAACACAGTGCTCAGTGGTTAGCACTGTTGCCTTGCAGCGAGAAGATCCCCTGGTTCCAGGCCTGGTCCTGTGATCTTTCTGCATGGAGTTTGCATGTTCTCCCTGAGCATGAGTGGGTTTTTTTTGGGTACTTCGGCTTCCTCCCACAGTCCAAAAATATGCACAGGTTAATTGGTAGCTCTAAATTGTCCGTAGGTGTGAATGTGAGTGTGCTTGTTTGTCTCTATATGTACCCCTGTGATAGCCTGGTGACGTGTCCAGGTTGTCTCCTGCCTTCATCCTAAGTCAACTGGAATGAACTCCAATTTTTAGATTCTTCAAAATAGACTACCTCATGAAGCTCACTGAGAGAAAGCCAAGAGTGTGCAAAGCAGTAATCAAAGCAAAGGGTGGCTATCTTGAAGAATGTAAAATATGAAACATAATTTGACTTATTTCACATTTTTTTGTTTACTACATAATTCCATATGTGTTCATTCATAGTTTGGAAGCCTTCAGTGAGAATCTACAATGCATTCAAAATAAAGAAAAAACATTAAATGAGAAGGTGTGTCCAAACTTTTGACTGATAGTACATGAAAACAACAATGGTATGCACAGATTCTGCTATGAACAGAAATACTAATATTGCACAGTGATTGATCATAAGTCCAGGTCCTTTATGTTAATTCCACTACAGAAAAGACTTGATTTTCTCTGCAATTAGGTGGAAGAGGTATGTGGGTATGTTTGCAATCGGCCAAAATGAGTTGGAAAACACCGGATATTGGCAAAAATCCAGTATCGAGCATACATGATTCTCAGCATACAATTTTGTCTGCAGGTTCAGTAAGTGTTGAAACATTACTAATATACAGTATGGTATGACTACAAAACCATTCTGATACACATTTAATCCTTTGGCTTACAAAACCTTACAAATGTGCGTATCATCATAATGTGCATGTGCACAGTGTTGAACAGTTCAAGCAAACATGGACTTTTCATACACAGGATATTAAATTTGATCAAATATTAAATGCAAAAGTTCAATATTTTGCATATAAGTAACAGGGGACTAGATGTGATGTCAAATTTTTTTTCTTAAAAACCCTCAAGCTAGAGAACCACTGGTCTATTGCTCTGCATGACTTTAGCAATGCTAAAACTGTGGGAAAATCTGGGAATTAGATTTACAATCCAGAGTACCAGAAAAACCAAATCAAAACTTTTCCCAAACTAAAATAAAAAGGACAGAAAGCTAAATGTTTCAACTTATATGCCAAGCATATAATCCCTAATTTACTTCCATAAGTCAAATACATTGTAACCCAAAACAACACCAGCTATCAAAGTCCCACAGGAGCCAGTGTATTACAGCCTGTACTCCATTCCCATTGTATTTCAAACTGAGTGAATATCTCCACAGTATTCTTGATGTGTATGTGTCATCTCCAGTCATCCAGTCCCATAGGAGCTGGTGTATTCCTGTCTGTGTTAATTACAGAAGACAGCCCTCCTCCCTCTGCGGCTCGCTAACACAGAGCAGTGTGGGTCAGAGCAGTTGAGTGTCCCACGAGGGAAAAACAAACACTGGATATGCACAACCTCACGCTCTGTGTAAGAGGCAGATTTATTGACACCCACAACAGCGGTTACCGTAATGCACTGCTCTGGTGTGGTTAGCCTGATGTGAGTTCATTGCAGTTCTGTCATCATTTAGGAGACGAGGAAAATATCCAATGTTTTTGCATAACTGGATCAGCCTTAGATGTTCCGACTGTCGAAGAAAACAGGCCTTTGGGAAACTTCGTCTGGTTTTGCTGGTCATGCAGTCTCAAGAATAAATTACAACAATACTGCACTGCAGCAAGTGAACTCCACACATGTAAGTGATAGCTTTGGTGAAGGCTTTGGTTCTCAGAGTTCATTACTGTGATGTTTTCTGTGCTGTATGTCCCAGAGATCAGCTAACATCTTTGGGATTATATATTGAGAAAGGCACACTGCCATAGCAGATATAAAAATTTTCATGAACAAAGTGCATCTCAAAGCTGTTCTAATCAATTTGCTTGTGTTAGTATTGTCTGATGTGAAAGGAGGAACTTATAGTGACAAACAGAGAATTATCATTCAACTCTGTAGCTTTCCTCAGCTGCAGAGCTGGTGTTGTGGTGACTTCCAGCTCATTGTTTTGGTTTTGCAGCCTGCAACTTTGTTATCTTGGTTAGGCTCATTATGTGCTACCTGCCATAACTGCAATTTAGCAACTAGCTAGAGGTCACAGTGGAGCATTTAGCAGTTCATATTGAGATAGAAATATGTCCTCTGCTTTTGCGTTGTCCAAAATAAGACTTTAAATCAGGGGTGTCAAACTCCTCCTAGTTCAAGGGCCACATTCAGCCCAATTTGATCTCAAGTGGGCCGATAAATAATGAAAACTCCAAATTTTTCCTTTTAGTGCAAAACAAGTTCACATTTAAGGAAGGTAGTTGCTAGAGGTACGGACCCGTACCCGTAGCCTGTGGCCTATGGATACGGCACTTTCCATTTGCCAATCAGATACGCAAGATCTGGTCACGTGACTCCCGGTAGACTACAGGTACGGACCCTAAACCTAACTCTAACCTTTGCTTACCTTTCAACAGTTTGCAGTGGTTAGCAGCTTCTTGACTCGTGAGACTCACATACGGGTCCGTATCTGTCTGGCAAATGGAAAGTGCCGTATCCGTAGGCCACAGGCTACGGGTCCGGGTCCGTATCTGTAGACACTATCTTTAAGGAATTATCATCTTTTTACAAAACATTATGAGCAACCTGAAATTTCTTGAGAAAAAAAAGTTCAATTTCAACAGTATTATGCCTCAGTTTATCATTTACACATTACATTTTACAGTTCAGAGTATCTATTAAGGCACAAAACGTTTAGTCACAGGTATCTGGAACTGCACAATATAGTATTTTACTTTATTATCAAAATGACAAGTCAGACAAAAAAGGACAAAACTATACACAAAACAATGAATAAAGCAAAACACAAAATGAAAGAACAAGACAAAAAACACAAGCAAGACAAAAAGGAACCACAAAACCACAAAAATGAGAAACAAAACGATTTAAAAAATTAGACAAATGAGAAAAGTCAGATAAAACAAGACAAAAAACAACAAAAACAAGACACAAAGTGACAAAAATGCGACACAAAATGACAGAAGAACAATGAGCAATATAGTATTTTATTTTATGATCAAAACAACTTGTCAGGGTCTAGAAATTATTTTATAGTTTTACAAATTACAATTTGCAGTTTTCTGTAATTTTTACACTTTACAATATCATCCCACGGGCTGGATTGGACCCTCTGGAGGGCCGGTTTTGGTCCGCAGATTGTATGTTTGACACCCCTGCTCTAAATGAATGGTAATATCAACCCTTAGAAACATACGATTACAAATTATGGATTTAAAAGTTAAAAGTGATACGTAAATGTTTGCCCTAGTACGATAGCCATCACAACTTCTATTTACCAGGGCACTTATTCAGACATGACGCAGATACATTTAATTGCTGTCAGATTAAAAGGAAGTCATGGATGTCAGGCAGGAGATAAAAAAAATGATCAGCATCATGAACTGCAATTGTCTAATTTAATAGCATGACACAATATAAACAACCAGCAAAATGGAAAAACACATAGTTTGATAAATACACAACATTCTGGGTACACACCTCGTAATGGTAGTCCATGCAGGTGAGGTCTCTCCAGCATTTGTCGCCTCTGATTTTAATAAGACCCTGAAAAAGACAGGAAAAAATATGAGCATGTTTTACACCAAATCCTTGCATTACCTTCAAACTTCACAGCAACAGCTGCATATGCTGTAAATAATTTCAAATAAGCAACCATCGACAGCCCATTAGAAAATCTGATTATAGACTGCAGTCAATAAAATCACACATTTACAGCATGTGAGGCCCAAGAGGAAAGTCCCTTGTTGAGGTGGATGCTCCAGTGGACATGAAAAAGTTTCGTCCAAAGCACATGAATGCAAGAACACTCAAAGAATTACTCTACGAAAGTCAGTCATAAAATCATGTTATTTCACTTACTGGATTATGCTCAATAATCGAGAAATCTAAGTATAATACACACGTGGACAAAATTGTTGGTACCCCTCAGTTAAAGAAGGAAAAACCCACAATTCTCACTGAAATCACTTGAAACTCACAAAAGTAACAATAAATAAAAATTTATTGAAAATTAAATAATCAAAAACAGCCATTACTTTTGAATTGTTGATTAACATAATTATTTAAAAAAACAAACTAATGAAACAGGCCTGGACAAAAATGATGGTACCTCTATAAAAGATTGAAAACTATTTGACCAGAGTGACATGATTAACTCAGGTGTGTCATTTAATTGACATCACAGGTGTTTCCAAACTCATAATCAGTCAGTCTGCCTATTTAAAGGGAGACAAGTAGTCACCCTGCTGTTTGGTGAAAAGGTGTGTACCACACTGAACATGGACAACAGAAAGCGAAGGAGAGAATTGTCCCAGGACATCCGAAAAAAAATGATAGACAAACATCTTAAAGGTAAAGGCTATAAGACCATCTCTAAACAGCTTGAAGTTCCTGTGACAACAGTGGCTCATATTATTCAGAAGTTCAAGACCCACGGGACAGTAGCCAACCTCCCTGGACGTGGCAGCAAGAGGAAAATTGATGACAAATTGAAGAGACGGATCGTTCGAATTGTATCCAAAGAACCCAGAGCAACCTCCAAAGAAATTAAAGGTGAACTCCAAGGCCAAGGTACATCAGTGTCAGATCGCACCATTCGTCGTTGTTTGAGCCAAAGTGGACTTCATGGGAGACGACCAAGGAGGACACCACTGCTGAAAAAAACTCATAAAAAAGCCAGACTGGAATTTGCAAAAATGCATGTTGACAAGCCACAAAGCTTCTGGGAGAATGTCCTTTGGACAGATGAGACCAAACTGGAGCTTTTTGGTAAGGCACATCAACTCTATGTTCATAGACTGAAAAACCAAGCATACGAAGAAAAGAACACTGTCCCTACGGTGAAACATGGAGGAGGCTCAGTAATGTTTTGGGGCTGCTTTGCTGCATCTGGCACAGGGTGTCTTGAAAGTGTGCAAGGTACGATGAAATCTCAAGACTATCAAGGCATTCTGGAGAGAAATGTGCTGCCTAGTGTCAGAAAGCTTGGTCTCAGTCGCAGGTCATGGGTCTTCCAACAGGACAACGATCCAAAACACACAGCCAAAAACACCCAAGAATGGCTGAGAGAAAAGCGTTGGACTATTCTAAAGTGGCCTTCTATGAGCCCAGATCTGAATCCCATTCAACATATGTGGAAGGAGCTGAAACATGCCATTTGGAGAAGACACCCATCAAACCTGAGACAACTGGAGCTGTTTGCTCATGAGGAGTGGGCCAAAATACCTGTTGACAGCTGCAGAACGCTCATTGACAAATACAGAAATCGTTTAATTGCAGTGATTGCCTCAAAAGGTTGTGCAACAAAATATTAAGTTATGGGTACCATCATTTTTGTCCAGCCCTATTTCATTAGTTTGTTTTTTTAAATAATTATGTTAATCAACAATTCAAAAGTGATGGTTGATTTTGATTATTTAATTTTCAATAAATTTTTATTTATTGTTACTTTTGTGAGTTTCAAGTGATTTCAGTGAGAATTGTGGGTTTTTCCTTCTTTAACTGAGGGGTACCAACAATTTTGTCCACGTGTGTATATAAACACTATACGCTGATGGAAAGCTTAGATTCTCATGAATCCACCGGTATAAACCACTTTCAAATGTGATTACCACAGCGGCTAATATAAAAACATTTGTCCGACAAACAACGAATATCCATCCATCCTTTCTCTGTACACGGTTTTAACGTACACAGCGCGACTCACATTTCCGGGTTCGTTATTACACACAGATGAAAATATTCCACAAAAAACGGCCATAATCCAACCTTGGACATCCAGACGAAACAAGCCAGTAAACTATTTTGTCCAAAACATGTCTTGAAGTCGGTATAAAATCCACGAATCGGTCGTTTTCAAGGAAATGCACCTCGCGATGCGCGTCCAATATTCCCTGTATTTCTCGTCATATTTTTTATTTACAAATAGAATATTAGCGATTTTTTGTACTGAAAATGGCTGGAATTGACTGCAGCTGATCGTCTCTGTCCAGTCTTTTCGCCTCAGTGCATTTAACCACAACTGTCTTTGTTCCCTCTGAGTACGAGTGTTCGGTGGAATCCTATAAAACTTGAATTTGTGTTCGCCAATGTCATTCCTCCTATTCTGGCATCCAAAAACACAGCAGGACGACATTTTAGAAAAGTTGATAGAGCCTAGTCCCTCAGTCTTTCGCCTTTCGGTCACGGCCGCGGGCTTCCTCTTTTGCCTCCAGCTAAAGCTGTGACGTCATTCATGACGTGGGTCATTAAAGGGTCTATTGTCCATGCTTTATTATTGTTCTTTTTCCTATTGGCAACAACATAATTTAAGACAAGAAAAGCACTCAGAGAACGCAGTACTCTGCCAAGGCTGCTCAGTTGTTTTATCATTTCCGAGAGATGAAATCTTTAATAAAAAATTGCCTTGAGGGGTGAGCACAGGTGTGTTTTGCATGTGTACGTTATGTACAGATACCGAATTGTGTGATTTAAATATGTAACGGGTGGCAGGAATTGATTTCGTGTGGGCACACACACATATGCTGTCTCTCTCCATTTTTTTATTCATCTTTTGTCCAAGAAGAGCATTTACAGGAAATTCTGATCACATCAAATTGGATGAAAAACAATTAACTGCCTGTGTCTATCTATAATTAGGGCCCTCTGTTGTCACTCAGTCCACCTCCTAATGGCCAGTAAGGATCAGCAGCTTCATCCAACATGTAGTCAAATATCAATTCTGGATCAAAACCTGGAGTCTTCAAAAAGTTTTAAAGAGTCTTCAAGCAGTCTTCAGAGTCTTATGCGAATAATGTTGATTCAATACAGAAGCTATAAGAACAAACATGAGCAAAATCTCGAGATTTTAACTGCCGAAACAAAGCATTGCATCGTCTTTTATATCTATGCAAATTCCTTCTAAACACACCATCATTTTTTTTTTTGAAAATTTTATTTATGCAAAGAATTTTTTCAATTTTTTTCCCCAACACATAAAATACACAAAAGGAAAAAAGAAAAAAGGAAAAAAAACCACAAGAGAAACAAGGGAGAGAGAAAAAAAAACACTCTACAGCCAGCGTTTAACCATTAATAAATGAAAAAATATACAATACATGTCAACACAAGATCCAAGATTGTCCAAAGCGTAGGGAAAAGGCCAGAGATTTAGTCCGGAAGGCCTAATCATGAGGGGAATGACAAAGTCTCAATAAATGGATATGTAAGAATAAACAGCACAGCAAGGCCAAAAAGGGAGCAAAGCCCTCAAGCATCAGATTGTGGTCCCACCCTCCTAATATACTCTATAAAAGGGCCCCAAATCTTTTTAAATTTATCTAGGGAATTGGACATTGCAAACCGAACTTCTTCAAGGTGTAAACAGGAGACCATGTCATTCAGCCATCTTCTAAAGCAGGGAGGGGAAGGAGACTTCCATTCCCTCAAAATGACCCGCTTTGCAATAACCATGCCAAACATGAGTGCTTGTTGTAAAGCAGAAGGAAAAGTCAGAGAGACATTAGAACAGCCCAGTATTGCTAAAAGACAGTCAGGAGCCAGTTGTCTATCATAAACAGTGCTATACAATAGAAAAATGTCAAACCAAAAACATGTGAGCTTAGAGCAGGACCAGAAAAGATGTGCAAGAGTACCCTCTGCCGAATTGCATTTATCACAAATGGGAGAAACAGCAGGAAATATTTTGTTCAGTCTTTTCTTGGAGTACTGCAACCTATGAACTACTTTAAACTGAATAAGCTGGAGTCGAGCATTAATAGAGCAAGTTTTTATCCTATATAACACTTTTGCCCAAAGATCATTAGAGATTACTTCCCCGGTGTCTTCATTCCATGCCTCCTTTATATGGAGAGAGGGGGTTGCCACAGAAAAGAGGTTGACCAATTGAGAGATCAAATGTTTAGAGGTGGGAGGTTTGGTCATAATGTCATAAAAAACATGTTTTATTGGAGCCACCTCTAAGCGGGGAAATGACTGCCTAACAAAATTCCTAATTTGCAAATAGTGAAAAAATTGACTAGCAGGGAGTTTGAACTTTTCTTGAAGTTCAGAAAAAGAGGCTAAATGATTATCAACGTACAGATCCCTGATAGAAATTAAACCAACATTCGCCCACCGCTTGAAAACTGCACCCATTAATCCCGGCTTAAAACAAGGGTTCTGATAAATGGGAGCATGTATAGAAATTATTGGGAGCCTCAGGATTCCCTTAATTTGTTTCAAAATCTTGATTGAGTTGTAGAGCACAAAATTGTTGCGCAGGGATTTCATTTTGAAATCAGGTGTTGAAAATAAAATAGCTGACAGTGAGGCACCTGTAAGTGATAGAGCATTACTAAGCTCAATCTCAGGCCATCTAGGGCCGGGCCTGCACACCTCTCCACCCACCGAGGATTGATTCCAGAAAAGCCAAGCTCTGGCATTACAGGCCCAATAGTAATGTCGAAAGACGGGAAGACCCAGGCCACCATCCTCTGTCGGCTTCTGTAGGTGGGCCCTTGATATACGAGGGGGTTTGGAGGCCCAGATAAAGGGCATGATAATAGAGTCCAACATCTTAAAAAAGGAGGAAGTAAGGAAGATGGGCACATGCTGAAAAAGATATGTGAATTTAGGGAGCACGACCATTTTGATAATGTTGATACGTCCAATCATTGAGAGAGGGAGAAGTTTCCATTTGTCTATCAAACGCTTGAGCTTACCGATCAAGTTCAGATAGTTCATTTTAAAAACAAATTTAGGGTTTCTGGGGACAACAATCCCCAAATAAGATAATTGATCATGAGCAACTCTACAAGGCAAATTAAAAAGAAAACTAGGGTCAAGGCCATCAGCTAAAGGCATAAACACAGATTTCTCCCAATTTATAGTGAACCCAGAGAGTCGCCCAAAGCCATCTATCAGATTAAGAAGGGGTGCAAGAGAAGTCTTTACATCTGACAGAGTCAAAATGACATCATCTGCATACAGACCGATGGTGCATTCAGAAGTGCCACATCTAATGCCAGAGATCTGGGGGTTTGCTCTGATGGCTATGGCCAAAGGTTCGAGAGCTAATGCGAAAAGCATAGGAGAGAGACAGCAGCCCTGCCTAGTGCCACGGTACAACAGGAATGGAGGGGACCTGTCATGGTTAGTTAACACAGAGGATCGGGGATTGGCATAAAGCATCTTTAAGAGATTCATAAATCTCGACCCAAAACCAAATTTATTGAGCGCAGCAAACATGTACCTCCATTCTACCTGGTCAAAGGCCTGCTGAGCATCCAGTGAAATAACAGCAGAGTAAGGTAGATTTGTTGTGTACATCAGGTTTAGCAAACTTCTTGTATTTGAAAAGGAAAATCTGTCCGGAATAAAACCTGATTGATCAGGATGTATTAAAGTACCAATAAATTTGCTTAAGCGATTGGCCAGGACTTTTGCTATAATTTTTTGGTGTGAATTAAGAAGACTAAGGGGGCGATACGATGAAACCCTTGTTTCATCTCTGTCCTGTTTCAAAATGACACAAATATGGGCATCATAAAGAGAGTAAGGGAAGGTACCATTTTTCACTGAGCAATTGATCATCCGAAGCAAAAGGGGTGCGACACTATCAATATGAGTCTTATAGAATTCTATCCCAAAACCGTCTGGGCCACATGCTTTACCGCTGGGAAAAGAACAAATAGCACTTCTAATCCCAAGCAGTGTGAAGTCAGAGTCCAGAGCCAGCCTCGCAGACTGAGAAAGGACAGGAATGTCTAAAGTGTTAAAAAAATTTGCAAAGTCTGTATCAGTAGCGTTAGATCTAGAGGTGTATAAATGTCTATAAAAATTTAAAAATGCGTCATTAATTAGCTTATGATCAGTTAATAGTTGACCGGTGGATGAAAAAATCTTATGTATTGCCCTATCAGCTTGGATGCCCTTAAGTTGCCTAGCAAGCAACCTATCCGCCTTCTCACCCAGTTCAAAATGCTTCTGTTTTAATTTACGGATATAATTCGCAACCTGTTCGCCAAGAATATGGTTGTAATCATACTTCACTTTCAGAATAGTACTAAGAGTGTCCTCAGATCCTGAGTTTCGATATTCCTCTTCCAATTTAGCTAGTTTCATCTCCATATCAATGAGATGCGAACGCCTAGCCCTTTTACGAGACGACTGGTAGGAGATGATATGTCCTCTTATAACTACTTTAAAGGACTCCCATAGAATAGAATCTGAGACAGCACCATTATCGTTAGTGAGAAGAAAATCTGCAATCTTGGCTGATATGTAATCACAAAAAGTGTCATCTAAATATAAAGAAGGATTAAATTTCCAACTGTATTGGGGGGCGTGAAGATTAAAATCAATAACTAATGTGAGAGGTGCATGATCCGAAACCAAGATACTATGATAAGTCGAGCTTATGACACTTGAAATAAGTCTAGAGTCAACTAGCAGGTGATCAATCCTAGTGAAAGTACCATGCACAGGGGAAAAAAAAGAGTATTGTCTCTCTAAGGGGTGCAGATGCCTCCAAATGTCAACCAAGTCTAGGGATTTCGTGAGATCATTAAGAACAGGAACAGATTTCAACAACGAGGCAGCGGACGAGGAGGACCTATCCAAAAGCGGGTCAAAATAACAGTTAAAATCACCACCAATAATTATATTATGATTATCATAAGTCATAACAAGGTTGAATATTTTGCAGAAAAATCAGGGCTATCAAAATTGGGGGCATAAATATTTAAGAGAACTAAAGGTACTGAATTGACCAAACCCGTAACCAAAATGTACCTCCCACAGGGATCAGTAATCTGAGTTTTAAATACAAAAGGAATGGACCTCCGCACAAGAATGGCAACTCCCCTCGCCTTAGAAGAAAAGGTGGACTGATACACCTGAGAGATCCATACAGATCTTAAATGCCTCTGCTCAGAAGGGTGAATATGGGTCTCCGGTAAAAAAATAATATCAGAGGACAGGGACTTTAAATGTGAGAAAACTCTACCTTGTTTGAGAGCCTTACCCATACCCCTACAGTTCCAGGTAGTAAAAGTTATATGACTCATCACTGACCTAAATATTTGTATGACATGTCTATGTACAGAGACGAAAAGTTATGAAAGACATGTAGAGTACAAAAGGCCGGCAGAACATCAAATAACAAAAAAATAAAAAAAACAAAGACAAAAAAAACACATAAAATCGACAAAGAACCCAAACCCACTCTAAAACCTAAGCGGGTCAACCCATAGGCTAACAAGGAGGCTGCCGGGCAACAGAGCAAGCCAAACTCCACACTAAGAGAAAAAAACAGCTACCACGGAGCACCGTGCACATCTCCAGAACATAAAAAAACTTAATTGCACATATGAGATAAAACTCAACAAGAGAGATATTCAGAACACACACCTATTAAAACACATAGGCATAACCGGTGGAAAGGCACACACTGCGCAGCAATTAAAATATCCAAATTGAAAAATTTATGGGTACCATCATTTTTGTCCAGCCCTATTTCATTAGTTTGTTTTTTTAAATAATTATGTTAATCACAATTCAAAAGTGATGGCTGATTTTGATTATTTAATTTTCAATAAATTTTTATTTATTGTTACTTTTGTGAGTTTCAAGTGATTTTAGTGAGAATTGTGGGTTTTTCCTTCTTTAACGGAGGGGTACCAACAATTTTGTCCACGTGTGTATGCAGCTAATCACTGTATACAGAAAGTCAACCAAGACAGACAATGCTGTAGGTAAAACAGCAGCCAGAGACAAGCATTTAAATACAAGAGAAGGTTTGAATGTCAGACAGCAGCTTTACTATTTTAACATTCACTAAAGGCACTAAGAGTTCTAAAACATTAATCTTGATGAATGTATGACATAGTTTCCGATCAGGCTACTAATATGGAAAAAGTTGGGAAAAGTGGAAAATGGTTGATACCAAGTTGATTTGATTATTCTTTTACTATATTTCTATATTTACAGTTTATTGCGGGAATTAAATATTAATATGATGGCTGAAAATAATCTTTTTGTACATTCAAGTTTACAGCTAGGGCTGCACAGTGGTGTAGTGGTTAGCACTTTTGCCTTGCAGCAAGAAGATCCCAGGCTCAAATCCCAGGGTGGGCCTGGGATCTTTCTGCATGGAGTTTGCATGCCCCCCCCCGTGCGACCCTTATGAGGATAAAGCGGTGTATAGAGAATAGATGGATGGATGAAGTTTATACCTATTGCAGTGATACTCGTATATAAGATTTTTCTTTAACATTTAGAACCACAGTACGCTGGTGGGGGGAGAAAGGAGTGAAGCAAACTGAAGAATGAGAAGCAAAAGAGGAAAGATCAAAGAAACAGAGGCATTAGTAGAAAACTATACATTAAGAGAAAAACTATACATGAGGAACAAGAAGGCTAAAGAGAACTGTGTGCTGCAACTTAATCAGTCGATGTTCTTCCATTTGGACATTACATATAATCCAGTAACATTTAAAAACATGATTGTTCTGATGTCCTGAATGTTTGTCACCTCATTTCTCCTTTTGTCTTTTCACATATAAACCTAAAATGATCCTTTTAAGAAGTAACTTAGACATTCAGACACATTTAGCCGTTTTTATCAGTCACATTACTGCTTGGATCTCTTTTCCTAAATGAAGGATGAGTTTTCTACAAGAGCAGGCAACAAAGGTCACTAGCAGAATGATGAGGCCTGAGTATTTAGAGAAGCAATTAAATGGAGCCTATCCCAGCTGACTTGGGCGAAGGCAGGGGACACCCTGGACAGGTTGCCAGTCTGTCGCAGAGCTACATATGTAGACAAACAATCACACTCACATTCACCTCAGCATATTTTTTGGACTGTGGGAGGAAGCCGGAGTACCCAGAGAAAACCCACGCATGCACAGGGAGAACATGCAAACTCCATGCAGAAAGAGTCCGGGCCCAAGCCAGGATTTGAACCGGGGATCTTCTTGCTGCAAGGCGAAAGTGCTAACGCCTACACCACTGTGCAGCCCCAGGTTGGCAAATGTTAATCGTTAATAATAACATCTCAGAGAGGATTTTTTTCCTTTATAAAATATTATTCAAACTCAAACAGAAATAGGGAGAAATGTGTCCTCAGTTCTGGGCCTGTTTTTCACTAACTGAAATAAGTAAAGAGCGTGCTATCCAGGACACGAGACTGTCAATATTGACACATTGGCCCGTCATGTGGTTGCCACGGAATGTGGAATAAATCACCCACTAACCGCTCTAACCAGATTTAGAAAAACCAGGACATTTCATTCTAATTACGAACCGGGCCGCCGGCTGCAGCTGCTGGCTGGTGAGGTGGTGCAGCCGAAGATGCTCCTGATAATCTAATTCAGTCATGAGATCCTGAAATGTCATCAATTACAACCTGATATGCAAACCTCTGACATAAACAGAAAAGTCTGTCTGGAGCATCAAGAGCACCAGGGAAAACATACCTATATGAATTCAACAGGTTTCTATGTTGAATATTGCTAAGATTAAACTGAAAGAGTGAGATACTTCACAAAAAGTCAACACAATTATGATGACTTCCTTCAATGAAGAAAGAAAGTTGTAATTTCCAAACAACGTCCAACTATTTTAAAAGACATACACTGACAAAATGGTGAATTCTCCATTTATTTCCTCACCAAAATAGGCTATGGACATTTTCAGTTAACATGTGATACCAATAGTACAGAATGAGACGACTATGTAAACATACTAAATAAAGGGATGTCGCCCCTTCTAAAACAACTGAGGGTCAGACCACAAGCCTTTCTTCCCAGTACAGCAAGACTTTGACAGAAATGCATATGACATGTGGAAAACCACAGCATTGCAAGTGTGAGAAACTGCCCAGCAAAGGTTTATCCTGGAGCTCAACAATGAAAACAGGACTTGAAAAAGAAAATAAAAAGAACTGTGGTGAGGGCAACACAACTGCAAATGGTCTTAGATTCAGTCCTTTGACATATTGCTTTTTAATAGCAAAATGTTCACTGAAACAGAATCAGCACATGATATGTATTTAACAAAGAAATTCTTGGAAGATGAACAAAAGACACTATCAACAATTTTAAATTGACAATGGATAAAATTACTGAATACACACTACTGGTCAGAAGTTTTAGAACACCTCAATGTTTCCTTTTTTAACTGAAATTAATGTAGTTCAAGTCCAATGAAAAGCTTGAAATGGTACAAAGGTAAGTGGTGAACTGCCAGAGCTGCAGAAAAAGGCAATGTTACCCAAAACTGAAAAATAAAGTATATTTCAGAATTATACAAAATGGCCTTTTTCAGGGAACAACTTAAAGCTGTTCTGAAGCAATGCAGGTTGATCAAGCCTTGAAAATTGGAGCTACCAAATCCTACAGGTGTCCCAACTTCTCTTGATTACAGTCTTCTCTATGTCTGCATGAAAGTAGTGTTGGAACACACTGTGGCATCATACACTCAAGAGCATTATTGAAAAGTAGACAAAAATGAGTCGGAATAAATCTAATTATTTTGGAGTATTTTACTATTTATTTTTTAAAACTGAGTAGTAAAGGCTAAAATGCCTTCTGTCCCTTATTTAAGGGAGAAGGCATTTTAGCCTACTTCATAAATATGAAACCATTGTTTAAGAAGAACAATGAACCACCGCTTGAGAACACTGTATTCCATTGATGTCCACTTACTGGAATCCATCCATCCATTCTCTATACACCGCTTTATCCTCACTAGGGTCGCGGGGGGTGCTGGAGTCTATCCCAGCTGACTTGGGCGAAGACAGGGGACACCCTGGACAGGTCTCCAGTCTGTCTCAGGGCTACATATACAGACAAACAATCACACTCACATTCACACCTACGGGCAATTTAGAGTTATCAAATAACCTCAGCATATGTTTGGACTGTGGGAGGAAGCCGGAGTGCCCGGAGAAAACCCACACATGCACAGGGAGAACATGCAAACTCCATGCAGAAAGATCCCTGGCCCAGGCAGGGACTTGAACTGGGGATCTTCTTGCTGCAAGGCGAAAGTGCTAACCCCTACACCACTGTGCAGCCCTTACTGGAAACTAACCTTTGCAAGTTACTGCTTTGACAGACTGTTCCTTGTAACTACTCATAGGTTTAACAAAGTGAAAATTAAATTTTTCCACAAAGGTCAAAGAAACTGTGCAGCAGCAGTTTAGCAAGACCTCATCAGAAACTCTACTTGTATACTTGTAAAGTTACTGTTACAGATATTCATTTTTACTGTCAAGGCCAACCTATCAATTCCAGTCGACCGGGTGTACCCCAACATCCTGGACAAATCAACACATCAGGAACACAAGTACCAAAATCTGATTTGATTCAAACTCACAAGTTGCATTCTCATCACAACTCTCTAATGCCAGTTAACACCCAACAATCCACACCTAGCAAAGTCTTTCCATTTGCTGGAGTATTTAATAGAGATGTCCCTGCCAGCAGTAAAATGTATGATCCAATTCCCCATGCCAGCACCTTTAACAGGAAACTCATAAACATTAGCAGAAAGCCAGAGAAATGAATCATTTATTTATACTCAAAAAAAAAATTCACTGCCTTTATCATTTAGTTATCTATTAAGAAACGTAAGTTAGTAAGCAGTTTTTCACTAAGGAAAAGTTATGCAATACACTCTCTGTGATTGGCAGTGTGAAAGTCTATCACGGGCAGAGTGATTAGCTAGGTTGCTAACAAAAGGTTAGCACTTTCCAGTACTTACCTTGTTTGGTTTCATATTTTAGAATTTATTTCTGGGTGTACCTAACAAAGTAAGTGTGTACGAGTATCCAAAAGGCCACCATTCTAACTGTATCAGCCACTCTCAAAGACTAAATGTAAGTATGCCAGCATGCTTCCAATGATAAAGCTAATGTGTCAATTTTCAGTTGGTAGTTTTAGCTTGAGGTAACAAAGGTGAAGCTGATTTATCTTTTTGTGTAATCATGGAAATGCAAGCATATAATTGCAGTACATCCGCAAAACTGTGCAAGGCAGGTTATCTTTTCTAACTGCAATAACAAAAGCTATGCTATCTGGAAACTGGCAAAAGCTAAGAAAGGGGATTTGTCATCGCATAAGTTGCTGTAAAAAAAATTTGGTGGCATATTAGAAATTTCATCTTCATAACAAGGCTTGAGCAAGTAAAATACACTGATCAACCACAACTAAAACCACGACATGTAAAGTGAATAACATTGGTCATCTCAATACAATGCAATGTTCTGCTGGGAAACCTTGGGTCTTGGTATTCATGTGTGTGTCACTTGCACCACCTATCTAAGCATTGTTGATAATCAAGCAAACAGAACAATGCATCCCACCACACCACAAGAGTGATTAGAGGAACATGACAAAATGCCCAAGGAGTTGACCAGGCCTCCAAACTCCCCAGATCCAGATCCAATGAAGCATCTGTGAACAAGTCTCATCCACAAATGCCTAATTCTGCAAGCCATCAGACCTACAGGATCCACTACTAATGTCATGGTGCCAGACATAATAGAACACAATCAGATGTCCTGTGTCCATGGTCTAACAGGTCAGAGCTGTTTAGGTGGCACATGGAGAACCTACACAATATCAGGCAGATGGTTTCAAAGCTGTGGCTGATTGGTGTACATTTCTATATTTTTTCAGTATCCCTGAGCCACATTGACTTAGATTGAGCCATCAGAGGCTGCAGTGCCGTTTAGAAAAGAGGCCAACAGTCGTCAAAATGACGAAGAACCCAGCAACATGAACGCATGGCCGAAGCACCTACACACGTGGACAAAATTGTTGGTACCCCTCAGTTAAAGAAGGAAAAACCCACAATTCTCACTGAAATCACTTGAAACTCACAAAAGTAACAATAAATAAAAATTTATTGAAAATTAAATAATCAAAAACAGCCATTACTTTTGAATTGTTGATTAACATAATTATTTAAAAAAACAAACTAATGAAACAGGCCTGGACAAAAATGATGGTACCTCTATAAAAGATTGAAAACTATTTGACCAGAGTGACATGATTAACTCAGGTGTGTCATTTAATTGACATCACAGGTGTTTCCAAACTCATAATCAGTCAGTCTGCCTATTTAAAGGGAGACAAGTAGTCACCCTGCTGTTTGGTGAAAAGGTGTGTACCACACTGAACATGGACAACAGAAAGCGAAGGAGAGAATTGTCCCAGGACATCCGAAAAAAAATTATAGACAAACATCTTAAAGGTAAAGGCTATAAGACCATCTCTAAACAGCTTGAAGTTCCTGTGACAACAGTGGCTCATATTATTCAGAAGTTCAAGACCCACGGGACAGTAGCCAACCTCCCTGGACGTGGCCGCAAGAGGAAAATTGATGACAAATTGAAGAGACGGATCGTTCGAATTGTATCCAAAGAGCCCAGAGCAACCTCCAAAGAAATTAAAGGTGAACTCCAAGGCCAAGGTACATCAGTGTCAGATCGCACCATTCGTCGTTGTTTGAGCCAAAGTGGACTTCATGGGAGACGACCAAGGAGGACACCACTGCTGAAAAAAACTCATAAAAAAGCCAGACTGGAATTTGCAAAAATGCATGTTGACAAGCCACAAAGCTTCTGGGAGAATGTCCTTTGGACAGATGAGACCAAACTGGAGCTTTTTGGTAAGGCACATCAACTCTATGTTCATAGACTCAAAAACCAAGCATACGAAGAAAAGAACACTGTCCCTGCGGTGAAACATGGAGGAGGCTCAGTAATGTTTTGGGGCTGCTTTGCTGCATCTGGCACAGGGTGTCTTGAAAGTGTGCAAGGTACGATGAAATCTCAAGACTATCAAGGCATTCTGGAGAGAAATGTGCTGCCTAGTGTCAGAAAGCTTGGTCTCAGTCGCAGGTCATGGGTCTTCCAACAGGACAACGATCCAAAACACACAGCCAAAAACACCCAAGAATGGCTGAGAGAAAAGCGTTGGACTATTCTAAAGTGGCCTTCTATGAGCCCAGATCTGAATCCCATTCAACATATGTGGAAGGAGCTGAAACATGCCATTTGGAGAAGACACCCATCAAACCTGAGACAACTGGAGCTGTTTGCTCATGAGGAGTGGGCCAAAATACCTGTTGACAGCTGCAGAACGCTCATTGACAAATACAGAAATCGTTTAATTGCAGTGATTGCCTCAAAAGGTTGTGCAACAAAATATTAAGTTATGGGTACCATCATTTTTGTCCAGCCCTATTTCATTAGTTTGTTTTTTTAAATAATTATGTTAATCAACAATTCAAAAGTGATGGCTGATTTTGATTATTTAATTTTCAATAAATTTTTATTTATTGTTACTTTTGTGAGTTTCAAGTGATTTCAGTGAGAATTGTGGGTTTTTCCTTCTTTAACAGAGGGGTACCAACAATTTTATTTTTTATTTTTTTTTAATTTTTTATTATGAAACCGTGTGACAAACAATAACAACAACAGTGATGTAGACAGTGAAGATACAATAAATGGAAATATTTAAAAAAAAGAGATAGAAGTAGACAAATTCAAACAAACAGATCCAGCACAGAAAACAAACAAACAAACAAAACAAAACAAAACAAAAACAAAAAACCTGCATTTGTCGATAAGTGGCAATTGTGTTTCAGTGATTCGATGTAAGTTAAATGACCACGAGTAATAATGTAGACTGGCGGGGACTTGATATGTGAGGAGGGAGAAGGGAACAAGAAAAAGCTGAAACAAAAAATAATAATAATTTAAAAAAAAATAGAAAAAATTAAAAAAAACAAATAAAGATAAAGAATAAAAATTGACGAACAGGCAGTGAGGAGTGAGGGGCGATGCACAACCTATAATATAATTTTAAAAATAATGCTATGATATAATACTAAGAAGAATAAAATAATAATAAGATATCAACCATAATAATAGTAATAGTGATAACATCAACGGTGAATATAATACAATAAGGTCCAGTGAAGAGATAAACTGATAGTATATAATATAATTTATTTGAATATACTATTAATAATAATATATAACAATAATATATATGTTGTAATAAAAAAACAACGACCGAGCAATGAGTGGTGGGCGAGGGGGTAAATCAGGGAACCAGGGGGCGAGCAAATGACACCGCGCACCAGCCCGCGGTGGCACGCTCGGGCCCCTAACAAGAATAGGTGGGGCAGGGAGGCGAGTGAGAGCCCGCCCCCTCAACGTTTCCCCATTCTGCCAGTTTCACCTCCCTGGGGAGAAAGTTTGTTGTCTGAGAAAGGCTACAATTATTTATTTAATTTTATTATTATTATTATTAATATTTTTTTCAATTATTTATTTATTTATTTATTTATATATATTTTTTAATAATAACAATTATTATTATTATTATTTTTTTAAATAATTTCATTCCCTTTAGGGATGGGTGGGGGCGTGAGCCACCCCCCCGCCCCCCATCCAACCAGTCCCACCAAGGACACCGACATACCAACCGGGGGGGGGCCGGGCGCACTGCCACCGCCCGCGAAACCCCAGCCCCCCAGTCCACCCCCCACACACGTACCCCCATGCTCAGGTCATCGTCTCATCACCACAACACATAATTATATCTACTAGTTGTTCTCATAATATTATCATTTATAATAGAACAATAATAGTTAATAAAATAATAATAATCCAGTAAAGAAAACAATAATAATAATAACAAAAGGATGAACTCAAATAGATAGTAAATATTTATACATAAATAATCTATTTAGGTTAAAGAGAGAGTGATAGTGAAAATGGTAGTGGAGAAAAAAAAAAAAAAAAAAAAAACCCACAAGAGTTCAATATAATAAACATCCCACTAAGAATATAAGCTATAAAGTAATTATAGCCTATAGTGGTATTACTAATCTTAAATTGAAAATAAATAAATGAATAAGTGAATAAACAAAAATAAACAGATACATGAATAATACATAAATAAATACATAAATAGATACATAAATAAATAACATACCTTAT
The DNA here is from genome assembly GCF_021347895.1 of Acanthochromis polyacanthus. NCBI lineage: Eukaryota > Metazoa > Chordata > Actinopteri > Pomacentridae > Acanthochromis > Acanthochromis polyacanthus. The sequence continues at coordinate 23,167,525 of NC_067131.1, forward strand.
ATATTTTATATATATATGTTTGTGATAATTATAACATATGGTAGTATTACCAATCTAAAAAAAATATATATATATATATATATATATTAATATTATATCAAACAATGTAAATTATAGAAATTATATATATATACATAAACATACACCTACACACACAAGCATATATGCATACACATAGGAAATAGCAAATTAGTAGTAATAGTGTTAATAATAATAACATAAAGAATCCAATTTAAACCAACATAATTAAACAATAAGTGGATTAACTCAAATAGTATATGTTATTTATGCATAATATATCTATTGTATATTAATTAAATTAGATGTAAAACATAAATAAAAATCCCTTTACAGTGCATCCCATTAAGAATATAAATTATAAAGTAATAATAACATAGAGTGGCCTTTCTAATTTTTAATGAATACTTGAATAAGTGGATGAGTAGAAGTAAATGAATAATTAAATAAATCGATAATATACCCTATATAGCCTATGTATGTGATAATAATACTAAGTTCATAATAATATTAAGGCAGAAGTGATGAAATGGATGTAAAAGCAACAAAATCAGAGGTTAGAAATGGGGTATGACATTTGGAGGATCAGGGGAATTGGCTCTCAGGTAATTGATAACATAATATTAAACACATGATAGTGAAAATGATGGTAATAGTAAATGATAAGAAAATTCAAGAGTGAAGGTGGTTGAGAAGAGGGGTCCAAACAGAGAGGGGTTCTACGGCTGAGGTATGGGTGTGTATGGGTGAATGTTCCAAGGTGGTGTGGTCTATGAGTAAGTTTTTCCAGTGTGTGGTGTTTGTTTTGCTTCTACTTTTCCAGTTGATGAGGATGGTTTTCTTGGCGATAGTTAGGGCTGTGAGGAGTAGTTTGCTGTTGGATTTGTTGAGGTTTATGACTGACACATCACCAAGTAAACAGAGTGAGGGGGACATGGGGATGTGGCAGCCCATCATGGTGGAAAGTGATTTTGTAACCTCGTTCCAGAAGTGTTGGATTGGAGTGCAGTGCCAGAAGGCGTGAAGGTAGGTGTCTGGTGATTTTTGAGTGCAGTGAATACAAATTTCTGAGGTGAATCCCATTTTAAACATTTTCTGTCCCGTGAGGTGTGTTCTGTGAAGTATTTTGTATTGGATTAATTGAAGGTTGACATTTCCTGACATTGAATAAATATTTTGAATGATTTGGTTCCAGAAGTCGGCATCAGGAGTAATTGATAGATCTGTTTCCCATTTTGTAATTGGTAGTTTTATGGTAGTATCTGACTCGTATATGATTTGGTATGATTTAGATAGAAGTTTTTTTCTTGATGTTATACTAACAAATTTTGAGATGAGTGGTGGGAGATGCAGGTCGATGTTTGCAATCTTACATTTGGCGTGGATGGATGATTTAATCTGGAGATATTCCAGGTACTGATTACTCCTGATGCCGTACTCCTGGACCAGGTGTGAAAATGGAACTAATTCATTATTGTGGAAGATGTGTTGTAGATGCGTGATTCCCTTGTCTGACCATGAGTGGAGGTGGAGAGGTTTTTTGTTGCTGAGAAAGTCAGGGTTGTTCCAGATTGGAGTGAGTTTACATAGTGCAAGAGAAGAGTTTGTAATTTTGTGAAATTCCCACCAGGCTGTCAGGGCTGATGATATTGTTATTGATTTAAAACAAGGATGGCGTTTGATAGATGGGCTAATGAATGGTAAGTCTGAGAGGGGAATATTATCAGATAATGTTTGTTCAATGTCTAGCCATGTGTAGTCTGAATGTATGGGGTTGATCCATTTTAATATGTACTGTAGCTGATTTGCAATAAAGTACTGGTGAAAATTTGGCGCAGCTAATCCTCCTTGTGTTTTCGGTTTCTGTAGGGTTGAAAGTTTAATTCTGGGTGTCTTGTTTTTCCAGTAGTATTTATTGATAGCAGAGTCTCGAGATTTGAACCAGGAATGGGTGGGTTTCAGTGGGATCATTGAGAAAAGGTAATTTATTTTGGGTAGTATGGTCATTTTTATTGATGCTATTCTGCCAGTTAGTGAGAGTGGTAAGTTTACCCAGCGGAGGAGAGTGTCAGTTATTGTTTTAAGTAAAGGTGTATAATTGAGACTCAACAGCTCTGACAACCTGGGCGAAATGTGAATACCTAAATACGTGATGTGACCAGTGCATAAGGGAATAGGTGGTGCGTGGGCTGCCACATCCCAGCTGCTATTCTGGAGGGGGAGGATTGATGATTTATGCCAATTTATGGAATAATCTGATAATTTTGAGTATTTACCTATAGTACTGATTGTTTCCTGTAGTGAAGAGTGTGGCTTCGTTAGAAAAAGCAATACGTCGTCTGCATATAAACTGATTTTGTGATGGTAGTTTGCTGTTTTAAATCCATAGATACTGGTGTTTTGTCTGATGGCTGCAGCTAGGGGTTCTATGAAGATAGTGAATAATGAAGGGGAGAGTGGACATCCTTGCCTAGTCCCCCGGTGAAGTGTGAATGGTTGTGATGTTAGTCCATTTGTGACAACTGTGGCTAAAGGTGCAGTGTAAAGAATTTTAATCCAATTAATAAATGATTCCCCAAAGCCAAACTTTTGCATTGTGAGGATGAGAAATGACCAGTTAACCTTATCAAATGCTTTTTCTGCATCTAGTGTGACAATGATGGATGGTGTATGTTGTTGTGATGAATGTACCATTAGGTTAAAGAGTCTGCGGGTATTGGTTGATGAATGTCTGCCTTTTATGAAACCGGTCTGATCGGGGTGAATTATGAATGGGAGGATTTTTTCTATTCTATGGGAAAGTGTTTTTGTGATGATTTTTAAGTCAACATTTAGGAGCGAGATAGGACGGTAGCTGGTTGGCAGTAGTGGGTCTTTGTTTGGTTTAAGGAGGAGTGAAATTGTAGCTGAGTTCATATTTGATGGAAGTTTTAACTGCTTTTTTATGTCGGCTATTACTCTTTGGAATAGTGGGGATAAAATTGACCAGAAGTGTTTGTAGAACCAACAATTTTGTCCACGTGTGTATAAACAAGCTCTGAAAAAGTTATCTCCCTAACACACTTGTCAAAAAGCATAACCACATTTGACAGGGCTGTGATTTAATTTGAGGTTCACTAACCTCATGCTTATTAATTTGAAAGAAAATTGGGAAAGGAAAGGGCTGTAAGGCTGCATATCAATCAGAACTATAAAGAGATGCTTTTTCACTCTGCTTTTATGCGAACATGCCTAATATATTTACTATATACTGTATTTAATGAGCCAGCACACTCTAAAATTGAATTGGCTACACTTTTTATAGTTTATCGCCTGATTACCCTCACAGCCAACTGCTGTAGTAAACAGGCTGCTGCAGCATAAACTAAAAGGCATCCAAGCAGCTTAATATGTGAATGATATATTAAACATACCCAGCTATGCTAATGATGCCACTAATAACGGTAATTAATGCAATGATTAGCATTTTTTACAATGTCAACACACTTGCTTAGCACAACATATGGTTGTGTGATAATTGTTATAACTGACAGTGTTTGGGCACCCTGCTGTGCCATTTCTGTGAGCACATTTGTATTGGAGGTTCTCATTGTGTAAATGAGCCATTTACTTACAACATGAGGTGCCCTAGAGACGGTTTCTCATCAAGCTTAATAGGTTTTACTTAACAACAGTGAGCAAGATTACAAAAGCACATTGAATTTCTATTTAACATACTCTGAGGATTATTATTTTGAGGGCAAGGTATGTCTCAAACGCCCACTATGTGAACTACAACATGGAAGTTTATATGTATGTGCAATGAATTATTGCAACAATTGGTAAATAATAACAAGTGGAAAATATAACATTAACTCATTCAATAATATTAATATACAGTAAGCTCTTGCATTCAGATTTTTTCATTTTTAACATATTACCATCAACAAAAAGATGCTATAATGACAGTATTTATGATGATATTGACACAGAAACAGTGACTTGTATAACAATCTTGGACATTTCCTTGTCATTTTGCACTCTGAAACATAATGGGTGGGCTCATACGCCCCCGTCTCCTCCATTTGCAGGGACTTTTAAAGCCCTGCGCTAAGCTGTGCCATCCACACAAGCTGAAACTCTATAGCAGTTAAAGAACAGTGGTGAACCACAGTGCTGTCAGACAGATAAATGGCTGTGACCGGGGTGGATCAAACACTGAGGGACTGTGGTAGAGGCTGTGCTGTATTTAACACTACTGACACGCTACAGAAAGTGACTGGGAAGGGAAGTTCTGCTCTAGTTTCAAACATCATGAGCTCTGCCTTTATGATCTCATGCAATCTGTCATGGATTAGTCATGTGAGATATGTGTAAATGGAGGAATGTTAATCATAAAGTTATAATAAAAACTGAAAATATCTAATTGAGCCTCAAAGTTAGCCAGGCAAAAGATTCTTTCAACATTTTTTGTTTATTCTTTAACATCTGGATTTGATTTCCTGACAAAGGAGCATGTGAATGCTATTTGGAGTGTAACTTGATTGTAGAATTGCTATAAATAAATCTCATTATGAAAACCCACATCAAGATTATCCAAAATCTAATCAGTTGATCGAGTTAAGCTAAGGCTGATCAGTTCACTAGCTATTAGTCAGGTCTAATGGCTGTTTCTTTTCATATTTTAAACCCATTGAGAACTTCCTCTAGTGACATAAATCCAAGCATAATCTTGCATATATGACAAACACAATGGATGTTTAACAATTACGTGTTAAAATAGGTTTAATTTAAAAGAGAAAAACTGGAGAAAAGAGTCAAACTATCAAGCTATATACTATACGCTGAAACATCTGGTAGCAATCGAACACCAGTAAAAAAAACTGACTCGGTAATGGAGATAAAAATCCTCATTATTAACATAAAATTGAATTTATAGGCTCTTACTATTATTTAAATTGTAATTACAGATATTTGGAGTTCTACTTCTGGACACATAAAGAATATACGCACTATGAGATCTACGAGGCTGGATGTAGACATAGCAAAGTTTTGGGCAAATGATGTGACAATGTGGCAATCCTATCATGTTTATGCTTAGCAGGTAGCATCTACCAGCTATTGCTAATTGTTAATTAGCATTAAACACAAAGTACAGCTGATTCTGATGGGAATACCAATAGTTTTGTAGGTATTTGTTAAAAAAAATATGAGGTGTGACTAAAAAGTCTGGAGACTATGTTGTGCATGCACATGTGCCACGGTCGATATCGGCCATGATTCAGGAGACTGTGTGTTACCTCACTATTATCAATAAGACCTGGGTTACACACATTTCTGCCATTCATGACTAAACTAGAGCAGTGAAAAAACATCCCATTCTGTGTCAGTGAATTGGCCCTGGGTGATTCAAGTGTCGCTGGTCAGCACCATCACTGAACAGTGATGACCTGTGGCTACCACCAAGAGATGAAACAGAAGTTGTCAGAATGGAAGAGCACAAACTTTTTAAGACCAAGGAAGGTGCATTCTTGTTTTCAACATTCACAGATTTGTGCAACTGGAATTAGTCCCGCACGATCAGGCTGTCTCTGCAGAGTTTCACTATAACGTCCTGAGTAGGGCACGACCGATTTATGGGCTGGCCGATTAAATCCTTCAATTAGAGCCCTTTTCAAAATAATCGTCATTGTCCAGAGCTTTGCCGATTAAACGTCGATATATTCTTAATTTCTCATAAAACAGTAAATGCGGTTTCATTTATAGATATAAACAAAAACTAAAGGAAAAAGTATTGCAGAACAGTAAAATGTACTGCCTGTAATTCAAGTCTTTGTCGCTATAAGCACTAAAGGACCAAAAAAGAAGTTGTTTTATTCATTACATATTTTTTTTATAAAATTGATATTTCTTGGTATGCCATTTTGACACAGTGAAGACGAGTCAGTGCATGTCATGAATGGTGCTTGATATGCTTGTAGAACAGGATTTCCAGAGGTTTTTACAAGTTTTTGCAACCAAAATATTGCAAGAGCATTGGCAGTGCTTCATCATTGCACAAGGAGACTACTTTGAAAGGGATGGTGGCCACATTAGAACCAGGTATGGTTTGTGATATTTATGGGCGCCAGTCTTGGAATTTTTTGATATCACTTTGTTTTGGAAAAACCGAAGTGAGTGGATCATCAAAATATTAGAATTTATTATTTATGGACTTGAAAATCTTGAAATGTGAAAGCATTATGTTGTCAAGAATTTTCTTCTCTGGACCAGAAACATCAATCTCACAGTGGCATTTCAGTACACGGAAGTTAGAGGATTGACAATGTCAGTAGCATTTATTATCCATGGAAATAAAGATATTTCAGTTTGAACCAAAACATGTAAACTGAATAGGGCCCCTCTCTGTTTCATCCTTATTCTTTGGTTTGATGGGAAGAATCTCGCTGAACTTGTAACAACTGCAGTGACTGACAGATAAAACAGAGCCGACGGTCTACAATTTACCATGGAAACTGTCTAACAACAAGACATGTTGCTTAGTCAAACATACATTTGGTTTGGCTTTAACCAAATGCTGGCACATCTTTTACAGCAAAATTGTGTTGCCAAAGTAACATTTTAAATAAGGAGGACAAACACTGGAATAGTCTGGGGAATTGTGCTGTTAAGAAATGGGTTCTACACACTCGATTACTGGATGCATTAGGTGTGTTCATGTATAGATTTTAATGCGTTTAAAAACTTAAGCGACTGCTTTGTGAGGGTATATGCAGAAAGATGGAATTGTTATAAAATTACTCAGGCCAAACCAAAATGTATACTATTGCAGGTTTCCTGTTTTCTTTCTGTCAAAGTAGTTGGATTACCGGGCTTTGCAAAAGTTCTGTTACACTCAGTTTCATGATCTTTAGAGACGTTTACATGTCGAAGTGAAAAATTCTATTAAATAAACTGGAAGTTCTACCTTATAGGCAGGTGTCCTTAATACATTTTTTTTCTCCGGTGAAGTTGTATCAAGATGGAAGTCAAAAGAGTTGAGATATCTGCTCTCCTTTGTGCTGAACATCAGCCGGATGACCGTCCACAGAGTCGTGGAGAGGCTAAAGAATGGTGAAGATCTTTCAGGTCTTCACCATTCTTGAAAGATCACTGAAAGATCTTCACCATTCTTGAGCCTCTCCGCGACTCTGTGGACGGTCATCCGGCTGATGTTCAGCTGCTTGGCTCTGTCAGACTTGTTGTGGCCAACATGAAGGAGAGCAGATATCTCAACTCTTTTGACTTCCATCTTGATACAACTTCACCGGAGAAAAAAAATTGTATTAAGGACACCTGCCTATAAGGTAGAACTTTCAGTTTATTTAATGGAATTTTTCACTCCGACATGTAAACGTCTCTAAAGATCATGAAACCGTGTAACAGAACTTTTGCAAAGCCCGGTACTTTGTTTAGATGGTCCACAAGCTGGGCTGCACAGGTACCCGGTGGTTAGCACTGTCGTCTCACAGCTCAAAAGTCCCCAGTTTGCATCCCGGCCTGGGCCTGGGATCTTTCTGTGTGGAGTTTGCATGTTCTCCCTGTGTATGTGTGGGTTTTCTCCAGGTACTCCAGCTTCAAAAACATGCTGAGGTTAATTGGTGATACTAAATTGTCTGTAGGAGTTAATGTGAGTGTGCTTGTTTGTCTCTATGTGTAGCCCTGTGACAGACTGGTGATCTGTCAAGGGTGTCCCGTCTTCACACTAAGTCAGCTGAGATAGACTCCAGTCCATACGACTCTAATCGGGATTAACCAGTTAAATGGATAATGGTCCACAATCTCTCTGTAGAGTGGCAGAGATCTCTTTAGTGCATTTGTAAAGTCCTGTACTTACAGCTCCCAGCATGATGCGAACAATGAGCCACCTGAAGGTCCAGATGCAGACAAGGGAGGGGGGACAGCGGTGGGGGACCTGAGATAAAGTCCATACTGGACACAAGAAAATAGCCAGAAAGCCTGTCTCCAACAGCTGGCTCTCCCAACCTGCAAAAAGAATCAGAATGTCATTTATTAAGTCTGTTTCTTAACTAAGATTAAGTGTGCTGCAGTACAAGAATGCAAAACAACGCTTAATGATGCAGGCACATTACATTTCATGAACAAAATGTACTTGCACAGGCATGAAATGACAGGATGTCACCTAGAAGACATGGCTATCTTAATATATATTATGCATATGTTTTTAGAGAGTCACTCTGATCTACTACAAAGGCTAGTTTAAAAATAATATGCTAACAATGACAAGGTTAACGTAACAGGTATCATGTTTGCTTTCTCATTACATTAGCATGCCAGCATTTGCTCATTCGCATTAGATGGTTGGGACTTTCCTTTGAACATGGAAAAATGCTGTAATGACCAGTTCAAATTTTACAGTCTACAATAAACACAATTAATGGTTTTAAGTAGTACATCTTGTAGGATTCTCCAAATTCACCATCAACCGAACCCATTACATGATGGTACAAATTTCTTTAAACTTGACTTGTAGAAAAAGTGACAGCTCTTTCAGATGCGGTTAAAAAAAGTCAAGGGTCCATTACAGTTGAATTATTCATACTTTGGGGGTTTGTCTGTGTGAACTAAAATTTAATGGCAATCCTTTCAATACTTGTCGAGACATTTCACTTAAAACCACATTAGTGAACCCTGTGGTGATGCTAGAAAGAAACCAGAAATGGCTCTACCAAATGTTGAGGCTTCAAAGACAGTAGGATTCATCCTCCAGGAACCATGGACAAACGTTAATGGCAGTTCATTTAATGTTCATTCAGATTTTTTCAGTCTGGACCAAAATTGTGGATATCGTTGCAAACCCTAGAGCCATGCTGTTACTATGGTTAAGTCAGCTATATTTAAGTTTACCTTACTAAATGCTATGTTGTTGCTTTGAATGTTTTAAAGAGTGGTTTAAGCAAGAGAGCAATATCTACTCACTAATGTCCCTAACAGCACAAACCCCTGGCCTCTGGTTTTCAGTCTAGACTTGGGAACAATCAGAGGAGCGTCGTCTGCAGACTTCAAGCTGCACCGTCAGCCAGAGTGTGATAATCAGTCCAGAATAAAAGAAAGACTCCAGGAGAAAGAGAGTGAGAGAAAAAGAAAAAAATATTTTTTTAAAGGGTAATGGAAGCCACAGCTTCCAACCACAGACATGGGCCTGGCGTCTCTGACTACAAAGTGTCCTTAACCAATCACAGAGCTGCCACTGACCTCGCCACTTATCTGGGTCGGAGACCTACATGCAACCTCCTGTTTATGCTTTCTTGTTTCTTTCCAATCTTTACCACAGCATTCATGATAGTTTACTGGGTTCACTAACTTCTAGAGAAACAGAAAGCACAGTAATATACTATGATTGTGTTTCAATCCAATAAAATAGAAATGGAATTTTATGCAATAATTAAATATATGATTAATCAGTTAAAACGACTTCACTAATAGGATGTTTTTTAATGTTTGATTAATTTCTAGTTTAAGTAATCAATTAAGGGTGGATTGAAATTTCGCAGCTTTAATTTTATGGAATGTTTTCCAGTGTTTTTCAGCCTTTACAATTTTATATGATAAAGGAAACAGCCACGTTATATTTCTGGGATGAACATGTGGGCACTGACAAAAACCAAATAACCAACTTTGAGCTTCAATATTATGGGATATATAATAGTTTTAATAGCAAAACTGCACCAGTCTAGTGTTTGTGACATAGAAACAAGCACTGGTTCACTAAATGTGTTTTCTGTTTTCTAGTAATTAATTGGAGAAAACTTTAAAAAGTGCCTTTTTAGCAAACTTTAAAGAGTCCAGTCACTGTGTGGGATAGGGTGTTGGTCAAAACACTTATGTCAGTCTTTCAAAGTTTACTCTGATAGTGTTCAGTTCTTGTTCTGTCAGTTTCTATTCTCAGATTCTGAACAACTTTTTCATCAAGATGATTGTTGAATGTTCACTCTTCAAATTATATTTCCATTCTGACATTATGGTATCAGCTAAGCTTCATATGCTCATGATGATCAGTGTAAAACATGATTTTCATGGCATCATGGCTGTTAAGACTGAGCATGTTGCTTGTGACAACAAGCAAAACACACTTTCGTACATGTTGTATACATGTATATTACTCACTCCATCACCATCACTGTAGTTTTGATTCCCAAAAGCAATAGATTCTCAAATTTGACATTTTGCAAATGTAATTGTAATATCTGAGCATTACAGAAAACAGTTTTAGACACAGAAGGAGCCATGGTCATAAGATGATACTGATATCAAAATGTAGGTACAAATAGATCTTTTCATATGCAAGACCTTGTTTTGATCAGTCATCTGACCCATAAAACATTGTCCTTTATAAAAGTTTCCCCAGTGATCTATCTCTAAACAGATAACACGTCTACATCCATAAACAATAAACTGTTGCAGTTCTGCTGTTGAAACTCAGATACTCTGACACTACCGGTCACAAGTTTTAGAACGCCCCAATTACTTCAGTTTGTAAATTCAAGTAGTTCAAATCCAATGAATAGCTTGAAATGGTAAATAGAAATTAATTGCCAGAGGTTAAAAAAAACTGAAAAATAAAGTGCATTTCAGAATTATACAAAAAAAATCTTTTTCAAGGAAAAAGAAATGTGTTAACCCTTTAAGCTTCAGTCAATTCCAGCCGTTTTCAGTACAAAAAAATCGATAATATTGTATTTTTAAATTTAAAAAAATGACGAAAAATACAGGGAATATTGGACGCGCATCACGAGGTGCATTTCCTTGAAAACGACCGATTCGTGGATTTTATACCGACTTCAGGACATGTTTTGGACAAAATAGTTTACTGGCTTGTGTTGTCTGGATGTAAAAGGTTGGATTATGGCCGTTTTTTGTGGAATCTTTTTTTCTGTGTGTAATAATGAACCCGGAAATGTGAGTCGCGCTGTGTGCGTTGAAGCCGTGTATAGAGAACGGATGGATGAATATTTGTTTTTGTCGGACAAATGTGTTTTTCTCACCCGCTGTGATAATCACATCTGAAAGTGGTTTATACCAGCGGATTCATGAGAATCTAAGCTTTCCATCGGCGTATAGTGTTTGTATAATCGCGTTTGCAGCCGTCGGACATTCTTGAAATTCCTATGCAAATTAGTAGGTGTACCGCCGGCGGTACACCTACTACGCACTGAAGCGCAAAGGGTTAACAACTTAAAGCTCTTCTGAAGCTATGGAGGTTGATCAAGCCTTGAAAGTTGGTGCTACCAAATCCTACAGATGGCCCAACTTTTCTTGACTACATACAACCCCCTCTGTGTGCATAAAAGTAGTACTGGAACACACCGTGGCACCAAACCCTCCAGAGCATTATTTGAACTGTATTGTACTGCAGAAAGCAGTGTGTTGCTATACAAATGGCGAGGAAAAGGCAATTAACAATAGAAGAGAGACAGACATTTTCTTCTACACTAAAAATGTAGGTCTTTCCTACAGAGAAATTGTGAAGAAAGTCAAGGTGTCAGTGGGTACAGTTTTCTTCGTCATCAAAAGGCAGTAAGAAACTGGGGGAAACTGACAGAAAGAGGTCTGGAAGACCCAAAGCCACAACAGAATCAGAAGACAAGTTTCTGAGAGCCAACAGCTTGGTGATAGGCGGACAAAAACTTCAAGCACAGCTTAATAGTGGTCGTAGTAAGAAGTTTCGGTTTCAGCTGTGAAGAGAAGACTTCACATTACAGGTTTGACAGGCTGAGTTGCTGCAAGAAAGCCATTGCTAAGACATCAGAATAACAAAAAGAGGTTTATCTGGGCCATGAAACACCACCAATGGACTACTGAAGACTGGAAAAAGGTGTTGTGGACTGATGAATAAAAACTATAAATCTTTGCTTCATCACACAGGATTTTTGTATGCCGTCAAGTAGGTGAAAGGATGGTTCCTCAGTGTGTGACATCAACTGTCAAACATGGAGGAGGAAGTGTGACGGTCTGGGGTTGTTTTGTTGAGATGCAGGGCCAGTGACTTGTACAGAGTGAGAGGAACTCTGAACCAAAATGACTACCACAGCATTCTGCAGAGCCATGCAGTATCCTCTGGTATGTTCCTAGTTGGTCAGGGGTTCAACCTACAGCAAGATACCTTGGCAAAAAGAGCAAGATGGTAAGCTTAAAAACATGGAGTAGCCAGCACATTCTCAAAACTTAAACCCCATCCAGCTGGTTTGGGATGAACTGCACAGAAAAGTGAAAGCAAAGCAACCTACAAGTGCCACATATTTATGGAAACAGAGTTGAGAAGAACTTTCTGAAGTAGATTTGATTTCCATTGTGGAAAGAATGCAACGAGTGTGTTCAGCTGTTATATCTGCCAAAGGTGGCTACTTTGATGATCCAAAAAATTTAGAATACCTTTTGGTTTGTAAATTTTTTTAACCTCATTTATTTATTTGTTCTATGCTTTCATTTCAGAGTGCAATGAGACATTAACATGCATAATTCCCAATAAAAAAGTGGAAAAATTGGGGTGATCTAAAACTTTTGACCGATAGAGCATCTTGTGACATGATGCTCTAAACAGGTTTTAGAAAAAAATCATCCTGATGAAAAACAAGATTTTGACTTAAGATTATGACATTTGGAATACATGCAAAATAGTTTTTGGTAGCAATTTTAACAAAGCTCAGGACTAAGAATTCATTGTGTCTATCTCGTTTACATATGAAGTTATGAGGGCTTGAAAAATGCTTGAAAAAAAACAATGAAGGTAATGTGTTGCATGTTTCACTCAATAGGCCATATTTGCTGTGCATTAAAAATAAAAAACCTGCAGATTCTGAAGGGGTGAAGTCGGAACTTTTTACAGATTCGTTAGATTTTATACGAAATTAGCTATTGGAAATTAAAAATAGGTCAAAATCTTCCTTTAAACATCAGTCATGAGTTTCTAAATGTATGCATGAGGTGTCAGTGTAAATACAAGGTTGGTCTGAAGAATGCCACCAAGTCAGTTTTCCTGTTTAAGATATTATGAATGATATCAAAACCTGCCTCACATTGAGGATTTGCCTCTAATCCACTTGTTCATTTGGAGGAGGAGAAACAAAAGAAGCCCTGGAGGAACCAGCCTGAAGTTAACTTACCAAAGGAATACCTGCAAAGACAAAAAAGAAAAACAAAAAGCAGCATAAGAATTTTGACTCATTCTTCAACGTTAATAAATATCTATCATGAAGTAAATTTGACAACCCTTTCTTTCGTTAAAGCTGCATTTTTATTTTTATTTTTACCAATTTGGGGTAGCAAGACAAACTGAAAGATCTTCAAATTTCTCATTTTGTTTAACCAAAAGTCAAAAATGAAAAAATATTTTTTTTAGCACCACTAACAAGAACAAGCAGAAAATTGTCTTATTGGAGAATCTGAGACCACAGAATGTTTGACATTCTTTTTTTAAAAAAACATTTTTATACTAAATAAATCACTGTGACACTTGTTTGCAGTTTGTTGTTGCAGTACACAGCAATAATTAATTGCTGGCAGGAGCTTAAAATGCATATTTACAGACTAAGAGTGTCTCTGTGTTTATGTGATCATCCATCCATCCATCCATTCTCTATACATCGCTTTATCCTCACTAGGGTCGCGGGGGATGCTGGAGCCTATCCCAGCTGACTCGGGCGAAGGCAGGAGACACCCTGGACAGGTCACCAGTCTGTCGCAGAGCTACATATACAGACAAACAATCACACTCACAATCACACCTACGGGCAATTTAGAGTAATCAATTAACCTCAGCATATTTTTGGACGGTGGGAGGAAGCCGGAGTACCCGGAAAAAACCCACGTATGCACATGGAGAACATGCAAACTCCATGCAGAAAGATCCCAGGCCCACCCCGGGATTTGAACTGGGGATCTTCTTGCTGCAAGGCGAAAGTGCTAACCACTACGCCGCTATGCAGCCTTTATGTTATCATTATAATTTCAATTTATTAATGTGTCACTTAGTCTCTCTGATTTGTTTTCTCCCATCCACACGGTCCACCAGTGTCACCCTGTGAGTTTCTTCTTCTTCTTCACTGCAGGACACTGTTTACTTTACCCTGATTCATTTGATAAGCAACACTCCAAGTAGTCTTAAATGGGACTCTATGTTTTATTAAAAACCTCAATATTTGCTATTACCGATGTATTGCAAAAGGAAGTGATATGATATACTTTTGTATTGATATTGTGGATTTGTCAGAGCTAAGTTTCTGAAAACTGTTAAATGAACAGTATTGTGGGGAAGGAAACTGAAACAATGATTCAAATCAGATTAAAGTGTTCTAAATAAATACAGGACACTGAAGAGTCCAGCGTGATAATTCTCTGTGAGTTTGTCACAACAAGCAACTCTGTATGCTAATGCATATGTTAATGTACAAAATCATGATTAAAGAAGCTTTAAAAATGCTTCATTGACTAAGATCTACTGATTGGCAACAAAATATTTAAAGCTCGTATACAGTTCAGATATTTCATTATCGATGTATGAACAATTTAGAAACTAATGATAGTTAAGCGACCCGTATGCATGTGTTTATCCCACACTCACCACAGCTGTCCCACGTTGACCAGGGAGTGGTAAAGCACCCACAGTGTGATCATGATAATCATGTTGGCCATTCCTGTCACCAGAACAAATCCTGACAGCACCATCCCCACCACGGCAATCCCATCCAGGTTGGCATCCATGTCGCTCCAGTCCATGAACCAGAGGAGGGATGGGGTGTATGCTAAGGCAGCCATGCCTATCTTTCCTCCCACATAACGTTTGACACTGTTCAGGTAGTTCTTACAGGGCATCAGGCCGTGTTCACCTATCAGCTGCTTGTTCTGGTTGTAAGCAACACTGAACGCCACAACTATAGAGAAAGAGAGGAAACAGAAGGGCATGAAGACACACAAATATGCTTTAAATTCTGCATTATAGTTTAAATTAAAAGCACTATGAGGATGGATATTGCATCTTTTCTGCTGTATTTGTAAGGTTAGCATGAAATTAAACAAAGTAACAGGTGTGTTCATTTTGACTGCACAAAGAGCTTTTTGCAGTTAGCATTGTCCGACTGGCTTCTGAGCGTACGCTGTAAAAATAAACTCTTGCTGAATGAATGAGAAAGATGTGTTCAGGTGGTAGAGCAGCTAAAGTAAATCTCACTATGTTTCCTTATAATATAGTGATCCCATATGTGTCTGGTGTGTCTGAAAAACTGAGGAGGAGGACAGATTGTTTGAGAGGGGAGTGAAAGAAGCCATCCATGTCAAAGCAGAGAAGCCATCTCTGAACGGGGATGGGGGGTGAGGGGTCTGCGACATCATCTTTCGCCAATTTACAATCAGTACCTTTCAAAATTCCCCAAAAGAACTACTCAGCAGACTCATGCTAATGACCACCACGAGGGCTCAGTGACATCTGTGCATTTCAACGACCCCCACCGATACTCACAACGACCATCGTTGAGTAGTCAGACGAGTTTTGGTATCGGTCGTTGGAATAATAGCCCTGACACACCTCACAGAGGTATAAAAGCTGAGGCAACACCAACCACCACCAGAACTGAAGAAGCCTCTTGGATGAGAGATTAAAAGTCTTCAAAGAACTTTCTTAAAGTCCAGTGGGTTGATTTAAACTACTTTGGATAACCATGACCTGGATGAATGAGAACCTACACAGACTTCCTTTTTTTTATTTTTAAATTCCTTAAATATAAATTGCTCCAGCCAGGTAAAAGAGGGGAGGAACAGCTGCACTATTATGTCCACAGAATCTGTCTATATAACAGAGTCTCCCCAAAGAACTCCAAGCAGACTAAAAAGTAATGCGTAAATAACAATTTTACATCCATGGTGTCTGCTGAATGATCAAGGCTTTATAGTAGTAGTTCAGGTAGCCAATGATGAGTGTTGGCAAAACAGGACTAGAAGGCAGAAAGCCAATTTGATGAATCAGCTTCAGTACTGATAGTGGTTGTAAACAAAAAGTTGTAACTTGTGAGAAAACTACAAGGAGCACAAAATGGATGTAGGTGTATATATTCAGTTTTTTAACTGTCATACTCATGTACTGTACTTCAAAAATACACAGGGCTTACATACATGTAATTAATAAAAGTGTCACTGTTATAGGGGCTTTTTTTTTTTTACATAATATAGGTCAGGTGTCACCCTGGAATTAGTAGTGGTGACTTCAACACTACCCTAGTGACAAGTTTGCTCATTTGACGACGCTTAAGTGCTGCAGGTCGTCTTAAAGGAGAACGTAAACTACAGACATCCATTTGGTCTAATGTCAACACACTCACAGTAAATAAATGCGACGGAGCGCAGCAGGACGATGCGAGTGAGCCAGTAAGTTCCTGACTGTAACGAAAGAAGCTGCTTCTGTTTCTTCGAGTCTCTGCTGGTGTCCGCTTCATCTTCTTTATCGCTGAGGACCGAGTTTGTCTCTGTCTTTCTGCTGCCTACACGTCTTCTCCTCACAGAGCTGTCTGGAGCCTTACCGCTGGTCGCCATGTTTCCGGATCTCACGGTCATGTGACAGACAGAGGCGGAAGTGAAGTGTTGCTATTATTATTATTATTATTATTATTATTGCTAAAAATTCAATTTTTCCATTTTTGAATATGCTTTTTAAATATTAAAGCCTTAAGGATAGATGTCATGTCGTAACATCACATATTTATTTCTGTTTGGATGAGTTAAATCTCGTGAAAAGTAATTCATTGATATTTTTTCTGTACAAAAGAAGTAAAATGTTACTCGTCTTTAGAAAATTGTAATACAAAAACATTAAATTAGTGTTTGATATCTGTAATGATTGACTTCCTGTGTTTGTGTTTTATAATTTTACAATGAGCACTTGACAACGACAATAATTATAAAAAAAATTCCCCAAATTTTGCTTTTAATCAGATACTAAAAGTTATTGCTATTAATTTAATTCCTTTTTCACATGACTGTATACGCATGATTGTGTGTGTGTGTGTGTGGGTGTGTGTGTGCGCGCGCGTGCGTGCGTGCGTGCGTGTGTTTTCTTTTGAATGGTAAAAGATTTTGTATCACTAGGTTTTAGTAGTAGTAGTATTTCTGCCTAGCTGTATTGTGAAGTACGAAGAGAAATGAAGTGTTTACCCAGAATTTAAATTAAAACTAACAACTGAAGAATAGCTGAAGAATAACTATAATTGAAAAAATAAAAGGGTTGAAAATGTTGCAATGTTAAAATGCCAGTGCACATGGTTTAACATTAAATTCAACTGTACATTAAATAGCACAAATGTCTTCACATATTTTATCTCACTTGAGGAGTCTCAATAATAACAGGGACAATAACAACAGCAACAAAAAAGAAATACTTGGATAGGGATGAGATGGATGTTCCGACTTAATAAGTCCTCAGTGCAACACTCATTGGAGAATGCAGAATGGACCTTTAACTTGTCAGGTATTACTGAGCATCATTAATTATTGGAGTGCATTGGAGACTTATTTGAAGTACTTATCTAAACTGGAGGACATCTTTTGTAAGTTAAATGTCACAGCAGCTGTTGTGTCAGATAAATTTAATAGAGTAAAAAGTCCCCTGTCTCTGAAATGTAGTGAAACACATAGAGCCAATAAAGCATCAATGATTAAATAAAGTAGCTTCTTTCATCTCTGCCTTAGAACTACTTAGTGGACTACTGTCCAAGCCCTCACTGCAATTTGTTTAATCTTTATATATATATATATATATATATAACATTGACTGTTAACAGTTCTCGGTCTCCTTCTGCTGCCTTATGCCAAACTAGGAGGAACTCAAACTTTGCAAAAGCCAATTGGACAAAAGGGGAGGAGAGATGCAGAGCTAAAGAGTTGAAATATTACTGTGGCTCGTCAAAGTTTGTCTGGCAGTGGAGGAGGATGTGAAAAGGAATGACAAGATCAATACAAGACATCTGGGATCTTACTTATTTTCTTGGGGATACAGTCTTTCTACAGCGCTGTGCGCCTTTACGCACTTACAGAGCTCATCTGGAGTTTAGGCGACAGTAGATCGTTCGAGCAGCAAACATGACCGAGGAGAGCAAGTCACTGACTGAGCATCCATGCAGTCCAGCCGGCAGCGAGGGCTCCATATCCCAGCATGGGTCGGATTCAGAGTGTCCGACCTCTCCAGCAGGGTCAGAAGCGCAGGATGCAGCGCACCCGTCGGGTATTACGCACAAAACGGAGAGCTGTCCGGAGGATGAGCGGTTCCCCGCCTGCATCCGCGACGCGGTGTCTCAGGTACTGAAAGGTTACGACTGGTCTCTGGTGCCAATGCCCAGCCAGGGGGAGAGAGGACTGAAGAGCAAACCTCACGTGAAACGGCCGATGAACGCATTCATGGTTTGGGCGCAGGCAGCGCGGAGGAAGCTGGCGGACCAGTATCCTCATCTGCACAACGCTGAGCTCAGTAAGACGCTGGGAAAACTGTGGCGGTGAGTACTGAAGCTAACAGAGCTTCTTTTTCAACTAACGAACACCTAATATTGCATGCAACTACAGTATAGCTGTATCCACACAGTGGGCGTTTCAAAGTCCAAATCCTGTTTTATCACTTTAATTTCCATACAAAAATATAATTTTATTGCATTTTACAAAACTCTCACCATACCACAATAAAACTTGTTTAAACTATATTTTCACTGAATTTGTTATTATTTTTTTTGCATAAATTCAACTAAATATATTGGTAGGAAGATATTTTTATGGTTACCAGAGGCCACACTGAGGAGAATTCTAAATGTGGTTTTCTCTGTGCAATTCACAAACTGCTCAAATACAAGACCAAATTAGAGATAGACGACTCTTGTATTATATGCCAACTAAAGGTGCCAATTGCCAATAAATCAAAAACTGCAATTTCTTATGCAAAGATTCTGAAATAAAAGTCGAAATATTTGAAATAAAAAGTATATTACATGTAAAAGCCTTGCAATAAAGTAGTAGAACACAAGGTTTCTGTATTGTAACAGAAGAGCAAAGCTAAGTAAAACAGAAATACAAGTACAACTACCTGAAATTTGTACTTAATATTGCATTTAGAGTATATGGTGCTGCAAAATGCTACCTAGTACATTAATAAGAATTCTAATGCTAAAAGCCAAGTTTTATTTCAGTGCTGAACACAAATCAACATGCAACACAATCTGAAATGAACAAATGCCCCCCCACCCCAGCAGTCTTTAAAGGACCTTCAGTTATCCCCTAACTCTTTCCTCTCCTCCTTAGACTTCTCTCTGAAACAGAAAAGCATCCTTTCATTGAGGAGGCTGAGAGGTTAAGGCTGCAGCATAAAAAAGACTATCCAGACTACAAGTACCAGCCTCGGAGACGCAAGAACACCAAACCGGGTCAAGGGGACTGTAGAGCCGGACTGGTCCAGCAGCAGCAGCAGCAGCAGCAGCAGCAGCAGCAGGGCTTGTATAAAATGGAACCAGGACTGGCCAGGCTCGCTGGTACAGGGGAAGTGCACCACCATTATCATCCAGACAGGACAGGTAATGAGACTGTTTAGCATGATCTGTAATCCACCTTGTTAATGCTTCAGTGTGGATAAACTGATAGGTGTTTCCTTGTTTTTGGTTTCCAGGTCAGTCTCATGGACCTCCAACACCTCCTACCACCCCTAAAACCGACCTGCACATGGGGACCAAGCATGAGGGCTGCCGTTCTGTGGACATCAGCTCAGCTACTCCACTCAGCCGTCAGAACATCGACTTTAGTAACGTAGACATCTCAGAGCTCAGCACTGATGTCATCGGCACCATTGATGGCTTCGACGTCCACGAATTCGATCAGTACCTGCCTCCAAACAGCCACGGCACCACTATTCTAACCCCACCGGACACCAGCAGCCCCTCTGGATCCTTCATCCCACCCAGCACCCACTGTCACTCTCATGGTGTCCCCAACTGGACACCCAAAACATCTGGTGGGACTCCAACTGGAATGCCACCATCCTCTAGTCGAGACAACCACCACGGGCTGCATGAGGAAGGCAGCCAGAAACCTCAGATTAAGACTGAGCAGATGAGTCCAGGTCACTACAGCTCCTCCTCCTCCTCCACTCCTCCCCCACCACCACATCCACCTGAGTACATCACCCTGAACTCAGGAGCCTGCCCTTCCTCCACCTCATCCTCTTCGTCCTCTACCAATCCGTCACACTACACTGATCTTCAAAGCTCCAGCTTCTACAGCGCTTTCTCTGGTTACTCTGCCAGTCTGTATCAATACCCATACTTCCACTCCTCCCGCAGGCCGTACACCACGCCACTTATCAACAGCCTGACCTTGGCACCACCTCCACATAATCCTCCCTCTGGCTGGGAGCAACCTATCTACACCACACTCACCAGGCCTTGAAGAGGACAACAACATGGCCATTGAAGCAGACTTGTAATACTGACAGTGATTGGTGGTATTTTTTTGTCCAGAACTCATATTGTGTGTCAATATGTTGAAACATTTATTATTGTGCAAAAAGATTAACAAGGATTCAGTGTGCTTTCCTGAACTGGACTCTTTTCTGAGTAAAACGCCTGCAGCATGACATTTACACCTAGGCTGTACACTAAAATGTTCCATTGAAACTCCACATTAGTGAAATTTGGGTGTGAAAGTAGCACCTATTTTATACACAGAGTTTTATGCATGCAGTTTTTCCACAATAAAGGTGGCTGAGAAAAATAGTTTCCTATTTTTCAAACATTTTGATTACCATTAAGGCTGTTACATTCTTCTTCTTTGGTGGGACAGAATTATGTGAAGGTTCCACTTGTTTCTATAAAGATTGTCATTCTACAGCCAGTAAGGAAGTTCTTTACAAGTTATGAAGAGACTGTTTTCTACCCTAAAGAAACTTTCCGATGAAAATCATGTGTTGTATGTGGTCCAGATGGTGTTTTTTATATAGAAGACACATCATGAGTAAAATGAGAAGTCAACACTATGACTGAGGATTTCCGCCTTGAAACTGCAGTGTACCAATGACAGTGTCCAAACTTCCAGGGTTTCATATGTGACAGATCTAACAAACCAGTCCTGTCAATGTGTAGAGTGAGGTTGTCTGCATCATTATTCTTCCTTAGAATCAATTTCCAGTTTTGAACATATATGACTGATTAACTCCCTCATCTGAACTTGCAATTGAGTAGTAAGAGTAGTTTCAGGCTACATCCACATTAATGCATTAAAACTTTACAATCCATAACCTCTGCTATGTTTCCATCTAGCATCCACCCTACTCAGGAGTTCAGGACCCATAAAATAGAGACTTTTGAACACAGGCAACTGTGCTCTGTCAGATTATCTTTAACTCTCACTATATTCATTCCTTCAGTCATCATGCTGCTATCACACGGCTGTTTTCTGGTATATTGCAAAGGCATTAGCTTTGACTACCAGTGGTTAATTCAACACAAATAATGACAACAGGTGTTGTCGACCCTTGCAGCTGTTGGGCTGTTAAGGAAATTTCTGGTCATGCCTTTTGTCATTGCTGTGCTTTTTTTTCAACTAAGCAACCAAGCCCCTGCTCCATGTTCAGCACCCACATGGCTTTTGTAGACTGTATAAACTTTGTGAAAAATAATGAAAATTTGGCAGCAAGAATGCCAGAAAAACAAGTTAAGATGGTGGAATAGTGTAACACTCATAGATTATTAAAGTACATCTAAAATCAAATACATTTTTAAGCTGATTTCAGTATAGTAAAAGTAGTGTCATTTTACAATTACATGGAAAAAATAAAGCATCATGTACAATTTTGAACTCCACAGTTAAATTTAACTAAACAGGGTAAATCCATAAAATAACAAGTTATTTAAAAACTCTTTAAAATGATCACCAATGAATTAGTTTTCTTTTACAAATGTTTTTGAATTGAAAGATTATTTTTGAAATGAAGCTAAATAACCTCTTCCTGATGGATGAATGTAGCTGTACATTGTTTGAACAGAGCTGTAGGTGAGCTGCTGTGTTGAAGCTGCAGTGAGTTGGTAAGAAGAGAGGTAGCAACTTCATAGCGACATTCTAGAGGAAGTAAGTAACTGGAATTACACTTAAATCATTTTTGAGACAGGGTGGGATTATTTCTATGTAGAGCCGGGCTGGGACTTTATATTAGGGCTGGGACTTTAACACGTTAATTTCAATTAATTAATTACTGTCGAAATAACGGGTTAAAGAAATTAACGCATTTTAATCGCAACTTTTCTCAGTTCCTTAATTTATGGCACACCGGTGGCACACTGCAGCACTTCAAGCCGACGGCATCACTTCAATGCTAAACACGTTGCTGTTAGCACCAGAGCTAACGTTAGCTATGACAGTCCCGCTAACGGCTAACGGTGGAGCCATCCCATAATAGACTACTTTAGAAGACAATGAAAGTGCTTTAGTTTACAAAAAAAGTCGTACAATGTTGAATATAATCACTATAATTGCATTTTGAGTTTGCAGTAATCTGTGAATGTAGCAGACAGATGAAAAATGCAGATAAATAGAGATGAAACTAACATTTTTATGGTTTAAGGTATTACACTGCCAAAGAGTAATAACTTAAACCACAAAAATGTCTGTCTTTTAATAAATTATACATTTTTGGTTTATGACAAAAGATTTTTGTTCATAAATAAAAATGTATATTCCTAAAAAAAAAAACTTCAAAATTACACCGTTTATCAGACCCAGAAACTATGAAAACAGAATGAATCTGTGGATTTTCTACTTTCTGAAGATCCTTGAACTACTTGTGCTTTTGTTATAGCCATGCAGTGGAAAAAAAAACAAAAACTAACTAAATCAGATTTTAAATCATCCAAATCATAATTTTTCTGTATTTCCTATTTTAAAATTGTATTAATTTGATACATTTTAAATTATAAACATGTATTCATTTGGCCAAAATCAACCAACATTTTTTTGAATTGAAAATAATTACTTATTGTGTCAAATATTGCTTTTTGACAAAAATGTGATTAATTGCGATTAATACATAATACATATATATATATATATATATATATATATATATATATATGTATTATATGTATATTGGCTGCACAATGGATTGGTGGTTAGCACTTTCGCCTTGCAGCTATAAGATCTCGGATTCATGTCTCCGCCTTACTGGGATCTTTCTGCATGGAGTTTACATGTTCTCCCTGTGCATGCATGGGTTTTATCCGCGTTCTCCGGCTTCTTCCCATAGTCCGAAAACTCTAAATTGTCCGTAGGTGTGATTGTGAGTGTGACTGTCTGATTGTGCGCTGGGATGGACTCCAGCCCCCCGAAACCCTAATGAGGATTAAGCAGTGTATAGATAATGGATGGATGGATCTAAATCTGTAACTTTAATACACAGATATGAGTTTGTATCGGTGAAATAACCTGGGAAGGGACTCAACACTCAAAGATTTATTTCTTCCTATGGTTGTACGGCTTCACTGTACACAAAAATGTATGTTTCAAGTTTGACAATCGAAGGCTATTTTCGAATTCATCCTCAAAAACGGCGCTTAACATTTGAGTTCAAGTGGTGTACCTGCCAGCGGGAGGCATGACATCAGAAGTAGTTTAGAAGCCAGTCATGGTTCTTCCACTGCTGCTTCATTTCCAGGTTGGTTCCAGTCTGACAGCTGCTCCTGCTGGGTTTCCTGTCAGGAGATTAGTTAATTTCATGCTCCCAGCTCCGGCTGTCCCGTCCATCGGCTGCAGGGCCTGATGGACAGGACAGCTGGAAAACAGATTCCAGTGACACTAAAGAAACGCTCCATTGACCCACAAAACACAACAATACTTGGAAGTGCTGACATAAATGTGGTCTGGGGTATCTAATTAATCTACACTCAAATTATGCTTGTCCTTATATCCAGGTTAAACTAGTGTGTGGTGAAGCAGCAGCTCTTCCTCTAATAAACATTTGCTACATGTTCCAGCACCTCACTGACCATATTATCTCCAGGACAAACACAGTGGCTGCTGAGTCGAGGTCCCACCCATTTTTAAACGCTTCCTGTGTGGGTCCGTCCCGGCTGCTGCAGCTCAGTGGCTCACTGTCTCAGCAGTTTACCATGACAACTTGATTGCCAACGACAACAAGGTGCCCAGACAGAAGCAACATTGATTTGGCCATATGTTCATGAGCCAGAGTGCGGAAGTTTGTGTAAGAGTGGCGAGATCATCAGGTGACATTTACTCCAGCAGACCTTGGCTTCACACAGTGAGCTCCTCAACACGTGTCGCCTTTTACAAGCGACCAATGAGCAGCCTCTACTGTGATGCAAAACAAGGGAGTGAGTTGAACTTCACTGGGATGATAGGGATGAAGACTGCCATCTCAGACGTCACTCCCAAATCTTCCATAGGTGTTTGAGTTGAGATCAGGTGACTGGTATATACAGGTCAGTGACCTCTGTTCTGTGCATGGAAATATCTGAACTTATGATGTCATTCAGAGTTTCTCCTGCCTCAAATTGAGCCTTTGGGGTGTGATCATGACCAGTCTGTGCACTCTAAAGCCAGTGAACTCATGTCACTTTATTTGACAGAAGCAGTTATGTGTTTCCTTGGTATTTCTGACCATTTGTTAAACAAACAAACAAAAATCTGTTATGACTGACTAAATTAAATAATAATCAACAAAACTATTGACATAGAAAGTAATTGTTATAATTACACTTAATTCTTATCTTTTTCCTTTTGAGGTGCCTCAGATGTCTTTTGACTTCGATACAAGTGGCCTTCTTTTTGCAACCAGAGGAGTTGCCCCCTGATGCCTGTAAGAAAAAATGCAGGTTTGAGGTACCAGCGTGTTTTCATATATATATATATATATATATATATATATATATATATATATATATATATATATATATATATATACCTTTAATATGGTCTATTCCATTAGCATAACAAGTGAATCCACAACAGAACTATTACCAGTGAAGATGCATTGTGGGTAATGTAGGCACCAGAAATTCACAACTAAGAAATTCTATATCTCTGGTTTTGCTGTGATGTATTTTGATGCTTATTAAAAATCTGTCTTTTTCAATGTTATAGCAATATTATAGTCCTGCAATGCTTGATCAGTGGAGTACTCTTTTAATGGAGTAGTGTCAGCTTCTTAACTAAGGTTCAAGAAAAAAGCAGATAAATGCATTCCCAAAAAATGTCAAACTGTTGTTTTCATTTTCCATCTGTCTGTAACACCCTTTTTCACTTGGTGATTATCTCCATGCTCTGATTCAAGGTTGACATCTTTCATAGGTCTTGCCATTCTCTCATTAGCCCTTAAACCTATGAGGACTGAATGCATTCATAACAGAACACCTCCATCTACTGGACTAATGGGGCATTGCTGTATTTTCATGACAGCATTGCCTTTGCAGTGCACATGTACAGAAGATAGGAATTTTCAGCAGACATGTGTCACTTAGAAAACAATATTTCTGTATATATTATTAACACCAGATTATGTTGATAGTAATATCTTTTACCATGTATTATAATGTAAGGACTTAAGTTTTCTATGCACCAGTGAGGATTCAGTACTGTTTGAATCAGGTTCTGACAGTGGGTGAGATGGTGAAGTGAGAAGTGAACAATGCATTATGTAATCCCAAAGATGACAGTGAAGAGTGAACACCGAAGCCTTGATTTCATGTTCATCTGTATTGATGTTAAGATCTTCATAATGAAACAAACTATCACTGTGATTTAAGGATCAACACAACAATGTGTATTCAAAACATGATGCAAAAATGTTTAAATTAAACAGTAGTAGAAGTGTTATATAAATTACAATCCTGTCACATTACAATCCTTGAAAGCAGCAATAACTGTCTACGATGACTCTGTATGTTCAACAGTAAAAATAAATAAGAGAACAGCTGTAAGATTGAGGTTTTAAAAGAACCCTGCCTGGGTGCAGATCTGCCACCTCCAGCTACGTGATGGCGTTCACTGAGAGTTTGTGTGTGAGTTTTGTATGCATATTTGTTGTTAACAGCACTTTGTAGGTTCAGGTTTATCAGGGTTTCAGTGCCAGAGGTTCAACCTCACAGCGTCCTCAATCAAAACGTCACAATTTCCACACACACGGTAAGCCACTGTCATCAAAACTGTACATTCAATAAATTAACAATGCATTGTCTTTGTTAAGCAACCAGTGAAATGACTCTAGATTACATAATTACATTAGATTACAGGCAGAATGAACCATTCACAAGACAAAATCCTGGGGAGATGGGAGCTGGTCGCAGGGGAAAGGCTGAGGAGAGGGAGGGTGTTTGGCATTATAATGTACAGCACAAGGTTGGTAGGCAATAGTGATGACATCATCTACCCTTTGGCCTCAGATCGCCCCACAAGGAGCCTTGAGTCCCTTAGAGTTTTAAATTTTCTACACATACATAGACTGGAGTCTCTCTGACGTTTTCTCTTCTTCTTCTTCTTCTTCATCTTTTCTTATCTGGGCCCATCCCAAAATCCCCTCCTGACCCCCAACCCCATGGTCTGTGGCCCCCTGCTGGGGCTGTCTCTGATCTGAATGAGACTGGGTCGGTCCAGTTGAGTTTTCGCTCCATGCAGGCATCAAGGTTTGTGTTTAAAATGGGCCTCCACTGCAGAGACAGACAGACAAAAGGAGGTACAGCGATGTAAAATGAATGTATTTTCATATAGTCTGGTTTCTGCTAAATACATCGTTTTTATGTGGCAATGCAGATTCTTTTGCATAAAAGATGTTGGAAGCCAGTGTTTTGTGTTAACATTCAAGGTCTTTTTAAATTCAACACATATTCCCTGTTCCCAAGCACAACCACAGGATGCACTGCAGACTTTTCCAAGAGGCTCTTTTCAGTCTGTTAGCAGCAGAAACTCCTGTTGGCATATAGTTAAGCCTTTGTAGACTTTGTTGGATTGTAGTTTAGTTTTCCCCCTAAAATTTTTAACAGACTGCATAGGACACTCATCAATGTTAAAAGCAGGATTGATGTATTGATGAAGTTGAAAGAATGTTTCCAAAACCAAATGTTATCATGAAATACAACATTTTTCTGATTAGAATTGACACATAAATTTATAAATTTGTTGTTCCAATGTATGTCTTCAGATTGTACATATATGTGTGTGTGTGTGTGTGTGTGTGTGTGTGTGTGTGTGTGTGTACTTGTTTCTGCTATACCGGTGGGGACTTTGACCTGACTATTTGCTATAAAGGTGGGGACTTGTCTTATGGTGGGGACCTAAAATGAGGTCCCCACGGGTGGCAACACCGTTCTCTTGGCCATATTGTTGTTAATAAAAAATGTAAAAGTGCAAAAACGTTTGTTTAGGGTTAGGCATTGATTTGGTGATGGTTAAGGTTAGGGTTAGGGTAAGGGTTAGGAGTTAGATATGAATGGGAGTCAATGGTAAGTCCCCACCGGTATAGAAAAACAAACATTGTGTGTGTGTGTGTGTGTGTGTGTGTGTGTGTGTGTGTGTGTGTGTGTGTGTGTGTGTGTGTGTGTGTGTGTGTGTGTTTAGTTAGTTAGTTAGTTAGTTAGTTAGACAATGCAACTTCTGCCAAAAACTTAGCTCTTTGTATTTGAAGACATCAGTGGAGGACAGATTTGGTTCTGAACTTCAAAGCATATTATGTTTAGGATACTGTTTGCTATTTTTATCAGACTATCACTCCAAGTTTTTTATTGGTGAAAAAAAGGTATAAAGACTTAAATCTGTACATTTACTGTAATTAGACATCACCAACATTAAGTAGTGACTTGTAATTAAACAACAGAAAATTTGAAAAAGCAAATTGTTTTTTGTCTGGTTATCACCACTGAAATTTGAAGTTAAGTTATGATTAATAAAACTTTACTGCATATTAACCGTCTCATCATTTAAATGTTCTGACCAATCACCTGCATATTCCTGTGGCCTCATTGGTCGATTGATGACCCTCTGAAAAGCAGCTATCCAATCCCGTTGCTCGGCCTCCGTCTCACAGGCAAAGAGAAATTTCCTGTCAGGCGTGACGATGGTGATGCCATGGTTCCAGTGATAGCCCTGTGTGGACGGAGGCAGGCCGGACAGGACGGTGTAGCTGTTCTCCTTGCTGCCGATGAACACCTCACCTCGGGCATAGGCATCCTGGGAGGCAGAAAGATGCCATGGAAGCCATGTGAGCAAAACTGCATGACCCAGAAATCAAAAGGTTAGGACAATGCAGGTCTCTTCTTACCAGAGGGTCTTTAAAATACATGAGGCGCCTGTCATCCATAGTAAACCACCTCTTCTTGAAGCCCTCTGTGTGCTGGAGCAAAGCAAGACAGACAGGGAAATTACCAAGAGAAATAACAGGAGGCAATCAGTGAACTGCAAATTGTATCAATTATCATAACAGCTCTGCAGATACTCTGCAAGTCTAAAAAAATTGAAGCTTTGAAATGACTTTTAATAATAATGATAACAGCTTGCATTTATACAGCGCTTTAAAAAGATCTGGGGATAGTTTACGCGTTTAAAGACACAGAGACAATAGCACCAGAACAGATAATAATGCCTGGCAGACGGACAGCATTAACTGAGACCACAGGCCTCGGTGAAGTGGTGGGTTTTTACACGTCTTTTGAAAGTCACAATAGAAGTAGTGTTGCGGATCACTGCCAGGAGAGATTTACCACACTGAAGGCTCAGTCGAAAAAAGCTGCAGTCTGGTGCTGCAGACCTGTGTCCAAAACCGCAGAATCCAGGACAGGGTATAAGCATGGAAGAGGTTTTATAATGAGGGAATGTATAGGTTAGGAAGAAGACCTTGTATGAGATATCGAACTGGATTAGGAATCAGTGATGGGGGATGAGGGTGATGTTGTAGCCATGGTTTGGTGTGGGTGAGAACACTAACAGATGAGAAGGTGGAGTCCACAGTGACACTTTGTCTGCGGACTTCAGGGGATAAGCAGATTGAGCACTTGTCGAGGTCAAGTAGAAGATCTCAAACCTTCCTTTAATATTGAGAGACTAATTATTCTCTACGCTGCAGCACATGAGTGCTTCAGTAGAATGCAACTGGACTACTTACAGCTCCTATATTTACTTAGCTCTAAACAGATACTTATCAGATACTTCTAATGCAGTCTTTAGATCCCTCTGCAGACAGTTTCAACAACATTCACACCGAAAGTCATGTGATTCTGCATCCTTAAAGAGCCTTGAGTCATGTCAGTTGGATGTGGAAATAAATACCTGAGCCACTTCCACTTCCAGCCACTTCCAGCCACTTTGGGCCCTTTTAAATAATAAGCAAAACTTATTCAAAAAGCAAAAAAATGTCCATTTCTGATTACCATTAGATGGGTCACTGAGAATCTACACTGACATATTCATAGGTTGGTCTTAACAATATGCAAAACATTTTGCTACCTAAATACACTCATTTGCCACTCTATTAGGTGCACCTTGCTAGTAAAAAGTGGGAACCCCTTTTGCCTATAGAACTGCAGAGATTTTGGTCCATACTGACATGATAGCATCACGCTGTTGCTGCAGATTTGTCAGCTGCACATCCATGACAGAAATCTCCTGTTCCACCACATCCCAAAGTGCTCTGTTGGAGTGAGATCTGGTGACTGTGAAGGCCTTTAGAACACAGTGAACTCACTGTCACGTTCAAGAAACAAGCTCAAGATGATTTGAGCTTTATGAAATGGTGGATTTTCCTGCTGGAAGCAGCCATCAGGAGATGGGTACACTGTGGTCATAAAGGGATGGACATGGTTAGCAACAATACTCAGATAGGCTGTGGTGTTTCAACAATGCTCAACTGGTACTAAGGGGCCCAAAGTGTGCCAAGAAAATATCCCCCACACCATTACACCATCACCACTAACGTAAACCGTTGATACGAGGTGGGATGGGTCCATGCCTTCATGGTGTTTACGCCAAATTCTGACTCTTTCATCTGAATGTTGCAGCTGAAATGGAGACTGATCAGACCAGGCAATGTTTTTCCAGTCTTCTATTGTCTAGTTTTGGTGAGCCTGTGCAAATTGTGGCCTCAGTTTCCTGTTCTTAGCTGACAGGAGTGGCACCTGATGTGGTCTTCCGCTGCCTTAAATGGGCTGTGTAAATTAGCTGTTTGCCGCTAGAGGTGAAATTCGTGGACCGGCGCAAAATGGACAAAAGCGAAAGCATTTGTCAAGAATGTTTTCATTAATCAAAACATTCTGGAAGATTCTGCAAGGTGATCAGGTGGACCTAATAAAGTGGCTGGTGAGACATGATTTACATGTTGTGTATTCTGAAATCACTGTGTTTAAACAAAAAAAACACTGCAAACCTAGACATAACCTTATTCCAAAATGACAAACAACATGTCACCAGGCTCACTAAGCTTAAGCTGGCTCTTGGTTGCAAACATGTTAACAGGATAGCAAAGTAAAAAACTGATCTCTTCTCTGTTATATATTTTGTGTGTTTTAGTTTGGTCAGATTTAAGCAGATGAATAGTGAAAAAGAGATGCAATTGATACTGATAAATCCTTGTTTCCCTTAAGAGTGATGCTCACAAACCTTTGGGCCAGTTTTCTCCATGAAACCTTCCTTCATGAAGTTTCGGGTCAATTTAGGCACCAGCTGGAGCCAAAAGAGACAAGAGAGAGTCACATTAAAATAAAAGCATGCATAAAATATTAAAAATTACATTTGTTTCTGGAATGGATGACTGCTATGGATATTGTGCAGTTGCTTGATCAATCAATCAATCAATCAATCAATCAGAGTTTATTTGTATAGCACTTTTCATACAAAAGTAGCACAAAGTGCTTAACAATTTAAAAACAAACAATAAAAAACAATAAAAAGACAATGGCCCACATCCCTCCCAAACCCTGCCCCACAGCATACTTCCTAAGAACACACAGACATACACACGCAGACAGTCAGACACACACGCACACGCACGCTATTGTAAAAGAAATAATAGTGTGTATTGGCTGAGAGCAGAAGCACCAGAAAGAGGAAACACCATCAATGAGAGTCGCCTGCACCCGGGGCAGCAGCAGCAGGCCCCATCAGGGCCAACAGGCCACCTAGCTCCAGGGCCACTTGGCCCTGGCCCCGCCAAAGCCCCAGATGCAGACGGCTCCCCACTGAGGAAACACTGGAATCTAAAATAGGCGTGTTAAAAATAACACGTAAAAACTAAAAATTGAAGAATAAAATAGCTACTAAAAGATAAAGAATAGTAAAATAGTAAATAAATAGTAAAATAAATGGTAAAATAGATAGTAAAATAAATACTAAAATAGTGAAATAATAATATAGTATACAAAATAATAAAATAAATATAGAAATAAAAGCAAAACCAGGGAATAAACAGTATAAATCAAGGCATTAAGATAAAATAAAAGCATTATGTAAAAGCCAGTTTAAAAAGGTGAGTCTTGAGCCTGCATTTAAAAGTCTCTACGTTCTCTACAGCCCTCAGGTCCTCTGGCAGGCTGTTCCACAGGCGAGGGCCATAATGTTGAAAAGCTGCCTCGCCATGTGTCACTGTATTCACCTTGGGAATTATCAAAAGGCCAGTGCCAGAGGACCTGAGGGTCCGTGAGGGTTCATAAGGTAAAAGTAGATCAGATAAATATGAAGGCCCAAGACCATTAATACATTTAAAAACTGTTAAAATAATTTTAAAGTCTACCCTGAAGCACACAGGGAGCCAATGCAGTGATTTTAAAACTGGTGTAATGTGGTCCCGCTTTCTGGTCTTCGTCAGGACTCGTGCAGCTGAGTTCTGCAATAATTGGAGGTGAGAAATAGTTTTTTTGGGAAGACCAGAAAGCAGGGCATTACAGTAGTCCATTCTACTAGAAATAAAAGCATGCATTAACATCTCTGTGTTTGCTAGAGAGAGAAATGGGCGGACTCTGGCTATATTCTTTAAATGGTAAAAACCTGTTTTAGTTACTTGTTTAAGATGAGGTATAAAATTAAGCTCAGAGTCAAAAATGACACCCAGATTTTTTACAGAACCAGCAGGTTTAAAAGATAGCGAAGACAGTTTTAATAAAAGTTTCTCTCTCTTGGCCTCAGGGCCGATAACTAAAACCTCAGTCTTGTCCTGGTTGAGCTGCAAGAAATTCTCTGCCATCCAAGATTTGATGTCTAAAATACAGTTAAAAAGGGCATCGACTGGCCCTGTGTCATCGGGAGACACGGCAATGTAAAGTTGAGTGTCAAGATGGCAAGATGGATGAGTTATTTTCTTTTTGAAAGCATTGTGGTCAACTTGTGAAAGTCAGCTCTCTTACAATCAATAACAAGTATACAAAACTAATAATAGAGGTATGCACAAATACTGAAAACCTTATAATTACTTCACCAAAGAATGCGGTGGAGTTTTGTGATGATCACCGTTGGTTTGTCCGTCCGTTTGTCTGTCTGTTAGCAACATTACTCAAAAACGGACCAACAGATTTGGAAGAAATTCTCAGGGAAGGTCAGAAATGACACAAAGATCAAGTAACTAGATTTTGGCAGTGACACGGATTATAGTCTGGATCAACAGATTTATTAAAGATTTCAGCATCATTGAAAGATAGCAGCACGGTGTCTCTGTCTCTACGTCAGCTGCCTGCTGACGATCACATGATTGCGATCCTACTACAAATCCACCACTGCGGACCACAAATTGTTTAAAGTTTTCATCCAGCAGAAATGAAACAACGACTGAGCAGCTTTGAGTGCTTTTCTTGTTCCTGATGTTGCAGTCTTGGTTTTAGAAACACCCCAGATAGCAAACTATGGGTGAATCAATGTTGAATCTATGTTGAGACCTAACGTAGAAATTATACAGAAAGCGCAAGGTTGATAAAATGTTGAGTCAACGTTTGCTTTTCAACCATAAATCACACTTTACCCAAATAGCAAAAGATGTTAAATCAATGTTGAATTAGGGTTAAGAAGGTTGAATAGTGGTTACGGTTGAAGATTGATGGTTGGATCAACATTGATTCAACAACATTTTGTCAACATTGAAGTTTGTGTTTAAAAGATGCCATTGAATCTACATTGTATTTTGGTTTAATTAAAATGTTTGACAGGTCAATGTTTAATTAATGTTGAATCTATGTTTGCAAACATGTAATCCATGTAAGCAAACGTTGACTCAACATTTTATCAACCTTGCACT
Organism: Acanthochromis polyacanthus; assembly: GCF_021347895.1. Taxonomy (NCBI): domain Eukaryota; kingdom Metazoa; phylum Chordata; class Actinopteri; family Pomacentridae; genus Acanthochromis; species Acanthochromis polyacanthus. The sequence continues at coordinate 23,200,805 of NC_067131.1, forward strand.
TTCTGTATAATTTCTACGTTAGGTCTCAACATAGATTCAGCATTGATTCACCCATAGTTTGCTATCTGGGACACCATGAACAGACATCTCTATCAGTCACATTATCCTCACCTCCTCATCACTTGCTCCTGGGAAGGCGACCTGCAGGTAGTGAAACCTGGCCGCCCTTATAGCATTGAACCAGTCGACCATCTCCTGCAAAAACAAACACTCTCTTTGTCAACAAGTCCTGCTGGATTTCGCATACTATCTATTACTGTATGCATTTTGGGTTCTGAATGAAGGGTTTTTTGTTTTTTTTTTGCATTTTAAAAAAAAGTCTCATTCTTGTTAATGTTTTTACATGTAGCAAGGTGTTGTTCAAAGTACCTCTGCTGTGTGGATGCGCAGTGCTGTCAATAACGCCACCACAGGACCAGAGTGACGATGACACTGAATGAACCCAGTGAACTCTTCCTGTCACAGCCTTCAGTACCACTACTCTACCAGCAGAGGGGGAAGCACTCCCTCTAACTCCATCCCTCACTCCTCATTTTTCAGTCAACTGAATGGCTATTAATATCTGTCTGTTTCTTCTCTCTAATCGTGTCATTTTTGATAAAGTCTTTCTCTACTTCTATTTTAGTCGCAAATTCCGGACATGCAGCAGCACTGTGAGGCTCAGCAGTATAAAACCCTCAGTGAGAGACAGAGGACACAGATACACACTGGGAGGTTCACAATTAGAATGATGAAGGAAGGAAAATGAGGGCAGACATTCATCTACAAGCTTCCTTGTTCTCATAGTAGTGATACAAATTAAATGATTGGAATTCTATTTTAGTGAAGTTTGTCTCCATGTCAGTGTAAACATCCATCCATCCAGCTATCATCTATACACCGCTTCCTCCTCTGTAAGGTCGTGGGGGGGCTGCAGCCCATCCGAGCCAACTCAGGGCAAAGGCAAGGAACACCCTGGACAGATCACCAGTCTATCGTGGGGCCACATAGAGATACAATGACTCTCACATTCATAGTTACGAATTAAAGCCAGAGTACCTGGAGAAAACCCACGCATGCACAGGGAGAACATGCAAACTCCATGCAGAAAGATCCCAGGAAGGCTGGGACGCAAACCGGGGACCGTCTGACTGCAAGGCAAAAGTGCTAACCACCAATCCACTGTGCACAGCCCTCAGCTAAACATACAAAAAGTTAAATGTTTTCTCGCATAAATAGAAAACCCAACAAATGTAGAAAAAAACCCAGTAATCAGTGATTATTTACTGAGATTTAGATAGGTATCAGTTTTTAGTTTCAGTTACTGTTCGATAGATTTTCAGCATTTCTTTGGATCTAGATTAATGATTGTAAAATCTGTACAGCAATGCAGCTATTATATACATTCTTTACGCTGTCATAAAATGAATAATATCGATGACAGCTTACAACACTGTCTAGGTTTTCTGTATCATTACTACCAAACTGCATGTTCTTTCTGGTAAATGTCCAAGAAATGATGTCCACGTATGTGGATGCCAGGTCCTAAAGCCCGGTAAAAAAAAGCAGTTTTGATCTCTGTTCCTAAATTCCCCTCAAATTATAATAAATATCTGCTAGGTCAAACTAGAAGCTTGTAGACAGCTGCCAAAAGCACCTAGTTGATGTCAAAACGGCCAATGAACATTTAACCAAATATTAGTATTGCAGTCTGTATATCTTTGACAGAGCAGATTTCCAGAAGACCGATAATAAATCCATTAAAGAACCAAAACTGCATGATTGCTTTTTGTAATATAGATACATGTGTTTCACAAATTGAGTCACAAGAGTCATTGGAAACTCAAGATAGCAGTACTATACATGATCGCTACAAGAGTATGTCAACTTTTGTTTATGAATCCACAATCAATGGTTTGAAAAGAAAAGACATCTACAAGAACTAAGTGCTGACTTTCATCTTTACAGCTGTTTGATCCTTTGGAAAACTAACAAAAATTCTAGCAATCTAAAGCCTGTTTATTATTTGTATTATTTTAAAAAAAATTATCTTTACATTGCCTCTTGATTTTTTTTTAACACTAGTTGCTAATATAAAAATGTAAATACAGACATCCAAAAAAATCACCATTTAGCCCTCACAGTGATTGTCTAAACAACGCAAGAATATGTCACTATAGAAACACCGACTGAACATTCCTTTTTAAGATTCTGGATGTATAAAAAATCCAAAGGGAAAATTAATTATTAAGCAACATATATGATTTTCCAACATTACATTGCTAATGCTGTACTATTGCACTGTCCTATTGTAATCTAGGACTTGACATGTTGTAAATGAGAAGCCTGTCACACCAAGATAGAAAATAATTAAGAGTTACTTGTGCAGAAATACAATGACTAAGTGTGTGACAGTGTACCTTAGCATCACTGTGATAAACAAAGATGTTCCTTGTGCTGTTGTCTTTCAAGTAGGTGATCTGCAGGCCACAAGGATTGCCAATCTTAGCAGGCTGGAAGGTGGCATTGAGGGTTTCAATTTTCATTACTGCCTTGGGATCCCTGGCCTAATGGAGGCAGAGGTAAACAACAAACAGAACAATGTAAAAGTCTCATATTCCTGAGTGTTTTGGGCTTTTACCAAAGTGAAATTTTGCTGCTGTGAACACCCACTAAAATCGACTGTATCATCTCGCTTACATCCTGCTTGTTGAAGTATTTCAGTGCTCCCTCCCTCTCCGACAGGACGAACTTTCGGCTGAGGAACTGACCGTTGTCTCTTCCTCGTTTCCATAGAAACCCCTCTCGGTACCCTGGGCAGAGAGAGAAAAAAAAGTGTGTGTGTGGTTGGGAGGCTGGTACCAAACACCCTTGAGAGGAGACAGGAGATCAAACAGAGGAGACATTTCGGACAGTAAATGGTGAGATGTTGTAACTGGTTAGTGTAAGATGATACCTAAGTTAAGCTGAAATCAAAGATCGTTTGAAATCTCATTGGAATAAGGAGGCAAAGGAAGGAGGGAGTGTACCAAAGTGAGACAGCAGAGCAAGAAGAAACAAATAAGAGAGGGTAAAATTTAGCAGGAAATGCAACATGAGTCAGCACCCAGAGAGATTGTTATTGTTCCTGTACATAGAACATCCTATTTTTTCATGTTAATGACATACTGCTCTATTTATAGCCTGCAATGTCGTCTTCTGGTTGTTTGGCCTATTTCAGTAAATCGCTCTGCCCACACTGCCTTCTTTTCTCTCTTTTATTTTCTATTTCTGCTATGCTTTGAAGTGTTTTTTGTTTAATCTGGATCTATTTCTGTGGCTTGAATGGGAGGAAGACTTCTAAGTATAATCAGGTAGCGCATCAAAGAAACGACTAATTTACATTCCAGCTATGTGCCTGATGCTGAGTGTTTTATAATGAGCACTAATTGTGAAATAAACTACAATTCCTGCGCTAAAAATTACAAATGAGTGTAAATGGGGCAAATGTGCCATGAATGATTATATGGTGAAGTGTAAAAGGAAAGGAAGTATTAAGCTAAGAAAAAAGATGCCTCTAATGCATCTGGGGAATCAACTTTAGGAAAAGGATCTTTGAGCATTGCTTCTTCCTGCACTGGTATCTACAGCAATCATGCTGATAGCTTTATCTACTTGGTTTTTAAGATGCTCGTGTCTGAAATATCTACCTGCATTGCAATAAAATGGAGATGAATGGAAATCTAGGTGTCTTCAAATCACTGAAAATGACATTTCAAATTTTCTACAGCTACATCTCCACTTCCACAAAGCTCACTCAATAGTTTTCGTAGGAACTAAAACCATTCACTGTGAGGTTTGGAGATTATTTATCTAGATTTATTGGGGCATTATTTCTGGAAATACACACTAGCATTGATATTAAACAAAATATGTTGTTTCGGTGCTAAAAGCATACAAGCTTAATTTTCTTCACCTGCATTATACTGAGTTGAGGCAGAAAACTCAAAGATTTTATTTGCTTGGATTTTAACCCTTTACGCTTCAGTGCGTCGTAGGTGTACCGCCGGCAGTACACCTACTAATTTGCATAGGAATTTCAAGAATGTCCGACGGCTGCAAACCCGATTATACAAACACTATACGCCGATGGAAAGCTTAGATTCTCATGAATCCGCCGGTATAAACCACTTTCAGATGTGATTACCACAGCGGGTGAGAAAAACACATTTGTCCGACAAAAACAAATATTCATCCATCTGTTCTCTATACACGGCTTCAACGCACACAGCGCGACTCACATTTCCGGGTTTATTATTACACACAGAAAAAAAGATTCCACAAAAAACGGCCATAATCCAACCTTTTACATCCAGACAACACAAGCCAGTAAACTATTTTGTCCAAAACATGTCCTGAAGTCGGTATAAAATCCCCGAATCGGTCGTTTTCAAGGAAATCCACCTCGCGATGTGCGTCCAATATTCCCTGTATTTTTCGTCATTTTTTTAATTTAAAAATAGAATATTAGCGATTTTTTTGTACTGAAAACGGCTGGAATTGACTGAAGCTTAAAGGGTTAAAATCCAAGCAAATAAAACCAACATAACTGTACCAATAGGGCTAATCACTAGGACTCTGTGAGATGTAACCACAGACAGTGTATTAAAGATGGAGGCAGCGACTGTTATGTCACTCATTGGTTTGTTGACTACTGTTTTGAGCATGGTATTTGTTGGTGCCATCTTGGTCTTTTAAAACCAAACATAAGCCAGAGGTGAAACTAACTGAGAACTGGAGGACCCAAAGCACAGTGATGCAGTGGTGACTTGTCAATCATAAAAATAAAGGCCCGCCCTAAAACAATCCTATGTATCGTCTGTTTTCTTGTAAATGGGACCATAATTTACAAAATGAACATGGAGACTTGAAATTAGCAATTGAGACCATAAAGTCATTGGGAAAATGTCTATTGGAGTAACAGATCTAGTGGGAAATACTTCTTGCAACTAGTTATGGCGCCCCTGATGGTTGCTGGAAAGAATGCAGGCACTTCTACATTGACTTATTTTTTCAGTTCAAGCAGTGTTGTGCACAGACATTTGGGGAGGGGGGCAGGTGCTCAGTGGAAAAAAAAAAAAGGGCGCCTTGTGTGGCATGTAGAACCACTGGCTGCCTTAATATAACAGTGTGAAATTTGAAAAAAAAATCAGGAACACATTTTCAGTAACAGCATTTATTTTAACATCTTAATAATAACACACAAAGGGTCAGTAAAACAGTGTACCGTAACACTGTAAATGACATAATAATAAAACAAATGACCTTTAGAAAGGTGAGTGAGTTGTGTGAGCATTATAACTCTCCTGCTTTATCATCATGATCTGTCTCCTCATCTTCCCTAGATGTTTTTTTTTTTTTACCCAGGAGAGCAGAGAGCTGCTTCACTGGGTGGCCTGCTGTAGCTCCCTTTCTTTGTCTCTCTTGATCCTTTCCCTTCTGGGTATGCTGCAACTGGTAAATTAAAAGACATCGACAATATCAAGACTGACTCCTGACACAGGGTACAACAAGGCAGAAAGCTACTTTTTCCTTTTTGTCATTTAGCAAATAAGTCACAGCAAGTGTTGCCTTTACCTAATGTAGGCTAATAATAAACCTACACAAACTAAATATTCAGTTATAGTATACTGATCATATGCTGTACGAATTCATCAAATAACATTGGTTGTGTGGTCAACGTCGTCACGTTATGTCAATTAATTGATTATGGGTAGCATCGAGCTTGTTAAGCAGGCAGGCAGTTGGCTAATTTAGGCACGGTTGTTTTGCGCTGTATGAGACAAGCTACTTCACAACAGAGACAAATAAATGTACCGTGTAGGCTTATGAACAATACACTTGATTAATTTACGTGTTACCTGGTTGGTGGCTACAGTCAGGGTGAAGATGCCTGTGGGCTGTGCAGCTGCTGCCACGCGCATGTCTGCTCCTTGTGTTAACGTTACGAGATGGGGCAGGGCGAGTCGCGGCACGGCACGGGTCGTGCGTGTGTATGTGTGCCTGTGTGTGTGTGTGTGTGTGTGTGTGTCTGTGTTCGTTTAATGTTAAAAAAAGAAGAAGAAGTTGAGACGCGGAGGGCACCTGCTTGATACTGAGGGCAAGGGGCAGGTGCTCTAGCACCACCTGGTGTCTATCTGCCACTGAGTTCAAGAGACTGTGTACACATTGTCTACATACAGTCTATGGACAAAAGATAGAACAGTTAGAGTATTCTTGGGTGAACTTGCCCTTTAATTACAAATTAAATCAGTGTGCTTTTTTTCATCTATCATTTTTTGGTTACTTGATGGTAGCAATACAGCCACAAATACAGTGTGTTACAAAAGGTACCACTGAGGGAAACATGTCTCTTTAGCTTCTAAATGCACCACCATGTTTATCAGTTAACAAATCCTTTGCTAAAACAGGTGATGACTTCTGCTGGAAGAAGGGTAAAAGAGTCAAGTAGTAGTAAAGGTACAGTAGTACTGAGATTTAACTAAAACAGAGTTGTGTGATAAGCCTTTGTGAGCTTGGTACCAATTGACCCCTTTACTTTGTCACCTAATTTATTGTTTACATGAAAATATTTTGTAGTGTAGCTTTAAAGCAAAAAAAAAAAAGTGACAGACAATACTTAGCTCAATGACATATTGATGTCATAGCCTTATCTGCTTCCATTATTGTGGATAACCTTTTAAGTCCTAGGCTATTTTTTTAAACTTCAATTTGAAATAAAAAGCCCAAATCTTGTTGATAACAGCTAAACACTGTGAGGCCAAAACAAACAACCTTGGGCTCTGTGGACAAAAGATCTGAAAGAATCAAGTGATCATCAAATGATGACACTTTCACTACCTAATAAAAATGATAAATTAGAGAGTAAATAACCACCTTGTAACAACGAGTCAGTGACCCTGATGCTATCAAACATGTTCTAAAATTTTGCATCCGTGGTTCTACGACGTTTGATACAACAGAACTCAAGCACAACAAATGCTACATCAGCTTTAGTCGCAGCGGTAGCAGGCAGCCTGACTTGGTAACCTTAGGAAAAGGGCTGCCTTTTTATAACTGATATAGCATGCATCCTGGTCTACCTGCAGGTCCTTTTCATACTCACTCACCATTTCTTTACTCTACTGCTCTTTTTACCATGTCCTTTATTTACTGCTCTTAATTACTTCGCCTCTATTTTTTCCTTCTCTGCACTCATTCTGCTCCATCAGTGTATGTCTCTCTTTGTGTCTGTGACTTTCTGACATGAAGCATTCACCTACACTGGCATTACCTCATCGATCAATAGCTTGCTTTGTCCCCACCCTCGCCTCCTTCCCTGACACTCTTTTTCTTAGTTCTATCTTTTGCATATCGGATCAATGTTGGCCGCTGTGGAGGCCAGGCTACTGCCTATAGTCAATCTCAGCCACCCACGCACACACACGCAAACACACAGCAATACCATGAGTCACACTGTCATCTCTGTTTGTGCATTCATCCTCTCTTCATCACTGGTTCTTCATGACATGTGCATATGTGTGTCTGTCTGTGTGTGTGGGTTGGTCTAATTCATGTTGTGGGGAACTCCATCTGCTTGCAGTCACATTATGGGGATATGACATCCTTATGGGGACAAAAAAAACTCTTCACGTGAAGAGAGGTTTTAAATCAATGCCATGTCCTCTGAAGTCATTAAAATACTACTGAATGTGTGTGTGTGTGTGTGTGTGTGTGTGTGTGTGTGTGTGTGTGTGTGTGTGTGTGTGTGTGTGTGTGTGTGTGTGTGCGTGTGGGTGGGTGTGTGGGTGTGTATGTGTGGGTGTGTGAGTGTGGGTGGGCAATTAAAGGGGTTGCGGGGACCTAATGTCCTCACAACCATAGGAAAACCAAAAGAAATGTCATTTGTGGGGACCTCATTTGGGTCCCCATGAGGGGAAACAGTGTTTTCTTGGCCATGTTGTTGTCACTGAAAAAAGTAAAAGTGCAAAAACGTTTCTTTAGGGTTAGCCATTGTTTTGGTCTGGGTTAAGGTTAGGGTTAGGGGTTAGATATGAATAGGAGTCAATGGTAGGTCCCCACAAGGATAGGAATACACAGTGTGTGTGTGTGTGTGTGTGTGTGTGTGTGTGTGTGTGTGTACTTGTTTCTGCTATTCCGGTGGGGACTTTGACCTGACTATTTGCTATAAAGGTGGGGACTTGTCTTACGGTGGGGACCTACAATGAGGTCCCCACGGGTGGCAACACCGTTTTCTTGGCCATATCGTTGTTAATAAAAAATGTAAAAGTGCAAAAACGTTTGTTTAGGGTTAGGCATTGATTTGGTGATGGTTAAGGTTAGGGTTAGGGTAAGGGTTAGGAGTTAGATATGAATGGGAGTCAATGGTAAGTCCCCACCGGTATAGAAAAACAAACGTGTGTGTGTGTGTGTGTGTGTGTGTGTGTGTGTGTGTGTGTGTGTGTGGAGGCTGTAAGTGTGGCATTTGTGTGTGGCTGGCCCATGCATGAGTGTGTCTAGTAGTATACATTTCACATCTTGTTGAAGATGGTATTCTCTCATTGGCTTACAGTGACCTCATCCATTTATTGTTACAGTGGAGAATCTTGCATGCGCGCACATACACACACACACACACACACACACACACACACACACACACACACACACACACACACACACACACGTGTGTACTTCTATCTTAGTGAGGACATCCATAAGCGTAATGCATTTCCTAGAGCCTTACCCTAACCTTAACCATCACAACTGATTGCCTAAACTTAATCCTTACCCTAACCCTAACCAAACCTCAATTCATACCTGTTCTCTAAAAACAAGTCTTCACCCTCAAACATGGCTGTTTCAAAGTGAGGACCGGCCAAAATGTCCTCACTTTGTAAAAATGTCCTCACTTTGATAGTTAAATGCAGAAAATGGTCCTCATAATGTAGCAAGTACAAGAACACACACACACACACACACACACACACACACACACACACACACACACACACACACACACACACACACACACACACACACACACACACACACACACACACACACACACACACACACACACACACACACAACCAAATGCACTCACTGTTTTAACAGCGGTTCCACTCTCCAGCAGTGACAATTACAATGTCATAGCCCAAACATGCTTTTAACTGCAAACATATATGCAACCACTTAGGAGAAGGAAGATGAAAATAAATGTCTGAAAGTCGTCAGTGAATGTTTCAGGGTAATTGAATTCCTGCGACAAGCATCCACTGAGAAATGTTTGTCTAGGGATTTTTCAAGGTTCTGCTTATTGAAGGATAAACAAAGCAAGCATTGCATGAAAACAGACCAAATGCTGAGCCTTTCTGGGGGGTTTTAGCTAAAAAAAAAAAAAAAAAAAAAGCATCTGAGTGTGCTTTCGCATTCACAGACCTGTGTATGTGTCTGTATGTCTAAGTGGGTGAGAACACCTACTGCTCCAAAATACTTTCAGTCAGCTATTTCCAGAGGTGGGTAGTAACAAGTTACATTTAGTCTGTTACATTTATTTAAGTAACTTTTTCAAAAAAATGTACTTCTGAGAGTAGTTTTTCCTCTGTCATACTTTTCACTTTTACTTGAGTAGATTTATGATGAAGAAACGCTACTCTTACTCTGTTACACTGGGCTACACTCGACTCGTTACTTTTTTATTTACCACATTAGATATGCTTTATTTTGCCGGAGAGATGCCCCTGTAGATCCACCACATGACTCCGTTTCACCAGCAGTTGTCCTGCAGTCATATGACCACATACACCTTGTTCAGGGTGTACTCTACTTTTCTCTCTATTTTATCTGGGTTTGGCTCCAGCCCCTCAACAACCCTTTACAGGTCAAAGTGGTGTATAGAAAATGGATGAATGGGCTTAAATATGAAGCCAGTACCAAGAGAAAATGAGTTTACCTTAGTTGAAAAGCTTAACATAAAGACTTGAGTTAGCCTGACTGTGGACAATTTTTTAACTGGACACAGTAATTTGGCATCTTGCCATCACTGTGAGGTTAACAGGTAACCAGCAGAGACTTGTACAGATAAAAGGAGCAGAATGTAATGTGTTGATTGTTGACCTGTTGGTGTGCTGTTCGGTAGAACATATCAATCTTCTCATTCAATTCTTAGGCAAGTATACAGTTCCCTTAAACGTAAAACTACTCCTTTAACGGGAAAGCTGAGACAAACTCTAAAAATATACAGGATGTCATTAAATATTCAGGTTACATGCTCATAAAAGCTCTGACTGATGATGTGTGACTGTGTTGTTTATCAGATGTCACCAGGTCAGAATACCTGATACTCGATTTTGCCTGGGTCCAGATTTCCAAATCTATCAACTTCACCAAGTCGACTGATTCGTCTCGGTTGAATAAACAATTGGTGTAACGAGCACCGAGGGAGGATAAACGACTACCCATTGTCAAGTGTTGTGAAGCTGTGCACTGGCACCAACCAAGAGTAACAGCAACAGAAAAAAAGGAGGAAGATAAGAGGGAGCATTTAGGATTTTGGATAATAATATTGATTGTGTATGACACCATTGATTAAAAATCTAGTTAATATAGATGGCAACTTTTCTTAATATTATCTGACATTGTAGTTTGTTTTTACTTCACTATGCAACATTAATAAAACTTTTCAAAACCAGTATGCTGGGATTTCTACACATGACAGTGCACTTAGCACATTCATTTTCAGTCCACTTAGAGGACTGGAGTACATACATGTGCAGTAGCATGGCATGTACACTACTGTTTAAAAGTTTGGGGTCATTTAGAAATGTCTGCATTTTTGAAAGAAAGGTATTTTTTTCCCAATGGGGATAACATTAAATTAATCCAAAATACAGTCTAGACATTTTTAATGTGGTAAATGACTATTCTAGCTGGAAGCAGATGATTTTTGATGGAATATCTACATAGGGGCCCTGCAACAGACTGGCGACCTGTCCAGGGTGTCCCCTGCCTTCGCCCGAGTCAGCTGGGATAGGCTCCAGCACCCCCCGCGACCCTAGTGAGGATAAAGCGGTATATAGAGAATGGATGGATGGATGGATGGATGGATGGATGGATGCATGTACATAGGGGTCCAGAGACCCATTTCCAGCAACCATCACTCCTGTGTTCTAATGGTACATTGTGTTAGCTGATCATATTGAAAGGCTAATTGATGCTTAGAAAACACTTGTGCAATTAAGTTAGCACATGAATAAAAGTGTGAGTTTTAATGAATTGTCTGGGTGGCCCCTAACTTTTGAATGGTAATGTATATATTTCAGACATGCACAGCAATGATGACACCATTTACATCATGTGGACTTTTGTGTACTCGAGGTCAAGGAAAATACAATACTGGGAATACAGTTACATAAGATACTGGTAAACAGAGTGTAATGAGTTCCTAATTCTGGCTGATATCATGCAAGACGCATTATGTTTTGCTATGAAGTCTCAAGTCCCAGGTAGTAAAACCCCATAGCAGTCCATCTGTAGTCTGAAGTCTACTGAATTCCACAGCACTTCAATAATGGGACAGTATCAGCAGATTTCACAAGATACCTCCAGTCAGAGGAGGGACTTATTTAAATAAATCAGCTCAGTCTGTCAGGGCAACATGGAGGAACACATAAACTGATGAGGACTTTCACAAGTAATAATAACACAGAGGTTTCCTTATCAGTATGCACGTACCTGCAGAGTAAGGCTCCTGCTTCTCGATAAATTCAAACTCATTCCTCTCGTACTTGGCTCTGATCCACTGCTCTCTCAGCAGCCTGCAGACATGATGAAAACACACAGTTAGCTTTTATGTGAATCGCACAGTCATCAGCTGCACTGATCTACACACACAAAACCATTTTTCTTTGTCAGTGAGATACCACACACTGGGACTTTCTGCTACACACAAATAATAGTCTAGTTTCACATCAATAAATTCAATTCTTTGTGTGCTTTTACCGTGTTCTTGTGGTATGACCTAACAGAAATGAACAGGAGTGCTTCACAGTAATTGCTAAATGAGTGATAATTAAAGGAGATACTGGAATATTCTCTTGCTACTTAATATCATACATGGAGAAACACAATTTTCTGTGCACTGTTGAGGAAAGTTCACATTTTTAACCTTTTTGACGTTGATCCAAAATGACATGGTGTGTCCTCGCAGATTTTAAACATATTACAGTACAGTACTTTATACTCTAATGTAGACTGGCATTATGTGAAAGACAACTATGACAAAATTGTATTTAGATCTATGAGTGTTTTATCTGCTTTTGCAAAATCTGTAGAGGTAAAAATGCAGCTGTATGTCTGAAACTTTATGTAAAGTAATTATAATGCGGAACAATCACAAGAAAGCAAATATATAGATAATCCTTTGATTTTTTTTTTCAAGCATAAATAGTTTAAGATGCAACTCATTCCAGCCTCTCAAATGAGGATATCACTGGACATAATCCTCTAATAATGATTAATAATTGTAAAAAAAAAAACAAAAAACTTCAGTTGGTGAGACATGGTCGGACCTTGTTGTGTGACAAGTTGTCCTTGATGTTTTTCACTATTCTCTAACACTTAAAGACCAGGGAACTCAGTCCACATCTGAATTAAACCTTCTGTTATGAATACAGTATACTATGAACTGTAGTGTTTTCAACGTTCAAATACATTTTTTAACAATCATTAAATTGATAGAAATGTTAAATGTACATTATAGCTGGCAATTACTTAGAGCAGTTACACCAGAGAACTTGCAAATTAGTGCTTAAATTGCAGCTGCAGAATGTGTCTCGTTTTCTCCATCAGATAACTTCTCCAACTAATGTAAAGTGTCAGAAATGCATATTTACTGAGTGAGCCGTGTCTGTCTCAGGTTTGTTCTGGCACGATCAAAAAAAGTGATGTGCATTGCTTTTATTGTTAATCATTCTTATGTTTATGTTCATTGCTTTATACATATGTTGTTTTTATTTTTTGGTATCTTGTCTTAAAAGGTGCTAAATGAAATTACTTACGCATTTGAAGGCAAACAGTGCCTTTTGTCTCATTAAGCTCAAATCTGTTTTGATTATCTTGATTGACTTGAATTTGCATGTCTGCTACTCGAAATTAAGCGAGTTAATTAGATGTCATTTTGTTATCATCAGTCATTGCCGACCTCTGACCTTGAATGAAAATCCGATGCAGACTTTCAAATAATAAATTAAATAACTCCTGAAAAAATATTTATAGATAAATCAATAATAAAACTAAAAAAATAGAATCACTGATAATGAAAACAACTGTTTATTGCAGAGCAAAAGATCAACAAAAGAAGATGTAATTTTTGTAAGTGATTACAAATAACATTTGAGGATGAAATCTATCTAAATTGTGGCTGCATTTTGGAATTCACTGATCTATTTGTCTATTTACGTAAGCGGTGACATTGAAATGAAGCCCTCTTGCAGTGAATGTGATCAGACGAGTGCAAATTAGCTGAGCACTTAAACTGGCTCTGTTCAAAAGTAACAAAATATATTAACTGTCACCTCTACATTTTGCTAATTAACACATCGGATCTCCTTCGCTAAAACATTACAAGTTGCGGTATTATGGGAGCTATGTGCCAGACTTATTCCTACTGGCAATCTTAAGGGAATGGCAAGAGTTCAGAACTGCTTCTTCTTTTAGTGCTGAGCTAAAATAACCAGCTGCTATCTCCAGTAGAACAGAGTTCTCCCAACATTATTAAATTCACTGGTTAGTTCAATAACAACATACATATGTCATCTTTTTGTAAAGTATCACAATTTATCAAATGCCCTTTTCCCATTTTTTGGTATAAATGCCTTTACTGATAGCAATAATAGAGGAAAAAAAAGAAAATATGGGGAAGTGATGTGTAAAAGTGCAATAATGAGCATTAGGCTACCCAACATCCCATTATTCAAATACTTTTTCATGAGCTTCTTTAGTTTTCAATGACCGAATGTTAGAAATGCATACCTCTTGCTTCTTTACGTTTGTTAATTAACCCTCATTAAACAGAATCATGAAACATTCCCTGAGCTTATGCTCTGAAACACTCATATATTGCACTGAAACATAGTACTTTATTACAATCTTTTACTAAATCTGCATGTAAAGGAAGCGATATCAATTTTAGACCTTATTTTTCTTCAGTGTGAGAAGAAACAAATGGCAACAGTCCGCTCATCACCATGCCAACAATCTCTCTCATCCTGTTTCCTTCTCTACCTCTCTCAACATTTCAGTCTCCGCTCCAGGCTCCAGGCTGCTTTCATCGTCTCCTTTTCCACACATTTCCCCCTTATTATTTGCTTCTCTTCTGTGTCGACAAGAAGTAAATCAACCGTGTTATCAGCGTCAAGAGGTAAAAATGTCTTACTCTTAGCAGAGATTTCTTTGAATGACACCCTCCACTGACACTGGATCTTAAACACTAAACCCTGTGGCTCTCAGGGGAGCAGAGTGTGTGAGCACAACCAGACACCATGGCACCGACGCTGAGAAAGACATTTCTCTTTCATCTGAGCTCTCTTTTGCTCCTTCTTAGTACTGGTTGTACTGGTTTATTTTCATGAAATTCTGTGGGAGGCAGGCACAAAGATAGATGGAACCACAAACCTAACAAACGCCTAGGAAAATCAACACTGAAAAAAACTTCAAAACTTAACATATGTTGGTGCAGTCTGTGCTGTAAAGCAGCCTCCAGGTATTATTCAAATGCATGTATACAGAGCTTTGATGATGTCAAAAAAAATCTTAAGCTGGATTAATTCACTGTGATTCGACATTTTAAAGAAATAAAACATGAAACAGCCCAAGGTAGGGGTGTCGGAGTACTTTTTGTAGGCCTTTCTAGCCACAAAGAGAAAAAGGAACTGACACTGAAGTGATATAGGCAGTCAGAGGTATAAAACAGTACACAGTATCTCAATTTACAGCATCAATGATCACTTTAGTATGTGCATCACTTTAACAGTTAGCAGCATGTAGTGTCACTGTGAGTCACATTCAGATACATACAGGGTGGTAAGAGGACTGTGGAGCTCAACAATACACAGTAATACAGATACAGCTGCACTAATATATAATATACAGCCTTTACAATAGTTTTGGTGCACTCATGCTGTGCTCAAAACTTGGTTTCTAAAAGAAGAACACATAATTTCAGCTAAAAGCTACAAAAACTCATGATACAATATTTGTCCAACACCAAAGTAGGAAAGGACAGATTAGCTGATGAGCATAGCTGCATACTTAGCTGCTAAATTACCAGATGTTTCCCTTAAGACTTGGGAGATACCCAAACAGACTCAACATGTCTCTTAATGCTTGATTATACTCCACAACTCTATTTGGTATCCGCAATTCTGTAAAAATAAATAAATAAATAACTACTTGCTCTTTCTTATTATAAGATACATGTCAAAATGTCTTCCATGAAGAAGAAATTCATGCAGCATCTTTCAACCCAGTCTCACAAGGATTCGTGAAACTGTCACGTAAATTAATCTATGGTTTCGTGTGCACCAACACGATTTTCTCAAGTTTTTCGTGCTGCATACAATGAAATTCAAACCAATGTATTTCAAGCGGAGGATATTTCATGCTACTCAGAACGTATTTCAAACGGATGTGCTACAACCGGAAAAACTACTGCAATGACGGGTTTGATTTTATTTTCATATCTGAATCTTAATCACACCCAGTGGTGTAGTCTACGTGATACGCAGGTATACGCCGTATACCCACTATAAATTTTCCAAATTTCCGTATAACCACTTAAAAATGCGCAAACATATGTATTATTATGTTTTTTGACATAACGTTCACTTTCCTGTTCATAAATTCGTCTTCTCTGTGTCAGGAAGCGGTGAAGCTGGATGGGGCGGGGGAAGGTATCTGGCTGAGAAGAGGACTCACTATAGGCCGACCACGTCCAACCGACGCGTCCATACGGGTGTAAATTTGACAAGTCGCTTCTATTTTATCAGTGCAGCTTTCCAGTGTTTATCATTGGTCTGTCAGCTCAGAAACACACAGACCAATTATGTACGAGTTCAGGCATCCCACATGACGCTACTCAGCCAATGACGTCGCTGAATGGCATCGCCGCTCTGCCTTCAAAAACCAGCTGAGAGATGAGCGACAAAGAGGACAGTAGTGATGGAAGTTCGGCACTTTTCAGAGAGCTTTTGACACGGCTTCCAAAGAAAAGCCGGCTCTTTCGGTTTCCAATTTATTATTGTTTGTAGCCTCATATTCAGCCTAACCAGGCAAATATGAATCATTTGTGTTTTGACAAACACTTTTTCATTCAGTGTTTTTATGAGAAGCCTTATAATTGAATCATTTTGTGCATTTGTTTTGTTACAAAAACAGGCATTCTTACTTATGTTTAATATTTCAATCATAGGCGTCAGTCGAGGGGGGGACGGTGGGGATGTGTCCCCCCCCACTTTTTGTCAGGGGTCATTTTGTCTCCAACACATTCAAATTCTTCACATGTAAGCCGTTGTAAACCCAGTTATTTTCAGTAGTATAGAAAATTCCGACGCTCCTGAACGCACCATCCGCACTCGGCCGAGAGTTGCACAGACATGCAGCACATCTTCGTGAGGTTAAAAAAAACCGTGCAGATGCTAAATTTGCGCCCGTGCCAAGTGGAAGCTCCGACCAGAGGCGTGCAGGGGCAAAATTTCGGCCCGGGAGAATTAGTACTATAGCAGCCCACAGACCCCTCTACCTGCATGTACTGATAGCTCAACAGGTTGAGCCTCCGCCTTTGGTGCGGTGGTTGTGAGTTCGAGCCCAGCTTGTGGCATTTTGCCGCCGTTCTTCGACATTTTCTCAAAGTGCTGTGGTCTCCATCCCCCCCACTTTTAAAAACAAACTGACGCCCTTGATTTCAATCAAATTTTTTTGCACAAAAACAAATGAACAAAACTCTGCACATGAACCCACAGAACCAGAACAGAAACAGAACCAAACTCAGTATTCAAACAGTATAAATGTCCTCAGTGTAGGTTGACATTCAGAAAAATCAGAAGCCCGAGCTTGGATGGGCTGATACCATTTCTTCTTTCAGTGAATATCTGCCGTGTTTTTGAGAAGATTCTCTCAGATGGAAGAAGTTGTCTGTCCTCCATCACCTTCACCAGGTGGAGCAGACTGAGGCCTTGTCCTGCCTCCAGCTCAGTGGGTCGTCTGCTGGTTGGATGAGGGGTTCCTCTAGATATGATCCTCCATTCCCACGTCAGCTGTAGGATTTCTCCTTGCAGCATCTCCTGTAGCTCTTCCATCAAAGAGCCTCCACACAGCAGAAGTTTGAGGTTCCTCCTCCACTTTGTCCTCTAATGGCGGAGGTGTCAGGCTGCTGCTGCTGCTCTTATTCTCTGAAGTTTCTCATCAACAGCTCTGTTGTCACTGAAGGCAACTTTCTTTAATCTAGGATCCAGTAACATGTTTTCTGCGAGGACAGTGTTAAACTCCATACTCCATTAAATACATTAGGAGTCAGCTCTTCAGATTCACTCCAAAGCATCGACTCTTAGAGTCATATCTTTTGCACATTATACATCAGTGGAGGACAGACTGTGGTCACATGCTGAACACGTTTGGCTCAACATACAGCTGTAAGGCAGCTTTCTCAACTATGAACATAATCAAAGCTAAATATTGTTCCAGACTCACCAATGAGCTCCTCTAAATATGTTTGAGAACAGCTCTGACACCATTCAGGCCATGATTCAAAACACTGGCAGGACAAGCAGCAGCTCAGTTCTCCCATTAAGCAGCAGAGATATAAGGGGAGTGATAGAAGACAAGAAAACAATGTGAAAGTGTTCAAATGTTTACATTTATGAGATTTAGGTATCGTTAAAGATGTATAGAAGTTGGTTCAGGTTGTTCAGCCACTTTTTTTTTTAAAGTTCTACACTTTATTTTAAGATATACGGTTACATAAAAAGTTATTTATTAATAAATGTCGAAATGTTTTTGAACCGTACTGAATTTATTTGACGGTCAGTTTTTGATTACATGCAGACCCTAATGTAACTACCAGGTTACATCAACATATATCACACTAATTCAAGTTAGACATTATGATGTTCTGGACCTTTGCTTTAATACATTTTCTTTGACAACCCAGTCTCATGGCCAAATGTGAAATACCTACGTCTGTCCACAAAACAAAATGTAACAGTCTCACAATAAAGGCCTGAAAATTGTAAAATGTTTACTTTTTTTTCTCCCTATTATTTTCTATTGGCCTGACGACAGGTCATGTGACTGCTTGCTGCAGGCCTTGCAGTGTGAGAACATCAATCAAAGTGCACCAAAGTGCATAAAGTCATAGAACAGGGTGTGCTGAATGCTCTGGGAGCAAGTCTGCAGTGAAAACACCTTTGAAGGGGTCAAGGGTCACTTAATCTGAAGACTTCAAATGAAGGAGACATTTTGTGCAACATATCGAGTATCATAAAAGTCATTCCCAGTGGAATTCAAGTCTGATATTGTGTGGGACTACTCAGAGCAGTCACATGAAGCACTGTACCTGTTTTCAAGGGTCTAGCCCCATGGGAACCCGCTTTTTTCAGCAGTGAGGCCTACTAGTAGTGATGAAGCCTGAGGTTTTCAAACATGTAAAAAAATTCCTGCTCGGTCATTTTTGGGTCTAGTGACACCAAATCAGACACACTGCTACTAGATCACCCCCTGACCTTGCATTTTTTTTTTCAGAGAGTTAGCTCAAAAGGGGCCTGAGTACGGACCTGTTTCTTACTCAACGATTAACCCTTTAATGTCCAAATGCTTCAAAATGGGCTAAAAAGGTCAAAATCTCACACGTTCCTTAACCAATTTGGACCAAACTGCACAGGTTCTATATATAGAGGCTAATGTGAACGCTCATGCACGTTTTCAGACCTCCAGGGGCCCTGAAGAAGGAATGAGGGCCAAAAAAGCATGTTTTTTCATAAATGTCCCTCTTTTGCTCTCATTTCTCTTCTGTAACACTCAGAGCATAAACCTGGGATCTGGTACCTCTGAAACATCTAAAATCTAAATCCACTGGAACTGTTTTGCTCGCGAAATCGCGCACCAAAACACCGGTTTTGGCGTGAGCTATCGCGCGATTTCGGAACGAGATTTGCTTTCTAGCGTCCCAAGATTTGGATACAGACCACAACAAATCGCTATTTGGAGGTTTTCGTTCACTTCTCATCTCTAGTATGTTGTGGGACACTCATTGAGACTATCCGAGTCAGTCAGTGTGGGGAAAAAAAGCACGTTAGGGCGGACTTTGACGCGGGGGGGGCAAGCTGCCCTATACTTTTCACTAGCTGAGCTGCTAAGCTGCTTGCCTGGCTAAATACTGGAGCTATGTCGAAAATTCATTTCTCCATCACTCACATGTATGAAATGACATGAAAACAGACCCCAGGTTGAAAAAAACGAAGTTTCCCTTTAAGTAAAATCTGGAAAGGATGTCCGATAAAAATATGTTTCAAGAAGAGACTTTGCAGAGGTAACCAACTCAGTCGACCTGATTTCCTCAGGCTGATAGTTTTGTCCCCTGTAGTTTTCAGCCCTGACCCTGGAACAGACAACAGAACTCTGCCCGAGTATCTCAAAGTGTGTACTGATGTATTTTTTAGCGATATCTGGAACAAGAATTTCCATTGGGATTAATAGAGTTTTGTCTTATCTTAAATTATTGAGGAGTTAAAGATCAGAAAAATGTAGAAATATAGGTGGGAGAGGCAGTTAAGTGCCTAAAAGTTATCGGTAAAGTTGTCCAATCTGTGGTAGAACATACTGCCAGGCTGCACCTCCAGTATTTGTGTTTTCAAAGTCAACTAAATTGAGAAGTACTTACTTGCAGTCAGTGTGTGTTGGTCTGTAGTAGAAAGCAGGAACCTTCTGCTCATATTTGGCCTTGGCTGCACTGTTTCCCATCGCAGCCACTAACTGAAAGGGAGACAGAAAACAACCTGGTCATCTCGATACTGCTCACAGTTGGATATTCATTTCAGTAGAATACAAAGCAGTTCCCAACACTGAGGCACTTCAGATGGTCAGAATAAATGGGAAACCACATAAATTACATGTAACAGTGTATTCATCCAGTTGTTTATCAGCTTTATTTTAAACCCGTATCTATAGTGCGTTTGTGTGTGTGTGTGTGTGTGTGTGTGTGTGTGTGTGTGTGTGTGTGTGTGTGTGTGTGTGTGTGTGTGTGTGTGTGTGTGTGTGTGTGTGTGTGTGTGTATTTATTTATGTTCTCTTTTTAGTCATTATTATTCTTGTTGATGTTGGGAATATGGTTCCCCTGTTCCTTGTTATGCAAATGCTCCTTTTAAAAAAATGTTAGAAATATAAACCTTTAAAAAAACATATCTATCAAATTTAATTTCCTTATCTGCAATAAACCTTGTAAAAGTTATTAATGATCATAATCCAAATCTCATAGAGAGTGTGAAGTTTTTGTGAACCTATAATAGTTCTCCTTGAACTTTCCAGATTTATAAATGGGAAGATATAAAAATAATTCTCCAACAGTTATGATTTTTTAGAGCTGATCCACATAACTGCCGCTGTGACATTTCAAGGTAAAAGGACTTACGGATGGTGACAACAAAGCTACAACAGGAGGAACAAAAATATATTAGGCTGTAGCACTGAAAACCATCAGTATAACGGACTTTGTTATCTTGAAATTAAGGCGTCTGCTTCCCTGTGGGATGAATTGTGGAAATGGCTACGCTGCAGTGGACATGTCCCCCCTGCCTCCATCTTGTATTTCACCCAAGGATAATCCCTGAGCCCTGTCCAGCAGGCTGAATCCCTTGACACACCTCTCCTCATCCTTCCAGGGACTGATGCAGTTTTGAGGCGCTTTCCAAGAGAAGGTCAAATAGCAGCCAAAAAATTCTATCCCAATGTAAAAATGTAAAGAAAATCACTGAAATTTGCATCTGCTGCCACAATTTGACACCTTGGATATAACACTTCAAACATGCTGTCAATGATATGAAAGCAACTATTTCTGTGTCATTTAGTGTACCCAGCTCTACTCAGTATCCCCTTGGTGTAAATTGCTCACTCCTTCCCACTGTGAGCCGCCTGCATTTGCAGAGCATGACATTCAGTTACTGGTGAATAAAATTAACAAATCTCCATGAGAACGTGATTTATATGGCAGCAAGAAATGAGGACATGTAAGTCTGATTTTTCCTCTATGCTCATATAAAATGAGTAGTCGGGGCCTCATTTATCAAAACATGCCTACTCCTACATTCACACAGTGTCAATGATGTACTTTGTAATACATCCATTTGGGTGTACGCATACAGACCATTTACATAATGAGACTGATTTTCATAATGCTTGTTGCTACACTGTAAATATTACTTTGAGTGTCAAATTTTATCTGAGCAATGAGAGTCCCGGATTATTACAACAGAAATGCTTGTCTACAGCAAACATGGTAGAAAATCTAGCAGCTAGGTTGACAGAGTTTACTGTAAAATTGAGGATTGTATTTCTGCAATGTGGAACTGTCTGCAGTTACAGCTACGAGCCAATGGGGGTTTGTTGGTGCACATGGTTGAGTGTGATTTGAAAGTATTGTGTCAGCAGCATTGTGTTGAATTTAGCTTGACTGTCTTTATGTAGGGTAAATGAAGCCGTAGGTTTAAGCTTTATTTTGTCAGACTTCATCCGCAGCCTATATTCTCAAAATAATCCCTGCAGCACATGCTCTAACTTTTAAGGAATTTTCTTGTGTATGCCTTGCTTTTTCATTGTTCTTAGAATTGCATCTGTTTGATAATGCCCTCTCAAGATGATTCACATGCAGTGTTTCCCCTCCTATATGACCGACGGGGCGGGCCACCTCGCTGGTATAGGCCACCGCCTCATTACAATTTTGCCGACATTGCCGCCTCACATTGCCGCCTCATGGTTCAGCGGCCCATGGGCGGGCCGTTTTGATATCTGCATAAGCATTTTTCAAAATAGAACGACACTGCCAACATGATTATAGAAACACTATAAACCCATGGAAAGCTTAGATTGATCAACATTAATCCCCACTTATATTTGATTTGCCTCATGTAATAAAGAGAGCATGTGTTCAAATTTAGTGTTTGTGTTTTCAAGAATGTTTACTTAAAGTCTTTAATTCAGCTGCCTGACACATATCACAGTGCAAAATTATGTATTCTAACTCAAGGTTAACAACTTCTAAAGAAGTTATTTCTTTGTTCAAAAAGGTAACAGTTTTGAAAACAGAACTAACTCCTTCAGAAAACCAGTTGTTAACCCAGAGTTAAAGTTTTCTTTCACATTTTTAAGTAAAATGAAGGTCATGACAAAACCTTTTTATTATAAATAAAAATGAAGTGGGAATTTGGTACCTAACATGTAGCTGTTTATAGAAAAAAAGTAAAAGTCACCACTTGATTCCAGATTCAAGTCCTTTGTCATCTTTTTCAAATTTGTAATAAGAACTGATGTGGCATTTTGGAATGGCTTGTGGAAATCTGACCAGAATATAATAGACTGGACTAGTTGACATGTTTTGATCGCAAGGACAAGTGGGTTTATATTTGTCATATTTTCTCCCCATCACTAATTTTTAGAAAAGAAACATGAAAATTTTATTTAATTTAGTTTTTGAAAATGGCTACAAATACAACAAAATGTGCTCCAAATTGTGCCAGAATGCCCCATTTTGCATCTTGATTTTCAAAATTTGGCCCTTGCCTACACCCCACCACCTCACAGCCATTTCAACCCAGGGGAAACAGTGACATGAAATCTGAATATATATGAATTTCGTTTCATTTTAACTTCTCCAAACTGCTCTTTTCCACTGTTCTCCTCCATGTCATGCCAAAGCTACTACTGTCTAGTTTGGCTCTAACCTTCATAAGTTGTAAATACGATTTCCAGAGTAAAATACTTATTTCTCTCAAGAAAGGTTAAGCTACAGATAGCTTCAAGGGCTTGGCAATGACTGTCTTTCAACAATCACATCCCAGAGACCTTTGCTATGACAGAGGGAAACTATAGGACCTGAGCTTATTCATACAATTGGTGTCGGTACTAAAATGAAACTTGGATAACGTATCTGGAAAAGTGCGAAACTGAGCCTGACTGAGACATGATTTTTGAGGCCAGTGCTAATTTTGGAGACTAAAAAGTTCCGATATCAATATATTGCCCAACATTCCTAATCAACACCACTGTTCAAAAGTTTGGGGTCACCTAGAAATGTCCTTATTTATGAAAGAAAAGCAGTGTTTTCAATGAAGATAACATTAAATGAATCAAAAATACAGTCTAGACATTGGTAATGTGGGAAATGACTATTCTAGCTGGAAACTGCTGATTTTAATGGAATATCTCCATAGGGGTACAGAGGAACATTTCCAGCAACCATCACTCCTGTGTTCTAATGCTACATTGTGTTAGCTAATCGTGTTGAAAGACAAATTGATGATTAGAGAACCCTTGTGCAATTAAGTTAGCACATGAATAAAGAGTGTGAGTTTTCATGGAAAACATGAAATTGTTTGGGTGACCCCAAACATTTGAACGACAGTGTATATCACCCATCATTCAAAATATAAATGCTAGAATTATATAGAATACAGGTATTGATAGGGTCATTATCAGCTTTTCAGCAATGTTTTTATACAAATTCAGTGAAGCTACCACTTGACTCTAATGTCTTATGACTGATTTGATGCAATACTTAGATTAAAAAGTGTTCCTTTCATTTTTTTTGAGCAGTGTATATCGGTGAAAGGTTAAATCCAGGAGTAAATGGGCTTTTAGTGGCATTATTACTGTAAGTCAACATGAAGCAAGATCCCTCCCTACACTGTTCTTGGAAGAAAATTAGTGAGGTTCAGCTAATAACACGAATACTCCTGTGGCTGATAGACAAAAGTGGCTCATCTGATCACTTGCGTTTTATTAGAATGGGACCACAACCGCTCCAGAGCTCTCAACAATCCTCTCAAAATCCTCCCAGCACTCCCTCAACTACAGTGAATAATATTTAAGACAAACAGACATCACTAAGTCTTCACAATATTTTTCCCCAGGATTTCAATCAAATCCATGCATCCAAATCATCTAATATGTGTGCTTCTGTTTGGGTTTTATCTCCGAACATTCAGTGCTCCCCTTCCATCTTGCTTTATAACACCTCTCCATTCTCCCCGAAAGTCAAATCCCCATTACATCCCAATTATTGTCCTCCCACACCTCCAGCATGCTGTTTTTCCTCATGACTCACATCAGCATCACCTCCCCCAGAGTCCTCTTTGTCACAGACTGGTGCTAGTTCAGCTCAGATGAAATTTCATACAAGGGACAACTTTACTTATCCCCTGGAGGGTCGAAGGCAGAAACTCAAAACATCCATTTCTGTGTTTACAATTTTGCACAGTGCTTATATTTCTTGCTGATGTATTTATGAATGGGGCAGGATTGCAAGGCACACAACAAATCAGCTTCTTTTTACTCAAAAGGGAAAAGCGTAAACCATTATTTCACTATTGAACTATATTGATCCCTGTGGTGAAATTTTCTCCTTCCAACAGGACGTCAGAGGTCAGGGTCAGCCTGGCGATCAATGCTGAGGAGATGATCAGAATTTAGATGTCTGGGTGCAGCTATCACAGCCAATTAAAGCAGCATTAACAGACTGATACTGGCTATATCAAGCCAGATGAAAGTCTGACCTTTTTCATGTAACCTACATTTCCTAAAAAAAGCTAAGACTTATGTACAATTACAGAGCGAAAAGCAAACAGCAACCAGTAGTAAGAGATCTGCATCTACACTCTGTGTCAGCAAGCACAGCTGCTTTGGATTGAAAAAAATCCACCATTTCCTGTCTTTTCAGCCACATCGCTCCTCATCCTTCTTTATTTTCTGTCATATTGTTAAGCAAATGTCCCCTGACTGGGTTGTTTCCATAGAAACAATAGTGATGTTTTAGATTCTGTAGTCATCATGGCCTTCATGCATAATATGTCTGTATTCTGTGCATATTCAGCATGGTCACATATCAGATATTAGGGGTGTGAGATTAAATCGTGACGATATTTCTCGTTTAAGTGAAAAGCTGTCTCGCGGGCACAGGGCAGAAGCCCATAGATATCTATACAGAAGCCTATCAGACTGTGAGCTATGTAAACATCTATTTGTGACCTATGGGGGCAGTAATGCGCCTTTGCTGCGTTTAGTCTGCCAAAAACTGACAAAAAGAAGGAGAAGGAATGCTGCAGCAGCAGCAGTAGCCAGAATGACGTTGGAGTCTGAAATCACCATTGAAGATGCCCCCGCCACATTTAAGTTGTTTGTGTGGCAGCATTTTGGGTACCCAGTGGAGATAATAAACGGCAACCGAGTGACGGACAAGACACGGACAATATGTAAGCAGTGTAAGAAAATAATGCCGTACACCGCAGCTAACACGAGCACTATGCTAAGACACATACAGAGCTACCACAGCTCGCTAAAATCACTTGCACCTGTGATGAAAGCAGCTAAAGGCCCGACAACACTGACGCCTTTGCACCTAAACTTCCAGACTCAAGCGCCAGGGCCATGGCCAATAACGAGAGAAAACGGCGTTTTCATTGCAGCTGATATGAGGCCGTTATTTGTGGTAGAAAACCCGAGATTTCCTCCATACACTGGAACCGAAGTACACCATTCCGTCAGGTATGCATTTTACACGCACAGTGGTCCAAAACCTTTATAAAGAGTCGAAGATTAAAGTTTGCACTTTTTTGCAGTCTGTATTGACAGAGTAGTAATTTGGCTACAGTTTTGAGCATATTGTTTGCACATTAAAAAAGGAAATATTTACTTGTATTTGTGGAAAGGTCAACAGTTAAAAGTTCATGCTTCAGTCATGCATGGAAGTAAGTTACAAAACATCTCAAAATTCCCGTGCATCTTTTTGTGACTGTCAAATAAAAAAAAAAAACTCTTTGTCCAGTTATATATTTTGTCATTTTAGTTTTCTTAAATGTGAAAATATTGTCTCATCTCGTCTTGTTCTCGTGAAACCCAATATCGTGTATCGTCTCAGGAGCTGAGTGTATCGTCACACCCCTACCAGATATGCATTATGTTACACATACTGGGATTTATATTCAATTAGTGCAAAGAATGAAGAGTATGAATGCAGTCAAAGCTCATTCAGATAGTGTCGTACAACTGAAAAGAACCCAAGCGGCAGGCATAGGCGGGTGGATGAAATGAATAATGATTTAATGAAAACAGGATTAAATTAGCAGAAAACTCTTAATAACTGTGACAGGAGGAAACCATGGGGAAGAGAACATAAACTAAACTAACCAAGGGCGGACCAGAAGGCCGAAAAAAACTAATAATCAAAACTACAACAACGTCAGAAGATGGTCCAGGGGCTGGACAGGCTGGAGTCGGACAGGTTAACGGGACCGCTCTGGAGGACGGCCCGGGTGCAGGACAGGCTGGGGCTGGAACGAGAGCGGAGAGCCAGGCCGACAGAGGTCTTCTGGCGGCTGGGCTGGGAGCCGGCAGGTGGCAAGACAGGAACCTTCTGGAGGCCGGGCTGGAACCGGCAGGTGGCCCGACCAGAACCTTCTGGAGGCCGGGCTGGAACCGGAAAGTGGCCCGACCGGAACCTTCTGGAAGCCGGGCTGGAACCGGAAAGTGGCCCGACCGGAACCTTCTGGAGGCCGGGCTGGGAACCGGCAGGTGGACCGGCGGGACCCCTCCGGGGGCCGGGCTGGGAACCAGCAGTGATGGAACCCCTCCGGAGGTCGGGCCGGTGGCCGGACTGGAGACCAGCGACGGCGGGACCCCTTCAGGGGCGGAGCCGAGGGTGGAACACCTCAACAAGGACTCGGGGGAGGCATTCTGCCTGTTCAAGGACTCGGGGGAGGCATTCTGCCTGTTCAAGGACTACAGGAGAGGCGGGAAACCTCTTTAAAGCTGCAGAGAGGGCGGAATGCCTCCCTAAGGCTGCAGCCAGAGCTTCTTGCTCTCTGGACGCTGCAGGGGGAGCCTGTTACTCCTCCAGAGCTGCAGCAGGAGCCTTTAGCTCCTTCAGAGCCGTGGGGGGAGCCTGTCGCTCCTTCAGAGCCGCGGGGGGAGTGTTTAGCTCCCCAGACGCTGCAGCAGGAACCTTTAGCTCCCCAAACGCTGCAGCGAGAGCCTTTAGCTCCCCAAACGCTGCAGCGAGAGCCTTTAGCTCCACAGACGCTGCAGCGAGAGCCTTTAGCTCCACAGACGCTGCAGCGAGAGCCTTTAGCTCCACAGACGCTGCAGCGAGAGCCTTTAGCTCCACAGACGCTGCAGCGAGAGTCTTTAGCTTCTCAAACGCTGCAGTGGGAGTCTTTAGCCCTTTCAGAGCTGTGATGCGAGCTTCAAGCTCTTTTGTGGCTATGGAGAGAGCTCTTAGCTCTTTTAAAGCTGCAGGGAAGGCTGGGAGCCTCAATGCTGTAGGGCCCACATGGCCCTCAAGGACAGAAGGCGGGCCGATGGGCCCCTCAGGGACAGAAGGTGGGGAGGCGGCATGGGGTCTCTCCACAGCCGGAGGGAGTGAGGCGGCATTGACCTGCTCGGGAGCTGCAGGGATGCAGAACCCCTCCGCAGCAGGAACCGGGGAGCCACGGCACTTCCTGGTGCTGCGCCTTCGGCGACCGGGTCTCTTGGCGGACTCAACAGAAAGCTGGGGAACTGACTCAGGTTGGTTGCTGGCCGGAACGATAGTGACCGATGAGCCAGCTAACCCAGGAGCAAGCGGAGAACCAACTGGTGAACTAACAGCCGGGTGACTAACCGGTAATCTAGCAACAGGGTGGCTAGGTGGTTGCGCAAAAAACTCAGGTGGAGTCTGACGGGTCAGAGAGGGTTCTACAAACTCGAAAACAAAGTCAGGCAGAGAGCGGAGGAGCCAGGGCTTCTGGGCTATTTCACAGAATGCCATAGACGAATAGTCTCTTCTTTGTATAAGACTTGTCGCCCTGTTCCATAACCCATAAAGGCGGGCAAGGGAATTCAGCAGGTCACGGGAGACTGGGGCCGACTAGTGAGTTCACAGTCCAATCCTAGGGCCTTGTCCAGCAAAAATGAACACAGCTCGCTAGAGCTTATGCTAACAGGGACTGACCGAGAGCTTCTAGGATTCTTAAACCTTCATCGTCTCATAGAAGACGCCTTAATCGCTAGTTGGGTCCCCATGAAGGGAGAGTCCCAGTCACTAGCAGACATGGCCACTGGGGGGTGGGATCTAAGGGAATTGGAGGTGGCGCTGACTGTGGCGAAAAGGGCTAAACTGGTTGTGCTCTGCACTGTGCCTGCTGGGTTCTTGGGTGGCCGGGTCATTCTGTCATACAACTGAAAAGAACCCAAGCGGCAGGCGTAGGTGGGTGGATGAAATGAATAATGATTTAACCCTTTACGCTTCAGTGCGTCGTAGGTGTACCGCCGGCGGTACACCTACTAATTTGCATAGGAATTTCAAGAATGTCCGACGGCTGCAAACCCAATTATACAAACACTATACGCCGATGGAAAGCTTAGATTCTCATGAATCCGCCGGTATAAACCACTTTCAGATGTGATTACCACAGCGGGTGAGAAAAACACATTTGTCCGACAAAAACAAATATTCATCCATCCGTTCTCTATACACGGCTTCAACGCACACAGCGCGACTCACATTTCCGGGTTCATTATTACACACAGAAAAAAGATTCCACAAAAAACGGCCATAATCCAACCTTTTACATCCAGACAACACAAGCCAGTAAACTATTTTGTCCAAAACATGTCCTGAAGTCGGTATGAAATCCACGAATTGGTCGTTTTCAAGGAAATGCACCTCGCGATGTGCGTCCAATATTCCCTGTATTTTTCGTCATTTTTTTTATTTAAAAATAGAATATTAGCGATTTTTTGTACTGAAAACGGCTGGAATTGACTGAAGCTTAAAGGGTTAATGAAAGCAGGATTAAATTAACAGAAAACTCTTAATAACTGTGACAGGAGGAAACCATGGGGAAGAGAACATAAACTAAACTAACCAAGGGCGGACCAGAAGACCGAAAAAAACTAATAATCAAAACTAAACTAAAATACAGGGAGAGAAACTCACAGGAGGTGCAGAGAATTGTCTATAGTCTGACGGGCGGCAAGATGGGCTGAACAGGCTGAGCCGAGGAAGAAACAAGACGAGGGCAGGAAGACAGGTAACAGTCCAAGGGGAAAATGAGTCCAATAAACGGTATGCAGGAAACGGAGAGTGCTGTACAGGGTTTGGTGGAGTGCGTCGTGGTCTGGCAGATGAGTATGGAGCAATGACCCGGCAGTGAGTTGTGCAGAAAGGCCGGCTTAAATACTGCAGTGATTGTTAATGGAGTTCGGCTGTGCTTCCTCAGCTGAGCTTCTCCTCAGCTGAGCTCAATTAGCCAGATCAGAGGGGCTGGCACCAGAGGAGTGTGACAGATAGATTCAAAAAGAAATAGTTCAACATTTAGGGAAGTAAAAAAAATTGTTTCTTTAAGAGTTAAAAGATTGATACCAATAACTTCTTGGAAGCCTCTGCTTTTGCCGGACAAGTGGCTTCACCCAAGAAAGAGTCTGGTACATAACTGCCTGTAAAACTAAACACTGTTTTTACAGTTTATAGAGCATCAACTGGTGAGCTTTCACATTTACACATTTCACATTTACAAAATGTAAAACATCTTTTCACTGAAAGCTGTTTTATTGAGACACCTACAAAAGGGACTCAGAAAAGTTTAGAAAGTGCAGGACTTAAGTAGCATCCTGCCGGACACTGAAGTAATACTGTTATAACAAAACCATTTGATCCCTCTCTTTTCTGACAGTGAGTATAATTACACAAATACTGTTGACACAACCTTAAGACATATACCTCATTGTCGATCACACTGTAGTCTTTCTCCTAAACACTGAGTTTCTGTTTTATCTGGAGCATCAAAAACCGTTCTTGGATGCTTTCTATGTTTTCCTGGCTCCACCATACTCATTGTTGCCGTAGTGTGCTAAGGCTAGGCTGCATCGCTACCTGTGTGTCAGCATGTGAACATTGCCACAGGAACTAGATTTGAAACTCAAATATATTGCAAAATACAGAGAGACTTACTTGGCACAGATACTCAAAATAATCAGTGTGCAAACTTGCTTGGCTTTAAGTCCTGTGCATCAGAATTAAGGCAGAACATCCACCTACTTTGTCTGCAACTGAGTTCCCCTCTTATTATTTGCAAACATTTAACATGAAAGACAGTGAAACATAAATCTCATTTTGCTATGCTTGCAGCATTTTAAGACCTTTGAAAGATGTTAACTGCAAATTATAAGGGTAGTTAAAGCCTGTCTTTGCACAGAGTCAGGTTAGTTGTTTTGTTTGCTAAGTTACAGGGTGGGGAAGCAAAAATGTCCTGTCAGGTAAAAACAACTATAAATGGGTATAACTTTTTTATTCTTTGGAATTTTGAACTGACTTCTTGAAGAACACAAATTTAAAGCTTTCAGAACATGTTTATTCAATATGTCCTCCATCAGCCATGATGAAGGTCTCGATACAGCCTCTGAAAGAGGCACAGGCCCTCCTGATATCCTCCTTGGGGTAGGCCTCCCATTCCCTGGAGAATGCAGCCTTAAGTAAATCCATATTGGCATGAGGGATGGCATTAGTCCTCAACTCAGTGGCGCCCCATCAGAAAAAATCCAGGGGGTTCAGATCAGGTGAGCTCGGGGGCCAAATGCCTTTGGGCCAGAAGTTCGCCATATTCTACTCACAGAACTTTTGGACCTTGATTGATGTGTGAGCAGAAGCCCCATCTTGCTGCCACACATAGTTGTTGTCAGGGTAGGTGGCCTTCAGCCAGGTCAAAACGGTGTATCTCAGAACTTTGTAGTACACATCAGCCGCAATTTTCTGATCTGGCTTGAAGAAGTTGGGGGGCATCTTATTGCCATCTGAGCCCAAGACTCCCAGGACCATCTGGAGATCTCTTGGTGCCTAAACTGGGTTGTCTGGCATGCTGGATGCGGCGAATGGTCCTCTCACTGATGCCAACAATCTTGGCAATGTCCTTCTGAGGGATTTGGGCATCCAGGAGATCACAAACCCTATTGCGTTTTGCTTGTTGCTTGCTCACTTCACAATGCACCAAGGTCTGACAAATACTAAAAAGATTGGTTTAAGGTAAGGAACTTTGATTTTAATTATTGTTTTGATTACCCTCACCGTTTGGGCAGGACATTCAAATTTGGCAATAGGACATTTTTGCTTCCCCACCCTGTAAACTAACCGGGTCCTGGCTATAGCTTCATATTTATAAGAGTGTTCTCAAAATTCTCACTTTAAATCCTAAAATTTCCAACAATTCCTATAAGCAAAATGTATACACTATGTTCAAAAGTTTGGGGTCACTTAGAAATGTCCTTATTTTTGAAATAAAAGCAGTTTTTTTTTCAATGAAGAGAATGTTAAATGAATCAGAAATATAGTCTAGACATTGTTAATGTGATAAATGACTATTCTAGCTGCAAACAGCTGATGTTTAATGGAATATCTACAGAGGCCCATTTCCACCATCCATCACTCTTGTGTAATGGTACATGTTGTTATCTAATCGTGTTGAAAGACTAATTGATGCTTAGAAAACTCCCCCTGCTTAGAAAACCCTTGTGCAATTATGTTAGCACATGAATAAAAGTGTGAGTTTTCATGGAAAACGGGAAATTGTCTGGATTACCCCAAACTTTTGAACGGTAGTGCTTGTGATTTAAGAAAAAGTGGCATGTTTATCTTTTTTCTCCACTTACAGTAGTTTTCTCTGGTGGTCCAAGCTTGTCATATGACTCATGAACAAATATACCAGTCAGGTCGGGTCAGTTAAGTTTTTCTCGATCTGAATCAAACGTCTGACAACAGACAACATTATATGCTGTAAAGGGCCTTCAGGCTAATTTGTGATTTTGACCTTTATGTAAGAAACACTGACACTACAGATAAAGAAAAGAGTTGTTTAGCATGAATTTGGAGTTTGCATATGTTACTGAAAGCAAGTGAAATGAAAAAAGCTGAAATTAATTTGATGCTAAATTAAAACTCTATTCACTGTTTTTATCATCGTGGTGATGTATAAAGAGGTCTGACAGTTTTTTAAAGACATTCTAGCACATTTTAGAAATTGAGTTGAGTCCAATACTGTCCTGATACACATCCTGTGCTGCACTTGATAGTAAAAGATCTCCTACTGTATAATATTGTCTCGGTAATATCCACAACTGTCACATTCCCATGGCCTGATCCTATCTAACACTGTGGAGGCGTAGTGTGAGCAGCATGTTAGCAGAGCAGTTATCTTTGTCTCTGTCTGTACATAACGTGTTCAGGTGCAGTGCAACACTGAACAAGCGTACCTAACAGAAAAGTGAGAATGTTTTAGGAAAAAATATGTTTTTGAATGAAAATCATTGTCTGGTATGTTGATATTTTTATTGTATTTGGTGGTGAAAGTGACACCAGACGTACAATATTGTTGAAAAGTTTGGGATCACTTAGAAATGTCCTTGTTTTTGAAAGAAAGGCATTTTTTTTCAATGAAGATAACATTTAATTAATCAGAAACCCAGTCTAGACATTGTTAATGTCGTAAATGCATATTCTAGCTGGAAACTGCTGATTTTTAATGGAATATCTGCATAGGGGTACAGAGGCCCATTTCCAGCAACCATCACACTGTGTTCGAACAGTACATTGTGTTAGCTAACCGTGTTGAAAGACTAATTGATGATTAGAAAACCGTGGTGCAACTATGTTAACACATGAATAAAAGTGTGGGTTTTCATGGAAAATATTCAATTGTTTGGGTGACCCCAAACTTTTGAATGGTAGTGCATGTAGATGTAGATTTTTGCCACAACCACCGTACTTCCACTTCGCTGGCATCCCACGTGTCCTGGACAGACTTGACCCGGCTGATGTGGGGGATACTCCGGTGAAGGAGCGAGCAGGCCTGGCAAACAAACACACCCAAGGTCAGCGACGCCCAATCCGGTTCTGCGGGAGAGAAAGGGAAGGAGGGAGAGCCAGGGGAATGAATTAGACAGATGACGCAGGGAGTGCAAACATGGAGGTGAAAGGAGCAAAGTGAGTTTAAGGAGAATGACAAAAAGGGAGGAAATGAAATTTGGGAAAGGAGTACGGAAGAATGACGGGGGAGAGATAGAGGAGAGATAAGGGGGGAGGGGGTGAGAAAGTCTTGTCATAAAGGTGCCGCAACAAAAAGAACAGCAGCTCAAGCTCGAGGCTATAAATACTGAAAGTGCTGATGCCAGTGCTGTTAAGGGGTAATAGAAGCAAAGTAAATGAAGCAAATATTACAAGGGACTCTTTTTGAGTGTGTCCCTGCTCATA
Source organism: Acanthochromis polyacanthus (assembly GCF_021347895.1). Lineage (NCBI taxonomy): Eukaryota > Metazoa > Chordata > Actinopteri > Pomacentridae > Acanthochromis > Acanthochromis polyacanthus. The sequence goes on from NC_067131.1 coordinate 23,234,340, forward strand.
AAGAGGAACGGGGCTGCAAAATATAATTTTGGGGAAATCCTATTTAGCGTACTGACAGGAAACAGACCACCTGGGATCTGATTAGAACTCAATGAAGGTGGTTATCATGTTAGTTACTGCATCAGACTCACATGCATGCATGCACACACATAGTCTCATCAGCAGTCAGAGAGAATGTGCAAAGAAAGAGAAGAGCTTTCGCTCTGTGGCAGCATCTGTGGGTGGTCAGCAAAGGTAGATCTGAGTCACTGCATCACACGCACACTTTGATTCTGTTCATGCAAATGAAATGTTCAAAGTCAAGAGACGTGATGTGTGACAGAGACAGGAAGACAAGAGTGAAGTGAAAAACTGAGCATCAGACACAGAAGAGAGACTCACACACAAATACTACAGACGGTCTAATTAGTGGATGTTAAAGCTTAGTAGCTATAGCCAAAGAAACAGTGCAAATTTGCAAATTGACTAGTAACGCTGGCAGCTGGTCAGTGAAATGGCATTATCGTCATTGCTGTTTCTCAACTTCAGATTTTATATTTTTAGCTCTGGATATGCCAGTGTCGATTGCTCTATCACCTTTTCCCCAACTGTTGGCTGGTTTACCAACTTTGATGGTCAACTGATCTTTACTCAAGAGCAGGAGTCGGCAACCCGCGGCTCCGGAGCCGCATGCGGCTCTTTCATCCCTCTGTTGTAGCTCCCTGTAACTTTGGAAAATAAATAATCAGCAGGCTATTTAAATAAAATTTCTTTTATTTTAGATTGTTAATTTTTAAAATTTAATTCTAAATTTGAAGATTATGGTGATCTTGTAACATCAAAATAAAACGTCTTAATTTTTGTCTGTCAAAATATGCATCCCAGCCGTCAATCTCCGACCCTCACCGGCCTGCGTGTATTCATTTGGAGTCCTGTTGATCTTCGGATCCCAGTGTTTGCTCTACATTCATTCAGCAGCGGCGGGCCACCATTCCTAAATCCTAGCCGTCGCTCCTTCAAATTTCTTTCTTTTTCTTACTGTCGCAAATACACCACCTCCGCATGTCTCCGCCTTCACGGCAGAGTCCTGCATTGTGTCGGGTACTCGTGAGTACTAAGGTAAACCACGGATAATTGTCTTGCTCCGTATCTATTCTTTGACATGTCAGGTTAATAGGACGTTACTCGCGAGAACACAGCTCGATGTCACGTCCAGCATCCAGGCAGCAGGTCAGAGAGTCAGAGGAGTGTCGTCTTGGAAAATAGGGCAGAAAAGTTATTAGCTTAAGATAAAAAGATAAATAGATTTTACAAGTTAAATAGACATTCGCAAAATATTGATTTCCAGCTAACATTACGTAACATATGATTTCCAGGAGCAAAAATGACATTAACCAAGTAAGATAAATATTAGTGGTAGGACACGATTAAAAAAATGAATCTATCTAATTAGAGGCTTTGTAAATAATTAATCACGACTGATTAACAAGGGCATAAAGGTAAAAAAAAAAAGCGATATATGCAGTGTTGTCTTCATTTTAAATGTCAAAAGGATTTTGCGGCTCCCGGTGTTCTCTTTTCTGTGGGAAACGGGTCGAAATGGCTCTTTGAGTGTTAAAGGTTGCCGACCCCTGCTCTAGAGGCATCATGATATTTTTGTTTGTTAGTGAAATGTCCTGCTTACTGGTGGCCGGACTGCCATGAAATTGGGAACTTAGATTCACAATCCTCTCAGAGTAAAGTGATTTGTGATCCCTCAATTTTCTTGTCTACCACCATTATTAGGTCAAAATTACATCTTAAGCTGCCGGAGAGAGACGGGGGCATGGCCCTACCGTCATTGAAGGATAATTATATATCAGTACAATGAAGACCCCTAGTGTACTGGTGGAACCACTCTTACAGTATGTGGCCAACTGGGAGACTATTGAGTTATCAGTAACAGACATACCAAAACAATCATTACTGGGCCATGGGGGAAACTAATAAGACACCACAGACAACAAGTCAATTTATAAGTCTTTCTTTGAATGTATGGGGGGAAGTGATCAAACGCCTCCAGCTTTTAAATGAGGTGAAGGTACTTAGATGGCCAGCATACCCAGAGTTCAAACCAGCAATTCTGGATCAGAGGTTTAGGCAATAAGCTCACTGTGATATTACAGTCATGTGCAAGATTGTTAAAAAAGGAAAAATTTTCTTGCTTCAGTAACTTATGTGAGACGCGTGGTTTGGGCAAACTGGAGTTCTTTAGGTATTTGCAGCTCCAGGACAACTTTTGTAAAACAATAAAAGGATGCATCCCATCTGCAGTCACTCAAACATTCATGGACGCCTATAACTCTGGCAACAATAAAGGACTTGTAAGCAAGCGATACCATGACCTCAACTCTCTGAAGATAGACACCACAGACCATGCAAAACAAAGATGGAAAAGAGAGCTGATCATAGACACAACATAGGACAAGTGGCTGAGTGCCTGGAAAACACAGGTATCCTCCACCAACTCAAAGACTTGGAGGAACTTTTGTTGGAAGAACTTAATTAAATTCTCTATCACCCCTAAAGAGGAATCAAAACAAACGGACACCTAATACAACTGCTGGAGTTAATGTGGAGAGACCAAGACTGATGACACTCATATATTTTGGCCTTGCCCTATGATCCAGGTCTATTGGAGGAAGGTGACGAGAATTATATCAAAGGTCATAGGCTTTAATATCAATGTGACATAACAGTTTTTCTTGGGATCATCCCTAATGATATTAATGCAAATGGCTAAAGATTTTGCTGGCAGTGAGTAAAAACACCATCACAAAAAATTACATCTTAAGAGTTTCAACAGTGATTATATTACCATTAGTCTCAGTTGTACTTTATGTTAATGTGAATTAATAAACATAGGTTAACATGACAATAGGCCAAACTGAGATAATATAATACCTTCCACATTTTAGAATGTTACGAATAAAGGCAGCCTCTGGGTCTGTGAAGTGAGGTCAATGTGGGAGTGCCTTAAAAGTTAAATTGTAGGGCTGGTAGGAGTAGTACTCCTCTGGTTGCAAAAAAGGTCTCATTGTAGAGAAATTAAGGTTATTTCTTGATTCCTTACTTAAGTAGACATTTTCCTAATGAATTTATGGTGTCAGTTGCTAGTTTCAAGACTTTAGGAATAATTTTAAAGTAGTGGTAGGATGCTATAAAAAATTAATTAACTAGAGGCTTTGTAATTAATTAATCGTGATTAATCACATTTTAGTCAAATAGCAATATTTGATACAATAAACAAAGTTTTTCATCCATCCATCCTCTATACACTGCTTTATCCTCACTAGGGTTGCAGGGGGTGCTGGAGCCTATCTCAGCTGACTTGGGCGAAGGCAGGGGACACCCTGGACAGGTCACCAGTCTGTCACACGGCTACATATACAGACGAACAATCACTCTCACATTCACACCTACGGGCAATTTAGAGTAATCAATTCCCCTCAGCATATTTTTGGAATGTAGGAGGAAGCTGGAGAAAACCCCCGCATGCACAGGGAGAACATGCAAACTCCATGCAGAAAGATCCCAGGCCCAGGCCGGGATTTGAACCGGGGATCTTCTTGCTGCAAGGCGACAGTGCTAACCACTAGACAACTGTGCAGCCCTCAGAGTTTTTCAATTCAACTAAATTTACTTTGACAACTGAATCGATGAATAGACATATATGTGAACTTCAACAACAAAAATGTTTGCTTAATTTATATTTGTCTGCATTTTTCATCTCTCCGTGACATTCACGGATTACTGCAAACTCAACATGCAATTTGCTACTATATTCAGCATTTCAAGACTTTTTGTAAACTCAAGCACTTCAAATGTCTTGCATTAGTGTTACCAGTGTGCCAGAAATTAGTGAAAAATATATATATATTTTCTGTAATTAATTAATCAAAAGTAACATGTTAAAGTCCCAAATTTAAAGTAAACTAAATGATAAAGCAGGGTATGTTTTAGGTCGGTGCTGCCCTTTGATTTACAGGTCTCTACATATCACCATGTCTGGTATTCTCCATTATTTGGTGAAAATTTTATCTATTATGTGCAATTAAACCAAGATGGCGACAACCAAAGGCGAAACTCAATTCTTCTAAAAGAACATGCGTGGCGTCATCATCACTGCTACATCCATCTTTTTTTGCTTGAGTACAGCCTCCCAGGGATCCTGGTGTGACTTTAGATTATTTGCCTTGTTGCCAAATAAATCACAATCAATCGTCAAAATGCTGTAGAATAATTTCTATTTGCTGAAATATTGATTAATTGATTAACCCTTTACGCTTCAGTGCGTAGTAGGTGTACCGCCGGCAGTACACCTACTGATTTGCATAGGAATTTCAAGAATGTCCGACGGCTGCAAACCCAATTATACAAACACTATACGCCGATGGAAAGCTTAGATTCTCATGAATCCGCCGGTATAAACCACTTTCAGATGCGATTACCACAGCGGGTGAGAAAAACACATTTGTCCGACAAAAACAAATATTCATCCATCCGTTCTCTATACACGGCTTCAACACACACAGCGCGACTCACATTTCCGGGTTCATTATTACACACAGAAAAAAAGATTCCACAAAAAACGGCCATAATCCAACCTTTTACATCCAGACAACACAAGCCAGTAAACTATTTTGTCCAAAACATGTCCTGAAGTCGGTATAAAATCCACGAATCGGTCGTTTTCAAGGAAATGCACCTCGCGATGTGCGTCCAATATTCCCTGTATTTTTCGTCATTTTTTTTATTTAAAAATAGAATATTAGCAATTTTTTGTACTGAAAACGGCTGGAATTGACTGAAGCTTAAAGGGTTAATTGTTTCTGCACACATATCCACATAATACCATCTTTGTCTACATTGTTTACAGTGGTGTTCACTACAAGTTTGCCTACATTTCTCAGTAGCATGGTGGTACCATCAGTGTTTTCTCAATCAAATGGCTTTTCAGTGTGAAGTTATTTCATGGATCAAGTAGCCCAGATAGCAAACTATGGGTGAATCAATGTTGAATCTATGTTGAGACCTAACGTCGAAATTATACAGAAAGCGCAAGGTTGATAAAATGTTGAGTCAACGTTTGCTTACATAGATTACATGTTTGCAAACATAGATTCAACATTAATTAAACATTGACCTGTCAAACATTTTAATTAAACCAAAATACAATGTAGATTCAATGGTATCTTTTAAACACAAACTTCAATGCTGACAAAATGTTGTTGAATCAACGTTGATCCAACCATCAGTCTTCAACCGTAACCACAATTCAACCTTCTTAACCCTAATTCAACATTGATTTAACATCTTTTGCTATCTGGGTAAAGTGTGATTTATGGTTGAAAAGCAAACGTTGACTCAACATTTTATCAACCTTGCACTTTCTGTATAATTTCTACGTTAGGTCTCAACATAGATTCAACATTGATTCACCCATAGTTTGCTATCTGGGAGTACTGTAGTGTCCACACAAGATACATTTTCCTGAGCATTTCTGAACCAACAAGCACTGTGGAGCTTTGGCTGCAGTTTGAAATAAATCAAGGATCAGTCCATGATGTCATCACCATATGTACATATGCATAGTAGACAGAAGCATATGGTAAGCCATTTCAACATTTAGTTTGGCTATCCAGAAATAAAACTGTATATCATCAACATTATTTTGAATACACACTATCATTCAAAAGTTTTGGGTCACTTAGAAATGTGCTTATTTTTGAAAGAAAAGCTTTTTTCAATGACGATAACATTAAATGAATCAAAATGACAGTCTAGACATTGTTATCGTGGTAAACAGCCATTCTAGATGGAAATGTCTGTTTTGTTTTAATGGAATATCTCAATAGGGGTACAGAGGAACATTTCCAGCAACCATCAGTCCTGTGTTCTAATGGTACATTGTGTTAGCTCATCGTGTTGAAAGACTAATTAATGATTATAAAACCCTTGTGCAATTATTAGGGCTGCAACTAATGACGCGTTGACGAATCGTGTGAGCACGATACGTCATCAAAAGCGGAAGTGAACGCACCATGAAACAGAAATCTCCGTCCGACCGAAGCGCGGAACACGGACGTACATCCGCGCTGCATCGTGCATATATTATATACGCATGATGCAGTGCGGACATCCGCGATCCATCATAAGCGCGGATGTCAGCGTTTACTATACAGCTGTATCTAAATGCGGACGTCCGCGCTGCATCGTGCGTACATAATATATGCATGATGCAGCGCCGATGTCCGTCCGTGTTCCGCGCTCCGGTCGGACAGAGATTTCTGTTGCATTGCGCGGTCACTTCCGCTTTTGATGACGTATCGTGCTCAGACAATTCGTCGACGCGTCGTTAGTTGCAGCCCTAGCAATTATGCTATCACATGAATAAAAGTGTGATTGTTCATGTAAAACATGAAATTGTCTGAGTGACCCCAAACTGTTGAACAGTAGTGCAATTTTATTGTGACTGATTGTGATTGATTTTTATTCCAGATATCTATACTCACATGCAAAAGAAACGCAAGTTTCTTTTACCTGATGAAAAATTAAATTTGGTTTCCCAAAACAAAAATGCATTTGGTACTTTGTGGTGCATGGTGTGTTCTTAACATTTTCTGTTGCGTTTTGTAAGGTTGGTGTGAAAACCGAAGACGGAAAACGAATCGTCGCAATACACCAATGCATTGATGATGTGGACATGATTCACACTTTGCACGTGCAATTGAATATGCACGATTTATCGACACCTTCAGTGGGTATAAATTTCATTCAAGATCATAGGCATTTCACTTGCTGTTTAACTATGCCACACTTAAACCAAATTGAGAGGAACCAAGCCATCGGACGTCTGCAAGCTGGAGAGTCTGTCCGGAGACATTGCCCGTCACTTTAATGTCAACATCACCACCATTTACCATCTCCAGCGTCGATACAACACCACACAGAGCGCTGATGACCTTCCCCGAAGCGGACAGACTCTCCAGCTTGCAGACGTCCGATGGCTTGGTTCCTCTCAATTTGGTTTAAGCGTGGCATAGTTAAACAGCAAGTGAAATGCCTATGATCTTGAATGAAATTTATACCCACTGAAGGTGTCGATAAATCGTGCATATTCAATTGCACATGCAAAGTGTGAATCATGTCCACATCATCAATGCATTGGTGTATTGCGACGATTCGTTTTCTGTCTTCGGTTTTCACACCAACCTTACAAAACGCAACAGAAAATGTTAAGAACACACCATGCACCACAAAGTACCAAATGAATTTTTGTTTTGGGAAACCAAATTTAATTTTTCATCAGGTAAAAGAAACTTGCGTTTCTTTTGCGTGTGAGTATATATTGTCATTCAGACAACTCATAACGACAGACATATTTGTACTTCAGGCTAGACTGGTGAAAGTGATATTTGCAGATATCTCAAATGCCATTATGGCTGGTCTGTATTGTTGTATATGATGCTGGTTTCACATTAGATATTGGTCCAAGCAAAGACTTTGAAAAGCAGAAGTAATGTTCTTTGTTGTGGTGAACAAGATCATTAGAAAACGCCAAGAAATAGGAAGAGCTCACTAGCAAAGTCATTTACAAAGCACAACACCCTCATTCATTGGAAACTTGTGGTTGAAAATGACTAGAACTTGAACCTCAGGCTGCTTTGACATGGCAGTAAAACGACTTGTCATATGCGGTTAGAAAATAAATATGAAAATATTAAATATGAAAAGCACAGCATCCCCGCTTCCCACTTGCCATAGCTTTTAACATAACTACAGACATCTGCAACTTCATTTCAGTGAGTCACAGCTTGAATCCAAGATATCTGTAATTTCATTTTGATGAGTGAGAATTCCAGTTAGTCATTTTTGACGAGTTAAAACCTAATTTAACACGTCTAAAAAGACTAAATGGATGCATTGAATTGTAGGGATTTAAAGACTTTGACTATTAGAATTGAACTGGATATTGGAAACTGGAATTAGAGCTAGTCAGAATTCTAATAATTCAATCTGCAAGGTGCATTGCAGATATCTCCCCATACACATGAATGGTAAAAGCAACCTCATTTGTCCTCAGAAGAATGACATTGCTGATATGTGAAATGTTCTTTTAAACCAGGAAGAATCGAGTTATAGACATCTGCAATACACATGGAGGCTATTAAATGCTTACCGCTAGTCACAATGATGTTAGTCATTAGTTACAGTGTAATTACAACCAGTCAAAATGAAAAGGTAATATCTGTAATTTTGATTTTGATAGTCAGACTCAGATGTTACATGATAAAATAACTTCCAAATGAATTAAATTAATTGTAAAAATCAATCAATAAAAGTAGCTTTCAATGTATTTGTTCCATGTTGGTGTAGCCCTCTAGTGGTGAAGCTTCATGTATGTAGCAGCTGCTACCTTAGCTCACTGTGCTATGGCACTTTTGATAAGGAGCCCATAAACTATGAACCGTACTCCTCCAAACAGATGTATGACAATTCAGCCGAATTAAAAGCTGATAGTAATATGTTTCATAAACAATGTTAACCACGCCAATGTATAATTCACACAGTGTTAATGATGATGGAACACATGTGCACAAGTGACTGACAGCACTCAGTGTCCTCGCTCAAAAGCCTTTCTCTGCAGCTGCCATTTCTCACACAAGGAAGCCCTCAGCATGGTGCAGCATGTGAACACACACACACACACACACACACACACACACACACACACACACACACACACACACACACACACACACACACACACACACACACACACACACAGTGACAGTGTGTAACACCCAGGAGAGTCATTTGAAAGCCAAAGGAGAGCAAAGGGTAGAAGAAGGCAAAAGAAAAAAAAACACCATTCCTGCATTTCTCTGTTCTCCTGAGGCTGCAGAAAGCATAGATGGAGACACCACAGAGTCCAGTTGGAAAGCAGCGGAGGAGAGAGGAGGAGGCGATGGAGGCAGTAAGAGGAATGGTAGAGAAATGATGTGAGCTCGCAAGATCCCCCGGGAGTGTTCGTGGCATCTCCGATAATCTCCCTTCGATTTATCTCTTTTAACCCACAACGAGTAGGCAACACTTTTATAAATGTCAGCTCATCCTTTAATCATTCTGGATTGTGATCAAGCACAAGAGCAGAGGAGCTTTGATGCGAAGGAATCAAACCTCTTCCTTTTTAGGGTGGTTAGTTCTCTTTCTTGCCAACAACACACACACACACTCACACACACACCTCAACACACCCAGCACTGCCGACACAAAAACACACAACCAGCCATTCGGTGGTGAGGTCATCGCTGTCTGAGTCAGGCCTTACTGAGAGGCAGGCAGCACTCACAGAGATTACTGTGGCCGCATGACTGAGTAACCACACACACACACACACACACACACACACACACACACACACACACACACACACACACACACACACACACACACACACACACACACACACACACACACACACACACACACACACACACAGGGCTTTCTCTTCTACATGCTGGTAGAAGATGTTTCTCAACAGGATTGCTGTGAACAACAGATGCACAGTCGTGGCAAACAGGAGGTGGGAAACTCCTGATGTAGTGTGACTCCGCTTTTTTTTTGCTTTTCTTTCCCCTTCACAGTGCTTATGCTGTTTGAGACACGCTTTTTTTAAGGAGCTGCTGCGCCATCCTTTGGGGAATTGTTTGAGAAAGAAGTTTTGCTTGTTGGGCAGAGAGACAACAGAGCTTTTGATTGAACCTGTGGCGTTACTGCAGGGCAGATGTAGAATGGATGAATGAGGGGGCATTTATATTCATACAATGGCGGCCCCTGTGCCTCGGAGCGTTCGCAGGCACTTTTCTGCATCGCTTCATTTGTATGTATAGCAGCATCCACGAGTCAGTCAGCGGCTGCATCATGGTGGGGGTTAATGACTAGACAGTAGGGCTGGCTGAGGTTGTGACCCTCTCATGTCTCGGTGACACTCCTCAGGCTTTTACTCTGACAGCTTCATTTTCAGATTTTTCTGAACTTCGGCATGAAAAAGGCTTTGTAAAATGACAACAATGCCGAAGATGAATGTTTCATTCATTTCTAACAGGCATAACCTCACTGATGGAGTGTATTTACAAGAGTGAACTATTGATATAGCATAGATATAGAGGATTCCTCTCGAGTCAGTTGTACTGTATTTGTGCAAAGCAGTGATCTGAGTTGTATTACTTGCTACCATGGAGACGGATCAATAGGAAGTCATTGTTTGGGTAGGCCCTCGGTGTTTCCTCATGTAACCACAGTGAGACTTTAGCATCTGTGTGTGTTTGTTCTTTGCATAATATGCCTGCAACTCTTGATTAGAAACAGTGGATTGTTAGTTGACCATAATTTCATAAAATCATATAGAATAAACACTCCTTTTTTAATGCAAATACATAAGAATACTGTTGTAGCTTCACTGGTTCATTAGTTTGGGCAGAGCCCTGAAACTGCATGTGTTTTAGCCGACTTGCATTTACAGACTGTCATTCATGCTTCATCATCAGAACCTCATCTTGGCTACTGGCTGACTAATAACATCCAATTATATTCACTAGTCTATCATGACCTGACACTTCGAAATGATAACTCTCATCAATAGCCTCCTGTCATGGTTCCACTGCAGCTGTTTGTATGTATTTTAGAAAATGCTGTTATATCTTAGATTTAAGTTGTTTTCATACTAATTTTGAAGAGAAAGACCAAGGCAGGTCTCAAAATTTTCCTGGTATATCTGACCATTTTGTGAATAGAAATGTGTATTATTACAAAACCAAGAAACACATTTAAAAGAACTAGATTTTCTTTTGGCCCTGGGAAAATCTTTTATCAGAGGCACCAAAAATTATTCCATAGTGACATTACAGTGATGCCAATGCAGGGACTTCCAGCAAAACGTTCAATGCTACTCAACACTGCTCAGCTGTGTTGGCCAACCAAATACATTTAGCACATCTACCTGGTAGCTTTCCTTGTAATATAAATGGCTAATTTCTACTTGACATCATGGTAAGGTGCAATTTTGCACTTTACTGTAAATACCAACAATTTTTGCACCTTTTCTGTACATACCAGCATTTTGGGACCTTATTTTTATTTGTTTGACCAGCAACAATTTGTTCTTGTTTCCTTACCTTTCTTGAATGTACCATGTGTGAGTTACTGGATATCTTCAATTTCCTCATTTCTCCAATGGAACGAATATCTACCTACCTTTCTATCCATCCATCTATCTATCCATCTATCTATCTATCTATCTATCTATCTATCTATCTATCTATCTATCTATCTATCTATCTATCTATCTATCTATCTATCTATCTATCTATTCATTCAGCCATGATCAACCAGGACAATGGGTGACATGGCCATGATAGGTCTCTATATTATAACATGCTTTAAGACAGAGCTGTTCCGGAGCTGAATCCCCAAAAGCTGATGTTCATTTAACTGAAACTAGAAGAAAGTTTGTGAGCATGGCAATGACCATACAACTTGCAATGAAGAAACACTTTCCGCTTTAATATGTACACTGCTAAGAAAGACCCCTATGCTCACTAGATAAAGAAATGAAATAAATTATTTTGAACATGGTCTTGTTAACCAAATTGGTCATGAATATCTAACCAATTAAATAGCTCTCTAATCTATGTAAGACATTGCAACGATGACGTCTAAACTACATTTTATTTGGGTCAAATCTGGCCATCATTCCTGCTAATAATTCCACTTCAAAAAGTATTTTACAACATGTGTACTGCAATAAAATGGGACTAGGTCTCTAGGAAAAATCCTGCTTGGTTCTTGGAGAGCTCCCTAGAAGGGCAGAACTAATCAGTTCCATGACATTAGTGTCTCAGACGAAAGTAGGTCATTAAAAAATAGTTTTATGTTTTGGAACTGTTGGTAAAGTGTGGTTTGACCTCAACTTCCTTGATGAAATTACAGCATTTGATATCACAGTGTCTTCTGTGTGTGAGGTACTTCTATAATGTCTTGCTTTTGCAGAATGCTGGCCTTTGGTTACCTAAATGATAGCTTAAGCATCAATTTCATCTTCATGCTCACCAGACAACATTTTGTAAAATGCCACAGTCAGTCCCACTAATTAGTCAAAGCTGAACTTTGATAAGAACATAACAACGTAGAGTCCTGCTGCTTAGCTGTCAAAAGCTGGATGTTGATATTCTGCCTAAATGTAGGAACAACAGAAATGTTCATATTTAGACAAAAAGGTCACTTCATCTTGACATTTGTCTGAACTTTTAAAGCTTCTGCTTTATATGCCCTCTGACTGCCTAAACCCTGAAAGCAACATCCAGAGAAAATCGTCAGGGACGTTTAAGAACATAGTAGCAGAATCACGACCTATTTAGATCACTGTAGGTAAGGAATAGATTGTTTATGCTCAACCACTTGTTTCTGCTCATTCAAAATGCACTTGTTTGGATTCGAGGCATCTTAAAACCATACAGCACCAGTGTCAGCCTCCCTGTACTTGCTTCCCATCCACTTTAGGGCTGTCTCTTATCATGAATCAAAGCCTCGCTACACGACACTTATTAGAACCCTGAATTACTCCTGTAGAGTTGGCTGGTTGGATGACAGTAAAAGCAGGGACGGGATCAGCAAGTTCTGATTTTAGCGGAAAGTTGTTGACGGGGGGTTTGCGGCGGGCAGCGCAGCAACTTCCAATCGCTGGGCCGTTTACAATCGTCGTTAACAAGCTATCGTTAACGTCGTTACCATCGCGCGGGAGTATCAGCGACAATAAAGTGTTCAAACTTGTGAAATCAGCGTTCAAATAAATGAAATCCGCGGATCCACGGTAAATTCCCATCCCTGAAAAAAGCGGAATTCCGCGAATTCGCGGAAAAATCACATCCCTGTAAAAGACTGTAATTTTACTGGGGAGCCCCTGGTTGTGAATACATCTGAGAAAGTGTAAAGCAAAGGCACTGCTGAAACAGATGGTGCAGCCACTTTGTCAAGACAGAAACTCTTCTTAGGACTAAAGATACTGACATCTTGCATCATTAAAAGTTTCCCAGTTTGCCAGAGGTGTTCACCACTTTGTCTCCAATCTGAAGGCAACTTCTGGGAAGTAAACAAAGAAAAGCTTTACTTTAACTTGAGAAAAGAGTAACATGGAGTTAGGTGTGTCTTGGGTTAGGTGCAAAAACAAAATGAGTCTCTATAGAGAGTGGGTGTATTGAGTTCTATGTAAAATGGTCTTTAGCATGCTGCATAGCCCTAAATCATGGAGCTATGCTTAAAGAGCATGGTTTCAATATTATGCTAAGGTCAGTGCTGTAGGTGTTATGGCATTTTCTTTTCAAAGTCAAGCAGGTAAAATGAGACAAAACATCTGTGCAAATTTAGCAGCTACACAACAAAAGCCTCAATTTGCACAGCAAACACAACCAATTCTGTAATGGGCTGCAGCAATATCTCACTTATTCATACCAGTTTTTATCAAGTCATTGAGTTGCTATGGATGATGCAAAAAAAATAAAAATAAATAAAGTTTTGGATTTTCCCAAGTTTTCCACAGTAAACATGAAAAACAGTCAGAAAAGCCAAGAGCCGGCAGCCACAGGAGCCTCCACTTCCTCCTATCTCATCACAGTTCCTGCTGTTTTTGCTCTTTGACAAACACCTTCCTCACACCTCAGAGGACTGCTGAGGCTTCGCTCTGGAGGGAATAACTCGTTTGCGTGTCCTTAGCAAAGGGCAGAAACTACAATGCTGCTGAGCTACAGAGAAACCCTGTCGTATAAGCTCCCAGCTCAGCCTCTCAGCGGCCTCATCAGAGCACACCAGCAGAGAGAAGATAGAAAAAAAACTCGGCAAAGGTAAGAAAGGGCACAGTAAGAATGACTAAGCATAAATAAAATGCAGAAGCAGTTCCACCACTTTGTGTGGCTTCCGACCGAATCCGGCAGGCGTTCTGTCTGTCTGGTTAATGGATGGTGTATCTGTGATGGGGAGATAAGACACGGTGAAAGAGGACAATCAGGTCACTGCTGATGATGTGATAGTCAGTTTTTACTCTGTAGGCCTGTAGATTCTCGTATAATAAAGACCATGTGATGTGATGCAGCAGTCACACGGAGTGCCTCAGCTTCTGTGCAAAATTGGTTAACATCTGAAAAACAACAACTTTTGACTGGGAACTATAGAGCTTCATCACTTCTATATCTGACTAAAAATATGTCTGTGTTTCCCCTCATTAGTTTAACAAACTATGTCAGCTGGTCATTACAGCAATGACTAATTGCTAACACATTAAGGGGAACTGAATCTTCACCACTTACAACTTTTTTTTTTAGTTTTGGTTGCAGCGATGCATCTTTTGCTTTCTGTTTCAGGCCTCCATCCAGAATAAAACTGTGCATTGCTTAATTCAAACTTCTACAAAACAACCTCCAGAGTCTGTAAATCTTAATCCAATCTCCTGAAAACACATTGCATTACCATTTCTATACACTGGGCATGTATGCAAGAGTTGATTGCTTAATTGTAAAACACTAAAGAGGAAGAAAAGTAAGATTTCAGACTTCTTTGCTTGGACAGACAAGATGATGGAACTGTAACTGAAAGCAAAGAGCACTGACTCATGTCTTTGTTGTCTTCAAGAAAAACACACAAATCAGGAAATAACACATACTAAGTGATGAGACCAGTTGTGAAGTGGATGTGTGTCTCTCTAAAACAAGGTCTGCAGCATTTCTACAAGCCTACTTTTAAGGGGTCTTTGAGTTGTGTGGATGCTAGGTGTAAATGTAATAAAATTTAAGTGTTGAAAATATATTAGTGCGCATGTAGTATTAAAAAGTCAGCTTGCTGTTTTACTGTGTACAAGGACAACTAGCTTACTGAGCTTTGAAAAATTTGCTGTGTGGCAGTAAAGCTAAGAACAATCTATTGCTTCTAACTTTCTGCGTTATCTTTCATTTTGGTGCACACAGCAGCTTGTCATCATTAACCAGTGTTTATGCTGATGTGGTCAGACAACATCTCGATTGTAAAACAGCGTCTTCATCAGCGCTGCAATGGAAATGGCTCCGTTTATCCATTGAGATTGAGTAGCTGTTTTCTCTCCACTGTAAATGGAAATGAGAACAACTAAATTCACATTGTTTGACAATCCAAAAGAGGACACAGAAGATTTAGCCTTTTTCTATTGTTCAGGTGCTTCACTGCAGACATATTTCTGTCATACAGCAACCTGGAAACACTAGTGTGGCGATAAGTTGGTTTACAAGAAAACTACGTGTTAAAATTAGATTTGTCTTTTCTGAGTTGAGACTACACTACAGCTTGTGGCACCTTGGTCATTTTTACCTTTTTATATTTTTTTATCTATATTTCTTCATTGGTAAAAAGTACAATACAACAAACAATACAATACGAAAGGAAAAAATATCATGCAACAATTAGATTTTTCTTGTTTATTGCATGATTTTCATTCGTTATGTGACCTCTATTAGGAAGCTGTGGTTTACAGTGTCACCTAGCCCACTTCTGAAGACCTTTTCAGATTGGAATTATTTACTTGTAAGGTTGTAAATCCCCCACACCCACACAACTGTCAGTTTGTTCAGCTTCTTTCTATTTCTGGCCAGTGTGCTGCATGTTAAGCAATCATTTGCACACAGGAACTTCAGCAGATGAACATCTGTGATTAATGCAATCACATTTCAAATGAAGGTAACTGTCATTAGCCACAATAAGTCAACTAGAAAGAACTACGTCAACTGTGGCCTGTGGAAAAGAACAGTAACTCATGAATAATTGACAAGAATTCTGATTAAATTTGGTAATGCATGAACTGGTGATATACATACATACACAACAGAAAATATGCAATCAACAAAAAAGACAACAATGATTTAATCATCAGCCTACACACATAGCTATGAATTCCATTTATCTTTCAGTCCATAGTGAGGTTAAAATGTTGGAAACAGTTACATTTGATCCTCTTTCACCACTGCCAATAGGTAATAGGTAAAACCATACAGAAAATTAGCTTTTCCAATCACTTACTCAACAAAAATATCAATAGATGTAATATTCCTCTGTGGAAAGCATAATAATTGGCTTCAGAGGCTCATATTGTTAACTGCAGCAGAAATAACTTCTTGTAAACCACAATATTCCTCACAACATGCTCCATAGTTGGTATGAAGTTCATGTCCTCTATTACTGACCAAACAACTCTATCTTTGATTCATCTGTCCAGAGCCCACTATTCCAAAAGGCCTGCTGTTTGACTGTATGTTCGTTGGCCAACTGTACTTGTGCTCTAATGTTCTTTTTGGACAGCACAGGATTTTTCCTGGCACGCCTCCCATGCAGGTCAGATTCATGTAATCTCTTTCTGATTGTTGACACATGCACTTTGACACCGACACTTGCAAGAGTTACCTTGGAGACTTATTCGTCCTAGAGGGTTTGTTCTTGGGTTAAATTTGTTGTGACAGTCAATCCTGGACAAATTGTATGTCTTTAGAAATCTATTTCATTTACTAATGATTTTCCTCACAGTGGAATGATATATTTCTTTCTGAATCTCTTAACAGACTCATTGGAATCTGAGCCCTGGCTCCAAAAACGTAACTTTCTGAGCATCTAAGCTGCATTCTCAATTATGTTTTAGTAGAAACATATTTTCTCTTTATTGTGTCGTATCACAAATGCATTTACACTACAGTGCAAAAGTTTGGAGTCACCCAAGCAATTTCATGTTTTCCATGAAAACTCACACTTTATTCACATGCTAGCATAATTGCTCAAAGGTTTTCTAATCCTTATTTAGCACTTCAACATGATTAGCTAACACAATGTAGCATTAGAACACAGGAGTGATGGTTACTGGAAATGCTCCTCTGTACTTCTATGTAGATATTCCATCAAAAATCAAAATAGTCATTTACCACATTAGCCTGTCTCGACTGTATTTCTGATTCATTTAATGTTATCTTCAATGAAAAGGACCGCTTTTCTTTCAAAAACACATTTGATCCCAAACTTTTGAACGGTAGTGTATGGTCTACCTATTTTTGTCATATAATGTATTACTTTCCAGCTGTTGCTAAATTTCAGCCATTGGATCATACAGTAGCACATTTTCCACAACCTAACTAAAACATGTTGGTGCCTAAACTTAACGGAACAGCAAATGAAAATGAAATTTAAATCTAAGAATAAAGTAGCCTGGTCTCCTGGATGAAACTGCTGTGTCACACTTACACTACCACCATACCACTTCAACTTCCTAAAGAAGAGTTTGTGGTTCTTTAAAAGTGTGAACGTTTTCCACTGTGTCATTCTGTTACCATACTGGCTGTAAATGTGTTTATTTCAAAATGTAATTGACAATGCAGTTTAGTTGTATAGTAAAATGCATTTTGGAGACGTTGCTCAGATGCTCATGAGTCTGGACAGATGCATTCACAACCTTATTTTTTTCTGAAGGCCTTTGAAAGCTCTTTAGATCTTGGTATGATAACACCACACACTTTGTTAGCAAAGAGAGCAACAAAACCTAGACGTAAGAGGTTTAAGTAAGACAGATTTTATCTCTCTCTCACTTATCTTTGGCACCGAATCTGGAACCTCTGATGCTGATCTGATGGATGTGGAGGTGTGATAAATGTACTTACTGTTTAAAATGTGCCAGATCTCTATTTTGATTTATTTCAATTATTAAAATGACAACAAAATGTAAATTTTATGGGCCATCTGTTTCAGTTTATCACCTCTATCTGTATGCACTGTCTCAAAGAGGATCAAATGTTTGCTTGTTCAAAAACCCAACAATTTCCAATGTGTATTTACTTTATCATATTACTGTATATCAATGAGTCTATATTACCTTTTACATCCATCAACCATCTTCCCTTCGTCCTCTCAGTTCACACCTACTCCAGTGCAATACATGTCTGTCTGTTTTCTTTCCTGTCTTGAGATGATTTGTGGAGTTTTTAGCTGTAATGAAAGTGTGATGTTTTTCTGAACAGGCCACTGAGATAACATCCTGTGCCCGTCTTGGGACCGAGCCACCGAAGCAGCATCAATAATTCATATCTTGACCATTATAAGATATGAATTATGAGCCTGGGAATTCCTGGTTCCTGGTAACAAGGGAGGGTTTGATGGTTTGGTTGATGGATGGGTGTTCTAACAGTTTTCATATGTGCAGCCAGTGCTGTCCCAAAATTTCAGAACATGAGCCTATTGATTAGAAATGCAAATATGGAAGACAAAAGCTGCATTTGTGCTTAAGAAATCTCAGCACCTGTTGAGAAATAAAACAACACGAATCACTTCACCAGCTTTCACCATGACTGTTGTATTGCATCTCAGATGCACTTTTCATTGCTGTGCAGCACAGAACATCTGTCCCACCTTCGCTTCACGGAGGCTAAATTTGATTGTGTAATGACTGTAAAGGTGAAAGTGGTGTACTTGCCAGGGAAAACTGACTAACAGTTTCAACCTGGGAACATTCAAAGCCAATGTTTCCCCGAGGCACAGTGGGTTGTTGTATAACAGTGTAGCAAAACGACTTCAAAAAGATATATCCTGGGAGTCAAATAAGGTGCAATCAGTCATTGTGCCAGTGCACCAACAAACAAATCTAGGAGTGTGTAGCCACAGTAGCAGGGCTGTGAGGCTGATCATCAGAACGGTTCCTTTCCACAGGGCTGTGAGGCTGATCATCAGAACGGTTCCTTTCCACTGTAAAACAAATACCCCCCCCCCCCCCCCCCCCTCAAAAGTGGTTAGCACTTTCGCCTTACAGCAAGAAGATCCCCGGTTCGTATCCCGGGGTGGGCCTGGGATCTTTCTGCATGGAGTTTGCATGTTCTCCCTGTGTATGCGTTGTTTTTCTCCGGGCACTCCGGCTTCCTCCCACAGTCCAAAAACATGTTGAGGTTAATTGACTACTCTAAATTGCCCATAGGTGTGAATGCGAGTGTGATTGTTCGTCTGTGTATGTAGCCCTGTGACAGACTGGCGACCTGTCCTGGGTGTCCCCTGCCTTCGCCCGAGTCAGCTGGGATAGGCTCCAGCACCCCCTGCGACCCTAGTGAGGATAAAGCGGTATATAGAGAATGGATGGATGGATGAATAACTATGGATACTTTAATATTCCGACACAGATGGCACAATGGACAAAACAGTTCTTTGCTGTCATAATGATAGCATATTTGGAGGCTACTTCGGAATAAACGCAGAATACAGATGTAGCTGATGGGACTGTAGTTATATAGGTGAAAATGTAAACTTTGTCTTAATAATGATGCAACATTAAAAGTGAAGGAATCATCAGAGTTTTTATATGTAGTTCACCTGATAAAATTAATATAAACAGAAATGCTTGCACAGTAATTCTTAGCAATTCATTCAAGGGCTGTCACCAACCGGGTGAAAGCCCTCCGTCCAACCTTTGTACTGCTGCATGCTTTTTCACTGCTGATTTAGCTGCTATTTATACTATCTCATCTGATCTATAGAAAGGCCTCTGATTGGCTGAAATCTCCTATGACAGATTATGTCTTCTAAAGCCTGAAAGTAGAGGATGTCTGGAAGTCTGGTTTCTTCTCATAAGACTTTAATTATAATATCCTGAAAGTTAATTCAGAAGTTTTTGCCCAACTCCTGCTAACATAAATACTGCCTACCTCAGCTTTAATGTCAAATTTCTGAAAATTTGACAGTACCTGTTCTTCTGTGGTACAATAGGTACCAAAGATACCACAGATGACAGAATTACCAAAGATACTAAACAATAAAAGAATCACGTGGAATTATGTTCTGAGCGCAGGTGCAGTAACTTGACTTATGTGGGGGGTAAAAGTACAAGAAGAGGTATACATGGAGATACTTTGCATTTAACTTAGACAATCAAACGGAGACAGAATGGAAACTTTGCCGCAAGACATTTAGAATACTATGAGGAAACACCTCAAACTTATCAAAGCTGTTAACTCTGCATTAGCGCGTTGTCAAAATGTTCATAATCTGAAATGATGCCATTCGTGAACCGCGACATTTGGCACAACACACAAAGTTAACAATAGTGTTCTTGTTTTGGCTCATGTAGAGATATATTTAACATGAGCTGGATACCCCTCAAATTTCTGTCTAAATACATCAGGTTTATTGATGTACACTACCTTTCAAAAGTTTGGAGTCATTTAGAAATGTCCTTATTTTTGAAAGAAAAGCATTTTTTTTCAATGAAGATAACATTAAATTAATCAGAAATCCAGTGTAGACATTGTTAATGTGGTAAATGGCAATTATAGCTGGAAAGTTTGGAAATGGCAGATTTTTAATGGAATGTCTACATAGGGGTACAGAGGAACATTTCCAGCAACCATCTCTCCTGTGTTCTGGTACATTGTGTTATTAATCATGTTGAAAGCCTAACTGACGATTAGAAAACCCTTGTGCAATTATGTTGGAACATGAAGGAAAGTGTGAGTTTTCATAGAAAACATGAAATTGTCTCCAAACTTCTGAACGGTAGTGAATATATTTGTTGTATCAAGCTTTGCATAGTGAGGCATGGAATTTCAGCGGTATTGGTACCAACAACTGCATTTCTGCCATCTTGACTTCTTTTATCTGCCAAAAGTTTTGACAGCTTTCATTTGACAGTGATTTGGATTCTTCCACTGGGGACCACGAATGTCTGTACAAACTTTAATGCAAATCTATCACGTAGATGTTTTGCCAGTTAAGTAAACCTGAAAGTGGCAGTAGATTAAAAGTCATCTTAGGATACATCCGCTGTACAACATGAGTGTCTGTGCAATACATCCGATTTTGAATTGCTGAGATATTTCAGTTGGGATCAGAGTGGTGGACGAACTAACCAACCAACCAACCATGAACCTGACACTGACATTACTACTTACTATGCCACTAACAGATCTGCAAAATCACTAGTTCAAAACAGGTCTTAGACCCCTTGTTTACAGTAGTTTGCGTAAAAGCTTTTATGGAGCGGCTATCGGCTGACCTGTGTTACGTAAGTTGGTGGTACAGAGAAGCAAAAGGCAGCATAAAAGTTTCAGACACTTTAAAGCCGCTAAAACTAGCACAGCAACAGAAATATCTGCTTATTTCTGTGGTCAAAATGAAATCCCT
Source organism: Acanthochromis polyacanthus (assembly GCF_021347895.1). Classification (NCBI taxonomy): domain Eukaryota; kingdom Metazoa; phylum Chordata; class Actinopteri; family Pomacentridae; genus Acanthochromis; species Acanthochromis polyacanthus. Next base: position 23,255,574 of record NC_067131.1, read on the forward strand.
CCTTCATGTGTCTACCACCCAGACAATGCTATCTAATTTTGCAAGAGTGTCACTGGCTCCAAAAGCTGCGCTGCTACAGCCAGTCCTCAGAGGAGCCGTAACCAGGGCCAAAGAACAGGCATCCTGGGCAGGCTCGGCTCCAATGCACTGGGCGTTCAGCCCGTACTGGAGCCTTGGTGGCCACTCACTGGTTTACTGCCATTTCAGCGAGGAGAAAGGAGGGGTGCCAAGGAGGGGGAATAAAGGAAGGAACAGGGATGGAGAGGTGAAAAAGGGAAGGAAGGCATCCTGAGCTGCCTTGTGTAGAATAAGCACCCAGGTAAAGTGTGGACTTAACTGGAAAGCAAACATGCAGAGCAAAAACATAAAGACACACACTTGCAAACAGCAGTAATAACTGAGCTGTATGGAGGTTGCTGACAGTGTAGAACATAATGACACCAGACCACACACACAGTCAGGAGCAAGAGTGTGGGGAGGATAGTTGGCATGTGTTCACTCACACAGTAGTGTTTTATGGGTTTATGGCTCAGATTAAGGCGTCCAGAGTCCAGTTCGTCAGGTCTTTTGCAGAAAACCCAAGGTTTTCTCAGGTAGCCAGGCCTTTCTCCTCATTCTCTCAGACTTGTTGGCTTCATTTCTCCACCTCTTGCACAGCAGCTTGCATGCATGAGCGCAGCTGCAGCTTCACGCACTGTCTCCATCAGGCACCGGCTTCGGGTGTTTTTTTTTTTTAGGAGGGAGGTAGGGAGGGGAGGGTTGTCTTACCTGGATTGCCGCAGTCCGCACACGTTTCGTTGCCGGGTCTCGCCAGCACGTCTTGCAAGAGCAGCTTGTTCCCCTCCGGTTCCAGCGCCATGGTGAGTTTATCCGTCCAGCCTCACCGCGGTAGGGAGAAGAAGAAGAAGAGGCAGCAGCAGAAGAAGAAAAAGGAGTCAGCCCGAGACCATCCGCCACTGGCAGCCAGACAGACAGAGCGGTCGATCACCTGTCACCTCCGATCTGAACCGGACTGGAGAAGAAAGAGCGGAGGAGACTGAACGATCCGGGCAGAGAAACCTTCCTCTCTCCCTTTCTCTCTCTCTCCCTCTCTCTCTGATAGCTCTGTTACCAAGTCTCGCTGACTGCATAATAATCAAGTCTATACGTTACCATCTCATCCTCCTCCCCTGTCTGTGTTCTCTCTGCTCTCCACCAACCTTATCTTAGAAAAGTGAGACACCCAGCGGTGGAATGTGAGAAATTACACATCTCAACAAATCCAAAACAGGAAGAAGCACCCAGATAAACTTAAATGTATATTCAAATAATAATAATAACAATAACAATAACAATAATAATAATAATAATAATTATTATTATTATTATTTGACGGACAAGTAAAATCCCTGTATGAATAAGCTTATTTTTATCTTATTTTATTTCATTTTTATTTAGTTTAATTTATTTTATTTATTTTTAAAATTTAATTATTTATGCATTTTATTAAAGAAAAAACGCTGCACCTCATGAACACATTAATGTATCAATAATTGTAATTCGGTTACATATTTTAACCATTATTTTGAAATCCATCATTCTGCATAATAATAAATACTTTTAAATTTAGTACTTTAAGAGTATTTTGATGCCAAACTTCAAAATCTCGTTGTAAGATCTGTAACAAAATGTTTATACACTATGGTAATGTTCCCTTTTTTCTTTTTTCTTTTTTGACTTAGATCGGAGTACTTCTTCCAAAAATTACATACTATATACATTGACATTATTCTATTGGTGGTATGATACTGATGCATTCATTTGTAAGCAGTATTTTATTGTTGTAGCTGGTTGAGAAACAGAAGGTTTAGTCCTGTGGTTGCTGGGAACAGTCAAGAGGGTCAAAAGATAATCGGAGTGGTCGAGTTCAAAACGAAATTTCATTCCATTTTTAAACAAATAAAATATTTTTTGAAAATCTACTACATAAATGTGTCATTTTTTTTTGCCTTGTTTTATATAAATAAATAAAGATGAGCTGTGCAGGTATTAAAGTGAAATAAAAAGCTAACATTTAAAATAAACACCTAATTTAATGCAGTTGTTTTTGTGCTGTATTTTTTTGTATTATTTAAGTGATATAAAATAAAATAAAAAAGACAATGTCACAGAAATCGGCTTCTTTAGTTTTATTTCTTTGATCTAATTTTAAAAAGTTGAGCTCTAAAATCACTAAAATGTAATGACAATCAAACCTAAAAAAAAAGCACCTAAAATTATTCCACTGTTGTATTAAAATTGATTTAGAACCAAATCGACAGCATAGGCATTTGATAGAAAGTCTGCTCAATAATCGATGTGCTCCACTCGACTAGTAATGTCTGGCTGCTAAGACGGCCCCTAAACAGCACGTCCTATCTGAGCGACCACAGGGTCACAGTGGGCTACAATCGTACTGTGCAGTTATTGAAGTCTTTAAACTCATTTCAATATGTCTACTGCAATGAATTTCGGCTCCAAAAGTTTTAAACCTCGAGCTCCTGACAAAGGCTCGTTTCCTCTGGATCATTTCGGTGAGTTCTGCCTCAGACTGACTCCTTTACACCGTGATATCCACCGCAGTCTGTCACTGTATAATATAAGTCGTACATTCAGTTTGTCAGCAGGGTTGTGTGAGTTTCATCGTCGCAGTTACACATTCTGATACCCCGATTTTATAGTGCTATAATATTAAAAACTAACTACCACGGAAACCAAATTATATGTCAATAAAAATGTACTGCTAATTTCTGATGGCTTAGCATCATAACTACAGTCACTTTAATTCACGTTAGCTTAAGAGAGAATAACTTAGAGTGAAATAATGTAAAATAACGTCTCACCTGTAACATGCTGTTTTATTTTTTGGTTTTGACATTTCCTTCATTAGAACATCCAAAAGCTACACTAAAGTTTGTCATGTTTAGCACATTGACCGACCAGAACCTTCTGCAATATGGCGGCGACAGAAAAGTGCAAATTATTTACCTACTTGTATCTATGTATCATGAAAGTTGGGACACAGGAACACCCGTGTTTTTCTTGATATGACTAGTTAAAATGTTTGCTTTGAAATAACAGTCTGTTAGGTTTTCTGGGGGATAAAAAATATCAAAATTGAGGCATGGAACAAAATATAGTTGCTGTTCTAGTAATGTCATTTTTGCTCTGATATTGGATATTTCAAAATGTATTCCAGTGGTTTTCACAGATGCACAAACTGTATATCTTTTTTTTTTTTAAATCTCATTAAATACTGCATATTTTGCCATAGCCAGGCTTAAATCTGACTTTTGTATTTGAGAGGGAAAAGTAATATTGTCCCAAATATCTCCCAAGTTACTGTCAAGCTACTCTAGAAAAATGGAAACATAACATCCCTCACTGAGTATAATGTATGATTTGGATAGTACGAGTACACTCTAAGTCACGTCCAGGTTGTCCAGGTTACTAAGTATTAGTTATGTCTCATTGTAGTGAAAACCAACCGGTTTAAGCTGGTCAAAAATGCAGGAAATTGAACATTTCTCAACTTTCTAAACCTGTCATCTTCATGCCAAAGATACATGAAGCAGTATACTGCATGTATCATAACATAAAAATGTAAATATCTCTTTGTACAAATTTCCATAATGCAAAATATCTCCAGAACAAAATAATTTGTAACTGAGAGCAGGAACTGGTGCTCAGGGGACCATCAGATTTTGTGTGGAAAACATTTTGTGACGCAATTGAAACCTAGATGGAGCCTCTATCGAGTGCAATGACATGATATCTAACCAAACTCACTTAACTAGCAAATCAGCAAGAAGTAATGCCTAAATATGTATACTGGTTCATAAAAACTCCTGTAGGTGGTAGCACAGCTTCATGTTTCATGTATTTTAAAAGCCTGTCTTCGCAACTGGTGATTCCTTCCACCATATTTAGTTGTACCTTTACTGTTCATCAAGTAGAAATAAATATCACCAATCTGCCACTAGGTGGAGTCGTCTCTCCAGGTATCAGCATTGATAACGCTTCTTGAAATCATCATCCAGCCCTCTCTATTTAGTCATAAGACATTTTTCAACAACCACAAAGACAGAAATAAATCTAAAACATCAAATATCTTGTGTCAAATGTGGTTGCAAGTAGATCAAGTTTGACAGCCTGTTCACATGTTTTTAGGTCAAACTTTGAAACTGGAAATTATGTTTTCCAGGCAACATTAGTGCTTATTTTTAGATATTCAAGCTGAAATGTCTGAAATAAAAATTGTTAGACAGTAAGTATAGTAATATTTTCCCAAACGTTTCCCAAATTAATCTCAAGCCACCCAAGACAAAAGGACATATATGAGTCTGACTCAACATAATAATTGATCTGTGTGGTAAGAGAAAACTTCTGATCAAGATTTTTAGAACTTCTTTACACCCATAAGTCCTACATGACGCAATCAGCTAGAAACTTGGGACTTGTTTTGGTCAGTATCTTAAATTTAATCAGCACATTAAGATTCTTGTTTAATGTATTTGCAAAGTAGAAATATTGTAAAACCAATATTCACCAAAACATTGCTGAAAGTTATGCCTGTGCCTGTATTTTCTCCTGCCCAGACTACTGCAATGTCATTTTTCAGCTGCATAAATGCATTTATGCAGCTAATGCCTGTTGACATGGGATTCAAGACTGAGCAGTAAGACTACTAACAAACACTGAAGCACATTACGCTGGCACCTCATTCATTTGATTTATAATTCTGTTTATTAGTGTTAAATATGTGCACATTCTGGCTGCGCTCTGCGTCTCAAACCTGTTTGCCGCTCATTCTGTACCTGGACCTCTGAGATCAGAAAATCAAAGTTAAAAAGTTAAACTTTTTGAAACCATCTTGTGAAGAGTGACATTCATGCAACCTTTTTATTTTCTTTTTGCTTATCATTGCATTTTAAAAATAATTTATTATCTATTCTTAATGTTTTAATGTTGCAATTTTTTATTAAGCATCATGTAACTCCAGTTTTGAAAGGCGGTATAGACATAAATGAAAAATGTTCCAATGTACATGTCTACCTCTAGTTTTGAGAGACTTTCATTAGATCTAATTCCAGAGCGGGACAATCAAGCTGATTTAGTATAATTGCCGTTTCAGGAGAGTGTAAAGCCTTCAAAGACACGTTTATGAAATGCCTGCGAGACAACCACTTTGACAACTCCAAGTGCCGACTGCAGTCCAAAGACTATCTGGAGTGCCGGATGGACCAGTAAGAAAACCGTACTGACCCAGTAAACATAAACACCTTTGTACAAAAACATAACATATAATTCCTTTGTTATGTTGTATTTCCCAGTCAGCTGATGGCCAAGGAGCCTCTGGAGAAGCTAGGATTCAGGGACCTGATGGATCCTCCTCCCAGCCAGGCGGACAAAGACTCTAAACCCTGATCTGCTACACATCAGCTGCTGTTTCCGGAGTGCACATGTGGAATCGCTCTGAGCTTCCTATACCCAGCTGTTGGTGTGAATAAGCTGCCGACACATGTGCTCTTAAAGCATATGAAAGGCAAAGACTGCTGTGAGTGCGAAGCTGAGAAGAGTGATTCAAAGAGTCTGAGAATGCAGCTTCTGCAGGAGGCGGTTGTGATTTAATTTGTGGCCTTAGTTTGAGACTACGGGTTAGGGTTACTGTACATAAAATATAAATGTCTAATATATAGAGATGCGATTTCAACATGTCAATAAATGTTTTCTATTTTAACGATTGTGTCAAAGCATTTAATACATGGTCAGTTGCTGCTATAGTATTTGTATGGATGAATTAAACCTGAGATGAGATAACCAGAAAAAATATTAAGCTTCCTACAGCAGGTGCAATAAATGCAGTCCCCACGTCAGGCTTCCCATGATTCTCAATGTCCCTTTTGGTAACATTTATCCTTGAATTTGGCATGACATGTATGAAACTGGGGATAATTCCGTCTTCTTGTTATTGTCAGGCTAATGACCAAAACCACAAGTGTGTCCATGTCTGTGTTTTCAGCCCCAAGCTCACTGGTTCCTTCCAAAGACCGAAATCAGAATGGGTCTCAAATGTTACATTCAGATTCGTTTTTTTAAAGGGTTTTATTTTCCTGAAAAATATGATCGCTGATGTTTTTACCAAACATCCCTCAAAAGGACAATGCTGTTTATTTGTTGGGAATGCTTGTTTGCATTTGTATCACGCCCTAAAGGATAGGACTAGTGATACTCCACATTTTTCTTCTGATAGTCAAATTGCATTGAAGTCCTAAACCAACACCGAGTGCATGTCTCTAAGAGTTTAAGTATTTCAGTGTTGCTCCATTGTTACTCAAAACCAGATGTGAGCCATTGATCTTGATATATATAACATAATGAAGCATTGTATGCTACATACCATAGTATTTCTGAGCGGAAAGGCTTTTAAAAAGCCTGTTGATAGTCTAAGGACACCTTATCAATCACGGAAAATATCCAGGTGTCAGGTGGATAATGTCCCAGTTGTCAGTAAAAGTTTATTTTTGAACTCTTTTGGGGTATTTTTTAACAAATTGACAAAACCGGTAGGTTGTTGTTGTCTTTCAAAGCAACCCATGCATGGATTACAATATATAATTCATGAGTGTCTTCTGAATTGCCACCTTGAATTTGACTGAAGTAGAACTGTTATCATTTACCTGTCCCTGACGAATGCAGGCACAGTGTTCACTCTCTATTTAACTCTGGTTTTGTCTCAGCCAACTCCCATGGAAAGTATAACTTTAGCTAATTCTATAGCAGAGGGTTGTACTGCAAAGCAAACCTGTGAATTTAGTTTCATAGTTCTTCTGTTGTGGGCTGCACAGAGTAGTGGTTAGCACTGTGGCCTTGCAGCGAGAGGCCAAGATCCCTGGTTCAAGTCCTGGCCTGGGCCTGGGATCTTTCTGCATGGAGTTTGCATGTTCTCCCTGTGCATGCGTGGGTTTTCTCCGGGCACTCCGGCTTCCTCCCACAGTCCAAAAATATGCTGAGGTTAATTGATGACTCTAAATTGTCCGTAGGTGTGAATGTGAGTGTGATTGTTATGTTGCCCTGCGACAGACTGACGACCTGTCCAGGGTGTCCCCTGCGTTCGCCCGAGTCAGCTGGGATAGGCACCAGCACCCCCCGCGACCCTAGTGAGGATAAAGCGGTGTATAGAGAATGGATGGATCTTCTGTTGTGTCAATGCTGATAAAAGTGGTGACTTTGAACCACTACAGCAAGACTAGCCTGAGCCTGAGAACCAAAACAATCTGAGAAGGTTCTTCCTCGACAAACTTCCTGGTTGAAGTTGGGGAATGAATGTGGCCATTGTTAGAGGAAACCAATACTGAAGATGTCAATAATCAGGGAAATATTAATCTAGGTTTGTTTGCAAGGCTCCCTCTAGTTCACACTGTTTCTTCCTTCTCTGCTAATGATTAGCAGCCTTTGAATGTGGGCTTTTGAGGTTCTCCGACAGCGAGACTCAACGTCAAGTCCTGAGCTCTGAGGAAATAGATAATATCCCTGAGGACGGGCAAAATGTAGCACACACACAAAGACAGAATTACATCAGTGAGGCTGTAAGATTGTGTTCAGGGAAATATCTTTAAAGTTCAGGTAGAGATGTTGAATTACTTCATCTTTCAAGTGATTTTTCATTTTAAAATATCTTTTTATTTAGAGGACTTCAATCCTTCCTTAAAGGAGTTGTAAACCACACTCACTTTGATCGGTGGTAAAATATGAGAAACACAAGGGGTCAATTGGCATTGAGGTGGTAACTAAGTCCCAAATCCTGGGCCAGAGTCTAAGACTTGACCATGTTCAAATGTCCAAGAAGGTTTCTTAAAAGATCTTCAAAAAATTACAAGGAGAAGTCAGCACTTGAGGGCATCAAGATTTATTACAGACAGAAAATCCAGGAGTAGTTCTTAGTAGTGACTAACATCCCCAAGACAAACCAGAAATACTAAGCTGTGCATCATCTTTTATGCTGTCAGAGTTGGTCATTTTTCCACACCTACACACGTGGACAAAATTGTTGGTACCCCTCAGTTAAAGAAGGAAAAACCCACAATTCTCACTGAAATCACTTGAAACTCACAAAAGTAACAATAAATAAAAATTTATTGAAAATTAAATAATCAAAATCAGCCATCACTTTTGAATTGTTGATTAACATAATTATTGAAAAAAACAAACTAATGAAATAGGGCTGGACAAAAATGATGGTACCCATAACTTAATATTTTGTTGCACAACCTTTTGAGGCAATCACTGCAATTAAACGATTTCTGTATTTGTCAATGAGCGTTCTGCAGCTGTCAACAGGTATTTTGGCCCACTCCTCATGAGCAAACAGCTCCAGTTGTCTCAGGTTTGATGGGTGTCTTCTCCAAATGGCATGTTTCAGCTCCTTCCACATATGTTCAATGGGATTCAGATCTGGGCTCATAGAAGGCCACTTTAGAATAGTCCAACGCTTTTCTCTCAGCCATTCTTGGGTGTTTTTGGCTGTGTGTTTTGGATCGTTGTCCTATTGGAAGACCCATGACCTGCGACTGAGACCACGCTTTCTGACACTAGGCAGCACATTTCTCTCCAGAATGCCTTGATAGTCTTCAGATTTCATCGTACCTTGCACACTTTCAAGACACCCTGTGCCAGATGCAGCAAAGCAGCCCCAAAACATTACTGAGCCTCCTCCATGTTTCACCGCAGGGACAGTGTTCTTTTCTTCGTATGCTTGGTTTTTGAGTCTATGAACATAGAGTTGATGTGCCTTACCAAAAAGCTCCAGTTTGGTCTCATCTGTCCAAAGGACATTCTCCCAGAAGCTTTGTGGCTTGTCAACATGCATTTTTGCAAATTCCAGTCTCGCTTTTTTATGAGTTTTTTTCAGCAGTGGTGTCCTCCTTGGTCGTCTCCCATGAAGTCCACTTTGGCTCAAACAACGACGAATGGTGCGATCTGACACTGATGTACCTTGGCCTTGGAGTTCACCTTTAATTTCTTTGGAGGTTGCTCTGGGCTCTTTGGATACAATTCCAACGATCCGTCTCTTCAATTTGTCATCAATTTTCCTCTTGCGGCCACGTCCAGGGAGGTTGGCTACTGTCCCGTGGGTCTTGAACTTCTGAATAATATGAGCCACTGTTGTCACAGGAACTTCAAGCTGTTTAGAGATGGTCTTATAGCCTTTACCTTTAAGATGTTTGTCTATCATTTTTTTTCGGATGTCCTGGGACAATTCTCTCCTTCGCTTTCTGTTGTCCATGTTCAGTGTGGTACACACCTTTTCACCAAACAGCAGGGTGACTACTTGTCTCCCTTTAAATAGGCAGACTGACTGATTATGAGTTTGGAAACACCTGTGATGTCAATTAAATGACACACCTGAGTTAATCATGTCACTCTGGTCAAATAGTTTTCAATCTTTTATAGAGGTACCATCATTTTTGTCCAGGCCTGTTTCATTAATTTGTTTTTTTAAATAATTATGTTAATCAACAATTCAAAAGTAATGGCTGTTTTTGATTATTTAATTTTCAATAAATTTTTATTTATTGTTACTTTTGTGAGTTTCAAGTGATTTCAGTGAGAATTGTGGGTTTTTCCTTCTTTAACTGAGGGGTACCAACAATTTTGTCCACGTGTGTACGTATAGGGCACATTATTGGAGTGATAGTTTTATACCATTATACTTTTCTAAATCTATTCAGATCTTAACATCAGGTTATCATATTTCACTATTAGATCACACCCTACAGAGGACATGCACATTAGGTTATCATTAGGTCATGTTTTACAGAGAACATGTTCAGACTTTGCTTCTGGCCCTCTTCAATTTTTTCCTCTATCATTTTGAGACCTATTTGATGCATATTGTACCTTTATGTATTGTTTTGTTTCAGATACACCTCTTTTAAAAGTTATACTGCCTTAACTTCACACCATTATGTTTTGACTAGATAATTTTCTAAAAAGCATGCGATTTGTCTTCACACCAAAAATACATGTTTTACTTTATGATCTCCCAGCTGTGTGTGTGTCCTCCACAGATAGACACACACAATGCTATCAAAACATCAGTCATGACTAGAATATTCATCACAATGTATTTCAGATGCATGTTTCAACTCTCTTCTTCAGTCTAATAGCATTTGCCATAATTATATCATCTTTTACTTTTAGCACATCGTACCCAAAAATATTACACTACAGCAGAAAGTTACCTGTACTTTACTTGAGTATTTCCATTTTCTTTACGATATACTTGTACTGAATTAAACATCTGGTCCAGCAGCCATGGATGCCGCAAGTTTGGGCAATAAATGCATGACACATTCCAGGTTATAAAAAAAAGTCAGAGCTGATCAGGAAGTGGCGAGGAGCCTGAAATGTAAGAATGTCTGAAACTGAACTCATCTGTTTAGCAGTGAAAGCATTAATTTTGAAACTATACACTCAAGATTCTTACAGAGAATTTATGAATAGTTAAAAATGCATTTACAAGCAGAGTATATTCAAAATTTGAAAATCATGTCAGAGAGATGTCTGCTTGGAAAGCGCTGGTGTGTCGTCTTCAGTGTGTCTGTCGGAAGCACCTCAGAGTATCTGACAACATATTCCATTCTGGGGGGGAAAGGCAAGTTTAAATGAACCTGGAAGAACTACAAGACCAACTCATACAATTAGGGCTTTCAACCAAAAAAGAACCAGTTTGGTTGTAAACAAGTCTTGAAAGTAGGTTGTTTAAGCCTAAAAGTAGAGTATGTCATTTGGATCTGAACAGTAATTAAATGTCATTGGTGTTATGAGTTGGCGTTTATGAAATCCATGAAAGCAAAGTTTTAGCAAAATTTTAAAGGTTCTATTAAAAAGCAAAACGTATAGGGACCTTTATAAAAATTTGGCTGAAGTTGCTTCCAACCAGACATGAGTTTGAAACTGATGCTGCATTTGGAATGCATCACTACAGGACATTTGTGTTTGTAGGTAATGAGTGAAAAGTTAGTGCAGAAGTAATTACCAAATTGGTCCTTTGTTGGTTGAAAGACTCTAAATGCTTCCTGTGATATTTGACTTACGCTCTGCAACCTCCGGAATCTTTGTTGAAGCCACCAGGCTTTTGGGTCCACACACCATCTTTTAGTCCCTTTAGTGAAGCTGCAGGATCGAGAAGACAGGTATTAGTGTAAACTGTGTAGTAAAACATGAGGCTAGGATCAGGGTTTGTTCCCTTTCATTCTATCCAAAGCTAAGCTAATCATCTCCAGGCTCGAGATTCATATCTGCAGCACAGAACACTTCCCAAAACCGTGAAGCAAAGGTTTCTCACAGGACAGTTCTTACTTACATAAATGCGTGAACTCTGCAATGACGAAATCTGGTTTCCTTCTGTTCAAAGCACTCATTGACAGGTTCATTAATTGTACCATTTCCAACTTCGGTACAGCAGGAGACCTTGACATGTCCTAAACTTCGCGGCCGAGGTATGAAACACTGAGGACACCCTACAATGAAAACAACAACAGAATATGATTAGGTCTACATGAAGAAAATAATCATGTGTGTTTTATAAGTAAAAATATGCAATATGCTGCTAGAGTTCTGATGAAATATCAACATTTATTCAATGTCGTCTTGCTGTCTGGGGTGAGGCTCCCTGGTTCCCCCGCTCCCAGTCTCTACACCAAGCTAAGCTAACAAACTGCTAGCAGTAGCACCCTGACTTTCCAGACAGGACGAATATTCTTACTTAACCCAACAGAGCCACTAAGGGCCTAAATGATTCCTGTTGATCAATCATTTAAAGCTCTGAAAGCGTAAGCAGGACAGTGCAATGAGCAACATGCAGTTAGGAGAAACTGTAGGAATGAAAAAATGATGAAGTTGAGCACAAATTGTTCCAAGTTGATTCATAAATGACTGCAATATTTTGATTTCCCTTCTATGAATTTCACTAAAGCACAAGAAAATTCTATTTTTATTTAGTTCCTTCGCACCTATACAGTATGTTTATTGCGGAAACACCCATATCCTTGCAAAAGTACAGTTGCCCTGCTAACCTGCAGAAGAACAAATATCCTGGAGCAGCATCTGTTCCTAATTCATCCCAAAGACGATGTCATAACTTCCTCAATGGGCACTCCCATTAAGTTAAGAATTACAAAACTTTCACTATCAATGTTTTATGAAATTCTCCTGCACACAAATTAATTTTTGACAGAGCAGACCCCATTTCTTTCATATCTTCTCACCCTTCAACGACTCTAGCCTTTGCACTCACCTTGTGAAAAGAGTAATAGCAGGATGACAAAACACATGAGTCCAAAACTGGATAAAGGCATCCTCAGTCTCAGTGTAAGAGTGTCTCTGTACAGTAGAGAGTGGTAAATGCTATTCTGGACATGCATTTATCTAACACTGTCAGTGAAGTGAGGAGGGATTTTCCTAAAGACAAACCCCCTGGTATGAATTAGAGCAGTAGGAGGGAACACACCCAAATTCCAAAGAAAAGGGAACACAGCTGTTATTTTGAGCGGTTACTCAGTGTTTTTATCAATATGTTTTGCTCCATATACAGACAAAAATATAAATGTAGGCATTTGGAATATAAGCAGTGTTGTATTTATTGTGATAATTCTGTGATGTGTTGAAGTCACAGAATATATCACATTTAAGACCCAAATATAGAAGCTGAAAGGTAAGCATTAGTGTGAAAATGCATCCATTAACCACAGCTTACCATGTTCAGCTTCAGATTGAAATACTATTTACTAAAATTGCATATATTATTTTTCAGTCACTTGTTTGAATTTATCCTCACAACATTCTCAAAGAACATTCCTACAACATTCCCTGCAGGTTATTTAAGGAAACCTTCAGAGAACCTGTAGTTTATTTTGTGACACTTTCAGAGGACTTTTAGGAAATGGAGAAAAGTATTTTTGGATGAGGTTCAGGAGCAGGACCACACCTCAATCACTCCCCTTCCTGTTATACATCTATACAAACCACTCTGCCCTTCCCACTTGTTCTTTTTCACTTCTCATGCTCCACCATCCCATATGTTTCTCCCTCCTTTTCATGTCTTCTTTTCCTTGCAGGTCCGCCAGCCCGGGAGCCGCTGCTGATCTCTGACTAAACATTTCCCCCATACCGCATCAACTCATCTCAGTCATCACCGATATTATGGTCCTTTGCATCCAATAAACAATCAAGCTTTAAATCAATGGTATGGTCTTTGCTTGTGAAACTGCTGCTGAAAAGTTTACCTGCCATATTCGTTGCACTTTCTTAAGAAACGCTCTCTAACCGTTCTTCTGGAAAGTTTTCTCGATGTCTATGGAATGTTCCATTTTGAAAATATTTTTGTACCTGTAGTCTGGGATATGATTCCTGAAACTACGCACTCATATCTTGTAGAGGCTTTTTCATAAAGTCAAAATGCATAATTTGCAGTTGCATTTTGATGTTTGTTAAGTATTTCACCATAAAGTACTGGCAATAGAAATACCTTTTTATAAATGTATTGATGAGGTTGTATGGAATGTGTCAACATCAGAACCCTGATGGTGTGATACTGTGTGACTGTATGAATCATTGCAATGAGAAGTAAAATCCATGATTTTGTGCTCATTTGTCACACAAACTATGATGTAATGTCAGCCCTACGCCTGAGACAACACAGACATTGAATTACTCCACAATGCTTTGGCACGTGAGAAACAAATAGTATCATCAGAGAAGTAAGTCATATTGTTGATTTTGCTAAGTGGTACAGTGTGAAACAATAAAAACTATTTCTGTGACTTATTCAGCTGAGAAGCAGTGTGAAAATGGGGAAGAAATTAGTGAAGCTCTCATATCATGTCTGTGTTTACTTGTGATTAGTTCCCATATTTATGCAATGGCAGGTTCATGAGTAACAAATGTAATAGGGGTGGAGATGGACACTATAAATTTGATTCAAATTAAATGGAAAATCAACACTTGTTACATGGAAAAGCAACTTGAATCACTGTCAAGTCAGACAGACACATCTGATATGAGCAACACCTTGCTGCAGAGAAAGAATTGAAGCTTTAAATATGTAGAGTATGGTGCCATTATGAGGCGTACTTTAGCCCTTAGATACATGAGTGAGTCAAAAATGACCCAGTGAGGTCGTTTTCTTGCAACATCTTTCTAATGAAAAGTTATTTCATTTTCCAGATGCTCCTAAAAAAAACCTGTTTTTAGTCTCATTCCATTTAAAATTCTAAGCTAATTCTTGCATTTTTAAAGAAGTTGTAATATTTGTATTACTGCCTCAAGCTTCCATGACTGAGTCAAAATTGATCTGCATGCATTTCCCATAGAATCTCATGGAAACCTGTGATTCTTATCAATTGTGGCTGTCAGGAATATGTTTACTATGGACCACATACACTATGCCAGATGTGTCATCGATCAGGAAGATTATTTTACACAGCAAGACCAGATACATGTAAGTATTATTTACATTTATTACCTCAGAAAAAATTTGATGTCATCAAAGTGATCTTTTTCAACATGCACACAAATTTGTTTTAAAGTGAAAAATAAACATATTTCAAACATGAAATCATTCTTGTGTGGACCAAAATATAATACAAACAACAATACAAATGATTATTCTTTACCAAAATGGCATAAAACACATTGATTCTCATAATGGTAATTTGTGACCCACTTATGGAAGAGTACAGGGTCCAATCACTTGTGCATCTAAGGGTTAAGAGGAAGAAAGTATTGAAATTACGGATTTTTCGTATTTATGGCCAATACTTGAACATACATTGAGCAAGTATGATCCATGAAACCACTGTAATATCTGGAAGACTTCTATAATATTGTTAAAACCTCAAGAAGTCATATTAGTATTTCAGACACATTTCTAATGTGAAAAAAACAGAAAGGATGACATTTAAATACAATAACTCAGAAACAGAGTAACTGTAGCTACACTGTATTTGATACTTGTCTTAGTTTTCAGTCTCCCTTAATACACAGCTTGATCAAAAAAAAAAAAAAAAATTAAAAACCCTGAGAAGGAGTTGTAGGCCAGTTGCTGAAATGCTAGGATATACGGTACATTACAGAAAGAAAAGAGACTATTAATAATAAACAAACAGAAAACATGAAGAATGAAATGTCAGTACCTTTGCCATATGTAAAACAAAGATTTACTTTATATTAAGTGTGTCTTTGTAAGTTGACATTGATTTGTACATCTTTTCTTGTGATTTCCTTGTTCCTTTTTGGTTATTTTTTTTACATTGTTGCTATAGTTTATTAAATTACCAGTATCCTATCTTACTTTTCTACAAGAGAGTCAAGTCAAATATTGAACCATTTGTTTAGAGTTTTATGCTATGTATTTTTATTTTACAATCTTTCCCGGAGTTTTAGGCATAATTCTAAACTAATATATGCTGTAAACATTTAAAAAAAACAATGAGACATGTCTCAAATGTATCTTTAGTTTAGAAAATGGTAGCAGATTTGTGTAGATGCATTTTTCCAACATTAAAATGGTGGGAAAAAGCAACAATATTCAAATTAATTGCTAAATTAACTGAAAATGAATGTAAAGATTCCTTCTCAGGTCATGATGCGTCTTCTTCATCGTGGTTGTTTAGGGCCTTTCACAGAGGTTGGCAGTATATTCCTCTCTGTTGAGAAAAACACTTCATATTAGCTTGGTGCATTCATATATTATAAGAGTGGACATTTACTACAATATTTCATCTGATTTGTGAAATATTTCTAAATGAACATAAAAAAAGATGTAACGATGAAACAACGCAGCAGAAATCAGGATTAGTTAGTGTGTTTTCTGAAACAGCATCTTCATTATTAAATGAACAACATCAAGAAAAGTACTGTTATTTTACAAGGAAAAACAAAAACATTCACACAAAAACATTAGAACATACAAATGTCTATAATTTTCAAGTACAAATGTGACCTTCATACTTACTCTCTCTAATTTCTTCAGTCTTTCTGGCAGCCAGCTGGCATTTGGGTCCACACAGTAGGTTTGGCTGCTGGCGGTTATGAAACTGTAAATGACAAAAAAGAGACCAGTTTTTAAATATTAATATTATTTTTTATGCATAGTACAACCAATATGTCTTAAGCAATAGAACAGCAACAGAATATGTTTGCTTACACAAGAGCTGGTAGTTTCAGTAGGAGTAGGCAAAGTAAGGCAATTTTTTTGTATAGCACCCTTCATGTCCAAGACAATTCAAAGTGCTTTACAGTGAGGTACAGACAGTTAAAAGATACTGTTCAGATTTCATGCAAAGGGGCATGAGAAAAGAAATGTTGTAAACCTGGGTTTAAAAGTGTCTGTATTTGGTGAAAGTTTAATCTACAATGGGCAGTTTGTTTCACTTGTTTACAGCATAACAGCTAAATGCTGTTCTCCATGTTTAGTCTGGACTCTGGCCTGGACTAGTTTTGTCCATGGATCTAAGAGCACTGCTAAGTTTGTATTCTCTGAACATATCACAGATGTATTCTGGGCCTAAACCGTTCTGGCAACACAGACAACTGTGGGATGTAAACGCTGCTTTTCATTCAAATATATCAATGTGTAACTCCTCATAGAGACACAAACACACCAGCGTCTAAAGTGGTTTTAACTATACGATGATTCTATGAGATGAAATTGATTTAGTTGCAAAATTTCAGAGCTCCTATGATGGCAAACTGATTCCATGAGAATTTTGGTGCAAAATGACAAAAAAAAAAAAAAAAAATGTTCCAACTTCACAGCAGTGAAATTTTGAGGAGATGGATGTCAGCAGAATCCGAAACAGTGGAAGCTAATGTAACTGATGCAGACAGGTTTTACCTCTATTTATCCTAATCTGTTAAAGTCAGGATTTTTACACAAAATAGAAGTGGTTACGTGACAATAGTCAGTGGTACAATGTGTCTTTTAATAAATTGTGTCCAGTTTTAATCCCTTTCATGAAGCTGTAGGAGTGAGAAGACAAGTGACAGTGAAAAGTGTGTAGCAAGATCCGCACTCTCTGCTAAACATGAGGCTAGAACAAGTAGATGTCAGCTAAGCTAACTTCATTCCTTCTTCTAGCCAAAGCTAAGCTAATCATCTCCAGGCTCGAGCTCCATATCTGTAGCACAGAATACTTCCCAGAACCGTGAAGCAAAGGTTTGCCACAGGACAGTTCTTACTTACACAAATGCATGAACTCTGCAATGACGAAATGTGGTTTCCTTCTGTTCAAAGCACTCTTTCACAGGTTCATTAATTGTACCATTTCTAACTTCGGGACAGCAGGAGACCTGGACATGTCCTGAAATTCTTTTGTGAGGCATGACACTTTTAGGGCACCCTGCAATGAAGAAAACAGAATATGATTAGGTCTATATGAAGAAAATAATTATATGTGTTTCATAAGTAAAAAATCTGCAATGCACTTCTAGAGTGAGGCTCCCTGGTTCCACCTGCTCCCAGTCTCTATGCCAAGCTAAGCTAACAAGCTGCTAGCAGTAGCACCCTGACTTTCAAGTCAATACTGATGTTCTCACTTAAACAACAGTCACTAAGGGCCTAAATGATTCCTGTTTTTTCATCATTTAAAGCTCTGTGAGCGTTAACAGGACAGTACAACAACCAAAATGCAATTAGGAGGAAGTGTAGCAATGAAACAATGATGAAGTTGAGCACAAATTGTTTAAAGTTGATTCATAAATGGCTGCAGTTGTTTGATTTCCTTTGTATGGATCTCAGTAAAGCACAAGAAAATGCAATATATATTCATTTCCTTTGCACCCATACAGTATGTTTATTGTGGAAACACTCATATCCTTTCACAAGTAAAGTTGCCCTGCTAACCTGCAGAAGAATATCCTGGAGCAGTATCTGTTACTGATTCATACCAAAGATGATTTGATAACTACCACAATAGGCATTCCCAATAAGAATTATCAAACTTCCACCATTCATGTTTTATGAAATCCTTCTGCACACAAATTAATTTTTGACAAAACAGACCTCAAACATACTCTAGTCATTGCACTCACCTTGTGAAAAGAGCAAAAACAGGATGACAAAACACATGTGTCCAAAACTGGAAAAAGCCATCCTCATTCTCAGTGTAAGAGTGTCTCTGCACAGTAGAGATGTGGTAGCAGGGAACAATAAATACTCCTATTCTGGACACACATTTATCTAACACTGTCAGTGAAGTGAGGAGGGTTTTACCTAAAGACAACCCCCCTGGTATGAATTAGACCAATAAGAGGGAACAGATACACATCCTAATTCCAAAGAACACAGCTGTCATTTTGAGTGGTTACGCAATGTTCTTGGAAAAGCAATTTGAATCACTGTCAAGTCTGTCAAAAGAATGAAGTCAAATATTGAACCGTTTGTTTAAAGTTTTACTGCCTATTCATTTATTTTGAAATCTTTCCGAGAGTTGTAGGTATATTTCTCCACCAGGGCCGGCTCTCCCTATACGCGAATTAAGCGGCTGCTTAGGGCCCCGCCGCCACTCGGGGGCCCCCGAATTGTGTCTGATGGTCTGAGTGACCCACAGACTGCCATCTAACATTACTTGCTTCGGACTAACCTGGCAACCACCCAACACGCGTTGTAAGTTCAGTGTCGCTGATTGGGCGGCAGCCGCAGCCCCAGACATGTGTCTTGTAATTTACAACAGCTAAACCCGTTATTAGCATCCAGTAACGTGTTTTCCCGAGCCGTCTTTGAATGCACCATGAGCGCATGCTAACGCAGGTGTTCCAGAAGAGACGTGCTGCTGAGCAGTGCTGAACGTGCGTCTGGAGTAATGTTTAGCAAACCAACCAGAGCCAGCAAGAAGCAAAAAACTTTACACAGTTTTTTCCAAACAAACCGTGTAAGTTGTGTGACCTTGTTGGATGCAAACAATGTTAGACTTGTTAGCTAAATGATGACAAGGTAAAACGTGGCAATATATCAATAAGTTAAGCTAGTTAACAATAATTTAAATGTTGCCTCTGTTACATTACTAGCTAATTAGTTTATTCTTGGAATAAACCCAGTCCTCTTTCATTTCTGGGCAGAAGATGTGCTCACAATTGCTCTCCATGTATTTAAGTCTTTTGGTCCCAAAAGAGGAGAGTCAGGGTGGAGAAAAAGGAATAGGCTATCTATGGTATAAATTTACAACTAGTTTTTACTCCTTCTCTTTCTAATTCTATCTCAAAATTTTGATTTTCAGATTTTTTAATGATTATTTCCATAACAAAGAGCAGAGTCAGGCAGGAGAGGCGGCGGCCAGCAGTAATGTTGACCATGCAGGGTCTGCAGAGGTGAAAAAAATATATGTATCTATGGGTTAAAGTGATTTTGAGGTTAAATTCTACTGCAGTTTTTACACTTCCTAATGCTATTTCAGAATTTTACTTACCACATTTTTTAATGTTTATTGCCATAACAGAAAGAGCAGAGTCAGGGAGGAGATGGATCAGAGGCCAGCAGCAGGGACAAGGATGTAGGGTCTTTACCAGGCGTAAACTAACCGTGACGTCACCCGTTGGTTTCAACGGCGAGAAAATGAAGCCCGGATTTTGCTCCTTCCTGGTCGCCGTTTTGGATTTTTTGGAGCCAGTGACGTAAACAGCGTCATCAAACAGACTGGACTGAGAACTCGCTTATCCCGCCCGCGTTTTACCGCAGAGGCTTCTGTTGCTGTCTATCAAGTATAGCCACGCCCCCTGGCTCCGCCAACTTTAGCGATTTATTTAAAATTCAGTATTGATTTATTTTAAGATCGGCCACCTGATCTCTCATTTTGACCATGAAAACTAACAGGAAAAAAATCCTGAGCTGTAGAAAGTCAGTCTATCAAATTTTATTTTTTCCAAAAATGAATTGGGGTCTATGGAGCAAAAGCTTTTTGGAGCCAACCCTAGCGGACAGCGTGATATTGCAAGTTTTTGACACTTCCGGATTGGCTTCAATTCTGGAGCCAGATGCTACGTCCACTATATATACAGTCTATGGTCTTTACAGGTAAGGAGAGATTATAACTTCCTGAAAATAAGATATCTCTTGCAGGGAGAAACCAGGCAGTACTGATCATTTCATGTTCAGTGTTTGGCACCTTTGGCTACTCGTCCAGTAGATGTTCAAGGGACATTGTTGTCAACTCAACTAGAGTTTGGCCACTAAAACTTTAGATTTTATAGTTTAAAGTTTTATACTTTATAGTTTAAAGAACTAGCCTAGTTGGTCCCCTGGTATTGTACTGTGGCTGTTAGGGATTATGTGGTTCTTTAGCCACTAAGGACGGTGCAATTAAATGTAAGAGAATGATAAATCGCTCTGAAAAATTTGTCCCCCTCACTTCTGAGATGGTGGTTACGCCCATGCCTGTCTTTATTCCAATAGAACATAAATCATCATGGTAACATATAAATTTAAACTGGCTTATTAGAAAACTATACGGGAAAAATACAGGAAAGAAAAAATAAACCAGCAGTCAGTTGGTGACTCCATGCTTCGTGTGTAAGTTAGGCAACTGTGACACCACGGCACCGTTTCAAACTTGATCGATTACACTGGTCTGGAGAAGCCACAGATGGAAAAGCAGTAGCACTAGAGATGGCATCATGGCTTCAAAAAGGAAGTTCAGCAGTGGGCTGAATATTTGCTGTCAATCATGTGCATGTGTGTTTTAACCCAATTACAAGCTGTGCATGTGATTTGGTAGTTGCCCTGTGCATGTTTTGGGGCCACAAAAAAAAAATCTTGCTTAGGGCCACCAAAGTCCTAGGGCCGGCCCTGTTCTCCACTAATGTATGCTGTAAACACACAAAAAGACATGTCTCAGATTTGTCTTTATTAGTTTAAAAGATGGTACAGATTTGTGTAGATGCATTAGTATTTTACTTTTAATTGTACTTAAAATGGTGGGAAGAAGCAACGATATTCAAGTTAATTGCTAAATTAACTGGAAAGATTCCTGCTTAGGTCATGATGCGTCTTCTTCATCTTGGTTGTTTAGGGCCTTTCACAAAAGTTGGCAGTATATTCCTCTCTGTTGAGAAAAAACACTTAATATTAGCTTGGTCCATTCATATATTATAAGAGTGTAAGTTTACTAAATTGCTTCATCTAATTTGTGAAATATTCCTAAATGAACATAAAAAAGATGAAACAATGCAGCAGAATACAGGCCCTAGTTATAAACCCCATCTCAGAATTCATTATACTGTTTTACAAGGAAAAAGGAAACATTTATACAAAAAACACTACAATATACGAACATATATAATTTTCAAATACAACTGTGGTCTTCATACTTACGCTCTCTAATTTCTTCAGTCTTTCTGGCAGCCAGCTGGCATTTGGGTCCACACAGTAGATTTGGTTGCTGGCAGTGATGAAACTGTAAAGGACAAATAAGAGAACAATTTTTATTTTATTTATTTTTTTAACATATGGTATAACCAATATACCTTAAGCAGTGGTACAGCCACAGAATACATTTGGGAAATTCAGTTTTCTTTTTCGTTTCAGCCTGATTGGAAAAATAACTAAATTATTTCTATTGAGACAGCCCTGGGCAGTGATTAGCTTAGCGCAAAGACTGGAGATGGAGAGAAACAGGAAATGTGTAGATTCACTCTGTCAAGACTCACTGACTAGCACACTTGTTTTGTGTGCAAACAAGTAGAAATGAGAGCTGGTAGTTTCAGTCGGAGTTGAGAAAATTGTGGGATTTAAGCACTGCTTTTATATATCAATTGTATATCAATGTGTAGCTCCTCATAAAGGCACAAACACACTGGGGTCTAAAGTGTTTTAACTATGCAACGATACTAGAGTAAATTTAGTCATGAAGTTTGATTTGTCCACTTGCTTCCTGTAGAAATAAATGTCGTACAGTGGTCGACAAAATGCCTCAAAAATAAACAGAATGGTTGTAACTAGTTTCCTGAGCTACTGAACCAACCAGCTACACCAGTTAACCTCCATTGGGTAGTCGCTATTTCAACTTTTTTCTGGCATCCCCAAAAGCAGTTTTTCTCCTGGCTTGAATTGGAACTAGTGATTATGACATTAGAAGTCATGTTTACTATGGCGATCAAGTGGTGACAGCAGTCATAAGTTCTGACAACACAGCTTCAGAGCAACAACAACATTATTGTCAGCGTCTAGAAGCCACCAAGGCTAACTATTTAGCCAGTTAGCAAGCGGGGGGCATAATGGCTGTGTCCAAACTCAGTCACTGCACACTACATATGTTCACCATTTTGTAGTGCTGTCTGAATGTCACGTTACAACTGTCACACCCTACATAGTGCACTCAAAGTATCCAAACAGTGCACCATGAAAAGTTGTGAGCAGCAGATGAGCATACATTACATCGAAAGAGAAGGGCAAATGGACGGACACCCAATAGAGGATTGGAGGCATTTCCGACTTCTGGCTGCTCTTTCATCGTGTTAAGATGTATTTTATAGTGTTAAGACATATTTTCAGTGTTAAGACATATTTTCTTCAGAACACAGCTTGTTGAAATTACAAATTAGTGAGTTATTCACATTTATAATATGAATTTATCATAAAAATGCCGGTCAGTTCGCTACCATAGCTGACATTGATCCGATAAGTTTGAATTGAGCAACAGCACTGATGTAATTATTAGCACTGACACTCAAATACTGTCTGAATGTGTCACTTTCGCTGAAGACCTCAGAACATAGTTCCCTGTATAGTAGTCCCTAGAAAGGCAGAAGGAAATGAGTGAATGATTTCCAATAAAGGCATAATTTAAAAAAATCAGCGTTTCCTCTGACACAGTATTACAAAGAAAAATGATAATATTTCGTAATATATTCACCAAACCATGTGCCATTTCTGGAAATGTCAGCAAACATGACAACAACTCATCACCTCCAAGGTGAATCAGAAAATTTCCATTGGTGAAGTCATGAAGACGACAAGATGATCTCATGGTCAAGATAAACATGACTCCAGGAAGCATAAGCAAAAATCACTAGGCTGTTTGACAAATGCGTACAAGTTTGAAGTTTAATTTTTCTGTCGGTACTGATTAACAGATGAGAAACAATGTGTGTATTAGTGATCTATAGTGGTGTTAAATTTTAGACAGCACAATGTGACAAATGGCCATTGATCATTATATGAAGCCCTGAACCTTCCAGCATGATGTGGATGCAGGAACCACTAATGTAGAACCTCTTTCAGGACCTTTTTCAACCTAGTGTGGAGTATGTTCTTCAGAGTAGGGCTGAAAAACTGCTGACATTTGTTCAACTCAGGAAAGACGAGCTCCGTTTTTTTCAGTGTCTTCCCTTAGTAGCAGGCTTCTTCATTCTTCCATTCCTCGTGCTCATAGAATTGGAGATATGTCTAGTAATTTGCTGTTGTTTTTGTGCGCTCAGAGATAATTACTTGGATATAGCTGTTGGATCTTACCACATAATAGAAACAGAAACCTTCGAAGGGCCAATTTATGGGGTCATTCATGGAAACATTCATGTCACCCCGCTCTTGCGTCAAATTAATGTATTGAAAAGGCACCAAAAAGCAGAGGTAGGCTTGGTGGTTATCACTTTCGCTTTGCAGCTAGAAGATCCCTGATTCGTATCCCGGCCTTCTCAGGATCTTTCTGCATGAAGTTTGCATGTTTTCCCTGTACATGCATGGGTTTTCTCTCAGTACTCCGGCTTCCTCCCTCAATCCAAAAACATGTTAATAATAATTGGTAATTCTAAATTGTCCGTAGGTGTGAATGCAAGTGTCATTGTTTGTCTGTATATGTAGGCCTGCGACAGACTGGCAACCTGTTCAGGGTGTCCCCTGCCTTCGCCGAGTCAGCTGAGATAGGCTCCAGCCCCTCTAACGAGGATTCAGCGGTGCATAGATCATGCATGGATGGATAGACTTAGAGGTAACCTCTCTCCTCTGCCCATTACTGCTGGTTTGGTAGCTCATAATATCTTTTGCGGGAGACACTGACACACCACATATTCTCTATGTACTTCATGTAGAAAACAAGCCTTTGTGTGACTCACAAAACTTACATGTATGCATCTATTTTACAATTACGAAATTGGTCTTTTTTCTGTACATAGCAGGCGTTGACAGCTTCCTTAATGTAGGCTGTTGAGGCTGTTGTACAGCAGTTTGGAAGGACTGATTCAACATTCCTGGAGTTAAACGTGGTAGTCTGCTGCCCTACAATGAAAGGAAAACAGACAATAATGTAAGTGGAGGATTTAAGGCTCCGTTAGTTGGCTCTACTGAAGGTAGTTGTTTATGCCATCCACATTGTAACACAGAATTATTTGCAGTCTCACTGAGTTTAGGAGTTTATCTTCTATTTAAAATCACACTCACCTTGTGTAGGAAGGACCAGCAACACAGTTATACACAAAAAAGTCAGTCCACAGCTACTGAAGAAAGACATCCTTGGTTCGTGATCGATCGGGTAAAATTTAGCGTATGTTATCAGAAGTAACTAGTCTCACTTTTCAGAGTCACACAGGAGTGATGGGGAGGTTCTGACTTTCCAAATGAAAAATTCTGTTTATAAATGCGGTCAGTGTGAGGTAACACACACACCCCTTGTTACTCAGTGTAAAGCAAGACCAACATCAGATGTCTTTGTGACTAGCTGCTCAATGTTCCTCCTTAAAAAGCTATTTTTAAAAAAGCTTCTGACAGATGTACTGACCTGAGCAAAGGTGGGGTATAGTGAAATCAGACAACAACAAAAAAAAAAACACTTTAAAACATAAGTTTATTGTCACAACCGCAAGATGAGCAGCACATTTTGTCTGTTGCACAAAATGAGACACAAACACAAAATGACTCACAGAGACTTTATCAGTCTGGCGGTAATAAAAGCAACATAACTCACTCCCACAGTTCAAAACACAAACGTCTGCATCAGAGGTTACCTATGAGGGAGGAGGTGGACAAAAGAACAGAGATTCCCGACACAGTGACCCTCTGACGTTTTAGTACCGACAGAGCAGTAATGTCTGTCACTTTCAGACTTCTGTTGAAGCAGAAACTTGATGTGACTCATTTGTTCCGTTGTCTTTGTCATTCACCGTAAGCACTGGTGCTGGAACATCACTCACAATTTCTGCTCATTCTGTCAGATGTTGCAAAATGACAGCATGGAGCAAAAACACATCAGCTGTTACAGTATGTCAGCCCTGACAGCTTCAACAAAAGACTAACTGTATGAGCATCACCAGTCAGCCATTCACTAGGGTGTTGTTTATTGTATGGTAATCCTGTTATTTAGTTCAACATCCCCTATATCCCCTACTACTATAGAAATGGCAATAAGGGTTATTTCTCAAAGAGGGGGTGGGGGGTTACAGTTGATTTATACCTAAATTATGACAAATAGCACCATATAAACTGTGTTAATAATCTATTAAAATGACACTGGACAGCACTAAAATTTGAGATCTGGTCTCTTTTGGATGGATTTAATTAACATACTGATTATATCAATAAATACTAAAACTGTTTTAAAGTGACGAGAACACAGACACTAGAATCAATCAGTATATTAAATACCTTAAATATAAGATAGCAAGCGACTGTAAAAATGTAGATGTTTTTAATCATATGGCTTAAATATAGCTTAAAAATTAATTTTATACTGATTTTTCAGGGCAAAAGCAGTACTGGTGACTTCACAGCATTAGATACAGTGGTAGATCTCAGTCAAATGGTGTGCACAATACACAAAAAGCCTTCACCTGTGCAAATGTGTAAAATACCCAAGCAGGAAGTGGAGCGATACGTCGACCAAGCTGATATACTGGACAGTTTTAGCTCGCTGCAGGTACACTGATACCACTGTGAAATATGTTCAGGGTCATTTTTTGAAAAGTAGGTGGTACAGGTTTATTTTCACAGTAAAATGTTCATTCATAGGAAAAAAAAGAGAAAAGAAAGTTAAAAGGATCTCTATCACAATTTGATTAAGAAGTGTTTTTACATAAACAGTGTAATACAGTCATAAGTGTTAATGTCAGTATCCTAAAAAATGTATTAGACGGGCTAGCTGCAACTTTCCTGAAATTATAATCTTAATCATACTCAACAGAGACTCAGTGCACAGTGTAGAACCTCTATTTATCTGCAGAACAGTCATGTCTCCTGAGTAACCACTTTCACTTCCTATAGCAGGGGTCAAAGTTAGTTCCAGACCTTTCAGACAGTATTCTTTAGAAAGCCAACACTATACTACAAACAAAGGCTTTTTGGAAATGTCTGTTTGCTCACTGCTTTTAATTTATTTTGAAATGAAACATATTTTAGTGTTGGTTTTATGATTGTTTATATATATATAGACAGGAGATAAATTGAAGATAAAACCAACATTAAGCAGCCACCACATGCTGCCAGAACAGCTTCAGTGCACCTTTGCATTGATTATCCAAGTGTCTGGACCTTTACTGGAGGGATGAGCTCCATTCTTCCAAAAGATATTTCCTCATTTTGTGGCTTAACGGTGCTAGAAGAGATCGCTGTCTAACATGTTGGTCCAGAATCTCTCGAGATCTGTTGACTGCAAAGGCTCACACAAAAGATTCACATCACTTTCACACTCAAAACTAATTTACTGGGTGAGTAATAATTCTGGTGCCCGTGTTCTCATGACATATTGGTGTAACAGCACAAAAACTCTTTCTTGTTTGTTTTGATCAAAAGGACAGAACAGAACAAGAGCAGATGTACAGGGGAAGGCAGGGAGTTTCCAAATCTCTAGCGGGAAGAGTTGGAACTGGAGCGTGACCGGTGGCGGCGTCGGCCGGGTGATCGAGACCTGCGCCGCACCGGAGAGCGTCGCCGAGGAGACCGAGACCTATGAAGAGAGAAAGGAAGAAAAAAGTAAAAAGAATGAGAAGGATATCATAGAAACCAACAGTAAACACAGAGACAGCGATAGTATTCACATAATGATTACCTTCTGCGCATTCGAGGAGGAGTTCGCCGCCACATCGGGGGTGGAGGAGGCATCCTACGGGGAGGGGACAGCCTGCGAGGAGGGGGGCGCACTGTGGGAGTCAGCACGGCCGTGACTGTGATTTCCTGACCGTCAATCTGACCTGAAAAACATCAGCATCAGTGCTGCTCTGCTCTCAGCTTTACATGGCTGTACCTGTCTAAAAGACAGTCATTTTTGAGATTTTTAGTTTCAAGTTAGTTATAGGGCTCTAGCTGTTGATTATTTTAGGAATCGAGTATTCTATTGATTATTATGGCAATTAATTGAGTAATCAGCTTCCGTGCTTCGCGTGCATGTTACAGCATCAAAGGTGGACGGAGCACACTGTGAAACAGAAATAACTGTCGTCGTGGAACATGGGTGGACATCTGCTGTGTATTGTACATGTATAATATGGTACAGGGGTATTCAACTGAATCTCAAAGCCATGAGAACCCGACATGTATTTAGTTGGTGATGCAGTTCATATGAATATGATTTCATGTTTGGTCCAAATAAGAAAACTGATCACTTCATTAGCAGTTATTACAGAGAATATTCAATCATTAACATTAGTTTCTATTTGATTTGGCCAAACATTAAAGGGATTTCCTTCAATAAGAGATAGTGTCAGACCTTCATGCACTTCAACATAATATTGTTTGATTT
Source organism: Acanthochromis polyacanthus (assembly GCF_021347895.1). Lineage (NCBI taxonomy): Eukaryota > Metazoa > Chordata > Actinopteri > Pomacentridae > Acanthochromis > Acanthochromis polyacanthus. The sequence goes on from NC_067131.1 coordinate 23,283,314, forward strand.
TATGAAGTTTGATAGTTTTATTGTCTGTTAGAAATTATCTGCTGCATTGATCGGTAAAATAAATACAGCCCACATGTTCAACAGTTTTCTACCAGCATTCCTGTCTTACATAATTTCCAGACACAGCTTTTTACCCTCATATATTTTTATGTTCCTCTTTGTTCTCCATTAAAACAACATGCTGACTGAAGCAGATGCACATGACTGGTTCATTTTGTGTGGACAACGTTCCTGTATGTGGAACGAGTTTGAAGCACAAAGTCTGAGTTAACAGAAAGCTGAAAACCACCTTCATACCTGTTAACTCTGACTGAGGTTTTAGTTTTTGTTGAGCCAACGTACACAGAGAAAGCCTATGTCAAACTTTGTCGTAGTTCGGTCCTCTGATCTGCAAAACCAACTCCATGAACACTAGAAAAGCTGGTTAAAAAAGAAGAGTCGGTCTGGGTCTGGACTTTGACCACGGTGACCTGGGGTCTAGTATATAGTGGAATAAATGAAGCCTCGATTCAGAGAATTTTGCCTCAAGGAATTTTAGTAATCGAATTACTGAAACAAATCAAGGAATCAGCCCGACTTAGTTATTTCCTGTCGTCATTTAATAAATATTTTAGTTCATATGGTCATTAAAACTAATTAAAAGCAAAATAAATAGGATGTTAAGAAAAGTAACTTTGACAATGTACATTAAAACTGATGTTTGGTTTAAAATGTAAAGCTCTTTTACAATGTTTACTTGATGGAGAATGATACAAGTCACATGACCACAGTTTAGTTAAAGTTTAGTTGCATCTGATTGTGGGTCAGATGCAATGTGGCTGCATCAAAAGTGCTAGAGAGGAAACGATATATCCTAAAAACACAACTATTCTGTATGGTCTGAGAGATGCACACAGAAATTTGTTTCATATTTGTTGGCATTATTTGTTAAAGTGCGTTGTATGGACGGTTATAAACTATTGTTGCAAACTAGCATATTGGACCCGTCTAACGACAAAAAGCTAACTTGAAAACTAGCATATTTTTAGAATCCCTCTAATTCAAGAAACTTTTTGTGAAATTTTGTATATATTTGAAATTTTTATATGTCCTTTATTTTCACAGTTTTCATTGTGTCGGGTGACTGAGGAGAAAAATAAATGTTAAACATTATATCACACCGCAGTAGTTACAATGACTAAGTAATCTCTTCATACCAGTGTTTAATGTTCATGTTCCTCCACCTCCTCCTACCTCCATCCATGTGTTTCAGGGCCTTCTCTGCCTCCTCGGGGGTTTCAAACTCTACGTAAGCGTAGCCCTTGGACAGATGAGGGTGGATGCGGTTCATTGGCATGTCAATCATCTTGATCTTGCCATAAGTGGAGAAGATCTCCTGGATGTGTTCCTTCAAAAGCAGAAAATCGAAATGTGCCACTACATAAATGAGATCCTTCTATCTCTTCTTGCTGTAAGCAGAATACATATCAGCTCCTTATATGGAGGGAAGTTGTAGATTTTTCTCACAGTTCTGCTCATTGTATGCTTTATTCTACATTTACTAACTCTCCTTCCATGTGTTCCTAGTCACCTGATCCCCACCCACTAACCTGTTCCCCTCATTAGCTCCACAGTACTTCTGCCAGCCCAGTTTCATTCATTTCCTGCCAGATAGTATTCCAACTCGATCACCTGCCTGTTCTGATTCACTGCCAATTACTGGATTCAGTTCTTGCCTTGTCTCTTTTTGATCTGTTTTTCCTGTCACCAGTACCAGCCAAGTTTCAAAATGTTCCAGTCTGAAAAC